>NC_049217.1:13971595-14619095 GCF_013347855.1 Anguilla anguilla
ATCAAAACAGAGTTAGCCGGCAGGCAGTCTGACAGATACTTCAGAAAACCTCCGGCAAGATGAGAGAAAACATTATCTCCGCAACGGGGGGACAAAAAAAAAAAAAAAAAAAACCTATTCCTGCAAGCGCTGTCTGTAATAATAAATATCTCTTATTTTATGCATGCCATTTCGTTCCTTTC
Organism: Anguilla anguilla; assembly: GCF_013347855.1. NCBI lineage: Eukaryota > Metazoa > Chordata > Actinopteri > Anguilliformes > Anguillidae > Anguilla > Anguilla anguilla. Next base: position 13,971,778 of record NC_049217.1, read on the forward strand.
CTGTCATTGCTGAATTATAAAAGTTTCGGCCATGAAAGCATTCAGTACTCGCACCGAAGTTACTATGTAAATCACACCAACCTCAGACATTCACAGTGTACCATAAACAACACAACAAGCTGCAGTTATGCAAATATACTGCTACTTACAAGTGAAACCAAAGTGTTTTATAGCAGTCTAGTTGCATTACATAGTTATTTTTTTTCCCCCAGCACTGCTTCACAACACTGAACAGCAGAACGGAATAAGAAAGACACACACAAAAAAAAAAAAAAAATACACCGACCTTTGACCTCGTCAAACGCAAATTCATAGTCTCACGACTGACGTATTTTAACAGTGGCAACCGCGCAGCGTTGAGAGAGCTTAGCCACCGGGGCTTTATGTATGCTAATACGCATTCCCCGCGCAGGCCATTAAACCCAAACAAAACGGCTAACCTTCCCACTTCTGAGCACTTGTGCTAATTGTAGCTGCTGCTCTTTGCGCCACACAAACTGTTCCAGCTCCCCCTTGGGGAACAATGGGGTGCTAGCCCCCTTTAAAGGAGGGACCACAAGAGGGAAATTTCCCTAAATCTTTGACTTCTTTGACTCTTGACGCCAATGGATTCTCAAAAAAAGACGAATAAGTAAAAAAATCCCCGAAACGAACAAACGCTAGAAACGGCGACAGCAGGTGCCGGCTCTCTCACGGCTCCCTCGGGAACCCGGGGGGGGGAGGGCGTGACCGCCCTCATTCGGATCAGTGCAGTTAACGTCGTTCCGGAAAAGTTCAACCGGCTGCTCGTGGAGACGAGCGGGGCCTCGATGGCCGCCGTGATTCGCGGACACCGCGAGGGACCTTTACCGCTGCTCACGGACGCGGACAGACGGCTCGCTGGAGGGGGCGGACCCGTCGTTTGTCACGCGCTCCGTAGCGGAGGAGGTATCAGTTCGAGGTGAAGCGCACACCTCGCGCCGAAGCTGACTCAGGCCAACGAAAGAGGGCGGGTCGAGGACTCTGGGAAAACGGGACTGACGTGCGATTAGGCATCCTGCCCTGAGGCGTCACTACCAGACTTGCTAAAGTTTATGTGCAGCCACACAAACACCCAGCGTAAGACTCTGTGTATACAGAGCCTCGCAAAAGTATTCAGGCCCTCAATCAGTTTCTCACATTTTACTGAACTACAAATTATATTTTTACAATTACGATTTTTGTTGTAAACTCAGATGCTCCAACAAGCAATTTTTCAAAGCCAAAATGAGTTATTTTTCAGCAGATACGTTAAAAAAATGAAAAACTAACATATGCTGCTTGCTTAAGCAATAAAACCCCGCGCATTATTTGCAGATTTGCCGCACATTGTTCATGTTGGTTGGATGATGCTTGTGACACATCATCAGCATCCGCACTCAGTCTGAGGTCACTTGCGACTTTCAATAGTGCTGTCTCATTACTACGGCTTGACTCAACAACCTTACTTGAGCAAGAGATCGGCTGTAATAAAGACCAGCATACGCAAGGATTCCCAGGACCGAGTTTTGAGAACAGCTGCTTTTCAGCACAACCAGTCTTGGCCAGGTCTTGGCAAAAGACTGCTTGAAGGACTTAAGGATCTGAGTTAAAATGGCAGCAATATGTGGTAATACACTGAATGTCACTCTTCACACAGTGCAGGCAGAACACTCTCAGCATGACCGCTCCTTATATGACAGACCTTCATTCCAGCGTTACGTTCCTGGGAAACGCGTACGCGGTTCGCGTCCTTTCGATCCGAGGAGCAGCGTGGCGAGCGGCGGTGCGGGACGTAGTGACTGTAACCCGGCGCCGTAAAACGCCCCCGCCGCCGTGACCCGTTTACGAGGCCCCGGCGTCCGTGGCACGGGTGCGCTCCGCCGCGGATCGCTAGCCCCCGGCGCACCTGCGAGACCCGCGACGCGTTCCGCGCACCTGCGTTCGGCTACGGCGCCCGCCTCCAGGCTAACGAGAAGCGCGGGTCAATGCTAACCGCCGTAAGTAACCGCGGTCGCCGCTGTGTGTCAGAGCGCGTGGCGAACGCGAAGCAAGACGCCAGCGAGACGAACGCGAGCGACGGGATCCCAAATATTTTACTGTAATTGAATCCAGAGAGGGCCGGTTTCCGCCCGGTCGTGGTGTGAATAATGGACCGTGCGTGCGCACCACTGTGACCGTGAAGACCGGAATGGCTTTCGCCATCGCTAGCATTGGGTAGCCTATAAAATCATCCTCCCTCAACAGGCGGACGCCCTTCCCCGCCATCTTACTACGATATAACACTACCGTAACGGGAACAATGTCCCAAGACAGATGGCTCTTGCGGTTGGACCGCCACCGCCGTCGCCACAAATCTGTACGTTCTCGATTGGAAAAGGCAATTAAAAATTACATCAGCGCACACCAGGCCACCGCGGTGCTGGAAAATAGTATATTAACAAACAGGCAAGGCAAGCTGCGTTCGTAATTCATAAACCGTAGCGCTGGGAGCCTCATGCCTTGTGCTAAAACAGAACATAAAACACGTGTTCCCAGTGTCCGTGTGAGTGTGATAGCAGGTTTTTTTCCCCGTCAGGACAGGGCGAGAAAATTGTTATTGTTAGAAAGGCCCAGGAAACAAAAACAGGCAAGCCTGCTTTCGCAGTCAAATAGGGTTTCCAACGTAGATAAGCTGACTGGAATGAGATTTATAACCTAAGCAGTGGCTATGTTTGCATGCCCACCAATACCCTGATTGTTGGGAGTAGGAGTAATCAGTTTATGCCAATAGTCAGATTATTGAGTACACATGTGATTACTCTGATACCCTTTGTTACATGATTCGTTCCATAACTGCTGTATGCACAAAAGAAACTGTATAGCTACATGGCAGCCAGACTTGTGGCATGACAGCCACGATACTGAGAAGAGTTTAGCTAAAGGTGCACTGCGGAAACAAAAAAAAATAGGTCTATAGTATTTTGGTCTTATATTTAGACTTAAATTCTTACTTCTATTACTTCTGTGCTAAACAAGACAAAATACTGGCAATGAGATGAGACAGCTTGACTCATTTCAAGATTTCCCAATAGAGTAAGAAAACTTCCCTTGTCAAGCAAACAGTAATTTATAGCAAACTAAAATGTCCTTGTTAAGGCACCCTCTTGCAGTGCGGCTAGGTGGGTCTGACTTGCCATTGGCTAATCGTCCTAGTTTCTGAGGGTTTGACTGGACATGTCTGCCACCTCGTTCAAACCAACGTAATGTAGGCTTACGCGGAAGTGGTGCAAGAGTTACTCTCTTTAGAAGATGAAATACAGCATATTCTTATTGACATTTCTCACAGGGTCGAACGGATTTCAGAGGAGATTTGCCAAGTGTCTGCATCAAATGACATTAATATCGATAAGCTGGCGTAGAGGAATTTAGAGGATGTACAAGTCTAATGTATCAGAAAGGGCTGTAATTCCTAGATGGATCACTGGATATGGATGTAAGCACCCTTAAATTAAAGCTGACAGTGTCACTTTAGTTTACTTACTGTGCTGGCTGTGTGTATGTATGTGTGTGTGTATTTGTGCATACATATGTATGTATGTAAATACGGATGTATTTAAATATCTTTATCTGATGCTGGATTTTCCTCTTTGAGAAGGTGGCACACAGAGGCCTACGTACTGAATACAAAACATTCTGCAGAGAAGGCCATTTTGATTCATTTCTATGCAAGGCTCGCATATAAATATCTGAATGACAGCACTACACTATGCAGAAGCACACCCTACGCTTTAAGCCCCTCCGCAGTTCTGGCTTCGACAGACCGGTCTTATTTTCAAGGCCGACCGCCCGAGGTGGAGTTAAAACTGTCGATCGATGCAGCACCCGTTCAGCGGTTCTAATTAAGGACGGAGGGGGATTACTGCTAAAAATACCTCCATCTTGCAACGCTAAATTCGTAGCAGGGCTGCGGCATATTTTAGGTGACGCAACGCCCTACCTCCACGAATTAAAAAGCAAGCAAACCTTCCCACGGTAGAATTACATTTTCATTTACACTAATGAGCGCAGGATCTGTGGGCCAAGGGATAGCAAATAAAACCCTACTTACGGGGGGGGGGGCAAACTAAAACTAAAAATCAAGCACAACCGGCAGGAATAGAGGACGAGAATGCCCCTGTTTCTGAAATCCTCCACAAGGAAGGAAGAAAAATTCCTACTAACCAGTCTTTCGAGCTAAAGTGTGAAATATTTCAGCAAAACAATCACACTGGCCGCCCGGAGTCGTTTGTCAAAATAGTTTTTGAGAGATGAGGTGGCACCACGAGCACGGCTGACCGCCTCTAACGACCGGTCACGTTGCGGTCTGTAAAACCCGAAGGCACTCGCTAACGGCCCGAGGTTCCGCCTGCGTCCACCAGGAGAAGCCTGCCGCCAATAAACGCCGGTTTCGACCCGCCCTCCACTCAGACCGTTATTCGTAATTCCCAGCCTCCCCCTCTCCTTACCCCCACCAAATCTTGCAGGGGAGACCGGTGACAGCGCTCCCGCTTTTGGAGCCGAGGAAACGGTTAGCCCTAGCGGAGCGCTCGCATCGCCGCGGTGACCGACAGCCGGCCGCGCGCGAGGTCTCTGAGCTTATAAGTGCCCTTCAACACCCAGGCTTCCCTGGTAGAGGCTTTGATTGATATCGCCGTGGTTTCCCCCCGCCTGTGATATAAAGATCAGCGGTACCGGCCTCCCCTGCTCGCAGCACCCCGTGAGAGCTGGTTTAATGACATAGCACCTGCGGGGTTCCAGCAGGAAAGACCGTGCCAATTATCTCTCCCCCCCCCCCCCCCGGCCCTGTGTGGGGAGAGCGTCGCCATTGCTGTTAGAATACCACATTTTAGCCCTGCTCGCAGAATTACCCACAACCCACTCACACCCCCACAGGACAGACAACACCGTCCTGCCCACTGGACGATGGTATAGGATGCCTCGAACGGAAACAAACTGAACATTATCTTTCATTTGAAAGCAGATGGCTGGTTAACACTAAGATCTGACAGCTCATACTTGATATTACTCGTCAAACTTTATGCTGGAACGTAATGATGAAACTTTAATGCGTTCAATGTAATTTCCTATTGTACGCTATTAATGTTGGTAATGGCTGGTAATGAAAAGTGCTGGGACGCATCCATACATCCATTATCTACACTCGCTTATCCTGAGCAGGGTCGCGGGGGGTGCTGGAGCCTACCCCAGCGTGCATGTTTCGTTGTTTTTTTAAAATGTGGTTAACATCACAATACATGAATTTTCTGATGACATGTCATGAAACCTTATGTACATCAGAATTTCCCTTTTATGGGCAAAACGTAGTGTTCTGTTCCATTACATCTGTATGCATGGCGGTGCAGAGCGAATCAGGTGAGGGTGGGCGGGGTCTCCGGGCTCCGGGCCTACCTGCAGACCAGCGTGGCGATGATGACGCACCAGGCCGTGCAGCAGCAGTCGGCGTTGGGCTGGTCCTCGGTCTTCTTGCGGCGGCAGCACAGCCAGAAGGAGTAGATGAGCAGGAAGAGGAGGTCCAGGGCCAGGCAGGCCAGGGCCACGCCTCCCAGCAGCAGCACCGACTGGAAGAGAGAAGGCGGGACAGGAAATGACATGACCGCCGGGCGACAAACATGTTGCGGCCGCTAATATTTATTAGCATGTGCATGTAGACCCTCGCTAGGCTATTCACACCGAATGAATAAGTGGTCTATGCCCATTCACCAATATGGTCTCTCTGTTTTTCATCTGAAAACCTTAAGTCAGTCTGTCAGTAAGTAGTATGTAACAAGGCTGCTGCCTGTAACTTAACCATATATCAACTTCATTGAGATAACTTCACTTTAGTTTTTACGGTTGCAATTATCTGGCAAACAAAAATTTTAAACTTTTTTTAAACCAAATAAATAAAAGAACATTTTTTTAAAAGATGTGACTTCAGAAAGTGTGATGAGTCAAGACAAAATGCAGAAAGAGCTCTAACACCATTAAAACCACACAGGGAATGACGTGGTGAAAGACAAGCCATATCTTTAATTGAAGGGTAAAATATTCAGGATACAGTACATACAGTACGCAAGCAATGAGTGTCAGGAACAGACTGTTCCTTACACTCATGAAAAGATAGCTCACTAATGCATTGCAGAACACAGTCTAACAGGAAGCATGGTCAACCACAAACAACAACCAGTACTTTCATTTTGTGAAGTAGGTTCTCTGCCTGGTTGATATAGGCTTTCTTGTCTGTCAACTTGTATCTTCACTCAAGCAACTAGGCAACAAAATGTCTTCCCTATTGTGCAGTCCTTTCACAGTCAAGCCTCAGTCTCCATCTTCTAGACAGTCTGTACAAGTGCATCCATGTTCAAACATCCATCAAATGCTAGAAAATCCTGCTAATCAGCCAAACTGCTGTTATTCAGCTGTATGATTGAAGAACCAGTGGCTGTCAAAAAGAGCTAATGATGAGATGGAAGTCCCCACGGGGTATGATTCTGAATCTGGCTAATGTTAACTAGCTTGCCAGTGAAAGAAACCACCAAGATCCTGCCACGTTGTAATGTTCACGTAACATCTTGTGCAGTAAGGAACCCAAGTGTTAGCTGAACTGTATGATGTGAAGGAGACTGTGTGTACTGTGCAGCTAGCTGGTAAGGAATCATTCATTTATTGTGTGTACATTCTCTGTTTACCATTAGTTGCAGTAGTAGGAAACAATGTAGCTTGACGCCTAGCCTATCTTAAAGGAACAAGTCAAGTTTCGTGTTTTTGCCCATTAATGTTCTGGCTTTGTTCAGACTAACACAACACCAGAAAAGCAGTAGGCCTAAATGCTACCGAGTCTTGAGCCAGAAAATTTCCAGAGCAACTTTTCCAGAACACGAACGGCCAGATCTCACATTCACATGACCCTTAAATGGTAAAGTCCCAGAACAATTCAGGACAAGGCTGCATGTGTGAAAAGGGTATTTAAGATATATTAATTAGCCATCTGAAGCCATTTAGAGTGGTTGTCCTGCTTCAACAGCAGTGCCCTACCATGGCAACTTGCTCTAATGGTTCAATTTCCAGCCAGTGCGTCACATGGCCACCGGCCAACAGTACTTTTGTGCAGCCTGAAGTAAAGGATGTACTTTGATTATGAAAAAGAGAACAATTTGGCAGCGGAGAAGCCTCTTATTTAAAACAGCCATTCAAGTTAATGATTATCAAGCCAATTCCAAGAATCAGTCCTTTGACCCTAGAGAGATACGGAGCTGCACCCGTATTTACAGGAAACACAGCTCTCTAAATTGTCCTGTCCTTCCAATCCAAAAAGGGCCCGTCTTTTTCTTTATCCCGGGGCCGTCACTAATGAAATGGGGGCTGCGTGATAGAACTACGAAGATCACAATCTTGCTGTGAGGCACAGCAGCCCCTGCAGACCTCGTAAGCTCATGTTCCTAAGCGAACATTCGGAATCTTCCGGAAACCGACGAGACTCCCGCCGTCTTCCTTTCAAGGTGCGCCAAACCTGTCTGTCTCCACCTTCTCGTGGGACCGCAAGGGAATCTTTCAGCTGATCAGGACAAAAGGGCCACGGGAGTCTTTACCACGGTCCAAAAGCTGGAACTGAACATCACCGTAATCCACTGCAAAAAGACATGCAGTTTTTATTTTTATTTTTTTACACTTTTTACGTGCCTATGTGCACAGCAGAGAAAGCAACGCCATTTCTGAAAATTGAACTGATCTAACCTAAAATCTGGTATTCACATCTGGAAATGTGTCACTGGGCATTAAGTTTTCAATTTGTAACAATCTACCAAAGTTAAGAAATGGCACTGTAACTTGCTTTCATTTCAGTTAAATGGGAAGAGACATGAAAATGAGAAATTCTCAAGTTTCAAGTCACCTTTTATTTATTATTTTTTTGCTGACACACACAGGAGATACAGCAGAATAAGACCAGACGGTTTTGTCTGTAATTTCCATCTGTAATTTCATGTCGAGGCATTCATTATCAGGTTTTTTTTCTTTCTTCCACAGCAGTCCGGAATCTCTCCGCATTCTTATCTGAAGAGCGCAGTAAATAAATAAACGAAAACCGCCAAACGACTTCCGAAGTGCAGTTCCTGTTAGCAAATGGCGAACAAGGCCCGGTTTTCAAGTAGCAATCTTGCTCACAGACAAATTTAAACAACGGCGCTTCTGACAGCGGGTAGATGGACAAAAAACAAAGCCTGAGAGAATCCTCAGTCGATTTGTGACTTTTGTACAGCAACTGATACATCCATGTATCAATAATAATCATATTTACTTATCATATAATGTATTATAGTATATTAATAGACTAGTGATTTAAATAAATAAATGAGGAGTCAGTTTGTGTGGGTTCTTCCATTATCCCCTCTGGAAAAACTGCAGTACAGAATTGCAGCTGAATTACAGCTTGGTAGAATGGAAAACAAATAGGCCTATACAACATCACAGTCTTGTAATCTACTTAGCTTACTCTTTTAATGATGCAAGGCAACTAAAGATTTCCTGCAACTGAATAATTATGAGAAGTAGCGAGCTTCTATTTTTGTGCACATGAACCTGCACAATATCTAATCAAAGCAATGTGAAATGAATCGCACAAGATAGCCTACATCCCAGAACACTAAGGCGGTCCTTTTTTTTTTTTTTTTGCTAATCAATCTCAAAATACCTTTAGGTGTGTGTCATCATAATTTCAATTTTTATCTGGCTTGGCCATGCGCTTCTGCAATATAAAATGCCATTGAAATGATGTTGAAAATCTTTTTGTTCTTTTCAACGGCCCAGATGATAAAAGTGCTGACCATGAGCCCAGACTGGGACCTTGAGACACAGATTTGAGGCTAGGCCTGTGCGATTGGCTCAGTGGTATACCACAGAGTTCAGAGAGAGTGAACACCACTTAAATTAAGCCAAGGTCCACTGGAAAAGGCTGTCTGAAAGCTAAATGAACGCCTGACATTTTTTTTCAGAGACAGAATGAAATAATTTGGTTACAGAATGAAGACTGCATGAACATTTACAGCACATTTTATTAATTTTTTTTTTTTTTTACGTTTTTGGCTGGACCGCAACAGTGGGGCCAGCCCTACAAACGCGAATGCCTGTGACTGACTGAGTGAGTGATGAAGTTACACCATTGGTCGGCCGAATTATGAAGTCACACCATTGGTCGGCCGGTCCAGCCATATACTAGGTTCTGACCTGGTCTTGTGTTTTTTTTTTGTTTTTTTTTTAACATTATACCATTTCCTAGACTGGGCACCCTTTGTCGCTGATTTCTTTACATCGGTGACAAAAGAAAATGCAAGACTCCTCGTAATATTCGCCCATAAATGCCTGACAAGGTTCTTGTGATCTCTGTTGGGTGAGGACACGTTCGGCTTCGGCCAAAACCTAATTATTTAAGGCATCTTTGAAAGCGATAAGCACTCCCCAAAGCTGCTGCCCCAGCCCTGTGTGGTTAGCCTCTGAACCTGCAGTCCAGACCAGCTGAAGCAAGCCGATCTGGGCTCATGAAGTAAGAAGGACAAAACACTGGTGTGTGGAGCCACTGCTCTTGCGTTTAGAGACTTCCATTGATAATATGCACATTTTATACGAAATCTTGTTTGGAACAGGCTGTGTTTTTTCTGTCTGTATTCTTTTCTGATGTACCGTCACTGTTTTGACTGAGTCCCGCTTCAAAATAACATTTTAAATATCAATCTGACATCTGAGTAAAGTATTACTCAGTATTACTAAGTATTACTATTGATTCAGGTCTCTCTGTTCTGCTACAGTACCCTGATAAAGTATTTGCACCTTCTTGACTTCCTCTATTATTGCATATTTGTCACACTGATTGGCTTCAAAGCCTGGTAAACACGAACACATTTTAAAAATAATTATTTAAAAAATAATTAAAATTTAATGAAAGAAGTTATGAAACACCCATATCACCCATGTGAAAAAGTAATCGCTCCCTTATTTACTCCACCAATTAAACAAATTTAATTAATTAGATTCAGCTGACTGAACACAGGCAGGCTTAGCAGTCCTGCAGTCAGCCCTGTTGAATCTAAACCTCACTCATATTGAACCTTACCATCAGAGTGAAGTAGTCACCACAAAGTTTCTAGAAGCACACGAAGCACACTATGCCACGAACACAGAAAATTCAAAATGAAACGTGTTAAAAAATGTGTTTTGCGTTTACTCGGTTTCCCTTTGTCTAATATTACATTTTGTCTAAAGAACTGAAACCATTCAGCGTGACAAATATGCAATAACAGGAAATCAGAAAGGAGGAGATTTTTTTTCAGGACGCGAACTAACGCACAAATCTGGCGTTTATTTGGGTGGAGGGCAACGGAAGCGGCGATGCCAGGAAGCCACAGCCGAACCGAAGCACGCAGAAGCGGCGTGGGGCTGTGGCGCTCGAACGAAGCAGCTCGCAGAAATACCAGCAAAAAAAAAAAAAAAAAAAAAAAGAAAACAAAGAAGTAGTAGAACAAAAAATTTGACGGTGTGCAACGGAGCAGCTAAAATGGGGTCTACAGCCAGGAAAGCTGCCAGCATCCATCCACGCATTGCCCTTTTAATAAGCCCGTTTCCAAAGCAAAACGGCTCCCTCCAGACCTGCAAGGCAGGGCGCCCTGACTGCTGGCTCAAAGTCAGGCTGCAACCATCTGAAAAATGACATAAATAAATAAATGAAACTTTCACATACATTAGTGTCAAATCGATCAATGTTGGACAGGCGCAGATTAGAGAATGTCGGGAAAATCGGTCTTCCGCGGAAAAACCGGGAATCGCTGCGGTGTCAACACGTCAAGCCTTTACTGGCTACCGTGGGAACCGCTGCCATGTCAACAGCGTCAAGGCAAAGTCAAAAAGAGCTTCCTACTGCTTTCCCACCGCGGATGGCAACTGCTGTATTCGGTTACTAAAGGGCAGGAGCATTAGCCAGGTCAGGAGAAAAACCAGACAGTACAGGGATAAGAAGGAGCGAGGCCAAGGGAACCAGCGCCATGCCATCTGGGCCAGGCCCGACTGCGATGCCACAAAGGTCTCGCTAGGTTGGACGTCATCAGTGGCGGCATTACATAATCTGTGAGCACCGTTCGGGAGGTAATGGACAGAGAGGCTTTGCCGGTCGGCGAGCCGGGTCGCGTAAAGGCGGATATCTGCCGGGCCACGCTAGCCTCGGAGACCCCGGTGCGCGTATGTAGGTCGTAAGGGTTAGCGGCGGTCTGTGGAAAAACGCAGACAGAGAAACCGCGGCCGTTTGCCGCAAGCACCTCCACCGCAGTTGAACCCGGACTCTAAAGGGATTCAGGTTCGTTGAGCTTCAGTCGAGTGAAGCTGTTCTCGAAGCTCCAAAAACTAGGTTTTCATGACATCTACAAACAGGAGGCCTCTCGCTTCGCGTCTGGTGCAGCACGCACTTGTGTAATGTTCACCACGGTAATCCGAACGCTGGGACTGTTCAAGCTGTTATTTATTACAACAGAGGCCATTTAAAATATAGGACACACAGAACAAAGCCCCTCCCCCAAATGCTTTAATTCCTGGGAAAATCTGGGTTTTGTATGTGTGCATGCGTGTCAATAAAGAGATTTAAATCCAGACACCGCTAACACAATTTTCCCTCCCTGTCTCCCCAGAGATACTGTTGACGAAAGGCTAGCCCAAGCGGGCTTTTTTTTCAGCAGGAGAAGTCCTGGGAGCCGATTGTGTAAACACAAACGCAATCACTAGAAGACTATCTTAATGGGCCTCCTCTTTCCACCACTTGTTGAAAGCTAAGGCCACTTCAAGAACTCAGAGGCGTGTCGACTTCGCCTTTCCGAAGAGAGAAAAAATGTGAGCCCAGTCACAGCGTTTGGTTTTTAAACTTAGTCTCGTTTTTGCATTTCATCGTTTTTTCCTGTGCGGCTAGCAAAATCAAACCTATAAAACGAGATGTGCCTTTTTTTCCCATTGCGCTGCATATGCGCCTTCTGACTGAGTAAGCCATTTATCTGATGTATTAGGCTGAAAATGTAGCACATATTATGTCCTAATTCGATTGATGCACCACAGTAGCTTGTGGTTAACTTCGTTTTCAACAAACATGGAAGCAGCCGTAATTGTTTTGACTAAATGAAATGCTTGGCTAGGGAACCAGGCAGAAACCTACCGGCTTTGCCCTCGGACTGCCACAGGCAAGGAGAGGGAAAACTTGTCCCAAAGGAAAAGAGGAAAAAAACGTTTCCAAAAATAACCTCCCCTGCGGGAAATAGGAAACAGCCTGCTAGCAAGTGAGGGAGATAGATAGGCTATATTTTTCACATATCTCGCAGGGAACACACACAATCGTTTAACTGTTTCAAACGTCCAGTGAAGATTGCTTGGTCCCTTTGATTAACGAGTTGTCTGTTAGAGACAGTCAAAGAACAAAAATCCATATTTTGAGCTGCAGGGAATGAATGTGAGAAAAGAGGGAAAATAGGCTGATTGAAAATGCAGGGGAATGCACCGACGATGCACTGGGAATGTTGAAACGCGCAAGTTTGTTCCAGCTTACGGGCTGGAAAATTTCCAGGCCGAAATACTAACCGAATCTGTACGCTTTGTTCCAAAAGCTGCCTTTGTTGGATGTACGGCCTCTTTTTGAACACAGATAATAGATTTTGCAATGTTAAGCATTGTGCTGGTAGTAACCATTGTACATGTGGTAATCATGGCTTTGTAGTGGCACAGCATTTGTGTAGTCAAATGACAAGCTCTGTCAAAAGTAGTTCATTGTCTTTAAACCCAGGTTATGGTGGACTTCAATTTAAATTAAAGAAAGAGTCTCTTTCATGAGGCTTGATTAGATTAGACTTAATGTTATTAGTGTTTCAGTAGAGAAGGCCACGAGCCGCTGACAAACAGAAATTGTCAGCTTGAAAAAAAGAGATCAAGTATGAAACAGTCTTGAAAAATCTTTATCAATAGCATTATCCTCTTCATTACTGTTATTATTATCATTTGCTTAGCTGACACTTATCCAGGGCGACTTTACATCTTATGACCAATGTATGAGGCTGGAAATTTCCTGAAGCAAATCAGGTCAAGTACCTTGCTCAGGGATACAGTGACGCTGTCCCACAAGAGACTATATGCAACAAAGTTACATTTTCTTTAACTGCTAATCCAGGTCATTTTGTAGGACATTCACACACATTCATTTCATTTCGAGGTCTTCGCGCAGCAAGTAAAACGTCAGCCACATAGCATTTTACCGAGGTGCAAAAGCAATATCACCAGCTACTGAACACCACACAACCAATCACCAAAGAAGTCCTAGAAGGCCAGATGATTTTTTGGCACTCTTCAATTCTTATTGGCCCTCACATGCAACTCCATTTCCACATCTTGTTCAAGGTTGGTTGGGGAGAGACATCGCTGAAGGAAGAGTGGAAGGCACCAAGGAAGGGGTCAGAGGGTAATAGTCAGAAGAGACATGGGGCAGAAGCTTACTCTACATACATTATCATTTCAGTATGGATCAATACTATACCTGCTACACATGCTAACATATCATTGCTTCAGGGGGAATATTACTTCAGGTTCTTGAGGTTAACATGTGGTTTCAGAAATGGCTACAAAGTAGAGAATGAATGCTGATCATAGTTAGTAAGGGCGTCTCATCAGTTTCTGTCCCAAACATTCGCTGGAATACAGTTAACATGGAGTTCACTGTATGTCTGTTATAGAAATTATGATTCAACTCTCCCTCACCCCAATATTTTACATAAACCGAAGCCCTCAATAAGCGTTGATTCCTTGAGCGCAGACTAATTTGGGAAAATAACTTCCCACAGTTGGCGAGGGACTGCACAGCCAGAATACCACAGCTGGACTGTCATTCCGCTCGGTCTGCATTCCTGATCATGAATGGCACTAAATAAATAAAAACCAATCCAAATGATGCTGAATATGCGATTGCCATACAGGGCTGTGACTCTGTTCTCATCCAGACATCAATCTTAAAAGCCACACAATGGCTGTTGCCTTCAAACGACTATAAACTTAGACCACACTGGGGAATGTGGAAAACTGGCCAACGTCCAACTAGACATTTCCCCTTCGGCTAAGGTCAGCTTTCAATCTCTTCAAGTCCATTTCAAAGACGAAGTAGATTCTCAGTTCTGAATAAGCAGGCTCTCTGTCATGCTCAGTGAGGCCGGCATTATTTATTTTTATTATTCGCCTCTTCGCACTCGCCCTGACATACAGCCACGAGACGTTCGGTTTCGCTTCCACGGAACTGCAATTTGCCATCATCGATTCTCAAAGAGCTCCATCTTTCCTGGGAAATGGGTCAATGGCCCCCGTCTTTATGGGGAGGTCAACTGCATAAAAAAATCCGAGCAAGGCCGAAAGGGGGATGCGCAAGTATGACTGAACACATCTGGGTCATCGATCCCCGGGCGGAAAAGGCCCGGAACTGGGGGGTGGGGGCGAGGGGGCGGACAGGCCTTGCATGTCAGAGCCGACAAATTTTCATTTCCTCCGTTTATTTATTCGTTTCATTAGCGGTGACCTCAGACGGCCTGAGACGGGCTAGCGGGAGATTCGCCGCCCGTGGGAAAGTCAGACCGCACGCGCGCGCGCGAAAGCAAACAAGGCGACCGCGGAGGTCGGCCCCTGAGCCGCGGCCGTGGCTGCACCTCTGGAAATCTTCCCAGCGGAAAGCAGAGTACCAAAAGCGGTCGAACGCTTTCAACGGATCCAAACCATAACTCAGACAGGCCAGCTCCAAATGACCATTTCAGGTTTCAGCTCTGACGCTATCCGTTATGAAAACCCTCAATTTCACATGAAAGTCCTTCCAACAAGTACAAGTTATTTCCCCTTACAAAAACATATTACAAACTATTAAGAAGCAACATTTAAACAGATACTCAGTCACACACGCACATACACATGCTAACAGTAATCCTGCCATTAAAAGAACTGCAGCGCGCTATGAAGAAAAACAGACACTCCAAGTACATAACGAGTATGGTTCCCCATAGTGCTGTTTCGCACTGGGCAAACAGGCTGACAGCACAGGCTAGCGTTAACCATCATCTCTCTGGTTTTCCTTTTCCTGCCAAGGGATTTGGACCAAAATTTTATTTGGACCCCCAAATAAAAAGGCGTTTACTAAGCAAATGAGTATTTTCACAGATGCTGCGATTACTGCAGCAATTATTGCTGCGATAACAGCAGCTAAAGTCAAATTAAATAAAACAATATAAAACATGCAACAGCAAATGGCTACGACAACCATTTTTCTCTGGGTGAGGAGGGGGTCAGACAAAGCCTTGAGAAGCCTACTACTTGACAGAAAGCCGTCAGCTGTATCACCACATCGCATCCACGTCAAGGAAGTTACAGAAGATGACTGAATGAAAGGCTTCTCTAAAGTTAGCCCTTTCGTTTTACAGTTGGTATCATGAATAGTGCCAGCTACAGTTCAGCAAACAGACCTACAAGCTGCTATTTTTGAGGCACCAGGAAAATAATATGAAAAGCATAAAGCATAGCATGAGCATTCAGGACTCGGCAAAGGCTCAATTACTTAGTGCAACCACGCATTCAAGATGGAAGTTAAGGACACATTTACCTTCCACTTAGTAAAATATTGTGCAGTGAGTAGATTAATGACCACCTTACAGAAGATTGTGTCTTTTCAGCAGACCCGGAGGGACACATTGCATTTCACCACACTATACCAGGAACGTCATGTGGGAACAGAAGGAAACCTCGCTTTAAATGCATAAGGCTGAACCTGGATGCTGAAAAAGGTTCCAGCTTATCATCTAGGTCTAAATAGGATGTATTTTGATAAAACTAATTTTTATCAGTCTCAATGCTGGTGGACCCAAAACCCGGTTGAAGGAGGAGGTTTATATTCAGAAGAGCTGCCAGTGGACCCTCAGAGACCCATTCATTTCATCTTCCAGATTCATTGGAATGTGATCTCTCTCCAGAGGCAACCCCTAGACAGCGTGCCTTGTGATTCTTTCTGTTACAATAACTCATAAATCAAGGCGCTTCTGCACCTCGACCGTCAATTTTCCGAGGTCCGTGTACCAACCTCAGTTGCTCCGCAGTTAAACAGATTGATTTTTTTCTCTGGGGAACGAGGATGTTAAATACTTAAATACACACGAGAGCAATGTGACTTAAGCGTTGGGACAACTCTGCAAAAACTGGGGTGGGAAAATCCATACCTGTAGGCCCGATGTGTATGCAGGTGTCCAACTCACCAATTACACCGGCTAACTTAATAGACTTCTGCTGGTTTAAGTGTAGATTAGACTTCAATGATATGCTTCTTGTTTGGACACAGGAACGATATTCAGCAGTCATTCATGAACTTATGAAGAAATGTGGCTAAATATCCATTTCTAAATGAGTGGGCTCATTAAATAATTAAGAGAAGAAGTTGGCATGAAATTCAGAAAGAGTAGTAGAACAGTATGCCCTTGAGACTCACCCATCTCACTCTCTACAAACCCTACTGATTACTTGCCCTTCTTGCCTGCTTACCGATTCGATTTCTCTCCTTTCAGTCAATAGCATTTTGAGAAAAGAACAGTGCTCAAAGCCCCAAGGACTAGTGCTACCAGTTTTTTAAATCCAAAACCCTGCTTCATTTTAAGAAATAATCCATTCTTAGGTTATTGTGACTTCTACCGTCTCTGTTATTGCTTTTGCAAGTGTGTACGTGCCGGTCTGCAAATTAGACAGAAGCCAAATCCAGCTAGCCAGCAACCTATTAAATGGCACCTTGACAGCTTCTCAAAGGGGAGTGTGAGAAAATGGCACCGCAACAAGCTAATTACCCAAATTGTTTTATAAAGACAAGCTAATTATTCCAAAGCAATTTGCAGGGATGGTTGAAGGTCTGTCTTTTTCCACTGTCCACATAATTTGCGGTCTGGGTAACTCAAAATTACACTGCTTCTTCACCCGTCTCCGAAAACAACGCAATTGCCATTCCACCGATCCATGTAATATACTTAACTGTACTTTCCATAGCTGGAAAGTTTGCATTGCTAATTGACCTTTGTTCCTAGCGGAACTACTGTATAATCAAGATGAGACTATCTGCCACGATGATGACCCACAATAATGTTTTATTTGTGCATTTGTGTGTGTCCACCTAACATCGTCCACAGAATACTGGAACGATGAGGGCATGATGTCAATGTGTTCAAGTGCAAATAAATCACACTCATTGAATAGGCTACATCCTTTTTAATTAGGCCATAACAGGTCTGCATATCAAGACCACATCACAGCAACAATCGTTTCTTTTTCTTTTTATTCTAGAACCCCATGATGCTATGGATCCTGTGCAAACTGGGAGTAGGCCTATGTTGTAAGCAACAATTCTGTAGACATGCACGATGGTCTTGCATTCCTTCCGTCCTCTCTGCTTCTTAACTACAGAAGGTTCCGGATGGAACCAGGATTTTCACAGCGATACATTAAAGTCCAATACCACAATATTTTACTTTGTTATCACCCTAAATTAATTTTCTGAATATATGCATCTCAATGACAAATTTGAACATTTCTGTTTTAATGGGAGACAGAGATTCTGATGTTGAGAATAGGGTGTTTAGTATCTAGAGGATCTACAGCAGAGATCCGCAATCTGTATCTGTGGTCCAGTAAACCACATTGTCTGTTGGTTTTTGATCTCACATTTAAAGTGGCAACCAATTCAAACCCCAGAAACCCGGTGAGGAGACTTAACAGTGAAAAGAGCCCCTTTAATTCATTGACTAAGGGGTCAAATAAAAATGAAAACCAGCAGACCCAGCAACTCTAGGACCAGGGTTGCAGACTACTTATCTGATAGGATCTGTGCTGTAGCTTCCAAAAACCCATCTCACACCCACTAGCCGGCATATGCCCTGAGCAGTTCATATAAGCCTGCTCTCCCATAATGCACCAGACCACAGGCAGCTTGTGAGTTGGCTTTGGCCAGATTCCACGGCGCGCTGACCCTCCAAGGCCAGACCCCCCGGCTGCGGCGTCTGCTCTCGTGCCCTCCCTTCCACCGGCGCCCAAACAAACCACGACCGGGTTCTCCAGGTCACCCATCAACACTGACGGACCCCAAACTTCACCCACTGAGCTGGGTCACCGTCGAAACCTCCATAACGCCGGATTTGCCCCTCCCCTGCAGGGCAGACGAGCGAGTTTAACACTCGACCGTCTCCTCTGCTAGCCTGCGCTTGTTGAATTTTTGTTCACCCCATTTTTGTTTCAGAGACTAATCTTTGCTGAACTTAACCATCTTGGGAGACAGGCTGCATATTGCTCAGGTCATCAAAGAGTAAGGATATCTCTCAATCCACCCAATTATATTTACAGAGAGTTCCCCTTTATAGAGCAGGGCAGACACAAAGCTCTTTCTAAAGAAATGCACAGGGAAGTGTGTGGGACCTTTAAGAGCATTTTAAGACTGCTAAATAAACCATCCTTATGTGAAGCTCCTGGCTGTCAAATGATGGAAAAAATTTTTTTATTTGTCGTTTGAGAGAGGCAGGAAATACATTTTGGCAAAAAAGTGCATTGGGGTGAGTTTTGGACAGCGAATTAGTGCAAATCCTTGTCTTAATGTGCTGACGTTACCAATTAATTCCAGCCACGGACTGGAATCTGCTCTGGCAGACTGGCACTAGTGTAGAGAGCGGGATGCCCTCCCTGCCCCCTCCTTTGGCCGACCAATCCCACATCATCAAGGCCCTGCCCCTTTTAACCTCTTCAACGCAAGTAAACATGTCTGCCACTGTCAAAGACTACAAATGCTACAGGAATAACCCCCCCCCCTACCACTAACACTGTACCAGGCATCTTTCAAACTTTAAGGCTTTTTTCCCCCTTTTTTTCCAACAAACCAAATTCCTGTACTGTGCTCTTCCACAACAGGATCCGCCACAGGGCTCTTGCAAAGACTCAGAACTGAAAATCTGAGGCGAACAGGAGCGCCGTGTGAACACCGCTGCGAGAAAACCCCAGCAGAACAGGCGAGGTACAGTAACACCGAAACAGGAAGAAAGAAAATAACAGCAGAAACCAAGAACTACAGAGCGTGCAAGGCCTCAGCATTCTGAGGCTAAAATGACTGCTATAAGGTCTGAGGCAGCAGACAGTCAGGAGTCAGGCAGTAGAAGACCAACAGCACGCTGTTATTCACAAGAGGAAGAAGTATTAAAAAAGCGCATTGGGAGGCAGTGCCCTTCACTAGAGAGCAGCAGAATGGAGTGGGGTAGAGGAGCCCAGCCGAACTGCAGTGATGTCGTATGACACAACAACCCCCCCCCCCGGGCATCGCAGAGTTGCAAAGGGGAGCCAGGCCTAATCGCCCAATCACTGCCCAACCAGAAGCAACAGGCTGAACAGAAGCAAATTCCTGCAGCAATGCTCCAACATCAAGCATAAAGCCTTCCCAGAAGAGCAGAGGTTTTATAGCAACATAGGGTGGACCAACTCCATATGAATGCCCATAATTTTGGAGAGATGTTGGATGTCAGGTGTCCACATACATTTGGCCATGCAGTGTAGATTAAATATGCTTAAGGAACGTTTCTCTGAACATCAAATGTAAACTACCAGTATTACTCTTCCCTCTCCTCCTACTACTACCACAAATAATCTGCTTGACTGGACGGAGTTAAAAAAACAAATAGTCTGTACTAGGCCTAAATGATAACAGAACATGCTTGCCAGCTGAGTCCACTTTCTTAACGAGTTTCTAATTATGCCGTAACACAGTTTGCCCTGGATAAAAGTCCTTTACATTCAGACCGAAAGTGAAAGTACATCAGTACTTGGCATCTACTAAAACGATCATTTCCTCCGCTCAATGAGCGATTAACGTCTTCTAGGTGTTGAAAGGAACCGTGTGATGCCCTATTTTCCCCCTGATTGGACTTTGTCTTTCAGGAAGAGACAATCAGCGTTCCCTTCAACCGAAAGCATCTGCAGCACGTGCGTCGGTACTCCCCTGAGTGAACGCTTGCATTTTCTACTGAAACCCTATACAGACTAAAACCCTGGCCTCCTTCCAATGTGTGACTGATGGCTCCCTTCAGCGCACAGTTGCGAAAGGTTGCGAAACGGCAGCAAGGTGGTCACTTAACGATAATCTTATTCAAAATGCCTGAATCATTCTGGGTGAGACCAGCTCGATGTGATTCTCACGTTTGTCTTGCACTTTGAAGTGCGAAAAATGTTTCACGTGACAGCAGGGCTGTGAGCAAAATGTGCAGACAGATAAACGCTACACGATTTTGAACAGTTGGAAATAAATAAATAAATAAAAATTTCCCACAGCAGTAACCTAAAAGTGACAAAAGTGTGAAAACCTTCTAGAAACATCTGAGTCAGGCCAAATTAGTGCTTTTACAATGCACTCTGTTACTTTTTGAGGCTGCAAATGCTTCCAAACTCTAAATTCTTAAGCCTAAATTGTAACAGTCAAAACAAATTGTAAACATTAAACACATCTGAAATAACTTTCTTTCTTTGATATAAATATAAACTGGAATTTAATAGTGACAGTCCATTCCCTTGTGTAATTGCAGTACTCAGTCACCGCTCTGTTTGGCCCACTATACATAGCATAAAAAAGCTTTCTTCAAGCAGTTAGGGATTACATCATCTGCGCTCTGGGAGTCTGATTCTTATTAGCGATGCACATTTGAAATACTTTGATATCCCTTTCTCCTCAAACGTGGTTTGAAACGAGTTTCAGTGTGAACGGACCGTTGAAAAAAAAATAATAAAAAGACATCCGCTTTCGTTCACATCTTCCGTCTGACATGAAAATAAATAGCGGGGATGAAGGCTCTCGGGCCGTCCTTCAGGAATACTGATGAGGAGGAACGCAGCCGGGGCATTTGGTTTCGCGCCGCGGGGGCTATGTTTTTAGCTGCTGACTCTGGAGGTCGTGAAAGGAGCTCGCCTCCGGGGGCTTTCTGCAAGATGTTTCACGGCTCGGCGAGGTCACGAGAGCAAGCCTTGCCCATGACCTTGCACATAGGCTACCCCTGGGCTGAGAGTGGAGAACGGGGCAAAGGTAGCTATATCATACTACACGGCTATCCAACAATATCTTTTGCATGGAATTCCATATCCTATTCAGGTCTTTGCTGTCGGTGGAACAAACCTGTAAAGCTACAAACCTGTAAAGTTGCTCTGGATAAATTAAAGCTGAGAGAATAATTTAAATATTTTTTCTTTTTAAGAAACTATCCCCCTTTCATATTGTGTTGCTTTATTCAGAGAGGTGGAAAGCTGAGAAGGCACCACGGTGGGATTTGAACCCCGGCCCGTGTGGGGAAAATTTGCCTGCCCAGCAGATTACGCCACCCGTCTCGACTTAAAACTTTAAATCTTTTTTTTTTCCCCTCTCTCAACTAGAAAATATTAGCTTGCTTTAAGTTACCATTTGGTTGACGTTTTCTCACCCCGCTGGCAAATCGTGAAATGAGTCAAATGGTCACGCCTCATTGGCAATATGTTTGCCTTATTGAGCAAAAAAAAAAAGTAATTGAAATATGATTTTAAGTCCAGAAACCAGAAACGTAGCTCTTGAAACAATAGTTTCAAGATATTCAAACATAGGTTCAAGATATTCCACTCAGGATAGAGTCTGTGGCAAGCGAGAAGCCAGCTCTCATCTATGGATGAACTTGTGATGCCTGTGTCTCACACAACTGATAACAGCTCTGGCTGAATATGCAGACTCCATGATTAGGGAAATTCACAGCTATGGCCTCCTTTGGCTGGCATATTGAGGTCTTAATTAATGACTTAATTAAAATCTCCAAAAAAGTGAAGTCTACATCCCTTAAGAACCATGATACTCCTGACAAACAGCATTCCTCTGGGCTAAGAGCAAACATTTCACAACAACCCTCAATACCCCCCTCCCCCCTACCCCCGCAAACCAAAAGAAAATAAAGACCTTAAGCACCCTATTGTACCAAGACATTTGAGCTGACAAGCACACACAATGGGGGTAAAATTACTTTTATCAGTCATATAAGTGGTTGTGAGAAATAACCAACATTTTTAAGCATGGGTAAGAAACATGATATTTAGCCAGAGAACACCAATAATGCTGTTCGTTTCAGTGTTTAAAACTCCATGGATGACAAACTAACGCTTTGCTGAGCGCAGAAATTATTGTGTCTCAGAGCAAACCAGGTGGGGGGTCAATGTCAACCCCCCCATGTTGATTAGTGCTCCTTGCGGACCGCATAAAAGACAAATGGCCTAAACGTTGTTTCTTGGGAGCACATTGCGACATACTTCCGTTCCTGACCTGGTGTGTAATCTAACTTTCCATTTTCTTTCTTTCACGACCGCTGGGTCCATCCCTTCACTGATACATCTACCGATCTACTTTCCTCCATCCGATATTCTGGATCCACCAACTGCAGCCAGTGCCGGTCAACACAGGACACAAAATCCATGGCTGCAATTTGCCTGCGAACCGGTTGAGACCCCAGGCGTGTCGCCACGGACGCAATCGGACGCAATTTGAGGCAGCTGCGTTCCACCCTCCTCGCTCAGATGGCCGATGCCTATGACGTGGTTTAATAAGAGGCTGGAGGGGAAAAAAAGGGGGAAAGCCATTCGCAATTAAGAGCTTGTCAGTGGATCAAGACGTTAGGCCACGGCTGCGAGATAATCACCGTGATTGTTGCCGGTAATAATCCACTGATGCTTGGATCAAAGGAGACGGGGGATACATAATGGTGACTTTGGAGGACTTTTCGTCCTAAATTAATTTCAAGAACCACTGTGGGGTAGTCTGTGCACGCTCTGACATGTTTATCAGGGGTTCTACCAAGTGAAACTGCGAGCATAAAGAAACTTAGAACGGCAACTTTTGATACGTGTGTGTTCACATCTACGGGAGGCACTGTCATTTCAAAGAACGTACAAGTTCCAGCCAAGCGTCTTTATGATCAGCGTGATGTATTTGATTGAAGTTCAACGCAGAACTGGGAAGGCTAAAAATCGATAGGGGGGGCGGCAGGGGGAATATTGACTCTCATCTGCAGTGCGGTCCCGTTACAGCGTCGCAATGATTACCGACGCGGGGAGAGCGATCGGAATTGTTTGATCCGGGCGCTCTGATTTTGACATTTCGACGGCATCAGTCCATAAAATCAGGAGACGGGTTGATCGGAGCTCAGCTTTCAAAGGGGAGCTTTGCCTCGTGTGAAATGACATTTCCCATCTGTGGAAGGGGAAATGTTTCACATCCATTTCAAAGATTTTCATGCAGTCATCGCTGGAGTTTTATTAACCCCAAAATATATCCGTACAGGAAGAGAACAAAGCAGTTATCAGTTGTTTTCTAGCCGTTATTCTAGATGTTCTTGCATGTAGCCCCCACCCTGAAAGTCAAACCAATTCAGGTCAAAAAACAAATTTAATAAAAACTCTGCTTTTCCAGATCATGTAAACTTTGGGTGAAATTCAAAGGAAAAGATCATTTCCCTCTTTTAGCCTGAAGGAAGGATCATTACCATTGCATTTGTTTGCTGTCATTGCTGAAATATTCTGCTGTGAGCTGATTCTTCGGTTTCAGGGACACAACCAAGAAAGCAGAAAGGCTCTTACAAGCTTGAACACTGTGCAATCTTGGACGAACTCCGCTAATTCAAAGGAAGTCTCATAGTTCTGCTTGAAAACCAAAAGTGAAAGTTACAGTTAAGGGAACAAATCTGTTTCACTAAGCATCAGCCGCCCCCCACGCTTGTACTTCTTAAATGCCAAGTGAACACAGTCCTCACGACGTGAAACTCAGGCAAATGTAGCCAGTGGAGGTTGAAATGGAACACTGTACATGTTCCATTACGAGAAAAACGGTAACAGCAGCGCCCCGATGTTTTCACTGCTACCTCGCCTCGTGGCCCGCTAGTCGAGGAAGTTAATTTTTCACTGCCGTTCGCCTTAACCCTTGTTCCACGGGCCGGATCTTCGCAACGCTAACGTTGCCAACAATCAGGGCTTTGCGCCAATGTCAACTCTAAGCCTTCTGCCGGAGGGCAAAGTCACTCATGTCCCCGGAACACACCAAAACAACACAGAGCAGGAGGCCGGTAATGCAAGGGAGCGCACCCCCAGCACCGGCCCTGACATTGTGCAAATGGGACAATGCTGAAAGGGTTTTCCATTTGGACCTTATATTTAAAGGCGCATTACTGCCATTCCTTGTGGTCTGTCACTGGGTTTTTTTTCTTCTTCTTCAAATCAATCCAAGTGGCAACTTCCATCAGTCATGCCTCGAAAAGCATGACGTAAATGGAAGTCAGTAATTTCATTCAGCCTGCTATAGAAGGACGAGACAGGAATTGTCACCATTCGCTAAAACAAGTCCCCCCCCCCCCCCCAAAAAAAATAAAAATAAAAATGCAGTTACATATAAACCAGCAAGTTTTCCAGAGACTTCCATCTCCTCCTGAATAATCCCTCATTTGCCAAAACCTGTCCAATCGTATAACCAAAGATTTATGGAGGAAAAACTCTGAATAAGCAAAAATGTATGCAGATGAGATACGCAGGACACTTCCCCCAAACCGACCACCCCCCCCCCCCCCCCGGGCTGTCTGGGGGCCATCTGTAGCCTTTAATAAGCAGATGAGTGTGGGAATGAACAGAGAGCACAAAGCCAGACGTTAAACGTGCATTGGGCTGTGATAAATCATGGGCTACAATCTCACAACAGGAACTGCTCGCCTTGCGCAAGCTAGGATGCTGTACGTGCAATACTGTATGCCACGCGTCACATCTGAACCAGCACAAACGCAAACAAGACACGCTTTGTTCACATGAACAAAGTATAGCCGATATACACAGACAGTAGTATATATACACAGTTAATCCATAAACACAGCAACACACAAGATAAACTGTCCAGCAATAACCCAGTTAGCGTTTCTGCGACTGCATTGACTGAAACTCAAAACGGCCAGATTTGCTTTGCTGGAAATAGCACGCACTAGCGCAGAATTTAGGCTACATTCTCACAGCAGCAACAGCGAGCAAAGTGCATCAGCTCGTTACTTAGCATCCGGAGAAAGCAGACGCCCTGCAACAAAAGGAGCGGGGCAATATTTGCCCAGAGATTAAACAAGCTCATTTCATTACTGTCCACCAGCATGAAATCGTTCCCCAAGCTATCCTGCCATTTTAATTAAGAAAATGCGAATAATCACCGTGTTGTGCATCACTAGAAATGACAGGTGCCTTGAAACACCCAAGCATAGGCTACACAATTTGGAAAGTCAGGATTAACAGGAAATGGCCCAATAAGCAGCTATTTAGCTTGTCTACACAAAGTAATGCTTTCACATATTTTAAACCTCTGAAGAGTAGGTTTTTTGGAACGTTTGTTGAAAATTTGAGTCAGTATTCTAGAACTCCATTGTTTTCAGTTACCAGTTGTGATTGTTACATCAGCATTAGAATGTTCAGTCAAGAACATTCTAATCACATATTTGTGATCTTACACCTGAAAGGGTTAAAAACACAGTAGGCCCAAATGATAGAGATGCTTCCCCAATAGCCTCAGCTGCTTCACTGTACACCGCACATCTCAGAATCCAAATGACATACTTTCTTTATTGCAGTCGGAGGACTGCAGGCAATTTCTGTGTTTTGAGGGAGAGCACATTTCGTCAAGTACACACGATAGGTTCAGCTGTCCATCTGGAAGACCGAGATGCCACGGGAACCCCTTCCAGAACAGTTTACGAAAGTCAAGATGTTGACTTTCGCTGCAGAGCGTTTAACATGTTGGCATGATGTAAAAACACTTTCAAAATGTGTGAGTGTGTGTGTGTGTTTGTGCACGTGTGTGTGGCCTAGGTGTGTCCAACTACACCCGCTAAAGTGTAGGAGTCTCAAAAGATCATCATGATGTTAGCAAGTAGGTTTGGCACTCAATGATTGGCACTGGCAGAGGAACATAAAATACAGCTTTTTTTACACACAGAAGTTTACACTGTGTATTCACACACAGCACAGCATGTGATTTATGTGGTTTATTAGGGAAGAACACAATTAATCACCCTGAAGGAAATGCAGGTTTTTTCAAAGCATATTCCACTGATAAACTAAGCAATGATAATTGAAAGAATATTTGCAGAGCTGGGAGCGAATTTCATAAGCAATAAATTAGACTCTTTCAAATACACACTGCGAAGAGACAGCAGTTATGATTACAGGGCAGTGAATCAAGCAGTACCTAGCTATTTAATGCAAGATAGTGACTTATTCCTAACAATTAGGCTGCATTTCCTGTTGTGTAATAGCCCAAGTCTTCTTGCAGGATTGTAAATATTAGAACCAATGCATCATGAATGAAACAATGTCAAATTATCAACGATTTCCCAAATGATTTGGCATGTGGAGCATTCATAATTGAACTACAATTAAGGCCCACCAAAATAGACAGTGGTGTTCAGAATTTAATTTGCATTTAGCTCTATGTTTAACTCTTAACCACTGAGAAAAGAGCTGACACAAAGGTTTAGGCGAAGAGCAAAACCAATGGCAAGTTATCAATGTTACAATCAATAACAGTAGTCACAAAAAATGTTGTATTAAGACAGTTTGTGGAATGTTGCAATTGGGATGTCAAATCGTCTTCCAGTATACAAAAAAGGGAAAGTCATTACTCTGCGAACTGGTGCGACATGAATACATCAATACAGGAGTAGAATCACGTATGTCCAATGCCGATGATGCGCTCCTCTGTGATTTGCTGGCCAACACTCTTCAGCTCGAGAAGCACCATATGACTGACTGCACCGTCCCGAACATGCTGGTCATGTTGTTTCCTTGACGTCATCAGAGCATCTCAACTGGACATTTGGAAGTCAGCAAGGAAACAGCATGCTAGCCACAGGACATGCCATGCTTTTCACGCAACAGAGGGCAGTAACAACCTATAACTAATTAACGACGATGGGTTGTCCAAAATATGCGACAAGTGCTATTGTTATTTTCGCACTGCCATTATTATCATGCGAATGCAATATGAATTCTGTTCTCTGCTCCTGGCATCAATCAAATCAGTATAGCCCTGCTTTGCAAAAACATGACGTTAAGGTTACAGAAACATAATATGAAGTCACGTGACAGCAAGAGAGGGTCTTTCACAGGGTTGTCCTTGGAATAGACTGGTTACAGCGAGCTTAATATTATATAATTATTAATGAAATTATTTTGTTGAAGCACTGCACTCTCTCAGGTTTCGCTTGGACAAAGTATGACTTTTCGATGACTAATGATGAAATATTACGAATTTATATTAAAACGTTAAAAACTGTAATTGATGCTCATTGATATCAGAGTAGAGTGGAAATCGCAGCTATTGTTAAACAAATCAATTTGTGTTCATAGAGGTATGATAATTTTATAGATCTTATTTGTGCAGGTGTCTCATTTGAATTGTCCTTACCTGTAGGTATTCCAGATCTTCAGGGCGAAAATCGCTGCTTGTTTTCTCGAACTGCAGATTGAAGTGGGGGAGTCGGTGAAGCAGGTTCACCCACCAGGGAGACGAGTAGTTGACTACTGCTGCCATAGTCAGTGGCAGCTGTAATTTTCAAATTCCAATAGACAAACCCAACAGAATAATCCAATTCAAATCCAGGAAGATCTCTAATCCAAGTATTCCAACCGTATCACTCAACTGGCTAATATTGCTAACTAAATATAGGGTCTCTAATGTAATGGCAAGGTGGCAAATAAGTGTTATGCCAAGCTAGCTAGCTAGCCGGCCCAAGATGCATGTCTGGGTAGCCAGCTAGCTAGCTAACATAATACAGAAGGTAATCACAACAATCAGACGGCGGTTCCCGTACTCCTTTCCTACGCCGTTCGCGCGGTGCCTCCACAGTGTCCAAAGTCTGGACGGTGAACCTTTATACCGTATGGCATTGATGCCCCAACAGCAACATTTTGTTGTTAATGAAATTTCAACACCAACCTGACTATTCCCAACCTGCAAACACCCTTTCCCTTGTCTGAATTGCCACAAAATATAGATAACCCCTAATAGGTTTCTAGCAGACCATCTCACAACACTGACAGGATGTAGCTTACCAAAGACAGCTAGCTACATAATACTTAGCTAGCTACCAAGTTAGGTTGCTTGAAATATTTTAACAGCAAGCACACCACTCGACGAAGAAGCGAGGTCAGCTCCACTCCGTTTCCATTCAAACACTCCAAGCCAACCAAATAGCAGGCTCGTTCACAATCTGCAAAACTAAATATGTAAACCTGTCAACCGCTCGCTATATTTGGTCGGTGATCTTCCTTTATTATGTGTATTGTTCATCAGCTCCACTGCAGATGTGCAAACCATATGGTGGATGCTCTTGCCGTGCCGATTTGATTTTTTCGGTTTATCCAGCCATCCTGGTCCCTTAGACTCACACATGCGATGGTGCTGCTCGATTTCCCTTTGTTCAGCAACGACAGAGTTCCATTTTCCAGCGAGCCCAGGATATTTCACAGAGAACGTCCCCTTCTACATCCACTTTCACTTCACCAACACAGCACTATCACCAACGTCCATGGTCCAATGGAAAGACAGAAGCGAACAAGAGGAACACCATTGGCATTGCCTAAACCCCGGAGCTTGATGAAGTCATAGTTGTCTCTTCTCCACTGAGCCTCTCAAAGGACGCAAAAGGCAATGGTATCCGGAGCGAAGTTGTTGCATGTACTGACCTCTGGTGGCCAAAGGCAGATTACGCGGACAATTTCTGAACACGGCACACCACACCTTTATGGGTACGATCTCCTACCCTCCCTGCCTTGCGTGAGCCTTTTGTGAATATTTCATGACCTCCTCTTTTGAACGACAAGATAACGATAATGGGCAATATTCAATATAATGGATAAAAATAATCATGAGTGATATGCTCAGCAAACCTTATAATGTGGTCGTTAGCACAAAAATGCATCACAGCTAAATTTCGCTCCGTTTTCCCCATCCTCCTCTAATAGTGGTTCTCAAACTGTGGGTGGGGACTCAGGAGTGGTGTGTGGGAGGGGTTGAAGTGGGTCGAAAAATTGTCATGAAAAATGGCATGGTGCGTTTTCTACGCTTTCTGCTGAAATTTACAACTGTCAGACTAAACACAGTGCCTGCTTCATACAATGCACTATACAGTCTATGTGCAGTTGAATTGACATTATTTAAATAATAAAATAAAAAAAAGACTCCATATTTTAGCATTATTTTAGGCTACATCTGGATGGGACTCTGGAAACATTTTCATTCATTAAGTATGCTATGGGCTTCGTCTTGCAGTATTTAACTGCGTTGTCCACCAGGTTCCATGGTCAAGTGCAAACCCTTCCTTCCCCTACTTTCCTTTGGGGCGCATTCATCCTACAAGCAGGCACAACACCAGACTCTGGGCAAAGATCCCTTCAGTTTCCAAACATCAGCATTGGCCCATTTCTGCATAAATGTGCGGTGCGTCAGGCGTTTTGACAGCAGTCCAGAGCATCGGCACGGAACCTGTGCTTGGGGGACTGCGTGGGCCCTGATGTGTCCTGTGACTGAAAGGCAGGCCTAAGGGAGGCCAACAGAAAGATCACAGAAAAACAGAGACACAAAGGGTTCTGACCTCAGAACCAGAACCGAAACAGAACCAGGACAGGCTATGGCTGAGACCATGTTTCCCTTGTATTATCTCCATATCCTCCTGAGACCAGTCTAGGAAAAATATAAAATAAAATTCTTAAATAAGTATTTACATTTTTTTAGACATAATACAAGTGTTATGGTTGACAAAACAAAAGTCATGGTGAAAATATTGTCAAATATTTATTTTATTTTTTATTGAAAGACCCTTGTAGGGTAGGTTTCATTGCAGAATATATGGTTCTTGAGATTAAGACCAGAGACTCATATCCCCATCAAATGACAAAACTGAATTACCTCGTCTTAGGAGGATGTAAGGTAAAACAGATCCCTGATATCTTTTGACCACCATCTGGTACAGGGCATTTATGCTTTTGTTTTTAGTGAAAAATATCTGTTCACAGTTTGACAAGGCTCCCACCCTGAAGGATTTTTCCAAATTAAATTAGGTGCTCCTGACACAGTTTCAATGAGGCCTGTTTGCTTTTCTTTTGACTATAGTAAGAAATAGAATGAGGGAATTTACAACACATAGGATTTGGACAGAACATACATCATTCTGAGTACAAATGTTATCTTATTGATTAATCATAGTTCTGTTGCAGTATTTGAAAAATAGAAAAATAATAAGATCAGTAGGCACAAGGGTAGCAATCAAAAACATATTGCTTTTCAGGAAGCAAAACATACATCACTACTGGACTGAAAGCTGCAGCAAAGAAATGAGTAATATTTCACGAGCACACCAAGTGAGACCTCCTGGACCATTTGATACACTTCAGGCCTGGCTTTTTCCTTTCAATATATTATTATTATTATTATTATTATTATTTAATACAATCTGTTTAACAAAAACATGTTTGCTGTATTTAGTTCTGTCAGAAAACCCATCAATTAAGTTCAAATTGCCATATCCACTGGTTTAAATAACCCTTCAGGTTGTGTTTTAAAGATTTCTAGTCGAATGGAAAGTCGGGCAAATGAGTTCCCTAAAATTAAGTTCAGCTTAATTTAACCTCACGGATAAGGACTTTCAGTGGGGAGACCACAAACTCACCCTTGCTGGTTTTGTGTTAATGATGGCACAGCAATTGCGCAATTAATCAGGGCCTCTGAGAAAAAACTTTCAGAAAGGAAGGGAATAATAGAATCTTCCCAAGTGAATACATGGCCTGTTTACCTTTAGCCATTTTTAGTATTCCGTAGCTGATGACTCCAGGCCTGCATAGATCTGCTCTTTGATGTAATAGGCTACCTGTATAAAATGCTGTTTGTACTGTTTTTGTTACATGCGTTTTAGCCTTGTACTTATTATACTCTAATTCTGTTTGAAAGCATATACAAGTTCTAAACATCATCTGAAAACTGTATGTAAGCGTTTATTATAAAACATTCCAAATGTTTTATTAGATTAGACAAGAAAAGGGGCCAATATTCTTAGCACCAGTTCAGCAGATAGGTGTCCTTTGAGAATATGGCTGACTGTGCATTGTAATCATTTTGTGAGATGAAATCCTTGCTATTTTCATAGAGAGGTCAATCAGCAGATAGTTTCTTTTAGTAATTGGCAAGTTAATGGCTCAATGTAACAATTTAAACTGCGTGTTCAGTGATCTCACCATATGTCTTCTATCTCAGAAATATGATGTTTTGGATCAGTCTTTTAACCATTCTCTAGCATTGACCTTTACTGGAGCCTAATTTACTGAACACATGCCCATGGTGTGCAATTTTTAATCAATTTCTTTTTTTCTCTCTCTTTTCAGCTCATATCAATGTTGCAATTTTCAAAGACTGTCTCGGATTCCAGTGCTTACTGTTTTTATGACTAATAGTTATTGCTCTCTGTTATCTCTCTTCAGAATGTTACTGGAATCTTCTGAGTCATTCTTGCCTCTACCTACTTTGACCTTTTCCTATATTCTGACCTGTTCTTCCTGCTACAGTGACAAACATCTTACCCATAGGAACTGTTTCTCATGCCCACAGGAACTGTTCCTCTTACCAAGCTCTTTCCTCTGAAAATCACATTGTTCCTTCTTCATTAAATCCTTATTTCAGCCATATTTCATGTTGTTTCCCTTGTACCTCAACAAGTCCAGTGACATGTTGTGCCACCTAGTGGCTATAAGTGAACAAGGAATGGATATAATACATGTATCAATTTTGTAGACACTTCTATCAGCGGTGATTTTAATATTAATGTGCACATTATGGCTGTATTAACGGTATTAACGCCAGAACATCTACAGATATTGTATATTTGTACCAGCCACCATATATGCGAAACTCCAGATTTACGGCCACATGAAAGTGTAACAAGAAAGTACTGTATAATACAGCTAGACACGTCAGATAGACAAATAAAACTTAAAGTTTTATTCAAATTAAACACTCCGCCTGAGGTAGAACTTCATAACAGGAATGACATATTAGCTGTCAACAACAGAGCAAAGTTGCATAGCCTGTTCACAGTACCTGCACTCGTTACAAACGATAAAATTGGGCTATAGGGGGATAGGTGGCTATTACTTGTCTATGAGAGAACAGTAACTGATGTACATCTGAAATGGTATGGATGAAATATTACTACTCAAATAGCACTCCGAAATGTATATATAAACCAATACAATAATATAAGCCTGCTGAACAAGGGACATGTTGGATTGAAATTTCCCCCTTATTAGCAATTTCTCTCTGATGAAATTTGTATTCGTTCTTATCATCCTATCATTAAAACAAGCAGTGAAATATAGGCATATAATGCTTTACGCATCCTGTTGCTGTTTATAACTTAAGTTAATATTCTACAAATAATTTTTGTCATGGTAATTTACAAATTGGGCCTACTAATATTTTCTAATAGGCCATAGCAAATACAGACATGATTTGAGTTATGAACAGCAAGTTCCGAGTTGCTGGTTATCATGTCGGGTTGAATCCTAGGAAAGCATGTGGGCATCTGCCTATAGAACACTACTAACACTTACATGATTTCACATTATTATCATTTAACCAAGTAAACATTTTTTTAATAAACACACGCAGTACCTAACCCATGACTAACTTTGGGTTTTTTATGTTACAAAGTGATATTTGATATCCCAGTCTGTTTGACTCCCATAAACAGGGCTGTTTTTACTTAATGACTTTTGTTTCAAACTCAGGATCATTTTCCAAAGCTATGTGGTTAGATTTATGACTCTCTGAAGTGTAGTAAGAAGATGAATTGGTGGTTTCCTCAAAATGACAAGTGTTACCACTATATGTACAAAAGTGCAAAAGTCATGTTCTGTGTACCCAGCACAACTTGTCACAATAGATGATGCTTTTAGTACCACAGCTCAGAAGTAAGTGTCAGGTAAGGAAAAGGCATATGGTTCATTTGTTCATTAAAATTATTTTTGTAATTTCAGAATTCAAACGGGTCATTTCTCGTTGTATTTGAAGGGCTTCTTGCTAGACATTAAGCTTAATAGCAGCAGTTACAGCAGAAGGTGCGCTAAAAGGCTCTGTGAGCAACATGAGACAATTTGAAAGCTCTGGGTTTTAATGGGAACAACTCGTGACATTAGGAGCAAGAAATATGCGCCTAATGAATGAATTATCCTCTTTAATGGTGACATCATTCCCAAGGCCAATACGGTTTATCTTCAGTTAAACCTGACACAAGGTCTATAGAACAGAATAGAAAAGAATAGAATAGCTTTATTTTTCCAGACTGTTACAGGGAAATGCATTCATTTTCAAGGCCCTGTTTCAGTATGTGTCTGAGTTTTAAAAAAATATTTGTAACTTTTTTAAGCTTCTCAGTTGCTGCTTGTCTGCTTTTCAGCCCTCCTTTTTACTGTTTTTGCACAGCTGCACAATGTGAAGAAAGGTTAGGCAAAATTTCAAAATAACATACAGCAATGCACTACTATAATGCACAACTACACTACAATAATGACAGGAATGCATTACAATAAGAATCCACACATGTCCTTGCTGGATATTGGTGTGAGTTGTCTTGTCTTGTACGCTATTGTCCAGGGGTGTTATTTAACATGCCAGTATATGTCTGTTAATATTCAGTGTAGGTGAGGCTCTTCAAAATTCCCTAAAACTTAATGAGAACACTGTTATGCCCTCTCAAACAGGTGTACAATTTTGAAGAAATCTCATTGTCAAAAAGTAAAAACAGAATATTCTTGTGTCCCATGAAAGCTTGGAGCTAGAAACTGTCAGTCAGAAGTTATCCACACTGTGTGTGGCTGGGCCAGTGCGGTTGAGAAACTCCTGAGACACTGTTGTGAGGCAGCAATATTCCAGGCCTTGCTGTGTAATGAAGACAACTGGCTTGCCCGTCCATATAAAGTTGCACATTAACGGGTTAGCAACCTTTAGTAAACGCCTTGGACTTGTTTACGCAGGGCCATTGTAGGTAATGATTGCATGGATATTACATCTGTGTAATCTGAACCAGTAACAAGAATGAGGTAGACAGGTGGAATCAAGGTTTTTTTTTTTTTAACTGCTCTTTGCAGATTGTAGAAGACATGGGTTAAAAAAATCTCTGCATTCTGTGCCTTCACAAAACATTACAGCGCTCACAAAGGAACACAGCCTTGTGTCTACCTACGGGAGAACAGCATATTAGGTAATTATAAAATACTGTAGATGAAGTGAAAAGAACAAATGAATAAAGCTGTAAAATATGTAGATGAATAAGTGTTTAGCCTCGTCAGTGAGTGTTTTTTGGTTGCCTGTTAAGCCTGGATTCAATGTCATTTGTCCACCATTTTGAGTAGCTGTATAGATTTAAGCCAGTCTTTGCTGTTCACTTTTTATGCAGCTTGAGTACGATCATCATAATGTAAGGCACACACAAAAGATAAATCAAGGAACTGCTGCTTTTCAGGTTGATTGTCAAGCTTAAATATAAAGTCCATTGCAAGCGGGGAGACTGTCAGTCCTATTACAATGTACACAGCTAGTTCAAGAGGAAGCACTAGTATCATCTGTTTAAGAAAATATGTGTTTAAAAGTTCAGACACATGGAACCTTGTATTTGTTTGGTAGTTTCCAAAAATCTCCATGCATAGCATTTGTGCATCCCCTTTTACTCAAAAAGGGAAGTCAGTCAGCACATTGTATGCACGCCTTTTTATTTGTCCCTTAATTTATCGCCATGGAGTTGCAGTTAAAGTGTTTATTTTTCATCACATTATTCATAAATACATGAGTTGTACTTTAGTTCTCATCCACGTGTGAAGGTATATATTTAAGCTAAAAATGAGTTATACATTAAAATTTTTGTTGCTTCAGAAAGCTCATAGCTGTGTACCTCCTCATTTTTGCACAGCCCTGGGTATTGCTCCTAAATTCCTATGATTAGTCTATCGCCTCAGTGTTACGACAGTGGCCCTCAACATACTTGTATACTGCTGATTCTGTATGAGATAGCGATTCATGCACCAATAGACAAAGCTATTAGACCTAAAGGGGAACTCCATCCTCTTTTTTATTTCCTCTTTCTGAGTCCCTTGTTGTTTGGGTCGACTTTCCCAGCAAAAAGCGAGCGTGTTAAGACCAGCCGCTGACAAATTCGTCATCTGAGGCGGTCACATGACCTGATTTTTGACTTGCTGCTGGGATACGGCGTCACTCTGCCAGTGGGCGGGAGGCTGGCGCGACCGCTCTGGCTCCCGGTGCGGTTTGTTTGCACTCTGCCTCGGGGTGCTGTCTGCGGTGCGAGCGTTAATTTGCACTCTGGCACAGCTCGCCAAGCCGAGGCCGGGGGAGCCGAGACAACCCGCTGCGCTCTGGGGATGGAGTCGGCTCGGGAGAGCCCCCTGCTGGTGGCCCGGAGCCTGACGCAGCTGCTGGAGAGGGACACTGTGCGAGTGGAGCTCATCCCTGAGAAGAAAGGCCTCTTCCTAAAGCACGTGGAGTACCAGGTCACCAGTCAGGTGGGTGACAGCTACTTATCCGCATTACCATTACGGATCAAGGCCATTATGTTGTTTATGAATGCTGCTGTGCCTTCTAATCTTACTGCGCATATTATTCTTAGCTCCTCATAGTTGCAATGCAACTTATAATAATTATCAATGAATTCATAATAAATTGGTAATAACTTGATCATTTATTTTCCATTCTTTATTGAATGCTGTTATTAATAGTATTTAGTCAGATAATCCTTTTTTGCTCTTTTGGATTTGTGGAAAATGCTTAACCTGACAGGAAATTATTGTTCCCTTGACCAATGTGTTTAACCTGAATTGTGTGAGCAGCTGTCCAGTATAAATCCATATTGTGCTCTGTAAGTTTCTCTGGGCAAGAGCATCTGCTGAATGCCAAAATGTACGGTGAATGTGATATACTGTTACTGCCTGTGAGCAAAACCCTTCACCTCAGCTGCCCTGTATACATCCACCACTGTAAGTATATCTCCAGGGCCTTGTGTTTCCAGCCAGTAAGTTTTTTTCTGCCTGTAAGTCAGCTTAAATCTGCTAGGCATCAATAATCACACGTAAATGCGTAACGATTGATCTGTAATCAAGCCATGATTAATCTCATGAGAGAAAAGAGAAACCAGCCATCATAAGTTTTGTACTTTCCTAAAAACTACAGCATCAACTGTTTTGGTGGGAGAATTGTGTCCCTGCTGTGTATAATTTGACCTTTTTGACCTTTTCCAGCGTTTCAAAATATCTGTCTATCGGAGGTACACCGATTTTGACGTCTTGCACGAGGTCCTGCTGCACAGGTTTCCCTACAGAGCGGTGCCAGCGCTTCCCCCGAAGAGGAAGCTGAAAGGAGGTACACGGACGGGAGTGGGAC
Source organism: Anguilla anguilla (assembly GCF_013347855.1). Lineage (NCBI taxonomy): Eukaryota > Metazoa > Chordata > Actinopteri > Anguilliformes > Anguillidae > Anguilla > Anguilla anguilla. Next base: position 14,008,352 of record NC_049217.1, read on the forward strand.
AGTCTGTCTAGCCCACTGGTAACCAGCCCTGTTCCATCCTGTAGGTTTTCATTTCAACCCTAACTTGGCACTCGGCTCACAAATTAGCAGCTCATTGCAGATCTATAGCTGTGAATTGAGGTGTGCTTTGTTAGGGCTGTAATGAAAACCTACAGGATGGTAGATCTCCAGGAATATCTCTGTGTTGGCTGAATCCTTTTGTGGACTTTAGTCCTCTATGGTAGCGCAAGTGGATGTTGCTTGAAGAGAGTCTGGCTGCTAAGTCTTCTGTCTTTGATGAGGCGGGTTGTGGTGTAGCTCAGATTTACAGACTGGGGGAAGCTCAGACTCTATGCCATGATGAGTAAAAGTTGGTTATATAGTCTACTACACTGGAGTTGCGTCTTAAATGCGGTATCCACAGAGGGGATTCCCCTCTCTGAATGTCTGAATTGATCATGTATCGCACAAGCAGAAGTGAAATTAAATGCTTTGTTTTTGAAGGCTAAGGGGAAGTCACACAGATGTCATTATTCCTTTATTCCTGCGTTTTTAGCTGTGTTTGTGTTTCTCAGTACAAAGTGTCCTTTGTCAGTCTTTAGACCGCGTTGCTGAAAGGTGTGTCTTTGTCTCTCGCCAGTGCTCACCTCGGAGCGGGAGTTCATCGAGGGCCGCCGGAGAGCCCTGCGTAGGTTCATCAACACGGTGGCGCGTCACCCGTTCTTCTCCGAGGACGAGCTGGTGAAGACGTTCCTCACTTTCAACGGCTCGGTACGTGGCCTGCCCAACCACATTCACTTCACACTTGTTCATTCGCTTATTCTCTTATGTACTCTTTTGAAGAGATTCCCAGATTCTCTGAGCCAACAGCCCAGTTAATTCACACGTATAGTTTCTTGGACCCACCTCTTATTAGAATGTGGCCTGACATTACATTACAGGCATTTAGCAGACGCTCTTATCTGGGGCAACTTACACACAACTTTTAACAAAGCATTGTTGCTCTTGCTCAAGCGTACAATGGCAGGGTCCCAGTGACATATGTCCCAGTACCGAATTACTCATTATTACATTTAAAGCATGTTTCAAATTAGGCAGCACAATGGTGCAGTAAGTAGCGCTGTCGCTACTAAGCAAGAAGGTAGCTAATTTGAATTCCATCCGAGGGCCTTTCTGTGTGGAGCTTTTGGGTTCTCTGGTTTCTTCCCACAGTCCAAAGACATGCAGATATATCCTGTGTTGAATATATCAGCGGGATTGAATCTGTTTTTCCTTTTTTTTTTGCGACAAACCAAAACAAATTGTGAAAAAATTGAGTTAAATCCTTACTCAAATCTATGGACAAGTATGTTATAACTAGCCTTTGTCTAACTGCCTGCAATTTAACCTTTGTTTTAATACAGTTTGCCATTCACAAATGGCCCAGGGATATTTTTTAAATGATTCTTGCAAAAAAACATAAAAAAGCCTTTGCAGAGATTAGCTTGCTTCCCCCCTTGGCTAAATGGAAGGTTTTCATTGGGTGAGGTTAGCTGGGCACAATGTGCATCACAAATCCTTTCTACTTGTAATATGTAAATGATGCTCTTGCCACTTTTGTGTGGGCAAGCAAAGTAAGAAATGCCTAAGCATTGCACCTTCTCTGAATGCATAAAAACCAATACTCTTTTTTCTTTTTCAAAAAATGAAGAGACCCACAAGATATGAGTTTCATTTCTTGAGGTCCACAGGCACTGCAATATTGCAGCATTTGAAAATTAAAACTGAAACAAAACAAAAAGGAAACCACTACTCCACATAAAGTGAAACTTCAATAAACTGACCCTCACTGCCCTCTCAGGCTTGATGTTAATGAAATCTGAAACACAGTTCTAGGTAATGGTACGGCTACACCATTAGCAGGTTAATATGAAGAGATTACAGGGAGAAAGAGAGCAGCTAATGGAGATAACAGAAAGATGAGAAAACTGGAGCTCCAGGTATAATAAGCCGAATTATGGGATTAATGAGGTCACATCCACATGACCTGGATCTTTCACCAGCCCCAAATGTTGCAGCTGCCTGTACAGTATCGGACCACTGGACTCAGAATCACTGTTGCCTGGTCGTGCTCACTACCATAGCTGGGCTAGCTAGTCACCGCTACCTGGTCATCACTCCTCCCGGACTTAGCTCTTCTCCCTGTTGGCACCCCATTGGTAGAACTACCGGCTCACCTAGGTCAGGACAGCAGAGATGCTTCCTGCCTTGCCGGATATAGGATTTTGGCCCTAAACAAGGGGAAGATTGGTTGAAGCTTGACGCCGATTGCAAACCATGGCACCTGTGACAAAGGAGTACCTATTGCTGGAGTGTTATTTTCCAACCATTGCACTCTCATTAATTGCTATTTGGATGTGGCTGATTTATGAATCTAGGCCATTTTGTCGTTTGCACTAATTGCAACTCGCTCTGGATAAGAGCATCAGCTAACCGTCTAAAATGTAAAAGAGTGTCTTCTCTTCCATTAACATCTTTATGATTCATTCAGACTCATTCGGTCTGTTGGTACAATTGCTGTTTCCTCTGAGCTTAGAGAAGCAGCAGGTTCTCACACAGATACAATGCTTTACAATTTCTAATGGGAACTTGTGATTTCCTTTGTTTCTGAAAAAAAAAGAATAAGAAATGCCTTTGAGGGAGAAGCTGAGAAAAGGGGGAACCCCACAGTGGGTGGTTTGGAAAGAATAAAAAGATGCCTTGTCTGCTGTTCAGTGTGCCTGAAGCAAAGATGTCAGCTATCCAAGAGAATGTTCTACCGCTTCTCTTTTCTCATCATTAAGGTGATGGGCACACAGTATTCGATCATCAATGCATGGGCCTTCTGCTCCTTTGAATGACGGTTACTGTACACCTGACTTGAATAGTTTCCTTGCATAATTAGTAGACTTTCAGGGACTGTTTTCTCTGTAGGTACAAGTGATCGTGGCAGGGCCTTGCATGATGGTTCCCTCTTTTTCTTCCATAGGATGTTCAATGCAAACTACGAGAGGCCTATAAAAAGACAGGGGATGAGTTTATGACAAACAAAATTTCCACACAGGCTAAGGTAAGTTTGTCTTAACCTGGACTCCACTCCTCGCTGATTCGGCCTGGTCAAAGAACTCACCCGGTGGACAGTTATTAAATCCATTTTAAGCTTCCTTTAAGCTTTTTGTTTGCCCTTTTGTTTGCTCTTTTGTGCCTTGTTTGAGCAGCATTTCCACATTTATTTTAAAATCCCCTCTAAGTAATGGAATTCCCTCATCAACCTGTGTTTATGAAAAAGCCTCTCAGGGCTCACCTTGACCCTACAGCTGGCAGCTCAACCATGCTTTCGCTTTCAAATGTTTTTTTTTTCTTCAATTATTTGTGCACATAATGGACTTATATTTATGTGTTTTAATTGTCTGTCGACTGGTTCACATTTCTAATTGCACAGAAAGATAAATGAGCTAAATAGTGATGGGAGAAGAAGCTCAAGCGCTCACTAGAGCTGGCAGTTAAAGGGTTAATGAGCAGGCTCGCTCTTGTGCTGCAGGACTTCCTTCCGACGGACGTGCAGGGCCAGTTTGCCTCGAGCAGGGAGCTGATCCGGAACACCTTCTCCAGCTTCCACAAGCTGAGAGGCAGGGTGGAGAGGGTGTGCGAACGATCCAGGGAAACCAGCGCGGACCTGCAGGTGTTTGGGAAGGAGCTCAGGTGGGCTCTACACGGGACGTCCGGAGGTCCACCTATCTCCCCCTCTTCCTTTTTTTTCACTCCCTCCCTGCCCAACTTTTAAAGAGAGGGTCTGGGTTGCCTAACCCCCCATCCCCCACCAAACGTGGTGATGTGGTCACACGGGGGCTTCGAACAAACTTCAGTTTGAAACATTTTCAGTACATACAATTGGATAAGAACTCTAAACAGAGAAAAATAAAACAATCAATGGAAATAGGAGGCTTAGCGTAGCATAGTTGATTTGTATCTGCTTTTTATAACTAATTTTGTTCTGCATTGTCTATCATAATTTCCCTAGGTGACTTGAACAGCCGAAGAACTGCAGCTAACAATTCTTCAGTCTACAAATTTTAAAACAATAACTTGAATGTCCTTGAGGAGATAACTTAATGTGTTTTTAAAGACTTTTTGCTGATGTTCAGAAGCTTCAGGCATTCGAGTTTTAAAAGATGCCTTTAGCTAACTGCCCGTGCATCCGAACCTGCATTCTAATGGCTGGGATTGACACGCTGGTCGGCCCTGGTATTCATTGAAGCCAATCTTACATTGCGATATCTATGGTTGCATTAGTGTCACATGACATGTGCTTGTGGCTCGGCAGCACGATGGGCTCGGGCACGTCGTCTGTCCCCTCTCCGGCCGGGGGCCACTGCAGCTGGGGCACCATCCAGCAGTCCCTGAAGGGCCTGTCCGGGGAGTTCGCCCTGCTGGCTGACAAAGCTGCCGAACAGGTATGGAGCGTGGCAATCTCCCGGGCTCATCCGCAGCCTGCTCAGCTAAACCACAGAAATGCATCACAGCTGGATCAGCTAATCCTCATTTCACAGGTTTGGATAGCTTTCCTGTCGTAATGCAGTTCTGTGGTCCAGGGGTTTAAAGCTGAGGTTTATACCCCAGCTAAACAGGCTGCAATTGACCCATGATGATAGTGATGATGATGATGATGAAGATAATAATAATAATAATAATAATAATAATAATACTGTTGATAATAATAATAATAATTTTGATTTTGATTATTAAATCCTAGCATCCCTCAATGCTACAGAAAAAAATGGTGGAGCTGCTCCAACTCATTGCTTTTATTCTTTATCTTCATTTATTTGTTATTTCCAAGGGGAGACGAGAAGAAGATGAAGTTGTGGAAAAACTCAATCTCTTTCTGGATGTTTTGCAGTCGTACAAGGTCAGAAAGGCCTGAAAATGATGCACTTTCACTAACTTTTATTTGTTTTAATAACAGCGTTTTTGATGGTTCAGTTCAGTAACCATAGACCTTCTAACACTTTAGGAAAAGCAACACTAAAATACATATGTTGTTAAAAAATGAAGGACATGAGAATAGATTGAATGTATATCAATCAATATAGTGACAGTCATTTAGTCATTTGTAGGCAACACACATATGCTTTTTTATATGGATGTGTATATATTTTTATACTGCGAGGAGGAAAAAAAAACTATATAAAACTATTCTGAACAGCGGTGTGTGTCAGAGGAAGTGAGTTTTGTGTGTGTGTGTGTGTGTGTGTTGTGTCTGCGTTTGCCTGTGTTGAATGAAAGGTTATTGTCTCTGGAAGGCCAGCTGCTCGCCATTTGGAAGGCAAATAAATAATTCAAAGTTTATGAAGTCAAAAGTATATTTTCCAGCATGAAGGGCAGACATGACTGAGGTGGCTCTAAGGCTCTAATCTAACACTATGAGCTGAGGAGAATTCAATCAGGGGACAGTCTGGCGTGTTGCTGAAAATGATAACTGATGCAGTTCAATACCCTCTGGAAAAATTGGTTTTGCATTTACATAAAGTTTATTGAATGTGAAATAATGCATTTTCTGGGCGTACGTGTGTTTGGGGATATGTACCTCTGTGTGTGTCTGTGTGTGAGTGGTGGGAGGGGATTTATGTCAAAATAAAGTCTAAACTGTAATATAAAATGAATAATTAAAATGTGTCTATTATCTATGTGTGTGCGCAGGGGGTGGGGGGGGGGTGATCTTTGTTATGTCTAAATGAAGTGTAACCAACAGTCTTAAATGAATAAAGTGTGTGTGTGCCTGCAGGAGGGTGATAAAGTAAATAAATTGTGAACTGCAGTGTAAAATGAATAATTAAAATGTGTGCGTGTTTGCGCTTGTGCATGTGTGTCCTTTTTGCGCATGTGCATGTTCATGTGTGCGTGCATGTGTGTGTGTGCACATGTGCATGTGTGTGTGCGCATGTGTGTGTGTGTGTGCGTGTGTGTGTGTGCATGTGCATGTGCACATGTGTATGTGTGTGTGCACATGTGCATGTGTGTGTGCACGTGTATGTGTGTGTGTGTGTGTGTGCAGGACCTGTGCGAGCGCCATGAGAAGGGCATCCTGCAGGATCAGCAGCGGGCGCAGCAGAGGCACAGCGTGATGAGGAGGCAGACGATCAGCTCCGGCCCGCAGGCCAGAGAGCAGCCCACCGTGGAGCAGCTGGAGTCCCGCATCGTGCAGGTACCGCCCCCTCCGCCTGCGCGACCACGCCCCCGTCCACCTCCTGCCGTCCACCTCACCCACCCACCGCTCTCTGTCCCCCCCTCGCAGCAGGAGAACGCCATCCAGGCCATGGAGCTGCGCAGCTACTTCTCCCTGTTCTGCCTGCACCAGGAGACCCAGCTGGTGTTCGCCTACCTCCAGCTCGCCCCGCTCGTCCTGGAGGCCCTGGTGGGCTCCCAGATCCTGGGCCACAGAGAGGTGCGGAGTGGGAGTGACCGATTCCTTTAGTCAGTCGTAGTGCATCAGTTCTGCGCTAATCCTGATTTGTTAACCATGGTTGATATGAGGAAGTTACGCTACAGGCCTGGTATAAGAGCCCCGACTTAATTTGAACCTAGAACACCAGAGGAGCTTTAAGTAATGATTTCTGCCAGATATTTAGGAGCTAAAGTAAAGGACATAGATTTATTTTTGCTCTGATTAAACTTGTTTTTTTTGCTCACTTAAAGCAGAAAAGTGCTCACTAAAGTGTTTTTGAGGCTACTTTTCTCTGGTTCTAACTGGCGGAAGCAAAATAAAATGTGTGTGTATTAATATGCCTTTTTCTTTTACTAGATGGGTGAATTATGGAACAATCTCCAACCAAAGATGAGCCGTCTTTTGGGGTACAGCAACAGTGTCTCCTCCCCTCCTTTTACCAGCCAGTAGGTGAACAGAGTTCACTTTTCACAGACTTTTCATTTTAAGTAGCAATAGATGACCCGCAAGAATCTACTGGACCAAACACTGATGGGATTTTCATACACAAAGCTCACAAACAAAACACCATTAACTGTGCTTTGTTCAAAAAATAAAATAAAATAAAATAAAATAAAATAAAATAAATAAATAAAAGAGATTCCAAAAAATACACCAGAACAAGCACATTTAGTCATTTCTAAATGATGGTTTTCTTCAAGTCGTCAGCAGTGAATCTGCTGCAGTGTTGTAGGAAAGCCACAAGAGGGTGCACTAGAGGAGGAAAGAGGGAGATTCACTATGTGACAGCTGTGGCAATTATATGACTTTTAAAGGATCATATTGGAACCAAGATTAAAATTTCAGCTCAGAACTGAGCCCAGAAGTGTAGCAACATTCGTGGAATTGTCTAAACAATTTTGAAAATGAATGTTATGGAGAGAAAGCAGGGACTGTACTACGCAGCGTTCTCTTGGCACGTTCACAAACTGAGGCTAGTCGTAACCCAGACACTGCTGCACACCCCTCTGACATTGGAAAAACCTGCCCTCAGGGGCTTTCTGAACCAAGTGGGAGAAATTACAAGAGGCATGTCGCTGAAATTGTGACAGATGTTTAACATCCCTACTGGAATACGACGTAGGATTTGTCTCTACATATTGTTCCATAATCTACACAATGTTTTTATTGTCCCTAATTAATTGAGCAGCTGAACTCGCAAAACACATGTCTCTGTTTACTTTGGAGTTGATTGAGATGGATCGTTCAAAATTCTGCATTTATATCATGTGTATTTTTGATTACACAGATACACATGCATATTTTGCTTGCTTGTTTTGTCAGTATAAAGCATCTCAATATAAATTCCATTTTGTCATTTATTTGAAAAACCATTTGTGATGCAACGGGTTATTTCCAGAGCTCTACATACCCCTCTGCTGGTCAAATGGACATTTCTTTTTGTTTTATCAAAAGTCCATGTTGTCATTTTTGTATTTGATAAAATGTAATGGCTGGAAAAAATGGTTAAATAAAATGTATTACTTCTATATAAAATATATGTTTTGGCATTATCAATGGACCTGCAATCTTAAAATTAGTTTCTTATTTTTAATTTTTAGAATAGGCCCATTTATACATGTAGCTCCATGACAAATTGAAATTATTATATTTTTGCTGCACTTCACTTGCTGCACTTTAAGTGTCCTTCATGTCATATCCACAGGGCAGAATGAAATGTTTCATGGAGACCCCAAGACCAGAGCACAGAGCACAAACCATGTTGTTAGAAATGAGGACTGTTTTAAATCCATTCAGGGATATTCATAAATTATAATTGAACCTTGAATTTGAATCACATGTATTTAAAAAAAATAATAATAATGCTCTTCAGATGAACAATTTTTAAAACCCACACACAATAGGACTGCACTGTCTGTGTGTATGTGTGTGTGTATGTGCGTGTGTGACTCCAGTTACAATAGGAAACGATATATAAATGCTCCACTAAATGCATGTAATGCATTTACAAACACATCTGTATAAACTTTGGTTTTGGGATTCAGACGAGCACACCATATTTTCTCTTCGTTCAGTGCAAGCTGGACCGGAACTGATTGGTGTGAAAATGAGTGACTAGAAAATGCTAGTGGGTTTTGCTCCATATCATTAATTGTAAATCTTGTAGGTGGAATGTTTTTTCGACTATAACACCATTACCATTATAGTAAATGTGTTCAGCACCTAGTCTAGACGGCTTTTCTGACCAGAGACATTCAAATCTGCCTTTGTGCAAGCAGCACACATATTCCTCAATTCCACTGTGAATAATTCATCTAGACATGCAAAACTTTTTTGGCAAGTGCGCTCAAATGGTTTCTCACTGGCCACTGTTCTCCAAGGAGTTAGTGTTTCTCATTTTATTTTAGAGAATAAATTGCTGACATAAACAGGATGTGAAGCACTCAGCAATGCATCTCTGGTTCATTTGTTTTTGACCTTAAAATAAAATATAGCCCTGCATTCAAATCTGAAATTCACCAGTATTTGCTGGAAAAATAAAGTTAGCTTTTTTTTGCAACTACTAGCACTAGGGTGCAGCCATCTTGGAACAAGCTAGGTTGTGACATCACTAGGTTGGTTTGTCTTGGCAGCTCATGCTACTCCTATTACTAGACTGCTGACTTTCAATGAGCTCGACAATGAATTGGGAGGAAAATACAAAACCAAGAACCCTTGGGTCCTTTTGTACTTTATTGCCTCGGGATGTTCAAACGAGTATTACGGAACAAAACTTATTAATTTTCACAAACTGCCTCCGAGGACGCTGCTACGACTGTGCCGCTGGCTGGCTGCTCTGAAATGGCGGAGTCCACCTGTGGGACGGGGGTGACGGGTCTGCAGAGACTTCGGAGCTTCATGTCCCCTTTAACACTTCAAGGTGTAAGATAACAAATATGTGGTTAGAATGTTCTTAACTGAACATTCTAATGCTGATGTAACAACCACTACCGGTAAGCAAAAGCAATGGAGTTCTAGAACACCGACTTCATTCTAAACCAATTTGCTCTTCAAAGGGTTAAGGTAATCTAACACACTTTCGATTCCATGTCTACATAATAACCATAACCATAATTAGCCCATTCTCGATTGGCACCTGTGCATTCTGGACAATGCTCAAATTTGTTTAATTCTTTTCAGACATCAATTTCTGTACAGTATATGAGATGGGCCAGCCATTTTAAAGCTGATACAAGAAATACAAATACAAGAACATTACCTGTTAAAGGCTTTCTTTCAAACAAAGAAAAAAAAATTGCAACAGTGAAGTGAAGGACCAAGGTCGTCACTGTGGGTAAATTCAATCAATAGGCTAGAAGAAAGGTCTTGGCTAACTGACCCAACCCCGCTTGTACTGAAAGGCATTTTAAATCACAATTCACCCTGAAAAACAGTGAACACCTTTTAAAACAAGCACAATCCTGTTTTCCAACCAAGGTGTCTAATGTTGCAACAAAAGTACCTGGTTGTCTTTAGTAGTGGTTCTCAAAGTTTGCAAGATGGCTCAATGTAATCCCTGAGCCAAGTTACAATAATATTACAATCCCATTCATAAGAGGTAGCAACTATGTGCTACAGGGCTGAAACTGCAAGGCTTTCTTAGAGACTTATCCCACTGATGAATGAAAAGTGTATTCTCAGTGCATATTTGATTTCGGCCAAATTCAAACATTTGGATGAGTCGCTGAAATATTCATAATTGTTTCAAAGTGCGGTCGTGACAGCACATTGGCTAGCTGGCAAAGAGAGATTCTCAATCATAATCACCAATTCTCTCACACTTGGGCAGGCCTGAAAAATGATCCAGAAATGAGTGTTGAAAATTCTGCTAAACTGAAGTGCTCTCTGAATAGGAAAATTTGACTAAAGTTACTTACGCTTAATTCATAAATCAAAATGAGCCACTTCAGCGAACCGATTAGCCTAATCTGTTTTTTCTCAGCTCACTTCACCGCCAAGCTCTGGTCCCAGTTTGAGTTCAAATTTGTATATCGCAAGGGACAGAACCAAAAGTTCACAGATATTCATCAAAAATTAAGTGGACCATATTTACCCCTGAAAGGTGTAAGATCACAAATGTGTAATTAGGATGTTCTTAACTGAACATTCTAATGCTGGTGTAGCAATCACCACTGGTAATAGAAAGCAACAGAGTTCTAGAACGCTGACTTAGAATTTTGAAAAAACAAAACATTCCAAAAATCACAGGGTTAAAATTTTACAGTACTGCTTTACTGTGTTTTTCATCGGCTTTCATTAGTTTAAATGCTTTTTTTAATGAAAGGGGCATGACTGGCCACAATGCTGAAGAGGAATGGATGGCTTCGGCTGGCAAGGTTAACCCTCGTTATGGCGCAATAGGGACCAGTCGGGCACCTGTGGACTACCTACGATAGCAGCCCATCTGCAGACCACCGAACTGCGGACTTGAAACAGGTGGCCTGGCCAGAGAGCACAGAGGATGAATGTGTTAATTTACACCCTTTCAAATTTCTGGAGGGTGGGGTTCCAATAATGTAGGCTAACAGTTTTGGCTTACAATTATGGGACAGCTCTACGGATACCGTACACCTGCTAACGGTATCCGTAGAGCTGCTAACTCTGCTCTGCAGAACTAGCAGTTCTCCCACGGGTCCCACTGGCCGAGGCAGGGTGTGGCCGCGTTATCGGATTCGGAACAAACGTAGGCGTCGGTTTCAGTGTGAGCAGGGGACAGGTTCTTCTGAAAGTTGTTATACAGTGCTTCTCAGATCTCATCCACCTCATCCAGCTGGTGGTGAAGGATCACGTCGTGCCCCTGGAACTTGAAGTAGCCCAAAAATTTCTTCTTCTGCAGCATGAGGGGAAACCAGAGATGGTCGTCCGCCCACATCTGGTCGAAGGGGATGGACTCCCAGTCGAACCACCGCGGACGCATTTCTGCAAGAGACGAGGGACACGCTGTTGGAGAGGCACTCGAAAAACGCACCCGTCTCTTACTGCGAACAGGTCTCAAATCACGTTACGTTTTTCATTACTTTTCAATGACATTTTAAGAACAAGTGGTAAGATTTTGTGAAATTTAAGGGAATCTTTGAAGATGAAAGATAATTTACTTTTCAAGGACACACATTTAGAGGCTCTTGGCAGGAAACGATAGTCACCAATGACTTTTACTGGTGGTTTTAATGTACAAGCTACTGGGCTAGCCAGTTTTGACTTCAGCAATATCGGCATACAACTTCCATTCAGGTGAGTAAGCAAAAAAGATTAGTTCATATTCTACTCCTGGTGGAAAAAAGTTTTGCGAATTTGCAAACTGACAGGGGGATGCTCAGTGCACCCATACAGACAGGGAATACTGTGCTGTAACATCTTTCTGGTTTCGCTTACATTCTTACATATAAATGAACGGATAGATGAAATCACGCTGGGAGACATTACCATCAGACTCCGTCGGGTCACCGTTGAACGAATCGGCCCGGAACACGTGAACGTCCATCAGCTCCGTCTCTCCCACAAACTCGAACTTGATGTTCCCGATCTTGTCCAGCGAGTCGACCGTAAGACCGCTTTCCTCCAGCAGCTCACTATGCACAGACAATGGCAGGCAGAGAGAACTACTTAGTCCAATAACTGCACAATAACTTCCAATGAAATCACAAGCCTAATTTGGTACTCTGTGAGTCACTTGGTTTTTCCTATTAAAGAAGAGCTTGATCCACAGTATGCGTGTTACACAGTTTAGAATCTAACACAATACACTCTGGTGAAGCTGAACTGCAGTGAAAATTGTATGTGATTTGTATGTAAAAATGATTTGTGTTAGTTATTTGGCTTGCATGCAACCTAGAACATTTCCTTGTAAGCTACCCTAACAGAATGCATTAGTACAAAGTATGTGTGCCCTGGATTTTACTGCTACTGTCTTTTTTTTTTACTAAAAAGTATCATCTTGATAGATTAATAAGTATATTACAAGTTCAACAACTACTGAATGTTATATGCACATTGATGGTATCTAAATGTAGCGACCTGTGCTTTGCACCAGGTCCTTGCACCATCCCCATTACCTTGAAGACTACCATGAATCATCTCAGGAGACACACACATTTCAAATGTCCCCAGAAGATATTTACTTGAAAACTCTAATCATGGTGGAAGTGAAAACATCTTTCAAATACCCTTTTTTTTGTTGTTGTTCTAAACGTTGCTACTCACCGCCTGGCTGCTTCTTCAATGGTCTCCCCAGGCTGGACCTTTCCGCCAAAACCGTTCCACTTCCCCGCGCCAAATCCCCTTTTCTTCATACCCAAAAGTATCCGACCAGGCTGCACCACCAAGACCAGGGTCAACAGCTTGGAGGTTAACATTGTTTGCTGAGGACAAAATTTGACAACGGTACACAGTTTGTAAATATTTTAAAATCAAGACTGTGCATGCTCCTTGATTTGGAGTGAGTGGATTGGCTGTTGTAGGTGAGCTATGTGGAAAGTTTTTTATCTCAACAGCACTGATTCAACACAACATGCTAAAGTTACATCTGAAATTACCACCCATGAACAAAATGCTGGCAGACTTTTTGTACCATCTAATTGCATAAAACATGAATATGGATCATTCTTTATTGGTACATTTTATTCCAGAATTTCTTCTCCTCAAACGTAGCATACTAATTAAAGCCTGTCCCAGGCCTCCATTAATTCTGGAGGAGCAAAGATTTTCCCCTGAGACAGTTGCAACCAGAAGTAACGTTTCAGTCTTCGAGCTGCGCAGCTATTATTGCAGTAGACTGAATGTGCAAGGTCACGACTCAGGATTATTTCATGCACAGGGCGCATTAACTGTTAGAAACGTGCCTCAGCTGAACACTGGCGTATTTATCCTGACGCCTGACTCAAGAAAACAACTGAGTGTATCCATTGAGCTAAAGACTACATTTTTATACAGTCTATGACTACACCACAGGTTAAGGCATTCGCACAATCTCTTGATGCTAGCCCAACTTCCAGGATCAAGAAAACATGCGTTTGTTTTCTAATACTACGTTTAACAGTCAGTCAGTAAATGAATGTACCCACCTTTCAGCGTTTACCAAGTTTACAAAATAAGTATTGTTAAAATCACTTACTAGCTCGTTAGAAATAAAACTACAGAGACTTTACAATATTAATATGTAAAAATGATCAGCATCCCAAATACATTACAGTGTGCAATTGCAACAGTGTACTCTTTCCCGCGGTATCTGCTTCGCGCACTTAGAACAAACCATGTGATAACTGTGTACTACAGTCAAAGTGGTTCGGCTGGAAACAGGAAAAGCAATTTATTTTACGTAGTCAGCGAGCAGGATACTTTCGTCAACACATGGGGCAGATCGAAAATGCAGGGTTATTTGATTCATTTGAATGAATTGTGAGGTTTTCTGAACGAGAGCGCATATTTAAACGATGTACTGTTCGTCAGTGTTACGAAAATCGTGTCTGCACAACTCAGCCAGGACTTTTAAAACGATACCACAAAACCTGAAAGGGAAAAGTGCTTCAGATCAGCGCTGGATTGCAAGACAGCTCAACGACCCCTTTGTGAAAGCCGCTCACGGGCAAAACTATCGATGCAGGAGTGCCTTTAAACTTCTGGAAATCGACGATAAGTACAAAATTCTGAAGCCTGGGTACAGTGTCATCGATTGCGGAGCTGCTCCAGGTGCATGGAGTCAGGTTGCAGTTCAGAGAGTGAATTCTGCTGGGACAAGTGAGTAGCTAATTCTCTTGCACTGATAATGATGCACTGATAATGATACACTTTTATCTAACCTTGGATTTATAATAATATTAGCACACAGCTACGTATTATTTCCATTACGTGGTTGCATGAAAAAATAGCAGGGTGAATCCACTATTTGTGTCACGTGGTTTTGGAATAGTGTGAAGAGATGGGTATTTGAGTCCGGTAATCACAAGTTTACTGTTCCAGCTTGGAGTGGTAGCAGTGCTGTTGTACAGGCTAGGCACTTATCTGAATTGCTTCTCTGATTATGTTGCTGTGTGACATCTGCACTGTGGAGAATCTAAGTTATATGAATTATTCTCCAAAATGGTGTGTATCAAGTAAATGCATGCTAATTCTCACATTTTCTTCTCCCCAAGATGCAGAAGTTCCTATTGGCTTTGTGGTTGGGGTGGACCTTCTCCGCATCCCACCACTAGATGGAGCCCACTTCCTGTCCTTCAATGATGTCACTGACCCGGCCACCCAAACACAGCTGCAAGAGCTTCTCCCCAAAGCCCAGGCGGATGTTATTCTGAGCGACATGGCCCCCAACGCCAGCGGCTTCAGAGAACTGGACCACGAAAGACTGGTGGCCATGTGTCTGTCAACGGTAGATTTGGCCGGGAGGGTCCTGGGACCGGGCGGTTCCCTGGTCTGTAAATATTGGGACGGGGGTCTGGCCCACCAGGTCCGAAGCAGACTGGCGCATGCCTTCCGTGAGGTTAGAATCGTCAAGCCCAAAGCGAGCCGAAAGGAGTCCGCTGAATTGTATTTCCTCGCAAGGTTTTTCAAAAAGAATCAAGCTGTTTAAAAAAAAAATAAAAACTATTTTATATAATTATCATGTGCCTGAACCCACAAGCCAAATATTTATTGCTATATTGCTAATAAATACCATTATGTCAGTGACATCATATATTTTAATATTATTTTTTGGAATAGATTGTGTTTATTGATTTCATTTGAAACCATTTCAAACTGTCATCAATCATGCACATTTACTTCAAATCGTTCCCAAACTGAATGCAAGCCATTGATCCCTTATGACACATAGTTGGCAAAGAATAAGGAACCAAATATCAGGAGCCAAACATCGATCTTTTGCTGTATTTTTGTAGCAAAAGATTGAAATCGGAACTACTTTCTAAAAACGCTGTTTAACTGTTTTCATCTATGTTGCCTATGATGGTTGTGTGGGTGTAATTTGGGACTTGGTTTTGATGCACTTCCAGTAAACCATAGAACAGTAACAGTCCTGTAAACAGAAATGCATTCCCACTAATTAGCACAGGATAACATGGCATCAAGCTGCAACTTACAATATGAAATTACTGTTTAAATGAATTTCTGGATTTGGAGCATATTTGTGCTCTTCATTATGTAATATTGCTCAAGCACTCATTTGATATGACTTTTTGGGGCAATCGTGAATGGCAGCTAAAGATTGTGTATTCTCAGGTAATTGTTTTACTGTGCTCTTATGCACTATATAAATCACAATCAGTGATGGATGTACTAAAACCAGAGGTGACGGATCCCTGGGGATCTAAGAAGAGTCCTCAGATAAATGTTAAAACAATAGTTTGTAAACCTTTCCTTGTTTATTCATCCTTGGTAATTAATACTTGCATTTCACTTAACACATAATTTGCATCTCACAGCATGTAGACCCAGATATGCTATCAGGATTAGACATGCATGTATATATCTACAGTAGTGTGTTGAAGAACCACTGCAATCTGTCAAATGATAAATATTTAATTGAGGAGGTGGTACAAAACCACAGTGTGATCATTTTAGTCTTGTGATTAAAAAGCAAGACAGCATTGCTACCAGCAGGATTTCTGCCAAGCAAATTCAGAGTAGAAACAGACTCTGCGTTAAGGCGGTTCTCCTAGGCGGCATCCTAACAAGCCTACGCTGTTATTCTCATTCCAGTCAGACAATCAGCCGGGCGAGACGAGATCGGGGAGATAAATCGCATAAGAACCCGAGAGGTGCATCCGCAGGTTACAGAGAAGCAAGGCCTGCAGACCTTCGGCGAAGCGGAGGCAGCTGGATATCGGGTCTCTAAATGAGTTCATTTTCTACTCGCGGTTCGTCGGTGAATCCTCTGAGACGTTAGCGGTCTCCCTCAATTACGGCTCAAGTCTGAGGGCCGTCCGCTAGTTTATTAAAGTAACCGCTCACCGCCGTTTGTGTCGCGTTGTCCGCGCTCTTCGGCAGATTGGCTTTGGGCGAAATTAACCTCTGTGCCTGCCTGTAGCATACTGTTGCGACCGTATGTCATTAGATTGATTCCGTGGGGTCTGGATAAAAATAGATTCAATTTCAATATCATGAAGGAGAGGCCAAAAAAGAAAATGAAATAAAAATAAAAAGGTTAAATGTATGCCTGCACAAGAAGGGCTTCAGTATTAACAGCACATAATGTAACAGAATATAAAAAGATTTTTCATTAAGTCCTAAAATGGGAAGTTTTTTTTATATTTTATTTTATTACCACCAGCAACAGACAAAAAAATGAAGACATCAAAATAAATGGAATTATGGTGAACGGACATGAAACTAATTTCAGGGTGCATGCTGTTACATTTAATAATAGTATATTAGAAATTAGAGCGCTGGCACTCTCCTGTGCTGTTTTTCGAGGGTAAATTATAATATTCCATTCCATTTCTCACACATGCAAGTGGACTACACGGTGTGAAAGTGAAATATACGAGCAAAAAACATTTAGCAATTTGCTTTTTAATAGTCTGTGAGGGTAACTTGTCAGTTTGATGTCTGTCATGCAGTATTCACAGCCTGGTTTTAGTGACAATGGAAAGTGCTGACAACCCCTCGCTCGTAAAGGTAATAAAGACTACGGATGCAAAGGACCATGGAGTTTGACACTTTGGGAAGATTGAGCGATGAGGCCGAAGGAAGACCTTTTTGTGCTCAAAATGTCTGACATTCTATTCCAGACAGTAAAACCCACTCTCTTGTCTGCTCTCTGTGGGATCGTGCCACTTTGTTTTATTGCCAGTGTCATGTGAAAACCTTCCTGGGCCCCATCCCGCTCATTGCACTGTTAACTTTTCTTATCATAACTCAAACGATCGTCGCTTTAAAAAAAACAGTTCAGCTAAACCGCAATTTTATATATGGAAAGATTTTGCATGCTAGGTTTTATGTTACACCAACATTATGGCTCTGCAGAGACTGCATTCTAAGCAATCTGATACATAATGTATGCGGTGTATACTAATATTATTCAGATCACCCATTTAATATTTCCTTGCCATTTATCAGATGCCCACATTATGGGGAACATAAAATGTGAATGTTGCCCATTTTGCAGTAAAATATTTATGGAGTCAGTTCAAGTTATATGCAACCTGAAAAAAGGAAGAATGAAACTAAAGTTTGCAACACTCATAAGCTCACATGTAATACATTGACACTGTCAACATGTGACATGTTGTACCAGCAGTCATGTGATGTGGCTGCTAGGCCTTGGGGTATCTGAACGCCATATAAATTAGACCTGGCAAAGATTCCAAGGGATCAAAACATTATCTGTTTAACAGAATACAAATGCACTAGTGTTCATTAGTGTTACAAACCTTCATTTATAATGGACTACTGTGCTCAGTATGAGCTATAATGAGATGTGCACATATTTAAAAAATATATATTTTCAATCATCAAAAGAGGCTCATCCGGGATTTGAATTCATAACCTTCTGGTTATACGTCTAGTTCTCCTGACACTTATCCAAGCTGTGTATATTATTCTCCTTCTCTGAGCACTCTCTGTTCAAACATTGCCTGCTATAGGACTGAAAGAGGAGGAGAAGAGTGTTGTCCTGTTTGACGTTGTGCCATATGTGTTTCTTTATTATTTATTTTTTTAGCTTTATTTATTTATAATTTCTTTTAAACACTGTCAAATTGTGTACAAATTGTTTTACTCTGAGTAATTATTACCATTTTTCATTTGGATGTGTGTACTCCTGTAATGCAATCTACCGTTAGTCCTCGTGGATAAGAGTGTCTGATGGATGTCCTAATTATAATGTAATAAAGTGCGACCGTTTTATCATTCACAATTATTAAGCATACATTTCTCCAGAGGCTGACTTGCTGCCCATTTTCCCTTCACATTTTCACATCTAGTCTAAATATGATACATTTGATTTAAAGGAGTTCAAAATTTTCCTGCACGCAAAGGAAACTCGCAGCTTTAATGGGCTACCTTTGCATCATTTAATTTAAAATTTTATACCAAAGCATTCTACCAGGAAGCCATTTCATGAAACATCAATTTATCTTCTTCAGACATTCTCCCTGGGATGGGAGGGCGGGGAGGGAGGCCCTCCTGCATTTTCAGTCTCAGCCTCTAGATGGAGCTCTTGATTTGTGAGTTAACTGATCAGACTGCTCTTACTTGATTTCCATAACCATGCTATTCAAAATTCTTTCCCACATATTTACATATTAGCATTTACTGAATTGATACAGGTGCCTATATCCATTTTGTTCCTAGCACGAATACGTTTATATGCTTTTTTTTCTTTCGTCAGAATGTCGAATGAGTTTAAAGTTTTTCAACTACAGGCAGTTGCGTTCACAGGTTTCTTTTTATACGTACATTGTATTTATAACGAAACAAAAAAGTAATGAAATGTTTTTCACATCTGATCTGGTTTGATTTTCAAACTGGACAGGCATTTACATTATTCCCCATACCACTGTTAAATAAGGCATGCCCCAGCTCCCAAACCATACCTGCACAGCACTGAGAGCTTGTCTTAAGCCAGGATTGTATGGATGGAACAATCTAATTAAAGCTTCATGTTTAATTGTAATGTGTTGATCAGTCTACCATACTCCGTATGCTTAATGGAGGCTTCCATGACCAAATCACAACCTTATCAGTAACACGGAATATTCTAGTTGTCAAAATGTACCGACACGTATATTCTATGGTACGTGTGCCATGGTAATTTATCAGTGCCCTTGAGTGTGAAGTTTTAATGTGAGATGGAGAAACTGCTCATTTGATGGGGATGTGAGAAGCATTCTGATTGGCCAGTACTCAGTCAAGCTATCACCACACGATTAGCTCATTACACACCATTGGCTCATTACGTAAGCAATTTCTGCCTCCTTCTGTGTTGTGCTGGATGCTCATATGATGATAAAATGCTAATGACTGGTTCAGACAGTCCCTTCCATTCCTGCATCCTCTCTCCAACTGCATTTATGTTTGTATAAGAGGGTCCTATCTCTCCTTTAGATTAAGAATGTAATTGCATGGAGTGTGGATTTGCTGAGTTTTGGGAGAAACAAAAAAAAAATATTAATGACTTTTTTTAAATTCATAAATATTTGCATATGCATTTTAGAACATTTATTTTTTAACACCATATCTCATTTCATATTTGCGTTACCTTTATACAAAAAAGTTCATAAAGATAGTCTCTTTTTTATTTCATATGGCAGATGTTACATGCATATAAATGCAATTACCGGAGTTAAGCCAATATGTATACTGTTTTATCACCTTACAACTCTTGAGACAAGTTAAATCAACAATGTCCTGTTTGTAACTCCAGTCTCATAGATAAGATAAGTGAATGATGTTTGCAATTGGTATCTGGGCCTCAATTTAACACCCCAGTAGTGTGATTAATGCTACCTCAAGCCAGATCTACATTTGGGTATGCAGCAGTCCTTCAAGATTCAGTGGTAATTAATTTCAATTAGGAGAGACTGCACACTGGTCCAGCATCTCTAAGCAGAAGCCCCCTGGAACCCTCTCACTAGAGATGTTACCACTGGTGGGGAAGAGAGGAGAAACGACCACAAACCTAGCTGAGAAACAACTGCAGTTGATGACCAAAAATAACTATTATCAGTCTGTGAATCTTCTCGGATAATATACTTTGAGCCTCAAGAAAGCATTTATCTGCGGGAAAAAAAAACAGCCATCAAATTAGAATGTTTGGTTTGTATTTACACTGTATAATCTCTGTAAATAGTATAAAGTGTCCCGAGGATAGCTAGCAGTTAATGAGTGGCAGCAGTGGACAACTTGTAGGTCATTCGCAACTAAAATAAGTAATTTCGAAGAATGCACTTGACAAATTAACCAATTATACTTGGTAACGATGGTAAAATGGCCTAGTAAGTATGAGCAGTGTCTGTTTTTCCAAGCAAATGCCGTCTGTGTGGCTTCTTTGCAGGAGTTTGCTTTGGAGGCACATAAAAGTGCTAAAAAGGGAAAGCATGTTTAGCAATTTAGTTTGACTTCATTCCAGAGTGATATTTATTGTCAGATGCTAAATTCCTTGAGGCTGCACAGGTGAAATTCTTGCGACCATTTATAGCTTTCAGCCTTTTCAGTTGCCGGTATTGTTAAAGGTCTTCAAAGGCGCCAAATTCCTGTCAGGGATTTGAACCTACTGTGCTCTGGTTGAAGGTCGAGTAATTGATATGCTTAGAATTAGCCTCAGATCCTTTCCACTGATAAATGCACTTTAAGTATCTACCAAGTTAATATCATAAGATCTGATTAAAAACCCCATTTAAAAATGTTTTTTTTTTAAAGTCTGATTATCCCATGAAATGGATTTTCGAACCTAATTATGCCAAGATTTGCATATATTTATTGGTCTGTTGAAAAGATGGTTCACATCAATGTATTAATGAGATCTGTTTATTTTGGTTTCCTTTGGGTGCTGGACCACTTTATGAATGATGACGCATCAGGTGTATAACTGTGTTCTCCCTTAATGAAAGAGTGCATTCGATATAATAGACATATCACCATCAGGAATGAGACCCTGTTCAGTACAATGCTCTGCCTTCAGTCATTTTCATCTTTCTATAAATTGTGAAAAAAATTGTTGAGCTCAGTTGACCCAGTTAATTCTTGTTGATTATCCACTTCTTTGATATTCAAATCACGTTTTAAAAATACGATTCCCAAAGTGGCGCTGGGCTGATAAATATTTAGATTCGGTCTTCTAATTCCCTTGTAGTTCCCTCTTCATTTTGCTCAAGGGCTGCGGTAGAATTATTTGTCAAATGAGCATTGAGCGGATATTTTTAATGCGTGGTCCACTGGGATGAAGTGTGTCAGGTTAATTGTCTTTTGTTGAGACAGTGCGTGGCTCGTATGTACATATCTGACAATTAGAACAAAAAATGGCTCATTTGGAGAGGTTTGGGGGGAAAAGTGCTTTCCATTTTGGGATGGGAAGGCTGAGAAATGGCTTCCTTTAGACTCAACGCCATTGCTCTGCCCCCCACCCCCCCAAACTGCCTGGGAGGAGTCGTTTGAAGATAAACTCTTCTTACATGCAGAACCGGAAACATCGAGCTTATTTTTCTTCATTTTGTTCCTCCGTTCTATCGTTCTGTGTGTGTGCATATTTGTTTGTGTGTGTGTGTGTGTGTGTGTGTGTGTGTGTGTATGTGCATGTTTGTGTTAACATTTGCCATTTACTCATGTGTGGATTGAAATTCCATTATAATACAGTCCTCAGTTCTTTGTTCTTACTCTGCCATAGAGAACGAGAACGGTCCATAAATATTTGGTTGAAATGCTTTGCTGAAGAGACATCAAACAAGGCACTGCACGTAGCTGAATATTCACACTTGTTCAGACACTGTGTCGGTAGGTTGCACAGGGGGTATGCCCGAGAGAATAGCTAAACCTCAAAGATCTTTTAAACTGCCCAGATGCTAGCCAGCGGTACACTGGGATTTCTTTAATTAACAGCGAGTCCTCCTGACATTTAAGTTCAATGCTGAATAGCTTGCGAGGTAATCAAGTGTGTTCACATTGAGTTGTAGCTCAATTTTGCCGACTCATTTTCACCATGGTGGGTAGATGAGGAGCACAGAGGTAATCTATTGATGTAAACATGTTCACCACATGAAATTGCATTTTCTGAAACTAATTCATCAGGCTGGCAGACAAAGCCTAACAGTTTAATATTAGAAGCTAATGCAGAGTCCTATTTCTAACAACGGCTCGATTTACCAAGATGCACCGCCTCAGTAGAGCTCTTGTGAATGCAGACTGATTTTGGCGAGCATACAGATCGCATCTTATTTATTCATTGGCTATATTAGGTTTTCTGCAATGTTATGCATCTATGGGCTTAAATATATTTTGTTAAATTGTGATCAAAGTCTATTCAGGTAGGGTTATACAGCTCTCTCTGCTTCATCAAAGGGCCGTTTTTGAAAATGTTTTTCCTTGTTTTGCTTGCTTTACTACATTCATTTCATGAGGCAAAGAGTGTATCCCTCATTTGGCTTTATATTCCTATATGTTATTAATTGACACTGTAAATGGATATAGGTAGGTACACTAGATTTTCAGATCTTCAAAACAACAAAATTCAGCATGAGCAAAAAGAGATTAACATTCGGTGCATAAAATGCTCTAGCGATATAAAATATGAAAGAACTGATATGTGGGCTGCCATCATCATAGAGATCTCACTGACAGCCTCTCCCCGTACATTAAAGTGAAATGAAATGAAAGCAGGTGTTAATTGCTTTGCAATGCTCCTTCAAACAAAAAAAAAGAAAGAAAGAGAAAATTCTCCTAAAAGCTTTAAAATGCTCTACATGATAACGCTCTTAAAAGCTGAGCAGACAATGGGCGGGGGTAGTGGTTCGATTACTCTGCTGCTGTTATTGTCGCTGCTATAGTGCGGTGTTTTTGCTCAAGAAAGCTCAGGTGCAAAAAAAGTTTACTTTATTTTATTTTTTTTTATTGATAAAATGGCAACCGACATCACTCCCGCTTGCCGGGGTTCACACTGACCCGGTATTATGACAGCAGGAGGATAGAGTGCTCGCCAGAGTCAAATGCGTACTTGTTTTGGATTCAAATAGTTTTCTACGCTTTACTGATCTTGTCTGGTGTATTGGAACCAATGAAATACCCTCAAAAAGTGAAAACCCCGCCTTCTGGTCATGTTGGTAAGCTCAATTGCACCAGGCAAGATCAATAGAGCCCAGAAAAGTTTTTGAATCCAAAACAAATACATATTTGACCAAAGTCTGGTGCGTGCTCACTGGTATGTTTGATTCTAAGTTTTATAGCTTATATAGCTTATAAGTTTTGAACTTAGCCCCAGAAATGGCTGGCCAATAACTAAAGAGCTTCACACTGCCCTTTGTTTTATGTATGCTTTGCAAGTAATTTCAGTTTGGGAGTTGGGAACAATGCTTGCAGTCCTGTCACACACATTCTTGTGTGAATGGGGTCAACCGAGATAAAAAAGAACTTACACACTATTTAGGGATTGCAGTCACATTGACTACGGAGCGATACCAATCCACCCGTGCTTTAAGGAGACTGAGTCGTTGAATACCTGAACATCCGATTCCCTCCAGCGTCTGGCTTCCACTCCTGGTTTTCTTGCAGTAGCCCACAGGCACAACTTTCTTTATGCGAGCGAGTTCATTTAATCTTATTTCAATATTTGAAGCCGGTAATTGACTGTAATGAAAACGCTCCATTCACTTACTCGTATTCAGATACACAAATCCCGAGAAATCCCTCAGTTTTCTTAGTTTCAGAGCTAATAGAGAGCATTGCTTAACAGTATGCTAATTTAGCTTCTCTCGAGAGAAGCGATCAGTGCAGGGAGCGTGCTGAGTGTATGTTCCCACAAGGCCCACGCAGCCATTACTAACAACATCTGTTTTCTTCCTCATCTGTATTCCGCTCCACGTTCATGCTTTTCTTTACTCATTCGTTTTCCTCAACGTCTTTCCCTTCCCTTCAGCGTTTCCAATCATTCCGTCACTCGCCTTCAGCTCTTCGATGACTTTTCTTCCCCCTCGCTCTTCCTCTGTCCTGTGACGTCCCCCCCGTTCCCGTTTCTCCACCTACCCTCCCTCGGCTTCTGTCATATTCGTCATCACTCGTTTTCCCAACACCTTTCATTCCATTGTCTTACCTGCCCAGCTGTCTGACTGTTGCCACATCTCCACTTATGTCTATAACTCACACGCTCTCATGTCAACACTCATCAGTTCCTGTGTCTAAACATCGCCCACACTCTCTCACTCACACACACACATTCACACGCCCTCCCCTTTCAATAGCCTGTCTCGTTCCTCTGATTACTCACACAGTAGATTAGTTTATAGCTGGGTTGCCAGGTCTAGAGAACATTTCCATGAAAAACCTCACTGAGAAGTAGCCCAAAGCCGGTGGTGGACCAGGGGTCACAGAGAGGCGGGGGTGGGGGTTAGTGAGTTATGCGGGTGGTAGACTGGGGGAGGGGGGGGTTATATAGCAGAGCGGGGCAAGGATTCACGGTGGCAGACTTCGGGGGGGGGCATGGGGGTAAGGAGTTGTGGATGCCAGACAGGGGAAGATGGGTTGGGCAATGGCGTAGGTAACAGAACCAATCGCATACAGTCACTCCTCTTAGCTGTCCGCCTTCTCCCCGGCCACGCATTTGCTAAATAATAGCCCCCCCCCCACCAAAAAAAAAAACACGATCCGCGGCAAGTAATTTCCTCCCCTCGACTTTAGTCTGAAAAGTAGCTCAATTTGTCACGGAAAACCGCGGACCTGGCAATCCCGGTTTGGAGAGCTCTTTGAGTAAAACAGCCTGGTGGCATCCGCTGGCTGCGTTAGCCCCCGTTCGTAGCCCCGGGCCCCGTCTCTCTCATCAGTTTCCCCCCTCCCGCTCCGCTACGCCTTCGCTTCGTTTCCACACCGTGGCGTTTCCCCCTGCTCGTGCCGTCACGCAGACCCGCCGCTTACCCTTCCCGATCCTCTCTCCTTTTTCAATCACCTGCTTTCCTTCTCCTGCTGCTCGTTTAAAGCCTCCCTCGCACCCGCCTCTCGTTTCCCAGCTACCTTTGAGCGGGCGTGCGCTACGTCTCGCGTCTCTTTCAAACGAGGAACGGTAAACAACCTACCCGCTGTCGAACAAAGCAAAGCGTTCGTCTCTTCGACCTACGCAGGTTCGCTTCCTACATCTCCAGACTATTTTTGTGTATCAACAGAAGTTCCCCAGGGATCAATGCTGGTACCCCCTTTGTTCCCCCCCCCCCCCCTCTGTAAAGTACTTGACTTCATCAGAGAACGAGGGCACGACAAGGTAAGGTCACAAGGTCATGTGAGGATAATTAAGCACAGAATTTAATCAACAGGTGGAGACTTCCTAAAATCAGCTCGAGTCCAGCCAGGTACATAAAGATTTAACTTTTTCTTGAAATTCGTTCATTTTAGTTTAGTGCAAAATTGAATTCGGTGCTGGGTGGCTAACAGCTCTTTGAAATCTTTTCCCTGTGGACACACAGAAGCGTGTAAATGACAACATGGCAGGAAAGTTGTTCCGTTGTAAAACAATGTTGCAACGTTGTGACTCATCATAATCCTACATAGCATGCCTGCAACATTGTACAAAAAAGCTATAGAACAAGAGCTGATTACGTTGGTGGGGCATAGACCAAAAACAAACAAACAAAGATTAATAGGATGGGTGAGATAAGTGATCATGAACGTGATGACAGAGAGAGCCATCCCATGAAGAACACGACCAAGCTGAACCTGGTCTTTACCACCCCCTGCTCATTACTACTACCAATAATAATAATCATAATCATAATACTAATGCTAATGCTAATACTAATACCAATACTAATACTAATATGAATGATAATAATAATAGACTGGGCTGTCTGTATTTGTGGAGATGGAAGTGATGGCTCTCAGGGTTTGAATATCTCGAATGAACAGATCAGCTGAGTAGGTGTTAAGCATGCCCTTCAAGTACCACGGCTGCTATCAGGCCCGGCTCTCACCATTGTTTGAAAAACAAGTCCAGTTGCGATGGAATAATTATGTTAATGGCCATTCCTAGCCTGAGGGGCATGATATTCACATTTAAAATGTCATACACAAAACAACAATAGCAACCGCAGCACCAGTACCAGCAGCAAAAGAAACCACTGATATAAATATCCAAATATTTGAAAGAATAAATTGATTTGTAATTTCAGATGTAATTCCAATTTCTCCAAGGTTGCGACAAACACATTTAACAGACCAGAACTCTGGGGAAAAATAAACTCGAGTGAGATACAGAGTCGGGGTTGATGCATAAAATTACCCACAATGCCGCACTGTAATGGATCCCTGAAATCAGTTTGCCCAAAGCACAGATGTTAGGTATTTTGGTGCATCATTTATTTCCAAATTCAGGGGAGATGGTCACGTCCTTCCCATTACCGTTCTCGCTTTTCCTCCCTTCATTTTTCTCTTTTTGAATAAGAGCCCAAACCTCTTTGGAGTGCATGTACGTGGCAAAAAGAATGAAGGGGGGAAAAAAATGATGAGAACTCCAATCAGAGAACTTCAGTTCTGTGTGCCCCCCCTCTCCCATACCTCCCCTCCCCCCCCCCCCCCCCCCCACCCCCACCCCCGCTTCCTGTTTTGGAAGGACAGGTGTGTAATTTGTCTGTAGAGGTTACGAGGACCGGGCCGTGAAGACCGGACAGATGATGGGGATATTGCGAAGACGCCGCGGTCGAGGCTAACAGATGGTGCTGGAGCGCGTTCTGAAAGGCTTCTCACTTTATTGAGCTCGCAGGCTTGACAGGAAACAACAAATTACGAGAGTAGCCTTTAGGAGAAAAACCGTGAATGGCGGCGAGACGGGGGAACGGTTTGTTTACCGAATCCGCCCCTCGCCGCTTCAGGAGGCAAATTAAAACTTATACTCCGGACATTTATACATGCAAAATAATAACCGCAATCTGGGATAAAGCCGTTCGGAAGCTAACCAGGTACAGCAGAACGCGTATTAAAAGCCGGTCCTCAATATGGCATTCAATTTCACCGTTCCACCTCCTGTTTTTAATTATGAATCCCTGTTCTCCTGTAATGCCTGCAGAAGTTTTTTTTTCTTTCCCCTAAACCAGCTTATAAAAGTTTACTTTTCTCGAAGAAAACTCATTTGACAGAAATGAGAAAAGTGTTCAGCCTGTGAAATGGGTTTTGTTTTCACTGCTCTAGCAGTGAGATTTCACAAAAGGCTGAGATAATGCAATAGGATTTTTTAAAAATCAACATGGTCAAATTACTTTTGTTCACAGGTGACTTCAAGGGCGAAGTTTACCGTCTCTCTCTGTCTTTTGTGCAATTTTTGGGTTGGGAATTAGGAAGAAAATCTACAAGAGTAGTTGCTGAAACTAACACTTAATCTCGTAATCTCATGAATACAGTCTAAAATCTGCATTTCAATCTAATCAATACATTGACTGCGTTTTGCTTATCTGATTCCTACCAGGTACTTCCTACCTGGACCTCTGGAAAATCAAAGCTTCCTGACGAATTAAATTGATCTCTTGTATATTAAACACCATAATTTACCATATAAATGCAGTCCATTTGATGCCCGCAGTCTAATTCCTTCCATAAGAGAATGGCTTCACGAATATATAGAATATTTATATTTATCATGTTATTTTCAGTTTTACATGAAACCATGTTTCCAGTTAATAAAGAAGGATACCCTTGTTGTGTCCATTCCAAGTTTCATATATGTATTCAAATGTGCTTATTACTTTTATCTCCTAGAAGTGTAGGCAACGTGTGTTCAAGAGCTTATTGAGGTTTAGCAAAACATACTTTGAACCAGATTTATGTTTTCAATTATACTAAATAAAATGGAATTGAGATTCATTACACAGTTGCTGCATAGAAAATCTGATCCTGCATGAGCGGTATCGTAGTTTCGGAACTGGGCTAGCTTCCAGAAGGTTATAAGTTCACCTCCCAGGCGGCACGCTCCCTTCACAGCCTTGGTCATGGTACTTAACCTATTGTATATTGCTTCAATAAACACAGCGGTATAAAAAGGAGAACGCAGCATGTATAATACAGACCGTATAAACTATGTAAGTCGCCAAGCAAGCAAATAAATAATGCAATCTGTGGAAACAAGGGGCAACTTAGCTTTGTGTGACGTGATTATGTGCCCTTATGGCTTACCACAACACTGAATCTTAGATGGGGAATCTATTGGGGATACTTCTAGATGCAGCCATTAATCTTTCCATATATGCTGATGCTGCGTTGCCGGAGTTGAATTCTGACACACCGCCACAGTGCGTTCCACAAGGGGAAGTGGCTGTCACACAGGAAGCCGTCCCTGGCGGTCGATGCCAAGTTGGGTTTGAACGGCGGCCGGCTTTGCATACCACCTCTTTGGCCTTTCTGTTTGAGCAAGACCATGGGAGACTGAAACCCTATGGGTAAAGTGTGCGGGTGAACGCACAGAGAATTTGAGTTAGGGTGAGAGTTTTTAGACACCCCCTCGGTTATCAGAACCAAAACAGTCAAACTAATGTTTCATTTAATGAAAAACAAGCAGTTCACAACAGTTGGTGTGCAATCCTCTCTCTGCATCCCGCCCCCTCTCTCTTATTCTCTGACTGTGGCATCTAAAAGCGTATTCATGCAGATGCTGAAATCGGCCTTTTTTTCGTTTGGCTGTGGTATGGCGGAGTGAGCACTTTCCCTGGGTTCCCTTCTCCCTCACTTTTTGAATTTCTTTTTTTCAGAACTTCAAATGACTATCACACTTCCTGCATGTTAAATGATGCTTGTAATGCTGTTGTACCAGATTACCTCCAGGGGGTTATTGTTTTCTTTCAATCAGTAACTCATTTAGGCTTTGGAAGCAAGGTGTGCAGACTCTTCAGCCAATCGGTGGCCTAAATGAATTACTTAAGTGCTGAAATACACTGAACAATCAGCAGACTAGTCTGACGTCCCTATTTTAGTAATGGTGCTCGTCATTGCCGAAGATCATTATTACTCTGGATTAATAACTACAAATGGTCATAATCTGCTACTGATGGTTGTAAATTGCTGAATTATTTTTTTTTGTAAATCAACCCTAGGTGACCTTTAACGTATTTGTAGCACTGGATCTCATTACTGAAGTTTCCCTTTGCTTAGACTGTGGCAAGACATCTGACACTTTTCAGCAGGCATTACGAGCACAGAACAAAGCAAAGAAGCAAGATAAGGCCTTCATTTATGAATACGCGAGAGGTTTGAATAAAACATGCGAGCTGTTGCGCAAAGGTTTCATAGATTTGCTTAAAATTAATTCCACTGATTAACAGCATGTTGATTTGGCACACCCTGCTAATTAATTCCACATTTTAACGTGAGAAAATGACTCGTTGCCGGCGTGATCAATAGACATGTTATGCAAAGCTATATTTTGCCCTCCGCAGAATTTTCACAGTTAGGAAGCCTGGGGACATGAAAAGGCCCTTTTCTGAATAGCTGAAATGATCGAGCGCCTCGCATCTGTGGAAAAACGCGGCCGCAATCTCGATCGGGATCAGATGGTGAAGTATTGAGCGCCGCCGCATTTAACCGTCTCCTGAAGTGGAAAAAGTCTGAGCCTCGCTCATTACGGCTTGATGTGTGAAAAAATCTGAACCACGCAGCTTTTAAAGCGCTTTTTAAACGAACTGAAACTGTAATCTCGCCGCGTCCACGGCTGCAAAGTTTTAAAGGTATATCTGTGTGACTGTCCATACGCGCATCTACTGTAGGTGTGTGGGTGTGCACGCATCCGTGATCCAAGATGTGTGTGTGTGTGTGTGCACATTTGTGTGTGGCCACGTGTGATAAACTAACAAAACAGTGACCCATTTAGATTTTGTGCTATTAATGATGCATTGTTTTAATTGGTGATATTTAATTGTTTGCAACTTTTAAAATGACACCACTTCAAAGTAGAATAAAATAATGGAAAGCCCACCTATATATATATATATATATATATATACTCAGTGGCCACTTCATTAGGCACACCTATCTAGTACCAGATAGGACCCCCTTTTGCACCAACAATCTCACCATGGTCAAAGCCACTCAGATAATGCATCTTGCCCATTCTAATATTTGGTCTAAGAACAACTAAACCTCTCCACCATGTCTGCATGCTTTACATGCTGAGTTGCAGCCACATGATCCGCTGTTTGGAGGACCAAGTTATTTGCGCGAATGAGCAGGTGTACCTAATAAAGTGGCCGCTTGGAGTATATATATATATATATATATATATATATATATATATATACTGTATTATATATAAATGATGAATTACCTTTATATATGCATCTGGGTGTTGTCACCCTGTACCTGACAGTTACCAAATATGTGTTGACTGGGAGAGGCAGGGATTTATTCAGCAATTAAACTGGCGAATGATTAGATGGCATTTATCCAGAGCACGGGGGACTATCCCAAGCAGCAGAGGATATTTTAAGTCTTTAAACTGTCTGACGGTGCTCAGCTTTACCTTCAACCCTCACATCTAACTTCACATATCAGCTTGCAGGCAGACCGTTGTATTACACTCAATCTGGGTTGAGTGTAATACAACTGAAGTCCTTCCTCCAAATCCTCACAACTACAAGGCCCTCTCCTTCATTGATATAATGTTATATATGCAATCTGTATGTATTCGGAGTGATTTGGCATTAATACTGGCTGGTTGGGAAATGTAGTCAGCCAGGTCTGGCATTATTGTTCACATTAAATAAGGTGGTTGCAATTATGTTCTCCTGCACTGTAAGTTGCTCTTGATAAAAATGCCATGATTCATGAACACGGATTCACGATTCATCTTAGCTGAAATAACAACATACCGACTGCAATAGTGAAGACTTCCCCCTGCTGGCCCTCAAATATATCTTCGGGCAGCAACGCGCTCATCAAACCCGACAGTGTGCATCTTCTAATTTAATTACTCTTATGGGTTTCTGGAAGCTAGTAGCTGTACCTATGAAGCACATATGTGGTACCGGTAGAATTCTTCTCCTTGCTTCAGACTTATTGGAACAAACCATCGCTTCAAAAGGCTATAGCTGGTGAAACCACAGCTTCAGAAGAAAGCAGTGAAATAGCTTTTGAAAATATTCTTCTAACATTGAAAGTTTCAAACTTCCAGACTTCAAGGGCTTCAAATACGAGTGATGACCATCTTATTTGACAATTTATTTTCCTAAATTGAAAGCTAATTATGCCACAAGATGAGCTCTACTTGCAAAGTCATAAGTTTAAGTAGGAGTGGGAAGTGAAAAAGTCAAGGAAAGGGTAATGACACCGTACTGTCAGACATCTTTTTGAATACGAAATCAAATTCTTTTGTCTGAGAGCTAAGAACTGATGCTGTTATGCCTGACAAATGAGGCGGTAAGCCTTTTTTTGTGTTTCAGGATAAAGCTGAACTGGATGACAACATACGATTGATATTGTGCAGGCCAAGAATGATAACTAAGATTTGGAGATTAACAGCAGAGATTTGATAGAGTCCTGAAATGGATTCCATAAAAGGGCATTAATTTGCGATGGAAGAGTGACACTTCACTAACCTCCCAAAGTTATTGATAGTTTTATGTAGACAGTGAAGTGTTTTGATTGGTTGAGAAAATTCAATGACTGACATGACATGGTAGTTATACTATAGATAAAACCAAATGGCCCTTTTCACCCTCCATTACATTTGTTGAATACAAATGTGCCAGTCCAAGGTTGCTTCAGTAGTTGCCTCACAATTAGTCGTAATGGCCATAATCTCTCTCATACTTCCACTCCATTAAGTATGATCCTTGCTCCATGAAATATAACATGGCTCCCATTATGAAGCCATGGCATTTTAGAAATTTTGTATATGATCCAACCCTATTGATTTACTCCAAGCTAAACATTAATTGCACAGTGCTTATCAGCTTAGACAATTCACTTTTTTCTCAATTAAATCCTTTACAGTTTTTTGTGAGTTTTTTTTTTAAACCTGTTACAAGTAGCACTTTGTGTGCAATCGTGCCACCATGAAAATATCTCATATTGGGCCCCACGCCAGAAAATCCTTCTAATATTTTTGAGGCCTCCAATGCTTTGCCCAGCTCATTCAGGCCATAACAAATAAGGGAGGTCTACAAGGTAAGTAAAGGTTAACCAAATTATTGATATAATCAGGGAAAAATAAGGGCTATGAGGTGTGTAGTCAGAAATAAGGTTGTGGTGCAGGCATTGAGTGCAGTGACAACAGCACAGAGTAAGTGGCTGTTGTATGGCACTAAAACCGTAACCATAACCATAAGTGCCCAGGCACCAGCCTTCCTAGGAATGGAGAGAGAGGCCAGAACTCTGGGGAAGCCAGGCCTACATAGACCTCCACACAGGTGTAAGTAATCTTCAATTACAGCAGAGCACCTGGAAGCAGTTTTCAATTAGGGCAAGGCAACACAGAGGGAGACACACAATCAGACAAGGAGAGAGAAACGGAGACAGTGCACTATAGGGGGAGGAGACACCCTGTCATTCGGGGCCCTTGGAATCGTCCTAACTTCCCTGTCCCCTTACAGTGTCTCTGATCACACAGCAGGCTCCCTGTTAGTCCAGCAGGGACAACATGCAATCTGTTAAGAGTTAATAGTATCGTATCGGTTGATTTTAACCTTTAAATATTTCCTGTGCACCAGCCCCCCACACACTCCAAACCTTTTGCTCAGATAGCAAATTCCTATTGTGATTAATATTGACTGTTCTGTAAGAATGTGATGTCAAGAATGTTCCGGAATTCAGCTGCTAAAAGCTACAGATAAAGCTGTGCTCAAGAAGGAGGGCTGTCACAGCTGTGTCACTAGAAAGCCCACGAGGGACAGTGAGCAATTGAGCCAGTCAATCACAACTTGTCAGCAGATAACAGTAATACAGAAAAAAGTTAAAAAAAAAAAAAGATTTTAAAATGGGAGGATGTTTCATACCTTTTCAATAACCAAGAAATTATCTTATTTCTGTGTATTGCTTCACAAACATTTCTAAGGAAATACTATACTTTTAATGTTTATTCGATTTGTCAAAGGAGAGAGGACGTTTATCAGTTATACCTACAGGCTTTTCCGTTCCAGGGTTTACTTTCAGTAGCTGACAGGAATTTCTAATGTAAAATGCTACATGCGTTACTTTAAAAAAAAAAAAAAAAAACGACTTAAATGTATGCAAAGAGACTGATATGTGACCGCGCTGGTATTTGCGTATATTTTTAGCCTGCGTAGTTTGCCTGTGCTCTTGGGACACAATTACCGGCTGTGTTCTTCAGCCAGAGAGATTTCGCTTTAAATTTTTAATTGTGAGGGCTGTCTGTGGGGAGGCTCTCCGATGAGACGTGGTCCTCCAGCTCCAGCGGTGGGAATTTTTTCGGCGAACGTTTGGCGAGGAGCCCACTTTGTGTTTCACCCCCCCTTCCCCCCCCTCTTTCCCCCCCCCCCCCTCCCCCTCTTTTTTCCTCCCCCTTCTGCTCTCCGTTTAATCTCTGGAGCTATAAAGATGATCAGAGAGCACTGTTACTCTCTGACAGCAATTTAGTTCCATAGGCTTTCGGCTCTCGGCGTGGAGGCGCAGAGTTCTGTGATTGACAGGGCCGCGGTGGAAAAGTTGAGCGGAGATTAGCAGACCCAAAACCGATCCAGATGCACTCCGGCGATAAGCCGGTTCGTACTTGTATACTCCATGCCCGAGAATTTAATATTGTTGCCAAGCTAACGCAAGACTGTTGTTTCTTAATTTATTAAGGTATCTGTTTTATGGCACACAATATAATTTTACAGGAACGTAAAGCTTAAAACAAACAAACAAACAAACAAACATCTTTTCCCGTGGATTCTTAAATTTCAATGTTCTCTCACGAGAAATGCCGAAACTGGAATATATACTGACAATGTAAGCTGACATCATGATAAAAGCAATACATTGGTGGTTTAAAAAAAAAAAGATATTTAGATTTTTGACCAATTCATATGATCACTAACAGTTCTATCAAGTGGTGATGACGCTTCACTTCTTTCGAGGTGACGAACCGTCTTATGCATGGAACCACCGTCTCAGACCATTTACCTCTTCGTTGTTATACACCACACATTTAATTACTATGGCCTCTTGGGGTCTTTGGATGCATTTTATTAATTAGACAATGTGATAATTAGCATTATCCCAAATACACGTACTGATTGCAAATAAACAACAATACATCTAAGCCAAGGAATATTCATAATTACATTAATAATTAAGTAGTTCATTATGTTAATTATTTAAAAACTGTATGGCGGCCATGCATAATTAACTTGCTTTCGTAGTCCGGCAAGCTGGCAAAGTAAAATTGGAAAAAAAAAGAAAAAAAAAAGTCAGAGATATTGATATTCACCCTCAGGAATGCACTTAATTTGTTGTCTTCTGAACTAGACATCTTGTGACAACATGACCCTACATAACCCAGTCTGTAAACCAACATATGACAAGGGGGGTGAAATGATGTGAATTCTATTGCTTTGTCTTGCAGGCCTTGTCTTCTTTCAGACTGATGGATTCTCACAGTGGGTGCAGATGAGCCTTCAGGTCCAGCAGCAGCGATATCAGTTCTTGGAAGTGCGCTGTGAGCTGTCCACTCTTCTCATTCTGCGGTTGGTGGGCCACGGAGCCCCAGTGAACTGATGATATCCCTCTCGGAAGACAAGGACCGAGCAGCTGAAACGAAAGCAAAACTGCATCATCGCCTTTTCTTTAGAAATGAGAAACCTTAGGGAGTTCAGTAGTGGATAACACAGATTCTAAAAATAATCTAGATGCTCAGCTCCGTATTCTCAATGTTTAGCTCTGTTTTGTTCTCTAATGTAGCAGGTAATATATTACCACATTAATGGATAAAATCATTTTAATAAATCTTTTCAGTTGATATTGTTTTGTGAGGATGTTTACTAAACCTGCATAAAAGCAATTTCAAGTATTAACTTATTTCACATTTTCAGAGCTTGATGTTGAAATTTCAATGTGTGCGAAAGACATTAAGCATGCAAGGATGGCCCAAGGTTTAAGGCTGCTGCACGAACTGTCTCATTTTGCATCAACTAAATACATGATTTTATATATCAACTAAATAAAGTTGGTTCAAAACTCCCTTGTGACTATGACACATTACTGTGTTGGTAAAAGTTTGTTATCCCTGAGAATTCTGAGAATCCCTGAGAGTTTTGAAGACATACATCTGTGAGTGTTATGACATACCATAGAGGTACAGACTTGGGGGTTGGTTAACTGAAATTATAACCCAAAGTGACATAATGAGGATTTATCAAAACTCGAGACATGATTGACAGTACTATTTAAGATGTTTGGAAAACCATGTGTAGACGTTGCTTCAAATGAAAGATCTGCCAGAGCAGAGAAGATGAATTCGACCTAAAATCATTTTTGACGTCTGACTCTCTGTTCAAAACCTCTGAAGAATGAATTAAGGAAACATACCATCTAATAAGCAATGCAAAATGTTATTGCATCTAACATAAAAGGCACAGTTGTACCAGACTGTATTGTTGGTATTGCCCTACTAATTGATTAATTTAATGAAAAGTTCTTATTTAAAAATATACTTTCTTTGTCAAAAATACAGTTTTAAAAATACTTTCTCAGAAACCAAACACTACGTATGCAAGCAATATGTTGACAGAAGCTACCAATGAATAAGGGGAAACTACAGTTTTGCTAAACTCCAAAAAGTAAAGAGAAGGGACAGTCAAATTTTCTTTGCCTTTTACTTCTCCAAACTCTGGATATCACTCAGAGACTGACCTTGTCAATATGCAAACGTATCAATGCGGACATTTCAGTGAAAGATCTGTCTGCAGTTGTGTCTGGGAAAAGCATTCATATCGCTGGCAATGATTAAATTGTAGACTCTTAAGTCTTTTTTAAAACATTCAGTCTTTATAAAATAGGTACAAATAAAATTACATCTTTTCAGGGGTCCAAGGAAAGGCAGCGTTAATGCATATCAAAGTTGCTTTCTTTATGCAGCTGCGGTTGATGGAAAGAAACAGAATTGGACAAAACTTACATGCAGGGCATGCCATTTCAAATATATGCTGAAGAACACAGAACTAAATTACATATGCAACAATAAGCATAACTTCACACACGAAAATGTTGCACTGCGACATTTATTCAATATGTAAAAACTGCATGTGCAATATATGTAAAAACAAACCGCATATCCAGCATATTTCAGATACTTTTATTTATTTATGTATTTAGTTTGTATGAAGTATCAGTACATTAAAGAGGATTTTATGCATATTTTGGCTTTTATGGGGAAGATTCTGAAATTTGTAACATCAGGAGACTGGTCGTTTCTCAGAACTTATCACATTTAGCCCAAGCCTTGGTGCTGTTCCACTTGGGTTACTGTACTAGATTACTAGGCTACCGAACTATCTATCATATTGTGGAAAAAGGCCAGCACCCCAGTAATCCAGTGTTTTATAGCTACAACACAGCTGTTGATTTATCGCCGCGTCGGGTCCATTTCGCTGTGAAATGCTTCCCTGCCTCGTTCCTTGGGCCCAGGATTCGATTGTAGCCGGGCCGCTTCAATCACGACCTCGCTCTGTCGCGCACCCGGGCTCTCTCAGCCGAAATCTAGCAAGCGAGCACGAGCCCCGCGGGCAGGGGCACCACCGGGGAGTTTGGGCCCCCCTGAAGAGATCTCACACTGGGCTCCATCACCCCGCGTCACCCCGATTAAAAGATATTTTATTAGTACATTGTTAACATTTTCAATTAATGTCAATTTCCATTTCAATAGCTGATCAATAAAAAGTTATTAATCCATGTTCCAACATTTTTTGAGGGCCCATGTCAGGGCCCTTGGAATCATTCTAAAGCCACCCTGGTTGCAAGGAGTGAAATATGCGAATAAAAACCTGTTTTTGTGGGGTCTGCAAAAAAAAAAAAAAAAAAAGTCTTGTAATGTCTAGGAGTATGAGGTCCATACTCTCTCTCATTGCAAGTGCCTGTACTGATAAGCATTATAATGATATACTGTCAGCGACAAAGTTAGACAAAAGAAGACATAATTGCACAGCTATTTTGAACAATTATGATTCTGCAATTTATAACCTCTTAATTTAGAAATATCTGTAAAATTCTTTAAAAAAATTATAAACATGTAAAAAAAGAAAACCTAGAAAAAAGTCCCACATGGTTAAAATGTGTGGGTGTTATTTTTATATTTTTAAGCTTGTTATTCAATGTTCTTGCATTTCTGTTGCATTTTGTGTGCTTTTTATGACTGCTATAAATTTATATGCTATTCATGTAGTTAAGAGAGAAGTGAACAATCCTGTACCCACATAAACTATTCTTTTACCTGGTAACTGGTTGAAGGTAAAGGACAAATGTACGTTCAGCGCCTCAACCTTCACTCATTGTGTGGCTGTGCATCACATGGGTTTGCTGGTTACAGCTTCTTTTGGCTTTACCATAGAAACTTCAATCCATCCATAATCTATGCACACTTGTCAAATTCAGGGTCATGGGGGGGACTGGAGGCTGTCCCAGCATGCATTGGGCAGGAACATCCGCTGGACAGGAGGCCAGTCCATTGCAAGGTGAACACCAGAGACCGTATAAAAATAGGTGAACACGCACAACACACAATCACATCAACTGTCAATTAAACATCTCCAAATCCAGTTGCAATGTGTTTATTGAAATCTAGATTCAATTAGAAAAAAAGTCTATAGGATAATTTTCAGGCAAGAAAATAAATCTTCATAGCAGTGAACAGCTTCCATTGGATGATAGCCACCGAGCCTGTTATCTTGTTGAGAAATTCGCTGCTAATCCATGTCACTCTAGATTACAGTTTGGCCTCTATATATTTTTCCCACTAACTGTTGATATGAATGGAAATTATAACTCGTACTGGATGGAAATAAATGACAAAATATGAGGCCATTTTCAATCAAATGGTGGCTATGGCATGCTTATCAGACATAACACCTGTCTCAGTATGTTCAAAAATAGTGGTCATAATGATGGTTGTGTGTGTGTGTGTGTGTTTGTGTGTGTGTGTGAATGTACATATGTGTTTGCATGAGTGTGTGACTGAATGAGGGAGTAAGTAAGTGAGAGGGTAAGAGAGGGAGATAACTTCAACATGTCAATTAACAGCTATACTAAGGCTATTCATGTCCATTAAATATGTAAAAATGTCTAACCTCAGAAGTCACATACCAGCACTAACAATGGAAAGACAAGAGCCCCAACAGTAAATTATTCAGGTGGTTTCATAATGACGTGGAGTGTATTTTTCAGCAATGCTCCTGGTGTATTCATACCCTTTGAAAGGAAGGTCAGTGCCAAGCATATTAGTACTGAGTGATCACTCCTTGTTAAAGAATTTCTTTCATACAGAGAGAGCAATTGACACCCAGTTGTCTGAGGAGAATGATACAGATGCCAGCTGGATGTCATGACCTTCCCTGATCGCCAGCCACAAACCCCATCAAGCGTTTATGGGATATTGTTGAACAACGCACGAGACAAAATTGACCACTTCCATTACTAAGTGAGAGTTTGTCGACTGCTTTGAAAGAGTGGTGTCATATAATGTAGGGCACAATGTGACACTATGAGGGCTGTGGGAAAATT
Organism: Anguilla anguilla; assembly: GCF_013347855.1. Classification (NCBI taxonomy): domain Eukaryota; kingdom Metazoa; phylum Chordata; class Actinopteri; order Anguilliformes; family Anguillidae; genus Anguilla; species Anguilla anguilla. The sequence continues at coordinate 14,047,146 of NC_049217.1, forward strand.
GTTGTGAAAATGTGCATACCTCTCCTGACAAGTTCAGTGTGTTCTCCAGGCATAACCCATCTGAGCATGCTCAGTGTGTCTTACAGGCATAACCCATCTCAGCATGCTCAGTGTAATAGGTATTTTCCAATGCTTCTGAGATCAATCATTTAAGCATAATTATGTACTCACAATACATTTGACAAGGATTAATTGGCAGAGCATTTCACAGCTTTTGAGAGGAGGGTCAATATTTGACATATAGGCAAAAAATATATTTTTATGTATTTTATACTTTATTTATTTTATATCACCTTTATTTCTGCCCAATTTAGAATGCCCAGTCATATTTATCAGCTGTCACTCATTTCTACAACCTTCCTTTATAAATCCAGGAGAGCGCAGGCAAGCACGTGCTCAGACAAGCAAGTGCTCTCCTTCGAAACATGTGATGTTAGCCAAACAGGTGGGCAGTGGGTGCCAGATCGGCCAGCTGGGATCACCGGTGCCTGATGAGGCTGTGTAATCCCGGTTGACGGAAACAGTCTCTGCCTCGGGCAATGCCTGCACCGAATAGGTGTTGCCCTGAGGGGCTGCCACCCACGGTGGGTGTAATGGCATGGTCTGGATTTAGATACCAGAGAGTGATTGCAATGGAACAGTCCCTTACTAGCCACACAGCAGCCTCACCCATAGCTTTAAGATGTATGGAATATGATTTAGCCACTGCACTCCACATGTAATCGACCACATCTTTTCAAACTTTTTTTTATACTTAAAAAAATAAAACAATAACAAAGCAATAGCTAAGTCAATTGCATTTCACATATTATCAGCGACTAATAATTAGTAATAATAATGACTCACAATTAGTAAGTTAACATAGAATGAATACCATGAATCATTTTGCTGCTCATGCAAGTGAAAAATATCAGAACATCAGGCTAATGACACCGAACGCCTGATGTACACACTTCATGTCTGCTTCCTGTCAGCCCCCATGCTAGTGGATTAGAGCTTTTATACCACCGTGCCCTACCCCCCTCCCCTCTGGTATAAATCAGGCATAATAGTTTGCAGGTCCAAACAAAGAATATTATTCATGCTCTTCGTGTCATTTGTTATTTATTTGCTTGTTCCCATCCAAAACTTTAAACAACATCAGAAACTCAGAAATATGGTTCACTAAAAGGAAGGTTATTGCAGTTATTATGAAAATCAGAGCAGATCCCCTCTAGACCTGTTGCTACTGGACATATTGTTCTGTCCTAAAAATCCATTAATGTCAGAATATGTTCGAAGGTTGTTTTGAGGCAAAAGCTTGTCCCTTGTGCAGCAATGTTTTGTTGTGTCAAATGGCAGTCTGGTGTCTACCCGGTTGAACATGATTTCTTATTAAATTTTCCTACTCGAAGTTGGAAGAAGAAAAAGAAGTCTTCTTACACCGAGAAGGCTTTTGTTTCGGGCTTTTGAAAAAGACAAAAATGCTTGCAGTTTTAAAACTGGAGATTCTTAGAATATAATTTAGAATTAAATTTGCTTCCATTGAGCCCTTGCACTGATTTTCAGAGGGTGGGTACATGCAGGAATGTATCCTGCTTTTCACACTGATGTAATCGGAAGCAATATTGTAGAATGTGGAAGTCATAGACTGACTGCACTGCACAAAGGTCTGAACTTTTCAGAATTAGCATTACAGTATCTTTTCTCAAAGCATCCGCTTGGTCATGAGAGCTGGCGACAATAGATTTGCCCTTTTATTCACTTGTCTATGAAAAGATATAAATGATTTTCCTTCCTCCCTGGAAGCTTCATTTCGAGGCGTTAAAATGGGGGTGGGGTTGTGTTCTTACACTTTCTAATTGAAATCTCAGAAGTTAGGAGACTAGTCCATGGCCTGCATCTCTCAAAGAGTTTTGGAACACAAGCAAAATGTCAGGCCTTGCACCAAAACTGTCTCAATGTAGTTCTGAGGCAGTTTCAATGGGTTTTTGCTTTTAAATCGAACTCGCCAAGTCATTTACAAGCCCTTGGCAAAGCTCTGAAGTGGACTTCCCAAATATGCAAATGAATTTCTCTTTTTACCTACTGAAGCAAAATGTCTCTTTACTGCGTTGGAAAATGTGAACTACAGATTCAGTTCTACTTAAAACAAACAAACAAAAAACAAACAAAAGCAAAAGAGGCTTGGGTGGACTTTAATAGACTTTGATTTCAGTCGCTCAATTAAAGATCAAAACTTTGGTAAGTCTCATACTTCTGCAAGCAGAGAAACAACAGATTAAGGATGCAATTTGTCAAGACGCTTCAAGAGAAGCCATCAGGCTTTAAAGGTTTAATAGTCTGTGAATGGGCAGCTTTATTTCCAAACTAGCAGGAGCCTGTGTAATTCTATGCACAAAATGGCCAATGCTTCCCGCAAAGCCGCAGCTATTGATTTTGCATGCAGGCCTTCCTACTCTTCCTCCGTGGTCCTTCAGTCGAGGCGGTGCTCGGTTGGGGCATCCAGGCCCCCGCCTGGTTTTAAGTGGTGCCAACTCTTCTATCCTTGGCCTCCTGATGTGTTTAAGTGTTGGAAAATAACTTTCATAACTTATCAGAACTTTTATTTCATCATCATCAACAGTGCCAGCCTCTTATTTATTATGCAGCCAGGGTGCATTACGCGTTCCGTACACTTGTCTGTTGGGCATCGCTCATACCGAATACAAATGGATTTATCAATTCCATCTTCAGCCATCCATTCATCTCCCACCTGTCCTCCTTCCATCCATCCGTCCACCTAGTGCGAAAATGGTTACCGTGGCTGCATCATAAGACAATTGAGCGTGGGCTAATAGCCACGCAGGCCGCGGGCTGGTGCTCTGCAGCAGGCGAAGGAGAAGATTCTGGAACAGCTTGAGCTCCACAGCCAATTTCTCTCCACCTCTTACACATTAAAAGCTACCGGTCCTTGTTTTTTTTAAAAAAAGATTCTCAACAGTCCACTGAAACACACTGGGGCATGCTGACAAAGATAATGGGCCGGGCTGATTACCATTTCTCCCTTCAGCCTCACTCCCTTTTAAAACCGGCGAAGATCTTTGATCTGTGAACCGAGTCACATCAGTCGATTAGAGGCCAGGGCGTACGGAACAGGCGCAAGCAGAGGCAGCCAATAGCGGCCGTCGAACCGAAGGCTCGAGCCAGCATCAAATCCATTTCTACAAGGATCTTCAAACACCTGGTGTCACCTTATTTGAATTTCTAAGTTTGGAATCCTCAAATGGTGCCTGTGGTTGCTACTCCACAGCCTGCAGGGGCCTACAGATATCAGGTTATCTATGCTACTTTTCAAAGAACCAGGCACCGGGGAAACAGATGTTCAGATTTAGCCAAAATCTAAATAATGTGCATCTTCGGGTGAGCAAATTAATGCAACTGCACAGCCCGACTGCCTGTCACTTTTGCATGAATATTTTGCTGAACAACCCCAGTTGGATAGATTAGTTTTTAAATTAAGATTATTTCCTGAGACTGCAAGTTTGAATCCTGTTTAGTTCTTAAGGGCTGCAGTTTGGAGTATTCACAGGATTAATGGCTCCTGTAATATCTATGCAGGGAAAAGGCATTGGCTATTTATTAGACCACATATTCTGTATTCTTAAATACAAATAATATTAACTACTCTGAAAAGATGTCCACTTATACTTGTTTTAAAAGATTGTTGAAATACATGAATACAAATAGCTGAATAATTATATATCCTTCAGCAGCTCTCAGTTTATATGATCCTAATAAATGCATATGGGATGTGAAGGTAATATGCGATTCATATATTTAAAAGTGGTTTCTTTCGCTTAAGTATAACGGAAAAAGTTCTTGTTCGAAGATGAAACTCACACTTTAAACATCAAAATTCTTTATTTTAACGTTCCCCCATGCCTTTTAAACTGCTCTCCTAATTTGGAACAGCCAGTTAAATCTGTAGGCCTATTCCATCACTACAACCTGCAACAATTTTTAACTTCCACATATCTTACAATCTTCAATATTTGTGCTGACAGCTAAATCATAGAGTAGAGTAGAGTATAATTAAATTATGTTTCTTAAATGCAGCTACCATGAACACCATCTTCATCATCATCAAAATTAATTATGATGAAGACAAGGTAGGTTACTTTTGCAGACCACAGGCAATACCCAAATGAATGACATTTTGGAAATAGTTTACATACAGGTTAATGATCCTGTCTGTGTATGGGTCGATCCTGGACCTGTCATACTTCAGTTACACTAAAGTATGAAGGACAGTCCGGTTTCCTCTTTCTATGGATTTCGTTTTGTTGTCTTGACTACTGAATTGATGTTGTACAATGGTACAGCAAATCCACACAGAGCATGATCTCCTCAAGCTGAGCAGTGATGTCTTATTACCATTTATCACTCGTTCACACATCATTAAATTTCACAGACAGGATATTTTTTGCCTCCAGTCAACCCAGTAATTGTTAGAAGGCCCAATTAGTTCATCCAATGACTTTGGAATTATATTATTTTCTTTTTTTTCTTCTCTAAAATGACCTCAATCACAACCATTTAATCCAAAAAGGATTATGGTCCTTACAGCCTACTTGAGAACAGTATGCATAGGATCAATCATTACTATGAAATAAAAGGGGTGGACTAAAATAATGAGCTTTCTTGGACTTTACTTGACTTTTGTTTCATTTAAGAGGCTCACACCTAAGACCACAAAGCAAACCAAGCTGCAAACTTCTAGAAGTGTCTTCTTTTTTTTGGGGGGGGGGGGGGGGGGGATGACTAATAACACACAGGGACATAAATTTCAACCATGTAATTCATTTAATTGTTCAGCTGACTTCTATATTGGGAATCCTTGGCTGTAGGGATTGCTTGGGACATTCTCCATGCATTTGGTAAATCATTTATAGCTGAATGGATTGGAATCTCATGTCTGAGATACAGTCATGCAAACATTTCCATACACCACGCTCCCAGTGCATGGACGACTGCAGCCGGTCCCATCGAGACGGTGCGAGAATACAGCAACCCGAGCTCTCGCCAAGACCATGTTTTCAGCTCCCCTGAGAGGCCGGGGAAAATAACTTACATGCAGAGTTGGACTGGCACGCATCATTGATCGAGCTACTGCGGGGTCATAATGGAGAGAAATGAGTCACTTCTTTTCGTGGATATGCACGGGGGTGTCGGAGCACCAGCCATTACCTTCATCTCAAGAGTTTTGAATGTTTCTTAACCTGAGAAAGCTTGTAAATATTCATATTGAACACAAGCATTATAACTTGAGTGATAGTATCTATATTTAAGAAGCACATTCAGTCAGTCCTCTCTCAACACACCAGTTTCATTTTCACAGTTTTCGGCTTGCTTTTGAAAGCTGTTTTTTGGAAACGACAACAAAGCCATATTACTTTCACACGCCTAAATGACAATATGAGGATATTTACATACATTTGCATTTACATATTTACAGTGTGGCTGACCCACCACTGAGCTTGAAAATCCTCTTTCTAATCTACTGCGATGCAAGAACAAATTCTAACAAGAATGGGAAAATAATAACAGCCTCACTTTCACACTGATTTCAATTTAGTGTGACAAAGTAGTCACAAAATACAGACCGCACCAAGGCAGAATGCACTTTAGAAATATTCATTGCGAAGGAATGTTGAATAAATGAAAACAATGTTGTGGAAAAAATGTTCAATAAATGATTTTGACTTGGATGCATGTTAGCGTTCCGATGATAAAGAGGACAGAAGATTGGAATCTTACAGATAGTCAGACCCTGGCAACATTTGAACAGCATTCCACCTACATTACTTGATCATTAGTATGATTTAAACCTCTCATGACCAGTCATTACAGCTTGTTATATGTGTCAAATGTATATTATACTGTCATTACTGAATGGACTGATCATTTTGTAATCATTATGTGGTAACTGGTAATATAAAATTTTACTGAATACATGACAGTGATGTGACACTTGTGAGCTGTAGTATGCTGTCATGACTGGTTATGACACATTATATCATGCCAATGGTAGTAATGTAGTTTATATGGAATGTAGTTCAAGTAAAGGGTTACCTGGTCCCCATTCTTGAGAAACCCGCACACATACAGTAGGAAAGAGGAAATGGGCAGGAGGAGGGATGTAAAAATCGAACACAATAGTGTCGGACATGTGACCTCAGCCATAGGAAGCTTCCCAGCGCTCAGCCAGCACAGCCTGGAGAGCAGGATCTGCGGCTATCTGAGGTGTGAAAGTGAGTCTGTGCGTGAGTGTGGATCTGTCTGCGTCAGAGGGGGTGTCCTTAAAGTAGTCTGCTAGCCATCCTAAAGCTGAAAAGAAATTGGATGACTATCAATGCTATTATTTGATTGCACCTTAGTCGTCCACATCGCCATTCTCATATAAGGCTTAAAGCAATGGATGCTTGCACGCTTGAAATGGAACCAGAGAAAACCTTACTCTGGCCCTTTGCACCCATTTCTGATCATTCTGTATGAATAAAAAATCTGTTCTTTTTCAATTTCTTCAATTTCCTTCTGTCTGACAACGTATGAAGTCCCAGCATGGCCTTGCAGACTTCTCATTAACTTATAGGTATCTTAAGAACAGTGGGTCAAAGATGATTTTTCTCGTAAGAATGAGATTACTCTGAACCTTACACTGATCTTTTCATTGTGATTTAACATCTCGTGTGAAATACACGAGGACTCAGGCCAGCTCTTTGGAATCGGCCAAGGAATCAGCAGTTAGTGGTGACCCTTATAAACCCGAACACTCGCTAATCACATAAAACGCTCACGTATTGATTCAGGTATATTAGAAGGTTTCATATTTCATCTTCTCCCCTTTCACGTTCACAAGTCTCCACTAGCTGAAACTCTTTCAGTGACAGCTAGGCACATAATGTGCTGGGTGACAATGGCTGCTCTCCAACACCTCAGTACACTAATAGAGCAATGCAGAAATTTCATGGCCTGATTTCATATCGCTTGCTGCACAGATATATTTTCTGATTTTGTGAAGTCTCGCAGAGTGCACAGGAAATTTATCCTAATGGTAGTCTTGGCACAGCCTGGAATGGAAACTTCATAACTGCAACGGCCTGTCACTATATATCAATGCATCTGTGGTGCGCGCAAAGTTGCAGAGCGCACTATAACTTAATGTGCTTGTTTTCAAACTCAGCCATAAGGACCCAATTGAACCTTTCATTTTTCACAAAGGGGTTTAGTTTCAGCGACCAGGTGACTGCACCTTCGACGATTAGGACCCCGGGCCATTTCTTCTGTCCGCTTTTAATTGAATAAATTACAAAACCTAACCTCTTTCTGAAGGGATCATTTGTCGTACGACACATTGCGGAAAATAAATCGCAAAGTTTCTGACTGATTAAAAGTCCCGGGATGTCAACGTGTAACATTTATTCTCCGTGGCGTACGCGGCCGTTTCTGACATGGTGTGAACTTTAGAGGGTACATCATCCTTCAGCAGACATTAGGCATCTAATTTAGAACAATTAACACCTCATTGCTATTCACGGGTTGTGATTATGGTAGGAACGAAAAACCAGCAGGCACGTTGGGTTCCCGGTGTTGAATTTTAAAACCCTCCATCTTAGTGCGGTCCTCCATTTACATTACATTACATTACATTACAGGCATTTAGCAGACGCTCTTATCCAGAGCGACTTACACAACGTTTACATAGCATTTTTACATTGTATCCATTTATACAGCTGGATATATACTGAAGCAATTCCGGTTAAGTGCCTTGCTCAAGGGTACAACGGCAGTGTCCTTACCCGGGAATCGAACCTGCGACCTTTCGGTTACAAGCCCAGTTCCTTACCCACTGTGCTACACTCCGTCCGTCCACTGGCAAGGCATCAAGGGCTATGTATGACATATCAGATGATCATTGCTCTTCCTGCATGTCGCTCTCATGTATTACATGGGCTAGACACCTACTACGACCTTGGCTATAACAAATCATCATTGCTCTCTGTCAGGGTTTACCTTCACATGAGTGATGCAAGCATGCCATCTGCTTGAGTAGTAAAGTGGTCTCCATATTAGCCGACATGGTAAAGAGGCTCGCGGCCCCTTCCCCCATTTGTAATCTCGCTCCGTTCGATCGCATTTCAGAGTCCTGAGCTTTCTGCCATTTACTGAACCAGCAATACATTTTCAGATGGCAGAGTAGATTAGCTCCCTCACTGTACGTACCATTACACATACAAACAAGCTCACAAATTCAATCTTATATATATATATATATATACATATATATATATATATATATATATATATATATATGAGTTCAAAGTACAGCTCCTAGCTTCAACACTGAACAGCTGGAAAACAACTTATGAATCAGCTGCTTATTCATCATCCATTTCAGGACGGTTCCTCTGTTTCCCCATACATGACATAGCATGGCAATTTTTTCATTTCAAACCTGCAGCTGGGACAAGCTTTGTCCCGCTCTGAGTGCTTGTGCCTTCACAAGGATGCTATGCATGTGGGAACATGCATCTTATTCTCTAAAACAAACAGAGTGCAGTACATCTGCTTTACATATTTAAAAAATATCCTTTAAACGTAGGATTGCAAATCTTCAAATTGATGTTTGATTGAAGGGTACAGCATTGTCACATGCATGGCTGAACATTTCTTCAAGTTCTTAAATTAAATTATTATTTTTCTTACATTCAATTTAATAAAAATAATAATAATTTCTGCATTTCCAAACTAAGACTGCCCTTTTAAAATATAGTTGAAAAAAGCGGGGGGTTTGAAGGGTCTTTTGAGGGTTATTTCTTGCAGTTTTTTATGCAACGAAGAGACTTTTTTCTGTAAGTACTTACAGAAACGTGATATACTACATACTGTAAGGCTGGCTGGTCGAGACATTCAGCATATTATATTTGATCAATTAATGCATTGATTCATTTGACTGTTTTATGTGCTTTTGCAATCAATCATTTGCTTTCGCAGAAATCCTGTCTGACGCCGGAGAAATTAATATTTATGTTTGTTTTATTTCTTCAAAGACGCGGAATCCGTCAGGACAGATACGCATGCAGCATTAATGAGAGACAGTCCCAAAACTGTTCCGTGGTGTACACCTGCTACTGCGTATTACCAGGTAACCCAGCCCTTTACCCTCTCACTTGCTAAACCACTTTATTTCGAGAGAACAGAACGCAAAATCTGCGATATTTTTTCCTCGCGGTAAAACATTCATAAATTGCAGCCGCGTCTAGGCCTGATGTTCGCCTGCTAATGTGCACCTCGGGTGGACTCACTAAAACCACTCGGTCCTTTAGCAATACCGCTCGACTGACTACTTTCGCTTCGAAAGACGGTTGTCTTCAGCACTATGTACTGGGGGGGGGGAAAAAAACTGAAGCTGAAAATTGTTTCAAGGAAATCCCCCATTCGTGAACTTTGCTTGAGATCTGAACGCTGAACCATGTGCGAGGCCTTTGCCGGCTGCAGATTACTGTTCTCTGTGACATCCATTTGAAATAGGTCACAAAGACCATTTGCACGAACAAGAGTTGTATTTCCCTTCAGTATAAGCATTTCTCCATTGTGCAACACTGTCTCTATAAAATGAAACATAGTCATATTAAAATAAGCCGTAACGAACCATATCTTGAAGTGTTTTAGGACCGGTCAAAATTTAAAATATGACAAAGAACTCCGCCCTAGGTCCAGCAAACAGGTACTCCACAACCTTACTTGTTTTTATTGTCATGAAAATTGTGTTTATTTATTCATGATTTATCTCAGTTTACAATCCACTTCCCAATTGCAATAAAAAATACTGTACAATTTATAAAAAATAAACTCTAATACCAAAATTGTAATAAAATAAACATTCATAGCCGATTATGTTGAACTGACGTGACTTTATAAAACGCATTAACAATTGAAACAAACTAGTGGAAAGCAGAATTCCTGCCTTTGACACAAAGCATAAATTACACAAGGTATACATGGGTTGGGGGCAATCAAATTAAAATCCAATAAATTAATTTTAAAAGCCCCATAAATTATAATGGACATTTTTCAATTCATAAATTTCAATTGAGCTCCTGTGCTGATTTGATTGAAATGACTGACCCAGCTCTGGTATATATATTACCAATATTGCTAATGACTGCTATAAAGCCAGTTGCAAAAGCAATACCACTCTGTAGAGAAAGTCAGATGATATTTACATTGTGGAGTTGCAATTTTTAGTTTCTGAATGTATGTGTGTGCGTGTGTGTGGAAATTCTGCATAGCACATAGCCCACTAATGGATCTGAAAGGTAAGATGATTGTTTGATATTTGCTACACATATGCTACGCATTGTTGGTGGGTGAGGTGAGTTCCCACTCATCACTGTAAAGCACTTGGAGCATTCAGAAAAGTGCCATTTGAATGCAATGATTAATTAATTAATTCATTCATTCATTCATATTTATAAAACGATCCCCTTGCTTGCTATCCCCATTATATCGCCCCTCACTCACTTGGTGTACACCACGACTGAAGTGAGTATCACAGAAGCTTAACTTGAGGAAGAAACATGCTTAGCCACACCGTTTAATTGGCTTAGCCTGTGAGTTATGGTGAGCAAGTGAGTCACAGGTCGTTCAAAGTGCATGTGCTCATCAAACGGTCGCTTAAGTTCTCATTTAAGACTCACAAAGTTGTATTATGGCACCCGTGCAACACTGCAAAGGTAACCTATCAATCATTATTACATACTTTTCACTGCAATTTCACAGACGTGCTGTTATGAGAACTTATTTAAAAAAACAAAACAAAAAAAAAACATTTTCACGGATTTCGCAGTTGGGTCACGATTAAACAAAACAAACTCAACTAAACACACATTTCAAGATGGCGTAACGACAGGCATACACGACACGGGCGTTTGTAGCAGCTCGTCGCTGTTCCGAGACAGACCTGGCAAAACATACCGCTTTTCTCGGGGCCTGTGCTTTTAACTTTGCGGCCCCTCTCATTGCAGAAAGGACGGAGACGGCTTCCGATCGCTCTCCCTCCCGTCGCTACGAGACGGAGGCGGGATGAATCACTCTCAACAGGCTGATATTGGCCCCGCTTAATGGGACCCAGGAATAGACGGCTTGGGAATGGCGCCGCGTTTGTTTACTCCCAGACATCTGCCAAACTACTTGTTCCTGATTTACGCCTCGCTTTATTATTAATAACCCTTCCCAGTGTATTTGCAAACAATGCGGTGCCCCCTGTGAAAGCACCGCAGAGTTGAATCGAGAATGTGTGACAATGAGTCAGCTCTTTGATACGTTTTATTTGTGAAGCTTCCACTCCACGCTAGACACCCTGCCAGATGCTCATCCCAAACCATTACAGAAAAACTAGTGGTCCGATATTTTAAATGCACTCGCTTTGTAATGCGATCTTTGGGTTGATATTCTGTTTTGTCTGCTCCTTCAGTTAAATAGCATTCATTTCGAGCTCAGATAGACGCTCTACCTTCTACAGGAACACGTTCAACGCCAAAGCCACAGAATGATTGAAATGGTAATTTCTCGACATCAAAGGTCTTTCAGATTGTGCCATAATTACATTTGCTATGTGTGTCCAAATAGGACTCAGGGCTTCAGAAGGTTGTTTCCAAAACTATAAAGAAAGGCTCTGTGTTTAATTTGAAAGGTGTATGGGGTCATTTAGGGACAAGGCACTAGGATTTGTTTCTACTAAAAAAACCCTCTGGGTATGTGTTGGAAAGATGTCTAAGGAGATTGACTATTCTAGTACTTAAATCAAGCGAGAGCACAGTAGATGGATCATTCACATTTGTTGTTACATTAATTTACACTTGCTCGTCTTGGAATTTATTGAATGGGTTTAGAAAAGCAACAGATGGAATTTAAAAAAATGACAGAAAATGTAAGGTTATTGACTTTTTAGCTCTTGCTCAAAATGCAGACAGAAACTCAATTTTCCGAGCAGATGGTTTTCACCACGCAACTTCCGCTAAGGGGCACAGCAGTGTCATTTCCACAGAATCAATAGTTTGTGAATGAAATGATTATTTAAAAACAGAATCCGATGATATTCAGAGGAAGCACCTAGAGAAATCACTGAATGAGACATGGTGGAACCAATAAGAAGCCATTATTGCAATTCAAGCGGAGACACGCTAAATAGGTTTTTGCATCATTTATTGAAAACATTACCATAGATACAGTATATACAATTATAATTAAATCTTGGAAATGCAGTAGTGTCAGTGTTAAAGATAGTTACATTTATTTGTTGTAAGTTGTTCACCTTTAATATATTTTCACTTTATTTTTCCATTAAAGGCATACTATGCAGGGTTTTTTTTACGTTGACAATATTATAAAATAAGCCTGCTAAGGCATGTGTATGATGCTCTGGAAAACTCACTTTTGTTGAATGTGCACCTTTACCTGTAATTGTTATTCTAAAATGTTGGGACATTTCTGGGCATGGTGCTCTTTTCTGTGTGGACAGGGGCGGGTGTGGCTACAGAGCCTGTGGTTTTGGATCAGATTTTGGAGTGTTTTGCTGGCTCGCAAGCTGCTGCAATGGCCCAGATACAGTGAAGCAAAAAGACAAGCCAACAAGGCTCATTCAAAAACTAGAGTTAACTTTGGAATTGCTTTTCCTCCATGGTGTGAGATGTTCTCCAAGGGGATGAAAAGCAACACAGAGTTGGCTTGTTTATGGTTAGACCTGTAAGTAATGTTACCTCTAGCGATCCTGCTAGAACTGCCATATGTTTGGTTTTTGACCAGAATATCCGGTTTTCAAAGTATTTTTACATGTCCGAACAATGTAATGTCCGGTCCAAATAATTGATGGAAGAAATTTACAAGTAGTTCCTAATGAATTTGCATGCCAGTGACTCGGTCGGGTACTCAGGAGTGAGTGGGTGGGTGGGGTGGAAGACAGTGGAGGAGACTTCTTTGATTGTAAACACAGGCTAAAAAAAAAACCTGCATAGTATGCCTTCAGCCCAGACAGATTTTTGGACTAAAGGGTGTTTTAGACATTTACAAGTTTTACCACCAGCCAGCTTTAATGGCTGGTATAAGGGAATCTGTTCACAATCTAAAGCAAGAAAAACAATTCAAGAACAACTCCAGTGATGTTTCTAGAGGACCTGTACACGAGTAGACATCCTATAGGGTTTATTCACAATTATAAACATAAATCAGTTTATATTGTTCTGGTGGTTCTTTCCTTGAGTGCAGTGGTCCCAGGTTGCAAGCACCACAGCAAATGGTTCGAACAGAAAATGAAACAATTTTCTGAAGAATAACTGGGTAATACACACATATAACCTCTGGAGGCATAACGTTGCAATAAAAGCTGCTTTGGACTCACTCAGTGTGCATTTAAACCACAAACCCCAAGATGTGCCTATACCAGCCACCGTAAAGCCGCAAACACAGTATAATTTCATGCTGTCTGACCCAAATAAAATAAATAAAAAAATCACAGAAACGAATCACCAACAATGAACACTGATAAAGTACTGTATGTTGGATCGCTATTGGACAGAGTTGATTTAACCCTCCGTATTGCAGTTTGACTGCAGCGAACCTGACAGGTTAAATACAATTCAGCGGTCCAGACACCGAAACACTGAAAGCTGTTGAAAAGGTAATACTCAGTTGGCAAACCCCAAGTGATGTTGGTGGTCAAGTTTGCCTCCAGTTACAAGACCCCTACTGTAGATGTAGTGACAGAGCTGATTAAACTACTATAGATTGCTATAGACACTTAAAGAAAGAAAAACTACATGAACAAATGAACACTTTTGCTGCTTCTCCAGCTTCACCAGATAAATGAAAGACTTTGCTATATTGCTAGTCTCCTATCTCACACCCAATCCCACAATCTTCATTTAATTTCATTTATCTGACTTGAAGGCTCCAGTCACTCAACTCCCCATCTCCCTCATTTCCATCTCTGCTGTTCCACACCCACCCCGCCCAGCAACCCCCAGCCTTATAGCCTCACTGAAAATTAGCCAGCCAATCAAAAACCAGGGTTGTTGCTGCATTGTCATGCCTACTCTCACCACCTCTGATTAACCAATCAGTACAACAAAACCCTGGGTTCTTCGTTATTCTCCTGCCTGCTCGTGTTAGCCGTGCGCGTGATATCCGGTTCTCTAGCTGCGCTAACAGAGTAAATCACCGAGACTGGGGCCCAAGTGTCAGTCGGCAGCAAAAGGTTTAGGCAATGTGGTGTAATGGGTAAGGAGCTGGGCTTGTAACCTAAGGGTCACAGGTTCGATTCCCCGGTAGGACACTGCCATTGTACCCTTGAGCAAGGTACTTGACCTGCATTGCTTCAGTATATATTAAGCTGTATGAACTGATGCGATGTAAATGCTGTGTAAAAATACACACGTACAACAAAAAAAAACAAAAAAAACTGTGTAAGTAGCTCTGGATAATGTAAATCTGTCATGTAAATCACATGACATCTTGCTAGTTGTGTTGACAACTCCAACGATGTCATATTGGAGTGTCAATTCAGAGTTCTATAATGGCAACAAAAATTACGATTAGGTATAGGAACAGTGCTTTAAGCTCGTGCACTGGGGATACGTGTTGATGACACCGCTATTTTCCGACAAAAGTAAATGTGCCTTTACAGTTTAGACTCTAATCAGAGCTCCATCTGTACAGCACACGCATGGTTTCCTGAGCCAATTGTTCTGTTTTCTGCTGAGTTTCTCACCTCTTGTTCCCCAGTGCAACCACGCTCCTGTTGGTTTGTTCGCACTATTTTTTTTCCTCAGGCGGCCACCCTGTGAGTTTGGATAGACATTTAAATAGACGCCTGAGGCTCATTCAGTGTGCATCGCGTGCATCTGGAGCGTACCCACTCTGAAGCCACGAGCTCGGAATTCAAATTAGAACAAAGAAAGGGACCGAATCATCAAAATACGCTCACAAAAAATAAATAAGTAAAAATTAGGTAACCAAAATGCACTTCCTTTGTGTTCGTTTTTTTCTCAAAACATTCAGCCCAGGTTTCAATCAAACATTCAATCAGGATTTTCGTTTTCACTTTCTGTGAACATCTTGATATCTATTTTATTTAAAAATTTTCACAACCACAAACAGACGAGGCCCGCCCTGTTAAAAGGAGGATAGCAAGCCACCTGTCTGTTATAAGTGTGCCTTTGAGTATGTAGACAAACAGACAACTTAAAGTAAGAGTTGGAACTATAGGCGTAGTTTGACTCTTTCGCTTGGAAAGAGCCAAGGAAATAATTGCGTCTACATGCATCATGGAATGAAACAAGCACAACTTTGTTTGCATTGTGCCATTATAAAACACCACAAAAGATAAACAGGAGCAGCCAATTTGTTTCTCTGAGAGAACAAAAGCAGACAAACGTTGGCCTAAAACATCAGCCGCTTACTGATTGCTGCACAGGCAATCAAAAAGCGTGAAACCTCCTAATAGCCTTAGCTGCAATAATGTAATAAGGAGATATAACAAGACCAATTTAAAACACACTCAGTTATACCAATGCACAATAAATGTCAGGATCTCTTTCAGGCACCAGAAACAGGCAATAATAAAAACAGAAAACTAAATGTTTCGAAAATTGCCTCATAGTTTAAAATAAACTCCAAATCTCTGAAAATGAACTTTAGAACATTGAGTCTGGCCTTGTCAGTGCAGATGGTCAATCCACAAGTTGTGGCACTGGTGCTGAGATGGGAAGCTCTGCTAACACATACACACACACACACACACACACACCTCTCTCTCGCACACACACACACACGCACGCACACACACCCAACCACACACACACACGCACACACTCTCACCCACACACGTTGAAAACACCCTGAAACGGTGTTGCACCAGCGCCTCTTTAACCTCTGCCGGCTGAAAAAGTTTGGCACGAGACCTGCCAAGACATCTATAGCAGCCGGTGTCCGAGGAAGACTAAAGAAATCATCAAAGACTCCAACCGCCCAAACCATAGAGTTCAGACTGCTACCATCTGGCAGACGATAGTACAGTGTCCCAGACAAACGGACAACGAGACAGTCTCAATCACCAGGCCATCAGACTGTTAAATGGATGACCAGCTGTCCACTGCACAAGCATGTAGCCTCAAACTTCACACACAAATTCCACACACCTTTTGTACACCTAAACCGCACAAGGTCCATTTGCCCAGACACACTTTATTTTTATACTTATTTTCATCTTTTATTCTTATTTTTAATAGCCTTACATTCCACCTGCACTGAACATTCCATGCTTAGGTAACACATTCATTCTGATTCTTGCACTTTTTTATATTCCACTTGCCAGCACCAGTTGACAGTATAACTGTCGATTTCAAATACCGCATCATATTCATGTTTAATCCTGAAGTTAAACATGACAATTTTTAAAACTAACTATAGTTCATTTTTATCGTGCTGCGTCGTGCATTGTTGAAGTTCTTCACTCAAGAATTTCACTCGTCTTTTATACCTGTGTAATCTGTGAATGTGACAATAAAAAAAACTAGAAACTTGAAACTTTGAGAACACAACTTGACAGGCAGACTGAGAGCTACAAGCAGAAGCACGAGTCGTGCACTCTACCCACAGTCCTTAAATCCAACATGCAAATGCAAAGAGGCTACAGAAATAGGCCTTGTTAAGTCTGTACATGGGAATCCAATACTTTGGAGGCCAAGCAACTCAATAGCCAGATTTACACAGACATATTCATGGACTGTGGGTAAAACTGTCTCAGAGTTAACTTGTTAGTGGAGATGAGAAGAGGAGCAGAGTGTGCATAGAGGTTTTCCCCTTGTGTACACCTTGCAGTTTAGAAAAATTTTAAACACTTTAAAAATCAAAACATTTTGTACAACGCTTTGAAGTTACGTGACAACTACAAAGGTATGCACAACATTCACAGATCATGCGGGGGAAAAAACAGCACTCAATCTGATTTCCAAGTTGTTTAGGTCTCGTACTTCCATCGTCAAACACACACAATCATTTTTTTACTTGTTCAAAACGGCATGCTTCATTCCCAAGAACTGCTCAAAGCATGACGTATGTGCTTCAGTTTACATCTCCTATCCAGTGAGGTTGAAGGGGAAGGGGGGGGCGGGGGGGTTGCGTGAATTGCTGACTTCTCATAGCCTTCATGCCTTTCAAGACATTGTTTGCCTGAATACAGCTGTATACATCAGTGATGGATGCTGCATATTCCCTATTGCACAATATCCCTTAGAGACTGCCTTCACTGAGCAGCAGTTGAACCAGATTTAAGATTGATGGAAACAGTGCCGTTGCTCTGCACACTGTTGATGTGCTGTACCGTTTGTGTAACTTTAATACAAAATATAAGATTTGTTTTTCAAATCACTTACTTTTAAAAGATTTACGATGCAGAAACGACTAGTACTGCACTGGCTATGCCTGCAGGGGAAGCAGAACTTGGTGTAAATAGATCTTGTAGTAATGATATGAAAATGTTTATAGCTTATAGTTATATTTTTCTGTTTTATCCTTTTTCTTATTGCTAGTATAACACACAATGAGATTATCTCAGGGGAAAAAAATATTGTGCGCAAGGATATGCTAATTTATTTTATCTCATTAAACATGGAGCATCAATGCATGTACACACACACACACGCACACGTATACACACATGTGCACACAGACACACACAAACTATTTACTATCTACTGAGCATTATACTTTTGTGCATGGGCCCTCAAGGTATTGTACAGTAACAACAACAATACCCTACGCACTCCAGCACTCAAAATGATTAGCTATTACGCAACCTCAGCTGATGCCAAAGGGTTAAAGCCCCTGTTTTAATCTAGTTCATACATTAATGGATTTCGGTAGATTTCCTTGGCTGTAATCCAGCAGTACAATTTAAGAGAATTATGGGAAGCACATTAAGTTGTCAACATAACCATTTCCTTGCTGAAAGCCCGGAGTAACATGTTATTAAAATAGAGGGAGTAATGATGTCCCAGCTGACAGTGGGGGGATGTAAAAAATATCTATTACAGCAGCAGTAGCCTTTGCCTCTTTTATGAACAAAAATTCTCTTACATCTACATCCTCTTTTGTGAAAATGAAAAACCTATACAACAAAAAGTAGCATTCAATAAGATATAATTGTTAAAACAATTACATATACAATAACTACAGCTGCTACTGCTACTATTTTCTATTATCCACAGCAAGACAATAATGTGTGCATATCATAGGAACAGCAATAACATGATACAAAAGTACTAATAACATTAAAATGAACACGTAGTTGTAGTACATTGATAAAATATGAACATTCAACATTAACTATAGATACAAAGAGCCTAACAGCAACCTTCACAGCAAAATATATCATATGCACAGACTGCATTCTACCATACTGTGCATGACAATTAACTATGAACAATACATATAACGACATTCAAAGAAGAATCTGAACTGGATAAATATGGGAACTTTGGCATTTTCACATTTCCAAATTCGTAGAACTATTGTGAATGCAATGGCATGTTTCCAAGTTCAGGGAGGTTAAACAATTCTGTTTCCAGTTGATGTTGGGGATGATGGTGCTTCTTTGATTATTACAGGCATCTCATTCTCAGTGCTAGTAAAGGACCAGCGGCTTGATGCACTGCCACAAACTACAAAAAGGAAGAAAAAACATATTTCCTGTGAACAGAGAGAGAGAGAGAGAGAGAGCATGGGCCTGAATGTAAAACATGTTTACCAGCTGAAACAGGGAAAGGGCTATGCCCTTGAATGCCCAGGGGGCCAGAACCAGTGGCTTGCATTCGATACAAGAGCAGTTAGAAACCGCTGAGAGGAATGTAGAGAGAAGTCTTGCGCGTGTTCTTCGACTGAAAACAACTGCAGCGGCAGCGCTGCAAATTCGTCGGTGGTTAACTGGCATCGGCGGGGGCAGCCTTGGCAGCAAGGCGGAGCGGGCGTCATAGTAAAAAAAACCTCTGGAGCGGGGCCGGGGAGGGGGGAGTGTCCTGCGATAAGGACCCGGTGGGTTCCTCGCACGTCGGCTGTCGAGAACCCTGCAGAAGCGGATAGTCGAAGCGATGTATTCTCTGACCTGTTCGATGTTGCTACCGCTATTTGTTGGTTTAGAGTGAGTGAATGACACTACGTCTGTCTAAGGGACATGATGTTTAAAGATAGCTGTCTGACATCCAGAGTTAGATCTCGGTGATACATGGACAGGCATAAACTGTGAATCATCAGAATAACACTGTTTGGGGAGCACGGAGCACCCCTAAGGACCCCAGGTGGAAATTAAAAAAAAAAAAAACTTCAACCTGGAAATCCGTACGCTCAGTTTTGCAATCTGTGTTCACAATTTTGTAATAGGAGCTAGGTGGCATTCAATTAAATAGCTAAACAGCCAATGCAGTCTGTATGTAGCCAGTTAGAAGTTAGGACCACGCAAGAAATTATTATTACATATGTAAATGAATTGAGCAGAATGACACACCATGCATCTATTAAAACATTTTTAAAAATTATTTGAATTATTAAAGTGTATATATAGAAACCATTTTATAAAAGCGATATGGCACTCTAACCCCTGGTATACCGTCAATACAGCCACAGCTAGTTCCTTGCTTCAAGTCATGCCTGACATCAGCCAATATTCATTATATAGGCTACCCCGGGTTCCTGGAGAATATCTCTTTAATAATATCCTGTATCCTCATGTGTGAATCGTGACTATGATGCTTCGGGTCTGACCTTCCTGCAATGAACCCTTTATTTACAAATGGATTTATCATTGCAAACCCGAGTGATCTCTCTCAAGCCATGTGCATGGACTGCAAAACTAAGGGTGAGGATTTTTAAAACCGACTGTACGGATTACAAAATTGAGCACATGGATTGCAAAACAGAGTGCGGATTTTCATGTTGAAATATGTTTTTTTCACCTAGGCTGCCTAGGGTGATTGACCGTAAAGAGATAATACATTTGGAACAAGAACCCATCCTTGGGGAACCCCTATAAAGAGATTGTGAGAAGTGATAGAGGCCTTGTTTCATTCAGTGGTTATTTTTGACTTACAAATTCATAAGTTCAACAGTCAGCTCTTTAATATGACTACATACTAGAAGAAAATGAACCCTTGCATTACTTAGTTAAGGACAATATTGATCCTCTCTTGGTTACATGATAAGGACACTCATAAGAACACTCATAAATGTTGCCTGACATTCCCATTCCCGCCACAGTGTGCTTAATTATTTTGTGCCTACTATATTTATTTATTTTTATCCCCTGTAGGGGACATGAGTTTCTGGTCATGCTGAAATGGACACTACAAGGAACACTCAAATAAAATAAACAACATTTTTGAAAATATTTTCACTATGACTTTTTTTTTTCATCCAGGACACTTTTTATATAAATTTAAATGTAAAATGTAAATACTTATCCCAGGTCTCAGGAAGATATGTAAGTGGATTTCTACATTTAAGGCCCATAGGTTCACATCAAGGAAAACAGAAGACCTCAGTTTCCAAGGAATGTGGTCACTATGGAGTGATCTGCACCAAAAAGGTCAAGTTTTGGGACCAGGAAGTTAAAAAAGACAAACAGCACGTGTAATTTTAAGTGCACACTTTTCTATGCAGAAAAGGCATTTCAATTTAGATGAAGATTTGTTGTCATAGCCACAAGCGTGTATACGAGCTTCTCAAGCCTTTTGTCCACTCAACCGCAGAGGCAGCTCAATTGTTTTCCATTTAAATGACCGGCAGATTCATAATGTCAAAATAATGACCCATGCCTTACATGTGCTGTGTAAACAAAAGCAATTTATGGTATAGCCGCATTTAAACACACTATCATTTCAGCACTATTATTAAATGTAAAATTCAAGGAGACTGCACACTTTGGTCCTTAATTAAACAAAATGCAACCAATGCAACACAATAAAAAACATTGGCTAATTTAAAAAAAAAAAGAAAAAGATGCTGTGTACTGGTACATTTTTCTGAATACATTGTTTCACCTTCAGTTGAGTCTGATTCCACATGGCTTCAACTGTGCCAGATGCAGAACTGGTGAGATGGGGAGGTGTGGAGGTGGGAGCAGGGAGGGGTGGTGGGGGGGCAGAGAACCTGTGCAAAAAAAAAAAAACCAAACAGGAAAAAAGCGAACATTCTTAGTGGTTTTAGATTAGTGTCACAGAGGACACTGGGATATCTAACTGTGCAGCTGCCACATGTACGCACAGGCCTCCTCGACTCAAGAACAAGACGCACGGCAGAACGGCCGCTTAAAAAACAGAAAAAAAAACATGAAACTGTGCCCGTAAGCGGAATTGGAGAAAGTGACAGAATATCCTGTACCCTGCATATGCAAGCCGGGTGATCCCCCCCCACCACCCCACCACCTCACCACCTCCATCTTTGATACTGTGCCGTCTCGTGAAAGATGGGGGAAGACTCCCGGCCAAGTGCAGGGAGCTGACAGGAAGCTGGGAATATATCACCGAGGGAAGGAATGATGGCAGGACTGCAGAGCCAGCTACTTCCTGCCCGCCTCGCAGAGTGTCATCACTCAGCGCGGCGGACAGAGAGACAACCTGCCAGAACCTCGGCTTCGGGCGAGACGCAGGCCCCGGCGATAAATCACCCGTCGCCTCCGGCCTGAGGTAACATGCCTTTTTTCAAGGTCTGCATCCCGGCCTTGTTATGTGCACCAACTTGTAAGTCTCTCCGAATGAGAGCTCCCGCTTTGACGCCGAAATTTAAATGGTCTACTCTCGCCGTTCTCCCTCGGTTTTTTTTTTTACCTAGCCACCCTGGTACACTTCCCAGGCATTTTACCTTTCGTTTTTTAACCCACATCAATTCGATTTCCTTGGGTGGCTTCTGTAATATCTAATCTGTGCCTTCTCCATATGCTGAATTTAGAATAAAATACCAAAGATAACAGCGCTTTTGCAAGTATAATTTCCTTCTGCTGGAAAGTAAGCACTTTACCTCAGATTGCTTCTGCAGTTGACAGACAGTTTCATAACGTATTTGTATCAAAATGTTTGTTTGATCAATTTTAAATAACCTATGGAACTATGAGTGAATGAATATACAATAGAGTTCCAGCCAAGCCAAAAAGAAAATATAAAATATTGTAGTCACACATTTAACAGTAATAACTAAAATCAGTCTTAAAGCCTCGCAGCATATCTGTCAGTTGTGAAGTTCCAAACGGATATAATTTTGAAATCAGATGTGACAATAATATATTCTCATCTTGGCACAGGACCTTTTAAAAAGATATTTGAGTGTAAACTGGCTCATAAATCTAAGTTATGGATTATTTGTTTTGCTGACTCTCACACAATTATAAAATTGGATGACAAGAGGTAGCACACTAAAATATTTCAAACTTTCCTAAAAATATAGAATAAAAATATCAGAATAGTGAACCCAGTCATGCATAATAGTATTACCTTCATAGAAATACCTTAATTGAATAAAAAACCATTCTGCAATGGCTGATATGGTGTGTGGTTCCTCGGACAGCTTGCATCAACATTAAGACAAATTATGACAAATTATTCAAGCTGTCTTGGACCATTTCTTGGAAAGCTGGCGTGTACCCAAAGAGATTATAGTTTTGAATCCTGAACGGGTTCTGAATAGGAAATCTAGTCATATTAATTGATAATTTGTCAAATATACTCCAAATCACTCTGAACAAGGACACTAGTTAAGCAAATAAGGGAACGCACATTGAACTCCATGGAAAACTAATTATAGCACAAATAAAGCAATGATATTAAAAGTAAATAAGAAACTGGTATGGAAAAATCTTCCAGAAAAGATATTTGAAGATAGTGTGAAATATATTTTGAAGTTTGATTTGATCTACTGCTTTGCATGCACAAGGCAAAACATGTTGTGCGTTCTACATGCATGCATTCCATACAAGTTTGTGAAATGTAGAGCAAATAAACAAATTAAATCCAAAATCGAGCAAGTGATGCAGTCCACTGATTCCGTTCAGTAATCATCCACATTGTTCTCTTCTTTTTTTTTTGGGGGGGGGGGGGGGGGGGGGGTTAGGGTTAGGGTTAGTGTTAGGGGGGACTGACATTGGACTGGGGGGGTCCGGTCCCCCTTGGACAACATAGTCAGAACAGGGAGTTTTTGACAAACAATTTCATTGCAAACTACCGGTAAATTTCCTCCATAAACCAAACATTACATTGTTCAGTCAGGACCACACACCAGACCTATACGATTAATTTGAAAACCAGTCGAAAACCAGACATTTGGCAACCCTATCCACCATTAGGAACAGAGCCTGTTTCAGGGTGATTACTTTAGGGAAACAGCGTAAGAATTCCAAGTCAAGGGAAATGAGATTCTTTTTGAATACGTAGAATCATTTGACTTTGTGAAATTTTAACAGTGTAATAATTCAACCATGGGACCATCCATCATCCTTTCACTGTGCCAGAGAGGAAATTATCTGCACAGTCAGGCACACAGCAAACAACATCTAGAGTAGTATATTTGCAGACAGCTGTTGCACACATATCCTCCAAGCTTGTTATAAGCTCCTAAGAATCAGCAATTAATTTTTGTCCCCTGTAGGGGACATGAGTCTCTGGTCTTAATCTCAATAACCATATACTCTACTATGCTGAAACTGAAGTAACAAGGAACTTTCAATAAAAATAAAACAAAGCAAATAACATTTTTGAAAATATTTTCAATACAACATGTCATCCAAGACACTTATATTACGTCAAAAAATTTTAATACTCTGAGGATGATGAAACAGATCTTTTATAATGAAACGTGAGGAATGAAGATGGTCTGTTTTCCTGACAGGGATTGATGGAAAACCAAACCAAAGGGAACATAACGAATACATTAGCAACCAGTCTATGACAAGATTTTCTGAAGGCTAATCTATCTGAAGGCACTTTTAAAGGGAGGGCCATAGGAGTAAGGCACAAACAGATTGAAAATGGCAGAGTGATATTATAATCTTAGCATGACATTATATAATCTTTTCAGGGCACAAATGTAATTTTTGTCGATCCATGTGAATTTTTTTTGTACCACTCGCATAATGTTACTGTATTTTAATAAGTTTAAAAAACAATTTTATGCATTTTTATTGACTTAAAAAAAAATGTAACCCAACCAGAACACTTAAAAGGATCGATCAAGACAACCTATATATCAATACAATGCAATAATCAGTACAAATCTGACATCCCAATCACATGTTGTCCCTGTACCAATACATGACAATACATGCAGTGCTGTGTTGATAACCCAAACAGAAATACTCTGAGGAAAAAGAAAAACTGAAAAAGAAGAAGAGGAAAACAAAAGAAATATAGGGTATAGAAGTATGGAAAGAAGTACATCATAATCTGCATATAGACTAATCTTATGATTGCTTATATCAAGATTAACACCAGATATATTTTTTGCCTTCTATTGTAACTTAGGCCAGCGTGAAGGATTTACATATATTTTTGTTAGTGATTGTGGCAGCTCTGTGAGAACAGTAAATTATGCTAATCCATTTGATGAGGGTATTGTTCCAAAACAACAAGCTGACCCTATCAAATGACTTTTCTGTGTTTTACTGATGTCAATGATGTTGAAGTAAAAAAACAGAAAACATGGGTGTTGTCATGTGGGTGTCTGCCTTTGGTAAAAACCTGCCTGGTCTGGATGGATTAGTTTGGCGATGACGATCTAGTCTGCATGCCAGGGCTGCATTGCATTGTGCACTGCATTGCAGTGTCACAACCAATATATATATATATATATATATATAAATGGGGGTTGTGGGGGTTGAAGAGGAAATAAAATATTACATTTGCAATCTGGAGAAATAATGGTGGAAGAAGATTCCGAAAGGTTTTGCAGGATTCAGCAGGGAATTTAGGCATTTATCAGAGGCAGTGCCTTGTGTAATTCAGTGTGAGAGATTGACAGATCTGTGGCTGCAGCCTCATCTTCAGTTAGTCTGGGTAGGTGGATGTGCTTGAAGTGCCTGATGTCATGGAGATTACTAGGGTTTTCCAGGGTGTAAAAAGATCTAAGAATGTTATTAATTTCTGTAAGATTGCTGAGGGGTGAATTCCTTTATAATTCTTTTTTCAATTTTAGTTTTATTGTTTCCTTCACAGAGCACATAAACAAACAATACCAAAGGACAAGATGAAAAAGACATATTCAAAGAGTCCACAGAGGTAACACAATACACTGGCCAAACTAATGTAAAAACAAAGATATTTAAAAGGAAAGTGAGTGATGTGAGACTGTGTGTGTGTGTCAGTGTGTGATGAATAGAATCTAGCAAAAAAAAAAAAAAACTTTTAGCCAAGACAGCAGTAACCTCAGTTTGTATCCCCCCTACACCAACCAAAAGGTTCATGGACTGTGCTCCTATGTCCTCCTCAACCTTGTTTTCTATTTCATTTGTCTGTAATCAGCTGAAATATTTTTCCTGAAGAAGTTTATTGTGATTTTCTTGAGTGGAATGCATGTTATATGCATTTTCATGTTGCTTTAGTAGTTGTTTGTTCCTATGGTAATCTTGTTCTCTTTTTTTCTCGTGGTGAGTGTGTATGATAGCATTTTCCCTCAGAGCACTGCTTCCCCAGTTTCTCATGATGTGGAGGGAGATACTTCAGGGCACTCATTCAACTCTAAAAATGTCTTCCACTCTCTCAGTGAGAGTTGTGAGATCTTCTTTGGTGAGTGAGGAAGTGTTGAGTACGCATCGCTGACGAGTGGCCTCACAGTGGCCAATATTCTGTAGTAAGAGTGCTTTTATTTACCACACCATTGCTTTCCCCCTATGCAACCCCTCCTCATAGATACAGACTCCCATACTGGTTTAGTCTGTTGACTAGGCCAGTGCAAATCTAGGCATATATATCTTTCAGATTCAGTTTTTCAGTAATATAGTCAATGAATGATGTTGGAATCATGGAACAGCTGACTATTGATGTAAAGTTTATCAACTTTTAGGATGGCACATATCCTTCTTGTTTTGTTTTCTTTCAGGACCGGATAAAGCTTTTTTCCACCTGACAGCAATCTCCTTCGGAAATTGGTCATTCGTTCTGAAGTTCGTGCCTCTAAGCTCCCTTCCTTTGCTCCGCACTGATGCTTTGTCTTTAAATCTTTCAAATCTGTAGCCACGGCGGATTTAGTAGCATTAAGGTTACGGATGGTGCCAAAACGGTGGACTCTGTGAAACCGTATCTCCTGTACAATGTCAGCCAGTAACTTCAGATCGTTCTGCATAAGTTGTTTGACTGCTTGTTCTGCATTATCAGGAGTAGTCTCGGGAATCCCAGAGAAAATTAAATTCTCGCATGCCATGACATTGCAAATCAAGAACCGTTTCTCTCATTGCTTTATTTTCACACTATCATCACACTGCTTAGGTTGAATCCAAGTTTAATCACAATACCTCTCAAACAGGCACATTCGGGGGGTGGAGGTAGGAGTCCGAGCACCTGCCCCTTTTCCCCCCCAAGTGCCCGATGTTTCATTTGATTAAAATAATAATATCTGTATTGTTATTGTTGCTGTCGTTGATTTTCATTCATTTGTTTTGGTAAAACATATTCCCTACAATTACTGGGTTTCATAAAACCGCTTCTCTTGATTGGTGTGCTCTTTTCTCACTTTGAGCACCTGCCCCTCCGATGGTCTCTGCATGGCCCTGCTCCCAGATCTTTGTTGTCTTTCCGCTGCTCTGTGACTTCAGCTTGGGTAAATTCCAAACTTTCTCTCTTTACATTACAAGCTTATCCAGAGGGACTTACACAACAATTTTACATTTACATTAGCGTTTACATTCCATCCATTTATTCACCTGAATATATACTGAAGCAATGCAGGTTAAGTACCTTGCTCAAGGGTACGACGGCATTGTCCTACCCAGAAATCAAACCTGTGACCTTTCAGTCACAAGCCTAGTTCCTTGCCCACTTTGCTACACTGCTGTCCCATAGTAATGGATTTTTGTTGGCTCCAAATTCAGCAGCTTGTTGAATGAAATGTCCATATATTGTCTCCTAATTATAATAAATGCACATATCTTTACATGTATTGAGGAACGTATTCCTTGTACACTCAAGCGCACGTTTAAAATTAACTCTTTGTTAACCACGGTGTATTAGGGCCTCCTGAATGTAATGGGCAAGGAAGAGACCGCAATTTCTTTATTAATTTCATACCAAGTAAGAGAAATCTATTCAGTTATCTAAGGTGCACAATGTAGGTGGCAGTAGCTTGCCCAATGATAAAATCAAGAAGTTCTCACAGTAGAGTTCCACCAATATCACTTATATTAATTTACTGTATCTTCATTAGAACAGCAACGGTTGTCCCTCCAGAAATGCATTGCAAAATGACATTGTGCAGCCATACATAAACTGAATTTATGACCGACTATATACTTTAATTGTTTTTTTAAGCTTGCTCGTCCTGCAGCTCAGCTTCTCGCTTGACTGGCTGCTGACATTGAAGAGAATTAGTACTCAGTATTTTTTATTTTATTTTTTTATTTATTTATTTTTCTTAAGGATGGCTCTCATCCCATCTCAAAGCTCCATGTGGTGCAATGCAGGGATTTCAACCAACAGGTTTAAAGCAAATTAGCTCTGCCAGTGAGATCATGCCCTGCAAGCAGGTTTGTACATTTTGAGTGTGGAAAATTGTTCTTTTAGCATCCCTTTAGCAAAGATTTTGACTTCCTTGACACAAGAGGCAAATTGTAGCCTCTTCAGGTAATTCCATTAATTCCATCTTTATATCTGGTCTACTCTGATAAATGCTACGTACCATTGATAAAATATATTTCAACCTCAGATTGCAATAAATTCAGCTTAACGTTTGAATTACAAATGAATTATACATATGAGTAATGGTTTGCCCTTTTGCCTGAAAATTGACTCATGGACTGAATGGCTTAGCTGTCCATCAATGGAGCTCCAAACAAGACCAGACCTGGAATGGATTCTTCTGCCTGCATGCGGCCCATTACCATACACATACACACACACACACACACACACATGCACACACACACCAAAAGGAATATTTTCATTACTGAAATGGCAGATTCAGCAGAAGTGACCCAATGTGTTCTTGCAGCACAAGCATGAATTCGTAAGCGTGCGGTGGGGATGCTCTGTGGTGCTACGTTGCAGCAGATGAAAAGATGGCCGACTAAACTGGGAAGCCCAGGTCTGTGGCAGCAGCCAATCACAGAGCAAGGTCATCTAGTAAAAGTACTGCTGTATATGTCAGTGAGGCCAAGTATAAAATCCAGATCACAGGAAATATACATTTGAACGATAGTCATCGTACACAACATGATTTATCAGAAAATGGTACTTTTGTATATGCAAATGTTTTCTTCATGGTTATGTTGAGAGCAAACTAAAATAAAAGCATGCAATAAAAAACATATATATATATATATGTTATAACAATATATTAAATAAAAAAACATTTTTATTAGATTTTCTTCACAATTTGGAATGCCTAATCATTTACAGCTCATGCTGCAGTCTCTAAAGCTAATGCAGAAGTGCCAGGGCCGGTTTTAGGCATAGACAATATATAAACAACAGCAGCATCTGCCTGGAACGGTACCAACTATCTGGAGGTGAGTTAAGTGGCTGTGGGCTGTGTTCATGACAGTCAGCAACCCCCTCCCGGTCCACTTTCTCAATCACATCCCATCAACACCCCCCCCCCCCCCCCCCCATCTGTAATGTAGCCAATATCCTGCCTACAGTTTGTATGAGCCCAAATGGATGAAATGTTGATTGATGTTATCACTGTATGTAATGAAACATATTGCAATACCTTCAGAGTAACTGTAAGATAGGTATATTTGTCCTCATGACATTGTCTCTGTGTCATTTGGAAGTGTCTCCTTTATGTTCATCATGATTTAACAGCATTATGGCAAGTTTAAAAATACACTCTGGCCTGGAATAACCTGCAGGTAAGGCTAGCCAACACATTTTCCCCCCTTTGAAATTACCATTTTAAATGCATTTCTTAGATGCACAGATGCACTCAAACCTCTGACCTAAAAGCGTTCCCTGAATTCTAAAGCAATTTTAATAAGACTGCTAAAAGGTTAGAAAGGGCCTCTCTTTTAATTTAGCCATTGCTGCACTCAACATTTGCTGATGGTTGGGTACCATTTCACTCTTGGTTAATTAAAATGTAAACTTTTCAGCAGATGTTAGTAATTTGTTTTTTGAAAATTGTGAGCCATAAAACACACACGCACACACGGACACACACACAGGTACTTTAATAAATATTGGTTTCACCATGTATAAATAACAGGGCTTCTTATACACAGACCCCCATTTCAGGGCACCATAATGTTTGGACAAATGGCTTCACAGGTGCTTCTGATTAGTCAGGTGTGTTCAATTGCTTCTTTACTGCAAGTGCATGAGAGCTTTTAGTATTTAGACTTGATTCTAGGCTTTTGATTGCCTTTGAAGTCTGTTTTTGGCATTTGTCAACATGAGGACCGGAGTTGTGCTAATGAACGTTAAAGAAGCCATTATGAGGCCAAGTAATATGAAAACACATTCAGAGACATAGGGCAAACCTAAGGCTTACCAAAATCAACTGTTTTGAACATCAGTAAGAAGAAATAGAGCACTGCTGAGCTCAGAAATTGCAAAGGGCCTGGAAGGTCAAGGAAGACCTCTGCAGTTGATGACCAAAGAATAATCACCATAATGAAGAAAAAACCCCAAACACCCGTCCTATTAAATCTGCTGCTGCTATCAGTAGTCACATCATCAATGAAGACAAGTGAGCCAGTATATGTAGCAGCCATACATGCCCAAACAGTAACACCCCCGCCATCACATTTCACAGATGAGGGAGGATGCTTTGAATCTTGGGCAGTTTCTTTTCACCTCCACACTCTGATACAAGTGAATTTTGGTCTCATCTGTCCATAAGACCTCTTTTCTAGAATTCTGTGGGCTCTTTTAGGTACTTCTTAGCAAACAGTAACCTGGGTATCCTGTTTTTGCAGATAACTAGTGGTTTGCATTGATGCTAAGTAGCAAACATCTGCTACAATCCAATGATTATGAAACTAAAAATACTCTACATAATAGTGCTCCGTAGCTGTGGCAAAGTGAAGGTTGTTTAATGGTTCGGGCTATTAGCACTCTGCGGCAAGCAGTGACAATTTTCAACACATTTTAACAATCCTGCATCAAACTTTTGGGGGGTTTCTAAAAGTTTTCATTCATAACTTCAGAGGAATATGAATCCTATAAAAACTGGGACGTCAACATCCCAGCACCGTGGATAGAGATAAGAGAATGCAAGACTTGTAGTTTCCAAAAAATAAGATTTATTGAGGTGCGTACATGTAGTCACCTTGCCTTATCATATGCATACACATAGTTGCCTAGCCTTATCATATGTTGCAATGAGTTTTTGGATGACCTGAGAAATAAAGCAGCCTAAACAACATATGGACACTGTCAAAAGCTAGGAAGCTAGTTTTAACTAGCGACTAGCTTCTGTCATTGTTCTTTGTAGGAGGACAGGCGACTCGTGCTGCTTGTCGCCCCAGGTCCTAGTGCCGTCAAGTTGCCGCCCCACGTCTTTTCCCTCCCTAGGCGGTCACCTAGAGTTGCCTAATTAACAGCCCGGCCCTGCCCTAACCTATTGAGTCCTCACGTGCCCTGGGTGACACAACCGGCAATTGCTTGTGAACCTATGGAGCTAGGGGCCAGTAAGCACTGATGCAGTCTGGCTTCCATCCAAGACCACAGAGCTCATCCATGCACCACGGCATGGCACCTGACAAGCAATGGATAGAGTTGCGGCCACGTTTTTTTTACTAGTGTAGCTCAAAGAACATCATGGAAAGTTATCTATTTTAGCATCGGTACAAAAGCTTGTAGTCCAGTATGCTGAAAGTATGATTGATCTCATTTGACAAAGTGATTTTAGTGCATTTGAGGCAATTGGCTACAGATATTAACTGACTTGTCTCTCTCTGAAGTAATGATCAATTTCATGACCTAGGATATATTTACTGATTGATTGGAGTTTTGTTCATTGTCTATAATTACTTCTATGACTATGACTTGTGTGGAAGCTAAGGGTTAGAATTCACACTGAAACTTTAAGCACACAGTTTTTCATTTCAGTTCGCATTGCGTGTGTGCTCTGTACTAACAACCATAGAACATATTATTTGTAGAGGAAGAATATGTTTCTTTTTTTGACATTGCATCTTTCATTTAAAGCCAACTTGATTCAAAAGTCAGTTTATATAATTTGTCCGTCTTTCTCACAATCTACATTATGACAAGACCAAATCCCTGGATACAATATTTTAACTTTGATCTTGTTCCGTGATCTATGATCGATCTTATGAAAATGCATAGCATGGTTTACATTGCTTTCTGGTATACAAATTGGAAGTGAGTTATTCAAAATTCAGGTCTCATGGCATATACATGTACTGGATGTATTATGCTAATTACATCAACATTCACTCAATTTTGCATTAGATGGAGAGTGATTCATTGCATTTCCCATTGATTCATATTCCCAAAATAAATGTATGGTTTCTTGGTTCCTGAATAGGAAATGCATTATGGGAGATTGCAAATTCAATAAATCGAATGGTAGTTGCAGAGAAAAATGTATTTTCATTCATTTTATGTGGAAGAGTTTTCTTTCTGCAAAATGTATGCATAATTGCATATAATAAGTACAAAGGACAAAATGTAAGTAAATGTGTTATTATTTTTTTATTTACTCATGAAATACGAATTAAATTAGCTGAGTCATGAGCATATCAATGTCACAATGCTTTCTGCTGTGCCCTCTTGGGTATCTAACAACGAGTAAAGCCAGGATTTGACATGTTGTGCAAGCCAACAATACCGGCTTACAAATGCAGAACATTTGTTCCTCCATGCAGCCTGACTGACTACGAGCACATCAGAATTTGCTCTAATTAATTACGCCAGAGCTGCTTTGCTCAGGAACAGCTGTTTTGACAAAATGCGCTCATTTGCAGTTATTTTTACGCAGTCTGTAAGCCTGCCTGCCTCGCTCAGATAAAGATGGAAAATCTGCTGTTTCTCCTCAGCTCCTTCTTTCATCCAAAGCTTTGAAGTTTAATCAAGGTGTTCAGTTTCTCTCGCACTCCCCACCGCTAAGAAACGGTTCGTTAAGAGCTTCACGCTGTGTCGGTACATTGAAAACTGGTCAGCTCTGAGGAAAATATTGGGAGGGATTCATGATTTAAAACTCCCAGATGAATAAAATATCTTCGGAGAACCGGCTCCAAGCTGATGAACCAGTGGATCTAAAACCTAACTGCGAGAAGACTGACCCAGAAAGTCACCCAACTTTGAAAAGATTACCCAACTCTCAATAAATGTCTTATTGGAAATATCTACATTTGTGCAGTGAAAGGTATAGGTGCACTTAGATAGAATTTACTTACATAAAAGCAGCTTGGTTTTGTCACCGTTTCAAAACTTTAATTTTCGTGTGACAGTGAAATTGAATCTTTGATGAGATTTGTCAACAGAAGGAACGCCTTCTTGGTTAAAGCAGTATGTTTTATTAACTCCATATCATCCAGTAACAACAGAATGTCTCTTCTTTCAGTGGCCTTCTCACTTCTGCAGAGCATGAGCACATTTCCACAATTCTTAGAATTGCTTCTCAGTTATGAGTTCATTTACACTCTGAGAAACTTCACGCATGTGCCCCCGGAAGTGCAGGCACTTATCGGATTTGTTTGAGAACTAGATTCGCTGATCTCTGTAATTTTGGTGGAAATTTGAAAAAGCTACTGGGCAGAGTATGTTCTGAAGCTGTCGTAAATGAAGGTTCACATTTACAAGTGGCAAAGCATAATGAAATGATGATGGGATACAGGGCCATTCTGAAGTGTCTGACCTATGTGACCTCGTTGCAGTGCCAACAGGAATGGGCTTTTTGAGGACACATTGAGAGCAAAGGCCCTCACAAAAAGGGCTAATTATAATATAATAATTATAGATTGTATTTTAATCATTTCAAATTATTATGTATTATATGGTATAATATAATCACCCTAGTTTGTTCAGCTTTGAAATCCACCAAGCACACTTGGTATGAATGGCAAATATTGTTTATAAAGAAGATTCTTCATTTCATTAAATTGGGTACTTTAATTTAAGCTCACTTTCATCTTACATATTACTTCAATGCATTTCCTCTTAAGATGATCATTTCTTGTTACTTATCAAAGATATTCCACTCGAAAATGAAATCCTCTTGTTCCAGGAGGTTGCTTAATGCCAGTACTCGGGTAAATCGCTGGGGACGGAAAATGGATTTCTACGTCAGTCGGAGCGATGCCAAGCCTACTGCCACTGAGATGGATATATAGCTAAAGAAACTTCGGATGGTTTCAAAGACAGTTTATCCAAAAGCATTTTCAGATTGCACCTGCTAACTCCAAAGGGAAAAACTTTGCCAGACTCTGGTCAATGTTTAGCATTAGCTTCACAGATGAAAGAGGACATGAATGACCTTCACTGAACAATCATTATGCTATCTCAACCATCAACATACCATTTATAGCATATTATGTCCCTTGATTGCTTCTCAACCAAGGGAATCCACTTGGAAGTTGTTGGGTAGCTGCTTGGCTTTTTCATATGACACAAAGCTTAACTCCTTCCCTGTAGTAAACATGCTCTCTTGCAAGATCAATATTCCTCTGCCTACTGCTGCAATCTGTAAAAGCCTTTTCTGTAGGACGCCTTTCTTAGCCCAAGGAGAGAAAGAAAAGAACTGGTTTTGAAATTTTTTAAACAGCTATCAGTCAATCAGAACCTCAAACAACAGGCACTGAGAAAACGGCATCAGCGATGTTAATGAACTGAAATGGTTAGGCTGTAGTCGTTCATTCTCGCCGTTACTGTTGGCCTTCGGAGAGGGAAGTTAAACGAGTAGATGGAGGGAGAGGAGGACACGAGGGATCAGGGGAAGAGATAAGATGGGGCGTAGTCGAAGGGTGAATCATAAAGGGAGAAGTGCAGCACGGACGGGGAAGCCGAACAGATAAGAGGAGACGGGGAAATGAAAGGTGAAAGGATGGATGTAATTGAGAACGACGAAGCTGAGACGAACACAAACTTTTCCCATCACATGGTAAACGCTTCGGTCTCACCTGTGAAAGTGAAAATGCAATCATTCACAGTAATGCAATTTGTTCTGACGCCTCCATTTTGATCAAGCATGTCTTCCAAAAGAAAAGAAAGTAGACAAACAATTTTGGTTAGCCCCCGTGGCGCAGTCCGTAGGGTGGCTGAATCTCAAACCATTCGGCCCGGAGTTTCATTCCTCATCACGGTACGGCGCGCACCGAGATACCGTCTCCAGCCGTAACCCTCTCTGCTCTCCCCCGTCGTAATAAAGTGAATATAATGCCCACTGAAAGCGGACCACTTGCTCTCCTTATAAAACGTTTTATAGATACATTTTATGAACAATCCCAAAGAGTAGCAGCGGTATTATAAAACTCTACAGCGAGCCTCTTCCTACACACAGGACTAATTTAACGTTCAGTCAAAAAGTTTAATGCTGACCAGAGGTGCGGCCAAGAGGACATTTTTCAGGTTTGAGGCCCCCCCACTTCCAAAATGCTGAATATAGGAAAAACCCCTGCACCCCCTCCCCCTTCCCCCCAAAAAGAATAAAATAAAATAATTGGCCTAGATTCAGTCTCTATTCACTCCTAAGATGGATCGATTTCCCCCTCAGGAATGCGAAATGCCGTTTGGAGAGTTGAACCTGGATGTAAAGGGGGGAAGGAAGCTACCCTTGCAATTATTTCCAAATAAAGTTAAGGACTGGTGTTGATTGAATCTAGGGCCTTGCATCTCTTCTTCAGCCACCTGAGGCAGATTTCCTGTTAGTCTCTGCCTCATATAAAACACGGCTCAGTCAGCGATGTGGAGTCAGCGATGAACGGAAGCTGTGTGTAGCTGACACGCATCTCACCGAACAGCCCAAAGGGTTAAGCTCCGTTGGTTTTTTGTCCTTGCGCCAGCAACACATTTCAATTACCGTTATTTGAAATTCATGGCCTAAATGGTGTTTCACCATCTGTCTCTAGCCAAAAGAATGAAAATGGTTGTTTTAGCCATTTAAAGGAAACATTTTTGAGCAAGAGTTATTTGCAGTGCTATTTACTAACACCATGAGTCAACGCTGTACCGAAGTGTTTGGTTAACAGAATATTACCATTAATATTAATAACTGCATATTAAAATAAGACAACACTGTAAGTCTGTTGAACTGGAATGATGTAGCATGTTTGTTTTTGGTAAGATCATACCTATTTCAGGGGTGTAAAGAGTGCAACGTGAGAAGCGAAAGACCTCAAACTGATATGCTCAAATCAAAAACAAAGTGTGAAATTGTTACTCGATGCTTGATGTTTTTTAATTAAGGTGGAATAATAAGCGACAGTGATGATAGCAATATTGCCTTAAATTGCAGGTGGTGTTAAAATGCGCCATTTCAGAGCTGCGTTGATTTCATCTAATTAAACCTGGTGTTTGGCCCCATGGTGTCAATGCTAATGAGCCATTGACTGCGGAGGGATGCTGTTCTTTTTATAGTTGAAACAAATGAATAAATAAAGGATTTAGAGGGGGTAATAGGAACTATCATCACATTTCTTGCCAGAAAGTCTCCGCTGAGTCATTGGCAGGTCACAGCAATTGCTCTCCGGTTTGAAAATGTCAATTATTTCGGGATTGTTCAATCTAATTGCAGTGACACTTTGGGTATTGTAACTTTAAGGTACATGTCTTTATGAAAATGCCACCCCCCCCCCCCCCAAATGTAATCACAAGATAAGCAATAAAACATAACCAAAATACGGTGTACTGTTACAAAAAATAATAATGATAAATTGCCTTAAATTTGTTTTTTAAATATTGGACATAGTGATATTGGGGTTAGACTGAATGATCCCTCTACTGAATAAGGTCAGTTTAATTTCCAGACACACACACACGTTATAGGAGCAGAAATGTGGGACCATATGTGATTGCTTTATAAAGTGCCTAACAATGATTTAAATCTGTTTTGTATGAATACTACAAATACTACTATAAATGGCTCCTATAGTACTGTTTTGGTATATTCACCATACTGTAAGTCAGTTCACATTCAAAATGGTTGGCGTTGCATTTTGGCAATGATTTTTACCTCTTCAAGGGGGAAAACCTGCAGTTCCCTGCGCTTGGCAGTAACTTGGATGCAGAGGTGACTGAACAGCTACGCTCGATGCGTACGCACTAATGGATTTAACAGCTGCCACCTGCTTAAGTCAGTTCCAAGGTGGCTGTCTCCGCATTCTGACGGAATGGAGATTAAAGGTTGCTATGCTAATTCTCTGTCCGCCACCTGTGACAAATCTAATGAGTCTGGGTCACTGGCTGCAGACTGCGGCGGCATGCGCAGCATCACCCCGCCTGCCTTCAGTCTTTAACCACCATTCCCTGTCTGTCTGCAGTCTTTAACCACCATTTCCTGTCTGTCTGCAGTCTTTAACCACCATTTCCTGTCTGTCTGCAGTCTTTAACCACCATTTCCTGTCTGTCTGCGGCACCCTGACCATCTCCTCCTCTCACACTGTGCATGCGAGAATGAAATATTTCACAGTCTTTAAAAAAATATATAAACATGTATTTAAATGTAGAATTAAAAGAAGGAAAACGTGGTTTCTTTATTCATATTTGTCCACTAACCATGCATTGCATAATTCTGAAAATATATAAACATATTCTGCCCACATGAAGTATGCTTTGTATTGGCAGATGATGCTAGATGATTGCTATTTTGTGTTGGAAAACGCACTGCAAAAAAAACCTGTTAAATTTGGTGTCCTTCTTAGAACTAGATTAAACCCGGTCGAAGCCCTTGACTGGAAGCCCCAATCGTGAGTAAATCAGTCTTCCAAAGGAACATGAAGCTATAAACTTCTCTTGATTCCTTGGGGTTCATTATCTAGAAAACTTCCCGAGGATTGTCAAATTAATTTCGAACACACACACACACACGCACGCATACACACGTACACACACAGTCACACACACACACAGACACACACACACGCACTCTCTCTCTCACACACACACACACACACGCACACATACACTCACACACACACACACACCCTCACACACACACAGCATCGCTACAGAAAGTTGGCTGCCTCCTCTGCAAGTGCACGCACTGCTCCAGCAGTGTCACTGAGCTGCTAATTGGTTGATTAATGCCCGGCCTGATGCGGGATTCGCTCGAGCTCTTCATCAGAGGCACGCCGCGCCGCGTGATTGTATGCAAATGAGGGGGAGGGCGGGGGGGGGGGGTCCGCCGAACCGATTATCCGCGCACCTCGGTGTCGCTCCGTAACGAACCGAACCCCCCGCCGTACTGCACGGGCAGCTCCAGTTTGTTAGCCGCGGCGGCGGCGTTCCCCGTGCTAAGCTAAGGCCGGGCGGAGGGAGCCAGAATCAATCACACTTAAGCGTATCGAGTGCTGGGGAGTTGTGTCGGGGACCGCATACCTGTGGAGGCTCCCGCTAACGTCGGCCGGAATGGGAAATGGCTCTGCGTCTTCCTGCCGTGTAAAGTTTTGGTATCGCGATCAACGTGCAAATAAACAGCCTGTTGTCAGCTAATTAGCCTCGAGCTAGTAATGTTAAATGGGGTTAGTGGCCATTTAACAAGATGGCTTCAACACAATTTTTTGTTGAAGATGAGGATGATGATGATGATCAAGACGGCTTTAACATCACTTTTTTTTGATGATGATGATGATGATGATGATGATGATGATGATTATTATTATTAATAATACAAATAAGAATAATAAATAATTTATTATATTCTGTGATAAAAAAGCACTTTCATTTGACTAGGAGCCCACATTATTCGTTCATTTAATCCAAAATAATATTATTTTCTTACAAATCCGTAGAAAGACTTTAAACATGAATGCACTGATAAATCAAATTTTTGGAGGTCACCGAGCTGGTGTGCACACAGAGAAAGTGAGAGCAAATTAGTGTCTGTATTATGCGTCTAACTGTAGTTATATTGTCACAGGGTACTCTTAGTTATGTATGCACTCATTTTCACTTTTACTTCTTGGCTGCACTGCGCTGAGTTCTGTATAATGTTATATATTTGAAAGCTCAAGTTTTTTTCTCCAGTGAATGCTGCCCGTTAAGAGCTCAGAAATATGCATTAGTTGAAACTTTAAGTAAACGCTTTGAGAGTAAATGCTCGGGGTTTTTAATATGCGCAGACTGATGTCTCGGGTAATCATGAATACCATATTATCAGCGTGAAAGCTGGAGGACAGGAGAACTGGCAGAGGGCGGGCGGAAAACTGTCTACAAAGAATAACAATTTGCACGGTAATGGATGCACGCCTTCCGCGGCGCCTCATCATTTTCGGTGTAAAGTGCGTCTTTGAAGAGGGCCGCGCGCGCGGTCGTCCCTTCCTTCCGCGTACGGCTCTTCATTACCGACAACGACCGACCGAAGCCGCTGGAAACGAGCGAGACGTCGCTAAATAAATCCTCCTCTGCTCTCGCGAGCCCGTTCCCGGCCGGTAGTCCGTTAAAATGCCGATGTTGCCGGACGCGCGGGGGCGAAACGCTCGTGCGATGGGTAGCCCGAGGCAGATTTAGACGCCGCGTAAATGCAAATCGGCCACCTGTGCGTACGAGAGCTCCCTTCCCCGTAAATGCACGTTTGCTGTTTTTAAGCGTCCGCGCATTTGGCTGTTAATGCGGCTCGCTGAAACAAAGCTCCTGTTACCCGACTGGACATCAGTCACGCTGTCTGGGCCTACTGGGCTGCATCTGTGAGATTTCTTTCGATGCGCAGCTAAAGTTTCCGGTTAATCAACAGCAGGTTCTCGCTGTCACCTACCTGTGTGTTTTGCATTTTCGGTACCTGTGATTCCTGTGCACAGGATTCCTGCGCAATTCTGGTCTAGACTGATCCATAGCAATCTTGGAAATCCATTGCCTGTCACAATTATTGTTATGAGCGATTGTGTCCCTAAACGACTGCATGATGCATGCCACTGTGTTCATGTAGCAATATTGCAATATACATATAATCTTTCACAATGCCATCAATGCCATAGCTTTCCATCAGTACTTGCCACGTTGATTTTTAATTCCAACTTGCCAGCCTGTAAGCCATTGTACATCTAGATTCCACTTGCACGTTAGGCATTTAGCAGAAACCTCTTACCAGAGTTTTTAGTGACACTCTTATTAAAGAGAGTTTTTTCCATGTAATATATCTTATTTTTTTATGCCATTCATTTGATGCAGCTGGATATTTTAG
This sequence comes from Anguilla anguilla, assembly GCF_013347855.1. Lineage (NCBI taxonomy): Eukaryota > Metazoa > Chordata > Actinopteri > Anguilliformes > Anguillidae > Anguilla > Anguilla anguilla. Next base: position 14,086,713 of record NC_049217.1, read on the forward strand.
TTATGCAGCTGAGGTGAAGTACCTGTCATGAGGTACAGTGCTCCACAGAGGAATCAGACCTTGAAACTGAAACTGGGGCTGAAGACCTAGTGCCCTGTCTGTTGTGCTGCCACAGTTATTTTGAAATGCACTATATGACCAAAAGTGTCTGGACACCGCCTTTGGCCTGAGGCTGTTTTTCACGGTTCGGGCTAGGCCCCTTGGTTCCATTGAAGGCAAATCTTAATGCTACAGCATACAATCACATTCTAGAGGATTCGATGCTTCCCGAACAGTTTGGGGAAGGCCATTTCCTATTTCAGCATGACAAAGCCCCCGGGCACACAGTGAGGTCCATATAGAAATGGTTTTGTTGAGAATGGTGTGAAAGAACTTGACTGGCCTGCACAGAGCCCTGACCTCAACCCCATCCAACACCTTTGGGATCAATTGGAAAGCCAACTGCAAGCCAGGCCAAATCGCCCAATCCGTGCCTGACTTCACCAATGCTCTTCTGGCTGTATGGATGCAAATCCCTGCAGCAATGCTCCAAATCTAGTATAAAGCTTTCCCTGAAGAGTGGAGGTTGTTCTAGCAGCAGAGAGTGGACCAACTCAATATTAATGGCCGTAATTTTGGACGAGATGTTGGAAGTCAGGTGTCTACTTTTAGCCATGTAAGTTAGCAAGGGCACATCTGGCTGATCTAGAACTGGACCTTCTTGATGTTCTGGGGCCAGCAGGAAAAAACGCAAATGACGGTGTTCCACTTCTTTTTCAGTAATAGCAATACGTTACTTGACATTTGTCGGAGAAGTAACGGCCATGAAAGAATAATGAAGAGTGATGCAGTTCTGCGTTTCTGGAGCACAGAAAAGAGTTGTACTCGATGTGTCATCTTTGCCCCGGCAACCCGGTTGGCTTTTCGGATGGCTGAGTCCATACGCGCCTTCGTTCACACACGAGTGCACGCAGCGGGCAGGAGCTCAAGCGGCCTGCGTCTCGGGTCTCTGGGGCTCCCCCCGCGCCTCTATGCAAACACAAGGGCATTCTGGGTATCGGGCTTGTATTCTGCTTCATGTACCTGAGAAACAAGGGTCACGGTTCAAAAAGATACATGCAGAGCAAGACAAAGGCTGTTTATAATTTATGAGATTTTGGTGCAGCTGTTATTTTGTGTGTGTGAGTGTGTGTGCGTGTACGTGTGTGTGTGTAAGTGTTTCTGTGTGTGTGTGTGTGTGCGCGTGCATTTGTGAGTGGGTGTGTGTGTGTGTGTGTGTCTGGGTGGGCATGAAAGTAGCTTTTCTGTCACAAAAGACATTGATTTGTAAACATGAGGCGTGGGATTACCCAAGTGAATACTGCATTTAGCCTTGCTTAAATAGATTACTGCATTGACTTTAACAAAACACACAATATCAGACTGGGAAATCAAATCTCTCTATAAAACATGCATTTTACCCTAGCAAAACAATTTAAACAATGCAAAGTCTGCCGGTGTTTTGAAAGGCTAATGACAGACACCATTTACAATGATTTTATGCCATGAAACACATCGACACATATTTGAAGACATGCTCTGACATACGAAATGAAAAGTGTGAAAGCTTTATATAAATCAGCACTATGAAACTTCATGGAAATGGAGTGCACTGGAGATATATTGAAATAAAAATATCATCAAGATATTGATGATATTTCACAATATATGGTGAGATATAAAAACTATTGCCAATTTCAGATACCACTTTTCAATAATTTATTATAATATTTAATTTTGAAAATCCAAATACAACACAGTGTAGTGTATTTTACTTACAACACAGTACAGTATATTTTTGGTAAGTGAACAGATAAAATGCATAATGCTGGAGCACTTTTGAAGCCTACATGTTCAGCCCAGAGGAGGTGAAATAGCCCGTGGGTTTATTTTATGCCGAGAGAGTGCAATATCTCCTCTAATGTACGCTGGTAGCCGTCACGGCCAAAGTGGAATTTACAGTTCAGGAGCGTTCAGTTTGTTTATGAGGAAATGAGATTACTCTCAGTCAGGAGTGCTGAGTGCAGTTCCAGACGTAGCTGCGGGCATTGCTGATGATGGATGCCGTGTTGGAAACGTCCGCATCCTTAGAAACGACATTTTGGCCCGAGCCGGTCATTCGGAACCGAGCTGACACGCGCTCGTAATGAGCTGTGGTGCCTTCTTCCGAGAGTCGCTCCGCTCCCGCGATGGACTTGACCCGCGGGGAACGTCTGGCGGTCAGCTTTGGAGGTGCCCCGATGGGATACGACACTCCCGTGCGGGGGTGGCAACGGACGCGGTCTTTCGGCATGTCACCACATGCTGGAAGCAATCCATCGGGACTGCAGGTGTGATATTTCTCTGGAACCCTGGCACACTGACATGGTAACCCACTGCTTCCCAATGGCCCTACCCAGTCTATACTACCTGATGTAGCTCTTTGTGTTGTACGTTTGTGTGGTAGTGCAACAATGCTTTGAGAACTAGGCTTGCAGCTCTGAGATTGCTGAAGTCCCAGTTGAATAGCTGCTGATGTTCCCTTGAGCAAGCTACTGAACTTTAATTGCTTCAGTAAAGATACCCAGTCACTTAAATTGACTGCATGTAAAGAATGTAAGCTGTGTACATTTCCCTGGATAAGTGCTATGCTGATTATAGTTTGGCGCAATCATAATCATAACGCATGTTTTCCTTACCTTTTGTCTACGGTCATTGGCATGTCAATGTTATGTTTTTGCATAGGAAACACATACATTTTGTGCCTTTTCTTGAACATGTCAGGTGCACTTGATCAAATCAGCAGTGATGTTGAATTTTGTACCTTGGTTTTTTTAATGCACTGTATGTCAACTGAGAGTTATGTGCTCTATTGCAGTGAAGGCCTGGGGAATCAATGTGGGTACAGACTTTTAGGTAGCCAGATTTATAAGGGGGCCGTATGGTTGGCTAGACCGCAAGGTTTAACTCTTACTCTTTCAAAAAATTCCACAGAATCTTTAATGACCACAATTTTAACAGAAGGTTTCTTCTGGCACCTTCTACAGAGCAACACCCCCATCACTCTGCTATGGCACTGGATTTACATTTGGTTGTAGTGCCCCCTACTGGCCCACTAACACGTCCTCCAGCCGGTTTTCCCAGGAGGCCCGAATCCACCCACTGACCAAGCCCACGTCGGTCTAGCTTCAGCAGTTTGACACCAGGAGGGGACAAGGTGACGCGGCTGCCGGCAGCCGTGGGAGGGCCGTGTGAGTTCGACGTTCTCCGCTGTAGAACAAGAGTGGGCTTCCATTACCGAGGACGTTTTTCCAATTCCCGCACGCTTCTTCTCAGCCGGAGGGTTTGTCTGAAGTCCGCCGCTATTTTCAGCCTGTGCCGTTGTTTGAGATACGTTCCCTGTGTCTGAGAGCCCAGAGTGAGGGTCGGAATGAACGCCACCTCAGCCGTCAGTCAATTTCAGCAGGGCTTCCACCGGATGTGCGGACGTCCTGCTCCAGAGGCCGCCTCAGTCCCCGGCGTTAAAAACACCTTTTTAGCGTTTCGCCACGCTTTTCTCCTCAAAAGACTTGCAGAGTGTCGTCCTTATACTGACAAACAGGTCATGGTCAGATATTTACTTTTCAAATGAAATGAAACAATGTGCACCATACGTTGCTCCATATATTGAATGCACTGCCATATGATGCAAATGTGAACTTCAGGGAAAATGTCATGATAAATGCATTAAAAAATATATATATATATATAAATTATTGTCGTGTTCAGATATTCTAGCATTTGGCCCCATGTTGTGAAGTATTTCAGTATTTTCTGATTTTGATTGCGCATTTCATTTCAGTATATCGGCGGTCTGTCCCAATTTAGTGAGGGTTTATTTGCATAATCACAGCCACGCAAGACTTGAGTCCAGCTTCCGTACTGGCAGGTTTCAGGCAAAGGCCAAATCCGTCTGTGTAATGGGACGGATTCCGTTAAATCCAAAAAAAGTGTCCTGGGTTCAGTGAGTCTCAAGCCTAGCTTTAAGCCCATGGTAAATACTTTGACCTGTCTGTCATGCTTATCAAATAATAGCAGGCCAGTTTCAGTGGATTTAATTCTGTGGACTTCAATCCGGGGGCATAATACACAGCACCTGTATGTATTAAATTGCATTTCTTAGTTAAAATGCTGCCATTCTGGAGGCCCAGCCTAAGTGCCTACCAAATATATACTGTATGTGTGCTATAGCCTGTAGGGTAGGGGTGGAGGGAGAAGTCAACAAAATGATTTGTATTTGTACTATTCATATTTAAAACCGGAAGTGGGCGTATGAACCGAAAATGGGTGGAGTTTAATCCAAATCTATATAAAATGCCAGAAAAATCCCGAAGGTTTACCATTATAATCACTGGCACTGCTATTGGTCATATATTAATGTAATGGTTTTGCAATGACATCAAAAAGAATTCACTTTAACAACAGGTCATTTATTTTTAAAAGCTGTATTTCACAAACAATGTGCTCCATATCATATAGCCATAACAGGCTTTTATAACACAGAGAAAAACAGTTAAATCAAGTTTCAAACATAGACAAAATGTTTTTATGAATAAAAAATAATAATAATGACTCATCCTTGCTCTGAACTGCATAGTATGAGCTGCGTGAACCCACCACCACCTTTACCCGAGGGACACTTAGGTCAATTATAAACTGAAAAAATGCTTTTATGATTAAAAAACCAATTTAATGTGTGTATTTATATAGGCTAAGCGAAAATGTATCAGGGCATATTACAGGAACACTGAAAAAAGCACTAAAATGTGCATGCTAAAACACAAAATGGAAAAAGTAGTTAAAGAAATACAAACTTTTTTAAAAGTAATTTTTTTTGGTCATAACAAATTCAGCACGTTTCTCCCTCCCTTCTCCTTGGAGTGTGCTTTTACATGGCCTAAGCACAGTCGTTCTCCTCTAATCAACTCCACAGGCAACGCACAGTTTCGGTGGTTTTCTGGGACTGCACATACACAAATCAGTTACATTTCACGCGCTTGTCATGTAGCTGCTCTATTCAGTTTGAATAACGTCTCAGTTTCAGTGAAAACCTGAAAATGTCCTGTTGTTTTAAGTCCATGGTAAAAAAGAAATAGGAATATGGTATTTGTATCCGGCACCATCCCTACTATAGGGGAACTTCCATGTTGCTCCCTACTCCTCTGGCGTCTGTCGCTTAAGAGTGCCCTAAACGCACTGGAGCCGCCATGTCACTGAGTGACTCTGGCAGCAAGGAAAGAAAACTAATTAACCTTGCCGTTCATCGGAGTGATTCATGCTGGTCGAGGTATTACGACACAGCCTCCGCACACAGAGCGGGGCGCCTGTAGTCCCCTCTCCATTACGCACTTTTGAGTTAGTGTATCTGCAGCCGGATGAATTGATTAATTTTTCCGGGGGGCTTTTAGTCATTAGGCGGCACAGAAATCAGAAAGCCACCTTTGTGCGCTCGCCTCCTCGGCTTGTGTCTCCGACGCCGCCGGTCGATTTGCCGTCGGCGCGAAGGAGGGGAAGTCGCGTTCGGGGTGCGATATTTCAAAACGCGGGCGCATTATCTCTTCCTGACGAGTGCACTTTTCAGCCGCAGAAGCCGCGCTAATGACGAGAAATGACTTCCTGCCGCGGAGCGCGCACGCCGCGATTGTGCGAAATGGAAATTATGGAAATTGCGGCGCCGCTGATCTCTCTTTGCATTCGAGTCTCTGCCTTTTCTTCTCGCCGAGCGGCTCTTTGTGCCGAGCCCTCGGGGAAGAAGCTCCCGCGGGCAAGCTCCGCTTCGAATCGGGCCGCGGCTATGCGAACGCAGCAGCGAGGGCGAACGCAGATGCGGGCGAACCCGGGATGTAGCTCCACGTTAAGTTTGGAGAAACTTTTTTTTTTTTTTTTTTCGGGTTCGGCAGCTGACGTGCTCGCCCTGTTACTGGCCGGCTGTTGGCTCAGCTGACAGCTCATCAGAGTGTTGCCAGTTTCGGTCTTTGCAGGTTAGCAGACGGTTCAAGATGAGAAGTATGGTTGGCACATGGTTAAAGATGAGAAGTATGGTTGGCACATGGTTAAAGATGAGATGTATGGTTGGCACATGGTTAAAGATGAGAAGTATGGTTGGCACATGGTTCAAGATGAGAAGTATGGTTGGCACATGGTTCAAGATGAGAAGGATGGCGGAAAATAACGGTAGTCCAACTGCTAGTACTGATGGCGGTCCAATAGAGGCTTGCTTACCGGTAGTCTTTAAAAAAGAATTTATTTTTACATTTTTTTTGCTGAAGCCATTTGTTAAATTTGAATTCTCTATTGTTTTCTGTCAGCTTAGAATGCCAAATTATATTCATATATCCGATGCCAATTCAGGAGGTTGCCAGACAAGCACACACCAAAGTGCCCCTCCTCCTCCTTTTCACTCCACAGTCCCAGTTAAGCTGTGCTGGAGGACTGCCTTGATGCCCAGCCTGCTCAGGTAGACTGTGGTTGCCAGATTGAGCGGATGATTCCCTCTTGTGCGACACTCTCAAAACAGATGCGTTAAAAACAACACATAATGTCTTCAAACACACCTCCATGCGGCACATTTTGTGTTACTTTCAACACAGACTGCGCTAAGAATCTCCTTTTGCAACACATAAATTGTACATAAATTGTAATAAAAAAACAGAACCTTTGACACAAAATGTGTTGAGAGTAACGCAAAAGTGCTAACACAAAAAGTTGGATATTAACACATCCTTTTTGAGAGTGAACGAGACAGGGATGACTGAAACCATAACTTACATCCCACACACTGCCTCCATCCCCCACCCCCCTTCCACAGGACATTGTGACCGATTACGTACAAGCACTTTAGCAGGACATGCCACCTAGTCACTTGAGCAAACAATGTCTCTGAGCTTACAGATTACAGAATTGTTTCATCATAAAATAGCTTGCGTAGTGATTTGGTCATAAAACCAGCAATCATAAACAATATTATAGTCAATTTACTGTAGTTACATTAATACTGATCTCATCACTGTTAACAATGAGGGTGTTCAATATGTGAGCATATTCAGGGTGCGGATATATATTTAAATGTATGCTTTGAGATGAGATGTCCATTGATTTCATATTTACATTAATGTGATTAATTTAACTGCCTATCTAACCATGACAACCACCGTCAGACAGGGGAAAAAAAGGCGTTAAAGTGGCCAAACAAAAAAGGCAGAGAAGCTCGATGGCTAGATGATCAAACAGCGGCTGCCATATTAGATGTAATAAAAAGAATATAAATTACGTCTTTATATTCATCGTCAGCTCGTTTTCTGGTGCTTTGTGGACAACAGAAGAGAACAAAGCTGCACTAAGCAGGAGGCACACCTAATGCCGTGCATTCGACCTCAGCCGCTAGATGCAATCATGATGCAATTCAATGAAAACCTTCATTTCCATATGGTGCAAATTAGAGCTCAGAGCCAGACGAGATGAAAGCTGGCAGACTGAAATAAGACTCTTAATCAAATCAAATGAGCTCTCATTGTGAAACTGGGAGAGTTTCGAGACATGCGGTAGCATGCCACTGTGAAACCTGAGAGGGTTTTGAAGCATGCCATAGCATGCCAGTATGAAACCTGAGAGGGTTTTGAAGCATGCGGTAGCATGCCAGTATGAAATCTGAGGGGGTTTCGAAGAATGCCATAGCATGCCAGTATGAAAATTGAGAGGGTTTCGAAGAATGCCATAGCATGCCAGTGTGAAACCTGAGAGGGTTTCGAAGAATGCCATAGCATGCCAGTGTGAAACCTGAGAGAGATTTGAAGCATGCAGTAGCATGCCATTGTGAAACCTGAGAGAGTTTCGAAGCATGTCATAGCATGCCACTGTGAAACCTGGGAGAGTTTTGAAGCGAGCCATAGGCTGCAGAAGGCACTGGGCTCGATCCCTGCAGAAGATCCACAGGGGGGCTGTCCCCTGACCCGTCCGGGCCTGTCCCGGACCTGGCACCCTTGCGGTCTCAGCACGCCACCTTGTCTGGCACTGCCTCAGGTGGCCCATCGGATCTGGACCTCACAATGGTTTACACACAAACGGTCTGGTGCCACCACACTCTTTCTTTAGCCTTCTATTCATATCTCACGCATCATCTAAAAACTGGCACCTGATTTGACTTGACTTGATTTCTTTATCAAATAGCCTGTTAGAAAGAAATAAGTCAGTAGAACAGAATAAGAACAGAATCTATTTGAGATTCTGTTCCTGAGCACCAGTTGTCATTTCAATGTAATTTCCCCCCTTGTATAATTATGTTCTTTGTTCAGCATGTCTATGTTCATTATGCATGTTTATTCTAGAGCGTATTTGCTTTGATAGACATAACAGCAGCAACAATAAGAAAAAAAAAATCAACTCCAAATCATTTCCGCCATGAAAATTAATTGGGAGGTTACGGTTCTTAAATGAATGTCAAAGTGTTCTCCATGAAGTGTCCTAAACACATTGTCCTGAGGCAACACGGTTTCATGAATCTCTAAACAGCTACTTGAGACAGTTGAATTGTTGAGGATGCATTCATGATGTTGCTTGTGCAATGCCAGTACGCTGGCACAACACCGGGGGCAAGATGAAGAATATATAAATCAGCATGTGTATGTCCATTCATAAATTAATAAAATTGCTTAAACCTTCTTTTTTGGAAAAGAAAAAAATCTAAATGTCATTTAAGCTAGACAACATGGCTGTCAAAACTCAGCAGAGTGCTTTACAAAGTCACTTTAAAATATGTTCACAAAAACTGTGGCACCACCAGCATTGCATCTACTGATTAAAAGGCAGTGTGAACTTTTGACAGTTTTAGTCAGCCAAGTCTAGCATTTTCAAAATTATTACATCATATTTTTATGAACTGGAATATGAATCATTGCCATTTCACTTTAAACAATCAGATTTTCCTGGAAGACAACTAATATTGATGAGAGCTAAAGAGAAATCATGCGAACCAGTGTTGAGAAGTGGTTTACCATTTTGCTTTCATCAACAACAATAACAACACCATCTATTTATTAAACTAGAAAAGGCTGAGGTGTCCCTTTACCCAGAAATAACTTGTTGCGAGGTAAAAAAAAAAAAATTAAAAAAAAACCTGGACCGGAAGAAAAAAAACCGAACTGGAAGAAAAAAAAAAAAAAAAAAAAAAGCCCGGACTGGAAGAAAAAAAACTGGACTGGAAGAAAAAAAAAAAAAAAAACCTGGACTGGAAGAAAAAAATACGGAGCCCCTAAGGGTCATGGTGGGGATTTTTTTTTTTTTTTAGCTACTTTTGCGTTCCCTTGCAATGCTTTTGCATTACCTCGCAACGTTTGACATTCACGACAGTTACACGCAGGCTACCTTTTCGTGCAACTCTGGTAATTCATCTTGCCCTGGCTCTACATTTTGGACGGTGTAGTTGCATGCACCCTTTTGTAACGTCTAATGTTGATAAAAATGGAATGTCATCGCTTGCAGTGATTTGTTAACGTCGTTTTGTTAACGGTGTTATGTAAGGAATAAACACGACGGGCTGTCCCGTTATTGGAAATTATACAACGGCTTGGCTGAATACTCGATTCTGATTGGTTTTATCCATGTGGCAGATGGATTGGAAGCAAGGATGCCAGAGGTGTACCACCAATCCAATGCAAAAAAATATGGATTTCAAGCATCCTACTTCTGAATAATTTGAACCTATTAGCTTAATTAACTGAGTGAAAAGTGGCTAGTTTTTACTAGTCGGAGACATGATCTCCCAACAACAAGTTGACATCGTCAAAGGATAAGCATCTCAACTAAACCTTTGTCATGTGAATGAAGTCATCATACCACACTTGAGAAATTTCTCTTGTGATTGGCTTTTCAGACCATGTTGCAGCTGAGCTTTCAGGGAGAGCGGATTTTGATATCCACAGCATAAATATAAGATGACTTCGCTCTCTTCGAAACGTGTTAATAGGATGTGTTTTGTTCAATAGCTTAATTTTTTTTCTTCTTCTTTAATTTGTCTGTGGGAAAAATACCATGGATATGAGGCAAATAGGCAAATAGGAATTTAGGGTTATTTAATATATTTATTAGGACATGATTAGGTTGGGTGATCTATTGGTAAAAGATGGAGATTCTGGAAATTGATACTGTAAATATGAATGTTGAGAATATCATGCATTTTGACAGCCAGGCATGGTGCCTTTACTTGCATAACTCACTCATATTCTCCTGTGCTTTAAAACGCTCCGGATAAGAGCATCTGCTAAATGAATGAGATGTAATGGAACGTTTTGCATAATGCGGGCTGGCCCTTATGGAAATGGAAGTAACGTTAAAGCTACCAGTCTAAACACAAAGCAGCTCCACGTCTCTCAAAAGCCTCTCCCCTGGCTCGGAACATAATGTGTCAGACACCTCGTGTTGCTGAGGGAAATTTCAGGAACTCGTGTGGAACCCATTCTTTTTGCAGTATCCCCCTGCTGCTGGTGGGAATGGGAACAGCTAACAGCAGCTCTCGCTGCTTCCCCCCCCCCAAAAAAAACACCCGCCACCCCCCTTCCCCACCCAGCAGCCTCCCCCACTTCCCCCCGCCCTTCCAGCATCACACTCACATAAGTGCAGAAAATATTTTGAGCAGTGGTCATATTAAGCATTTATTTTGATGAATATTCCAAAGCGATATTACCACATTGCCGGAATTTGTCCAAAGTGTCCCACTTTACACCTGTCCTCAAGAGGCCTGTGTATGCGAAGCTTTGATAGATATGTGTAATTTAGAAGTTGTGTGTGTTTGCGACTGTACTACAAGCTTTTTTTTGTAATACAAAAAAAAAGAATAATTTAATGATTTTTCCCATAGGCTCTATATAATCTCTCGTTTATCTTTTCTGCTCTCTTTAACAATCTGAGTGTTTATTTTAAATTACACAATTTCCCCAACCCTGGAGCAAGGAAAACGATTATTTCTTATTACAACAGCGTGTCAGTTTGAAGTAACCCATTTTGTCTTTACAAAAACAAATAGCGTATTGATGGAAATTTTATTGGGAGGGGGGGAGCCTCAAAAGTTTGAGAACTTCTTAAGCTAGACACACAAGTGAAGTGTGTCAGTGGTTGATACTGTACATTAAAGGTGCAGTATGTACGTTTGGAGAAACAAGCAAGAGAACGCTACAATTTGGAAAAAAAAAAAAGTTCCACCCCCTCCCCTCAGCTCTCCCTCCAAACACATACATGTGTGCTGCCTGACTGCTGAGAATTGGGGACCGTGGAGAGAGAGGACAGGAGCGCTGAAAAGTGGAGAGAGGAGTGCAGCACGCATCATGTCTCATTCACAGGCACAAAATAAAGCACACAAGTCATCAAAATGGACGTAAACAGTGAGCATAGCTGTCGTTTTTATTTACAGCTATGAGCTATGGCAGGCATGATATTGTTTGGCAAAAATGATTGGGTTGCCCCCTCCGCTGCAGTCCGTGACCTTGGAGTTACTTTCGACCCCACGCTCTCCTCTCAGTCACGCATTAACTCCATTACCAAAACAGCCTTCTTTCACCTACGCGACATTGCCTGTCTCTGATCCTGCCTCAGCCTTCACGATGCCGAACCTCTCGTTTGTGCATTCATCACCTCTCGTCTGGATCGCTGTGACTCACTGCTCTCTGGTCTCCCTGTCAGATCCCTCAATAAACCTCAATACATCCAGAACTCAGCAGGCTGGCTACTCGCTCACACAAGGAAATCTGCTCACATCACCCCTGCACTCCACCAGCTACTCTGGCTTCCCATATCTGCCTGCATTCAATTCAAACTCCTCATCATTACACACAAAGCACTAAATGGGCTTGCCCCTTCCTACCCCTCTGAACTTCTTTATCCCTCCACACCAATCCGCTCACTCAGACCTTCAGGCACCGGTTTACTCTCCATTCCACACACACAGCTGTCGACCATGGGAGCTATATAATTTAGTGCCACTGCCCCCAGACTTTGGAACACCTTACTGCCACACCTCCGTGAACGCAGTAACCTCTCCTCCTTCAGAACCAAACTCAAACCTATTCCACCAGCACTTGGGTTCAAATCCCAGTCTGGGCCTTTCTGTGTGGAGTTTGCATCTGCGCAACCCTGCCCTACCTGCTCTGGCAGCACTGTGAGTGCGCAACAAGATTGACAGGCAGGAAGGGAAGCCTCCTTTCAGAGCTGCCTTGATTGGTTGTGAAGATTCAGGTGAGATTAAATTTGGAGTGGTTGATTTCAGAATCTAGGGAGCCTGGGGATTTCAGACAGACCAGATTTTTTTTTTAGAGCTTTTAATTTATTGATATTCTTTGGGGTGTGAAGGAAATTTTAACAAATATGCAAACAAAAGTGTTCTAAAAGAAACTTACACACTGCACCTTTAATGTAATCCTTATGGGTACGATATATAGCAGCCCTGGAGAACTGCATTGTCTGTTGGTTTTAGTTCTGCTTCAGGTCAGATATGTTTAATTAAAGCGTAGCTTTGATAAGAAAACTCATTTGGTTTTTCTAGATGTCAGCTGGCTGTTAATTGAAAGCCCACTCCGAAGTCCCACTGGACCTGCAGAGACAGAGTCTGTGTTTGGTGGTGGGGGGTGGGGGGAGGAAGGAGACACAACCTATCATTTCACAACCTGTGGTTTCTGCGACTCGATGTTTGATGAACAAAAACACGAGCGAGAGGCAGCAGACTGGAAGAGGCAGTGGGCGGAGAGGACGGAGGTAATCTCTCTCTCTCTCTCTCTCCCTATCCCCCTCTAGCATGCCAATGCCGAACAGCCTGAGTGGCATGAAAAACTCCTTCCTCAATGTCTGTGCCCAACGCTTCACTTTATAACAGACAACAGAGTGGTGCTAAGGCGAATGTGATAGAAAAGTGTAGATACAGGCGATGCAGGTTTTAGTCATGTTTAAATCACCGTATCACGGAAATAAAGCAATAGCTGTGACGCACCAAGAGGGAAAAAATCTTGAGAAGGAAGCAAATGAAATGCTGATGTGTTTGAACCCGTGTAAGTTATGAAGCGAGACTGATCACAGGTTCAATAAAAATATACACAACTAAATTTCAGATTCAATTAACGGCAGTGACTGTTAAAGTCTAAATTATTAACAGCGGATAGTACGACGACTGAAAACAGGAGGCTAGACATGAACAGAGAAGACCCTTCCAAAGCAATGCGTGCTGTCCAGTCAAGCAGTAACAAAGTTCATTTTCCCATAAGTGCTGATCTGACGTTTTATTTAAAAAAAATGAGCCCTTGGCTAAGAGGGTTTCCCCTGCTTCTCTGCGAGCGAGAGCATAATTAATTCAGCAGGTCTTTTTACTGCAGTAAAACATCATTCATCAACTTTTTATGAGGGAAAGGAAAGTCACTGCGAAAGGGTGACAGAAGAAGTCTTTTGAATGACGAGGAGCCCGTCGCCTCACTCGCGCCGAGCGACTGGCGAAGTGAGCTAATTTGGTCGCTCGTTGTTGTCTCCGGGGGGTTCGGCTCTTCCCATTGTAGCCAATCGTGAAAAGCGAGCGGTCTGGGGGACCGGGGGAGCGGAAGCGCGGGAGCGGTGACGCAGGCCCCGCAGTCTTTTCGTTCCCTCTTTGTGAAGAGAAACAAAAGGGAGCCGGGCCCTGCGTCGAGGCCTGGGGAGGAGGGACGCGGCCCGTTCGGAGCTCATGACCTCGAGGTGACCGCCGGGCGCGGCGCATTAAACGGATTGTGACGAAGTCCGGCCAATCAAAACTCTCGAGAACATACTGAAATGAGCCTTCATCGACCAGAGTCCCCTTAAACCCCGCGGTTAAAAGGAAATGGCTAATTAGGATGCTAATGGGGGGCTGCTCAGTAAAAACCGGGCTTGTCCTGTAGCCGGTCGGAGATGACAGGCACGGGTGTCTAATGTTCTTGGTCACATGGTCGCTGTCACAACGCTTTTGCTACGCCGTTGACATTAGAAGAGGAACTGCACAAAAAAAGTGTGTTTGGTACCAAATCAGGCCAGATTCCCCTTCCACTGCTCAAGTCATTCTCTGCTCAACTTGAAGTCATCCCAAGCTCTGTTGGAAGTTAATTAACATGTGTACTGATACACTTTATGATAACACAATGCTTCATAATGTCAAATGATGTTTCATAATGTCAAACCCTAACTTACATACTTTATCCAACCACGAGGAACTGCCACATGAGTTCCTCCCACCAACATGCCAGTTGCCAGCAAGCTACCAGTTTAATCAATGAAAGATTCACTAATAACTCTTCCCTCTTGTGGCTTGTAGGCATAAAACAGTTACTGGTTACAAGTGTGTGAATCAGCAGGGTAAACACACTTCATTTACACTCCTCCTGTCGTGTGCGAGAATACATATGTATGCACACTTACAAAATGGGAAAGAAATTAACTTCTGTTAACAATATAAAAGGTTTCCAATGATTGTTCAGTGTTCTGACCTCTCTACCTAGACTAACCCATTCAATGCTTTATTTTGGAAAACATATAGACATCAAGTTTGGAAAACTTCTAACATTAATATTAAATTAATATTAAACTTCAGAATACCATATTCTATCATGCTTTTAATAATTCACTGGTGGCCATTTACTGTGCCCTTTAAAAGCCTTGGTGTAAATATTGCATTAATAATATTTTGAGTATGGTTGAGCAAAATAAAATAACTCATTTTTTGAGGGGTTCAGGCCAGAAACATTTGTGCTGAGTCATGATAAAGTAGGCAGCCAGAGTTAATTTTGTACGTACTCTCAAAGGCACTTCCTGTTTCAAATTTTTTTTAACATTTTTTTGTGGACCAATAAATGTTTATTGATAATACTAGCTTACTGTTTGAAGTTGAAATAATTAATTGAGATTGTTGTTTTTAGACTGACATCACTCTTACAAAGGTGAAGCAAATATCTCTATCACAGCTCTGTTTTGTGTCATTTAAATTTTTATTTTCACATACTGTGTCTATGCATGAAGTAAAAAAAATCTAGATGGACATCCTCAGCACAGTAATTGCAAGGCAGTGATGTAACAGGTCTTTTAGCTCTCCCTCTCCCTATTTAAATCTCTAGTGTTTCCAACTCTTGGATCAGCAGAAAAAAAGGTTAAATCAAGACTGGTTATTAGGATTTTGAAGATTAATTTCCTGTCTGGAATGGATATAGAATTTTAACCTCATCATGAACATGCTGTAACTTACAATGCAGTGGCCCAGGAATATTTTACAATAGTAATAGTGAATTTATCAGTCTTATACATAGTAATTCAGCAAAAGGAATGACATTTCTTTTATGTTTACCCCTAATTGAGCAGTCATGTTTTAGATACCTTAACAATTAGTTAAAATGGCTAGTGTCAACCATAGTGTTTCCCAATGAAACTTGAGAGCCTATCACTGAAATACAAAAAGCTAGTTTTCTCTTATGATCGAGAGTTGTAGTGGGGATGCTCAATGATATCAGGGAATGTGTGTGTCGGTGTGTGTGTGCATATGAAGTGGTTTATTAAATCAATTTTGTGATAATGCAACAGAAATGCAGGGAATTCAGGATGATGTTTTTACTAGGAGAGGATGACTGAAAATTGTCCCAAAAACGTACTGTCAAAAAACTTACCAAAACTTGTTGTCGTACTGCACACTCCCACACCTGAATTCCAGCAGGGGGGAAAATAAAATAAAATTAACTACAAAAACAAAGATCTTAAACTAAATTGGTTTCACAAAATGACTCTTCCTGCCCCCGGAACAACACTTGGATACCACACGTTAATGCCCGTGCTTAGTCGACCCAATTACTGAGAGTGAATGTAACCAGGAGGCTAGAGGAAAGAGAACCATTTTGATAGAGGTCAAATCGTCGCGAAAAGCTTTTAACCTCCGGGTGCACCTTTGCATCATGTATTCCCAGGCCTCCAATCTTCTGTTTGTAATCTGAATATAATGGAATCCCTATGAGGTAGGGCACACGACACAGAGCATCTCTCTCTTCTCCGACACAGGATCCTCTCAGTTTGCGGATAAAAAGTGCTTGTTGATTTTATTTGTGGAAAAACTAGACTGTGTATATGAAAAAAAAATGTTGGTGAATGGTCTAGGTGAGATAATCATATGGGACACAATTTACTGGCTTTTTGGTGCAGTCATACCCTTATAAGGTCAGGGCAATGGCAATCTTGGTTTAATGGTACTGAATTACCATCTTCGCTCCTGTTGAGAAGAGCATCTCTTTAAGTTCCCCCATACATAGACCATGACACTGATGTCATGGTAACTTTGTGTCTGGGTCAAGAATTTTTTGGAACATTCTGGAACAAAATGTTCTCAAACCCCATCGACAAAGAATAATTTGATTGACTGTGTGTGTGTGTGTGCGTGTGTGTGTGTAAAGAAATTTACAACATCGACATGTGTCTGTATATATGACGCACACACGCCCACACACACTTTGAAAAGTTATTTTTTAAGCTTTGCTGCAAATTACTGTTTTGGCTGGAGATACCGGATGGTTTTGACAATGCACATACAGCCTAGGTTTTCCATTACAAACCTGTCATATCTTTACATGGCTGTTTTTCAAGCACCTCTTCTGCTATGCCTCTCTACTCGGTTGGTTGTAATCTTTGCACGTGAAATCTATTTGGATGGTTCGAAAATCTGTGACAAGTGATAAGTTTATCACTCTCTCACAGTATACTTTTAACAGCCTATGTAATAGTGATGTGAAAAATAAAGTACAACCATCTTTCAGTTCTGTGGTTTTGCATGTTGCGTGTTAGGAAATAGCTGACCCCAACTAGTCCTAACAGTTAATAAATGTAACTTTTGTGACAATTTCCACATAACAGATTTTACTTTGTCATTATTTATACTTGTCCAGTCTTTTCCTAAAGGTGAAGTATTTAACTCTAATGTTTTCTGTGTTGACAGAGGCTTGTAGAGCCCCGGATGTGGCTTTAGGGTTCTTTGAAATTCCTCAGAGCGTCACACGGTCTGATCTTAGGGTGCTTTTGCTGTGACTCCAAATCCTGGCAGCTGTTTTGAACGTTCTCCATTTGCAGATGACCTTTCTCACTGTGGAATCGTGCGCTTTCGAATTGTTTGAAAATGGCTTTGTAATCCTACCCAGACAGGTGAGCAGCGGCAATTGCTTCTCTGACATGTTCACAGATGCCTTTTGTCCCTGGCGTGCTGCGTTAATGTGACCGCCCCAGCCGAGAAGGTCGAAAAAGTGTCTGCTTTTAAACACGGGCGGCAGCACCTCCCGATGATCAGCTAATTACGTGCACTTGATTAACAGCACCTTGTTCTAATTGCCCTG
This sequence comes from Anguilla anguilla, assembly GCF_013347855.1. Taxonomy (NCBI): domain Eukaryota; kingdom Metazoa; phylum Chordata; class Actinopteri; order Anguilliformes; family Anguillidae; genus Anguilla; species Anguilla anguilla. The sequence continues at coordinate 14,104,085 of NC_049217.1, forward strand.
ATTATTAATATGGAAGCAGTGAGGGTACTTTTCCACACGTTGCTTCTACATGTTGGCCTATTTTTTGGTTGAATAAATCATGTCAAAATAAAATGTGTGTGTGTGTGTGTGTGTGTGTGTTATGAGTCACATGAGGTTAGATCTATCTACTGTCAGGACTTTCTGGTGACTAGATGAGAGTTAATGATGTCTTATTGTGTAAAAACATAGATTTGACAGAAGGTGTACATTCTTTTTTACACCATTGCATTTGTCCTGCTATCCAGGAAATGGCAGTTACTGACCCTTCCTGTCGTGACATGAGATCACATTACTGACAAACAGCTGGTGCTGTTCGTTGATCAGAACAGTTTATTTGTACCTCAGGAATGGCCAGAGCTGGTCCTCAAAAAGTCCTTCAGTCAGATGACTGAAATGGGACTTTGTCACATTTTAATCACTGTTCTCAAGTAGATTGTAATATCATACCATTCCACCCTTTGATCTGCAGGACATTATTTCATAGTACAATCTTCTGAGCTGGTTCTATGCGCGTGTGAATGGGATTTCTACACTCGCACTTAATACACTCAAATAAAGTGAACAAGTACTTTATATGTATTGGTTGCAGAGAAAGTAGGTTAATAACCTGTTTCAATCAATGTGATGATAATTAGTTCAACTGACTTCAGACCTGGGGCAAATATATTAACCCTTTAGATTCACTCTTTAGAATTTAATGAAATGTGTTACAATAAAAAATACACACTCATTTGAAAGAGATTCTCAACTGTGTATTAAGTATTTGACCTATTATATTTGAGTATATGGAGAATATTTACTCTGATTTCCTATTCAAATTTAGGCCACTGCTATCAGTAGTTGACCCCTTAATGCTGTCATAAGCAGAAGATGGAATTTTTACCAAAGAAAATCTTTGCTTTAAAATGTGACACACAAAAGGAAGGAAAATAGGTATTTTTCCATTTGTTATTTTCCATCACCTGAAAGTATGTTTTTTTTCTCACTGTTGCCGAGCTGGGAATCACCTTGACACTATTACGTGGGCGGATTTCTTCGCTTAGCAACAGCTCAATAAGTCTGCGATCGCAGCAACCGTGATCCACGCGGTGTCCCCTCGGGCTTTTCAGGCCGCCCCCCCACACCCCCGCCCCCCCCCTCTCGTGGGCAGGGCCGGTTCATTGTCGAGGCGCACGATGCATCGGCGCGGCATCGTCGCCGCTGCGGGCGACCGGTGGGAAGGTGCCGACAGACGCGAGGAGGCGCGAACACCAACGCGACTCGCGGGGGGGGGGGGGGGTGGGGGAGGCCGTTGTATCGACACGAAGCGGGTTCGGTGGAGTCGGCTCCCTTTAACCCCCGAACTTCTCCCGCCTCCTCTGCCTACCGTTTCTCCGGCTCTTTTCAGAGGCACTTTTTACCGGCTGCATAATAGACTACCTTTTCGAAAGGAAAGAAAGGGCGAAACGTATTAATGTTTCATGTCCTTTTCAATAAAAATGGATGTCGCTGTCTCGCTATGGCGCACAAGCTACACGTAGTACGGCTCTTACTCACTGTTTTCCTTCCCAAAAGGTTGTCTTGGGCGAAACCAGGAAGAATGGTCCGGTTAAAAGGAAGCATAGAAGCTTAATGGATGATGAAATCAGGTCATTGCGAGCAGACGGTGTGGGTATACGGGATTCTTAATTGCACATTTTGCTATTGAAATGTAATCCTTTTTTTTTTTTTTTACGAGAAAGCTGGCATAATGAATTGAGATATCGTTACCTGAAGATGAATAATTAAAGTCTCTTATTCCTTATCTGTCCGAGGCTACGCGGAGTGCCAGTGAGCAGTCCGTGCAGCCGGAGGACTGTGATATTACAAACCTGTGCGCTGGCAGTGAGCCTTATCAGAGCCCACAGCCAAGTTTGCTACCGAGTGCCTTCTGCGCGGGGTGCACGGTGAATATGAATGGGAATCTGTTATTTGTGATTGACAAAATATTTTCAAATTTTTCTTTTTCCAACTGCACCCAAGCTAAATTGTAAGCGGGGGATTGGGTGCGTCTTGAGATATAAGCTCTCAAGTCCGGGTTGTTATGGCATTTAATCTTCGGCTCCACATTTCTTGAGCTGAAAATAAACAACGCGTTTTACTGGCCGGTCTTTCCAACCCGTTCGCTCAAATTGATTGTTTTTTTTTTTTTTTTCGTTTGTGGGGCCGCGCCCTGCGCGAACACGATGCCTTTGTGAAGGGGCGGGATCGCGCCGACGTTCTGCTGTGGCACTTTTTCAGGGGATCGCAGATGGTTTCCGAACAAGCGACTTCCCGTCGACTGCGACGTAGTATTTACTACTGCCGCGAGAGTGACCGCGGACGGCATACCAACCTTGATGAACGTCGGAAAGTCGACCTTCCGGTGTGTGTGTGTGCGTGTGCGACGCAAACCACGTTCCAATGGGTCATCGAAAGCACTATGCAAAGAAGTGGAAATTTATTTCCCTTCCTTACCCAGCTCCACGTGACAGGACGAGCGGGTCGGCCAGGATCGTTAAAAGCACGGAGGCACTTGGAGAGTTTTAATTGTGAATGCTCCGACTCCAACGTTATCAAAAAGTGTATCAATCATGGATCAGTGCTGTTTCCAGCCTGTGCTGATGACGGGCCTTCTCCTGGGGCTAGCGCATGGCATTGCTCTGCCTTTTGGGGAACGGGAATCGAGAATTAAGAGTTTAAAGCGCGACTATCAAGGCTTTTCATACCGGTGACTGGAGAGTTAGCCTTCATAATCTTCAACAAGGCTGGAGTTATGCTCCGAGTTGCTCGCGGATTTCAATCAATCAAAATGCCTTGCCGTGGAGTACGAGACCTTTTGATTGGTCCAAACCTGACAGTGATTGATAGGTCATTATAGCGCCTGCCATTATGGGATCCACTCACCACTTCGCTGATTTCTACTCATATGAAACATGTAAGCCTGCTACATCACTGGTGGGCAACCAATCCCTTCTCTACCTAATTCAATTGACCAGGTTGTTACTGCAAAAGAGAATGTCATTTGCAATTAAGCTACTTAACTGTAGCTTAAGCAGAGGAAAGTAAAAATTAAAGAGGGATCTGCACCATTGTGGGCATGGGTAGTGGAGATGTGTTATACCCATTTGAGTTCAATGTTAGGTATCTGGCCACATTTTGGGGCATGTGGTGGGTCTTCAAGTGTTTTAATTTTTTATATTCATTGTTCTTTTTTTTTGGGGGGGGGGGGGTTGTCGGGTAAAAGTTGTTCACAGGTTAGTCTTTCTTAAATATTTTTTTAAGAGTGTGTGTCCCATTTTCCGTTTTGTTCAGGTCCATTTAACAGTTATGTAACTGAATTAGTCACACGCTCAGATATTATCTTGTGACTCTCTAAGCTGGGGCAGCATCTGCATTGGTAATATGCTGCTGGAGAGACTGAAATTTCTGGCTGTAAATAAAAGGTAAGGACAAATGGTGGTTGAATACAGGCCTTAGCGTATGACATGTATGATGTATGACATTCCACTCAAACTGCGGGGGTGCCACAATTGCACTGGGATGCAATTCTTTCAATAATTCACCTGAAAATGCACAGATGGGTCACAAGCATTTCACCGTGTAATTTTTTACTCTCCATTGACATATTTTCATATTTTGAAACCATTTCAAACGAATTTATGGGTGGAAACGAGCAAATTGCTATAACCCGGTACATTACATCTCTCCTTGTTTTATATAAGGTTAATGTTCTTTGTACACTGTCCCTGTTCAAATAAACTAAATAAATAAATAAATAATAATCAAATTTGGGGATGCTTTTGGGACCTCGTAAGCGCTCGTGTTTGAGATTGCTGTCTCCAGGGCGTCTTTGACTCATCAACATCAAATTTGAAATGAAAATTTCCGATGATAGCGAACGTGAAAGGTACTTTTGTTGCGCACCACCGTACACCTGCTCCCTAAATGGCCTTTAGTAATGGAAGAGCTCTTCTTCAAAAGATTAAAAAACAGCATAAAGCAGAATCACATGAAACATATTTACCTTTTGTATGGTAGGACATTGTTATCGAATACCTACTGTATTTATTGAATGGGTGGCGACCCATTCAGAGCTTGAACTCGAACCTGCAGCGTTCCACCCCCGTTTCGCTAACTGCTGCGTCAGACTGACAGACGGACACCTTCCTGTTCCGTAACACGTTTTTTTTTTGCAGGCCAGCTGGGGGCGCTGTAGAGGCGGGGAGTTCCTTTACATCTTCAGAGAGAACACGTCCCCTCTAACCACCTTTCTGCTGAAAACTTCTCCCCTGCTGAGCCACAACCAGCTAATGCTTTCACATCATCTTTGTTTTTTTTTTTTTTAGGGGGGGTGGGCAAGCCAGTGGACGTTTAGGCATCCAAAAAGACAGAGAACTTGAAAAGCTCACCCCCTTGTCATCATCCTAGGTGGTGAGAGAACGCTAAAAAGAGATGAAGACTCTAGCTGTGTGATGCGACGCCAAGAGAGACACTAAGCAGGCAGAGCAAGCTCAAAGAAATCCGGGCTCTGAGTGAGGAAATTTTTATAACGGTGCATCTCAGCGTATAATGCTTCACTGCAGGCACGCCCTCTCCCCTAAACGAACGGATAATCCCTTGTCTTATTTACTTTGTGATTAAATTAGCTTTATCTCCGAGCTGTCGCCGCGGAATTAAGGACCCTTTAAATGGCTTGAATGAGCAGATCACCGCCACATTTTGCAAAGCTGCGTACAAGGTTTTATCAAACCTAGTTTATTTCTTAGCAACATAAGACCTTTCACAATGAATTCAGTGAACAGGAATTCGCTCTTAGCAACTTGAGGCTGACGCTGTACACGTACGTAACGCCCGGCGTGCTTGAACTGAAGTAGCTGGGGCTCCTTAAATCCAGGAAGAAGCCCACGATGTCTCACGTTTATTGGAAGACGTGAGGGAAACGGAACCCGGCGACTGACTGTGATGCCCTCATCTCACAGAGAGCGCAAGCTGCGCAACATTTCAATTTCAACTCAGCTGACCTCCCCCCCCATCCCACCCCCCCCCGGCCGCCCCCTCCCCTCATCCCCAGAATGTATGATTTACAAGGTGGCTCTAATTTGCGTTCATATTTTTAGAGAGGTGACACGCTGGCCTTCAAAGCACGGAACAATCCCAGGGGGAGAGCTGTTTGCTGGCTGACAGGCCCCTTCTGTTAAAGAAAATAATGCAACGGATCGCGCAAGAAAGCTCTTCAGTACAACCGTAGGAGACAAGAGCACTGGGACCATGGGAAGACGCTGAACATTGTAGTAGGGTTGCCAGATTTTGAATTTATCAAAAATGATGATACTTGAGGATAATTGGATAACTCAAAGTTTTTATTTATTTATTATTATTAACAACAGAAGTTCTAATGAAGTCATGTATTATTCTTTTCCGACAAATCATAATTGTGCTCCCAGTGGATTTTGCAGAAAGGAATTCTGATAGACGTCTAAAGGAGTTTGACCTGTTGGAGAAATTCATCCGAGTCTGAGTCTATGCTACATATTTTGCCCAGGGCTTTACCAGATCCTTCACACAGCAAAGGAGATTAATAGCACCAGCTGCTAAAGTTTCCCACCTCCTTACTGCAGTCATGTGTTCTCTTTATTTTGACTGTGGGTTTCCAAATAGCCCAAGTAAAATCGTAGATTCACCTAGCTAGCTAGAAAGAACACAACTGAACACAAAACTGTTAGCAATAGATAGCAAGCCAGCAATCTTGTGAATCTCCAACATCCTTTCAATAGAACGACCTATCTACCTGCTGCCTACCAATTGGCTCACATTCTTTTCATATAACCATAAATGAATTGTTATATGGCACCAAACCATTTTAATGACAATGTTCTTCAATCTGTATCCACTTAGCTTGTTAGCGAATGCACATTCGATTTATATAAATGTATTTTCCCTTTCCATTAGTTGGCAAATTGTTAAATACAAAGTAAAACTATATTACCCAACCTTGAAACATGCTATTTACACTTTCTTAGCAAGGTGCTATAGGTTTAGTCATAGCAAGGTGTCTTTAGAAAAGCACCTTTCACAGATTGGTTTCAGCTGGTTAGTGACCTTGCCATTAATAGCAGCATAGACAAACCACAAGAACAACGATGTGATATCCATGCAGCTCTTTGCAGAAATCTCTCTCTTTCCCACTCACTATTTATTACATTTTATGTGTATAATATTTGTATGTGTCTTGGGCATATTTGCTTCTTTGTAGGTGATATGGTTTGCTATAGGATGTCAAAAGTCTATCTATCTCTCTCTCTGTCCCTCTATCTCTCTCTCTCTCTCTATCTCTCTCTCTCTCTGTCTCTCTATCTCTCTTCTCTCTGAAAAGAGGAGCTTCAATCTGTCTCCCAAAGTGACCAACTCCTGAAAAACTGCTAAACTCTAAAAAGCTGCCAGGGTTTTTTGCGCAGTGGTATGAAATTACTGAAAATTACAGGTTATATAACCCAACTAAATATAATTTAAAAAAATTAGAAAAAAATCTTATAATAGTTTATAATATCTAAACTTTTTTGAAATACAGACCAGCAGTTACTGATGCACTGTTGAGGTGTACATTTTAAGCATCATAACCTTCTCTCATGTACCTTTAATAATTCATAAAACTTTTCCTATTGTTCATAAACTAAGATGGAAGACTGCAAAACACTACTTTTCTAATATGGCATGCAGCCACAATTTACTGTAATGACATTTTCGCAATGGAGGAGAATGGATTCTGACGTAATCAAAAAATCACTGTGGGCAAACAGTCAAAGCCTGTTATCAGCGTTAGGGAGTAACAGATTAGGTTACATGTAATCTGCATAAAATCTGATTTTGAGAAACAAACTGTAATCAGCCCAGGATGTGATTGTAATTTCTTCTCAAAAGATCACAAGATTTCATTTTGTATTACAATGTACACACACGCACACACCCACACACACTCACACACATTCACATGCACACACACAGATGCACACACACACACACACCACATGTACACTTATACAGGAGGATGGAGCAAGAAGTTAGTATGCATTGTTTGTACACATTCAAAGAAAGAAAACAAAGCTGTTGTCTTGTCAGAAGCAGACAAATTAATGTATTTTGCTAACGCATTTATTCTGAAATATACTTGGCAAATGAAACTGGAAATTTTCAGTAAATAACCAATAGTAATTAGATTAGACTACACTTTTTTTAGAAATACAATATCATTTCACTAATTACATTTTTAGTCACGTAACTTATCAAACCAGGGAAAAATACAAGTATTTTAAAGTAGTCATATAATGTGTGAATAGAGTTTATTGTACTCGAATGGCCTTGAATGCCGGTAGGCCTGTATATCGACGGTGTTGCTCTTATATGGAGTGGTAAACAAAGGGGGGCTTGCTTCCCCTTCCTGCCGAGTGAAGCCTTCAATCTCCTCAAAATACCCTCTTGTTAGTGGTGCTAAGGAGGGTCTATGTGCCCATGTGCATTAGAAGCACCGTCGGACAGTGCAGCGCTTATGGCTGCCGGTCGGGGCGGCGCTGTTAGAAAGCGTTTCACAGCAAGACCTTTCCACCTCGACGGGGGGTCTGGCCTTTTAGCCAGATGGGGTAATCTCACTGCATCGTGAAATGGGAAGACCAGGGTTCATACTTCTTAAGTGTGTCAGAGCAGGATCGCTGATCTTGGGTCAGTTTAGCTTTACAGCTCATAATGGATAAGGAAAGGATATACACAGCGGACAGCTGATCCCAGATCAACACTCCTACTCTGAGATGCTTTGCAAATACAGTACATGGCCCAGGGTTCATTCTTTATGTCATTAATGCCCCTCCAGAAAAAATGAAAAAGTATAAATGTTTTTTTTAAACACAAAGATGTATGTATGTACGTATATGCTACTGTTTACGGTAAGTGACACATTGCATTAATTACTGTCATAGGAATACTGAATGAAGGGAGGTATGAAACATACCAATCATTTTATAAAGCTGATATACTTGTTTATGTTTTCTGGAATATTTAAACCAGAATGGGTATGAAACAAAACATAACATTAGCACAGCTAGGCTTGACTTTTAGTGGCCTACCTGGGAATTACCATCGGAGAAGATACTGCAGGTGTCTAATAAATGCAATTAGTCTTCTTCCTCAACAGAGGAACATGCAAATCTGCGGACTCCTTATTTTGCTTGCTTTAACTAGTCTGACCCCCCGATTATGCTAGTGTTATCATTAGCTTGTCAAACGTTTCCTGTTGAAGATTTATTTTCACATCGTTTCCTTTTTAAGAATGCCAAAGATGCCATTAGAGGCTCCGCTTCTTAACGGTAAAAGCTGCAGTTCTCAGAATAATGTTTATTTTTAATACATAAATATTTCAACCAATATTTCCATTTTATACGCTTTGAAACACCTGGCTTACCAGGTGTGTGGTAAGTGTGGCTTAGCAGTTATGTGCATAAACTCATTAAAAACTGCACTGGAGAATCTCTTGTGCGTACAAAGGAGGCTGAACATGATTTTGACATGTCTGCGGGCAGTGTGGAGATCTGTGATCCGTTCTGGGACACTGGCAATGTTTCCTTCCTTTGAAGCACTACCATGGAGTGCTGATTCTTTTAATGTCTTTATTTCACTCGGTGGATGAAAGCACTTTCCACAAAATTGGCTCTTCAGTCCTTCAGACCTAACTTGGGCTGAAATAATCATGCAAAGCATGCTTTTGTAATCTTTCCATACTTTCCCATATGTAGCCCTAGGATATAATTTCAAAACATGTATGTCTTAATTAAGAGCAACAGCCCCCAAATTTCCCATTGCTTTTCATTAGTACAAATTATGGGAAAAAAGATGAGATTATAATTTAAAGAACAATTGAACTATTTTTACACATTTAGCCTCAAAGCATATTCCATTAACAGGACCCAATGCTTAATAAGTATAAACTGTAGTTATCTATTGAGAAATTCTCATCCTTTTGCCTACAGTTAGCACTCATGGAATCCTTCATGTTTCTTAAAATTGTTTGGTTCTAGTCTCAAATTTCCCATAGCTAGTACAAGAGATGGAGTCCTGATCTTGTGTTTATGGTCTCAAGACCTCTCAAGGCCACATTTTTAAAAATCCTGGTTTGTAATTTTCCATTTTGCCTAATTTTGCTGCCTAGGATTGATAGAAGTGACCAGTTTTGTTCACAGGTTGAAGTCTTAGACTTGTCAAGATCTAGCAAAGTCTGGTCTTGGTCTGGGTCTTGGTCTTTAGGGGTCTAGTCTTGGTCTGGGACTGAGTCTGGGTCTTGAATGGTCTGGTTTTGCCTCCAGCTTTGGTTAATACTCAGTCAATGATTTAACTGTTGAAAATTTGAGGGTTCTAGCTCTTTGCCTGGTACATTAAGCCTCATTGAGTTTTCTTGATCAGCATGCATCCTGATATGCAATCCGTGATCCAAAGTAATATTAGAACATTAGATTAAAGTTCTCTGTTTTGTATAATCAGACGTAGACTAATTTCCAGTTGGTGCAATGGAAACAATCAATGGGATTAAAAGTGGCAAAGCAATGTGCTTGGCTATAAATCCAGGATCTGCATTTAAATATACATGAGGCATAAAGACAGATGTTCTTTCACATCATGTTCATTTACCTGCATTAGCAGAGCATGAGATCATGCCGGAATGGCATATCCGCTAGTTTCTCTACGAGTCAGGTCAGGCAAGCCCACTCTCCCACGAGATGAAGGCGGTGCAATCAAAGACATGATGGCAGCACTGTAAGAGCCCACAATAAGCTCTGAACAATTTACTGAGGATCTCACGATTGTTCCTATGCAGGCAGGAGAGCACCCAGTCAGCTATTGTTGAGCGTGTCAGGAATCCTTCAGGCCCTCTGCTGACAGGAGATAGGGTGGGCTAGGTATTTATAACCTGACGTGAGAGTGTCCGTGCACCACTCTGTGTCAAAACTGGGGGAAATGTGCAGTGTCCTCATATGCTTGACTTTACTACAGACACTGCTTGTTTTTTTTTTGTTTTTTTTTACCATCGCCATTCACATCCATGACCTGATAACACCCTCAGTGTCATCCACAGATGTGAGAGGTCTAGAGATTCCAAAGGTGACGTGGAAGATGGAGTTAGGATGTTAAGAGTAAACAGATATAGAAGCATTTAGGGGTTTACTCAGAACTAAAGCATTTTATACCTTCAGAGAGAGGACTGCAGAGAATCAGACTGACAACCGCCGCACATGGCAGTCATGGTTTGTACAACCATAGTGACTGTGCTGCTTACCAAGTGTTTGGTATCCAAAGCCATAGGTGCCAAAATATGCCGGCAGTGTAGTAAAATGGTTTGGGAACTGGGCTTGTAACTCCTGGGTTGCAGGTTCGGATCCCAGGTTGTGCCCTTGAGCAAGGTACTGCATCAGTATACATCCTGCTGTATAAATGTACATATAATGTAATATGCTAAGATCCCCATGGCTACATCCACATTTCTGCCACTGGAAATCTTTCTAACACATACTGCGTTACAAATGTGCACACGACCGAGAAGCGAGTTTCTCAAGTTTTAGCAATGAATCATTCCGCAGTAATGAAAATGAACTAGGTTTATTATTATTTTTCCTGAATGTGTACCTCTGCTCAAATAGGCAAGTCAAATGAATTTGTCGCATAACGCCGGTCTGAATCGTGACCTCATAAATGTGGCAATTTATGGTGTGACGGCGCTGTTCTGAAGGTTATAAGTGCTAGATGTGATGTTCTGAGCGTGCTGGGTGTTTATTCTGGGCTGGCCTGTGAGTGAAACAGACCATACTGAACCATCACTTTGATTTCACAGGAGAATAAACACAGAGAAGCTTGGAAAAAAGAGGCAAATAACTCTTTCCTCTTTGACACTCTCAGACAATTCTTTTCCTTTTGTGTTTCTGCAAAAAATGGCAATAATAAGCCATATTACTGCTACAATCTGCTACAGATCTTTCAAAATATAACCTCCATCATCGTGTGGTATCTGAGGTAAATCCATAAATCCATTAACAGGACAGACACTGTGGGCATTAATTCCATGGTCCAGATGTCGAGACGGCTCCTCGGAATTCAGCGTCAACAGGGGCTACAGTCTAGCAGCTGCCACTCAGTCTTCTGGCCTGCATTGAAACCTGCTAGTATAATACCTTAACCCCCTCCCCCCACCCCACCCCCTACGCAACACCTTATAGGCTTAACAAATAAATGGGGATTTGAATAAATCATCCCCTATTGGTTGAATCGTTCCCTCTCTCCTTAAATTCCATTTACCGACATCAAATTTTCCCGTTTAAGGCGGAAAACAACTTTAAATATTTATCCTGAGCTTAAAAGCTTGAGGCCAACAGTATGAAAACCTACCCCCCCCCCCCCCCCCCCCCCCCCCCCCCCCCCACATGCCCCCACCCCCCATGCCCAAATATTATCAGCCATCTTTACCCAACAAATAGACATTTTTTCGTCTCCCGGACCGTTAACTTGCCGCCATGACGTTTCCTTGTTTACCCTCGGATCGCTCTGCAAACGGGTTCAAATTCTCTCGCCAGCGCTCACCTTTAAATAACCTTTATTTTCCTGTGCTAAAAATGGAAACACAGGGATATATGTGGTAATGGAGTTGAGGCAATACTCCCACTTCTTCCTATCTTAGGTGGCAAGGTGTTAAGTAGCTAATTAGCGACACGGATGAAAACAGGGTTTTATAAAAAACACGGTTGATAGAAACTCAACCACAAGGCTGCAGGCTTCGTCTGGGTAATAGGTGTGACTCAAATTTTGTGAACTTAATGATGAAATCTGAAGCAAACCGTGCTGTTGATCACATGGACCAATTTTTTGTACATTTGTTATGTCTAAACTGGAGCATACTGCAAATAAGTCATATGAGGCTTTAGTAAATATGATGAAAAATCATGCATTAAGTTTCACAATGAGGTGACAGACCGTTATATTTCCTCGATTGTTTTTAGTGTGCATCAACATGGCTGTGTCAGTTATAACAGGCCATACATTTATACGATTTTAAACATCTTGTCCAATAATTTTCTTTCATTTAGTAAGCCACTGTTTGTGCACACTTAAATTTAAAAACAAATCATTTACTGACAAGGAAATAATAGCATTTATGAAGGAAAATAACTGGAAGTCCAACATGATGTGTCTGTTCTGTATGGAAACACTGTGAGTTTACTTATTATGGGCAGACTGTGTAACTAGTTAAAAATATAAAAGACATGTTAATTGTGCAACAAAACATGGTCTCCACATAACCAATTGCAAATCCTCCTGTTGTTATTTCATCAGAACAATTCCTTTAAAATCCCAACCTAATAAAACAGGTTTGAAGTTAGTGTCCGTTTAATTTTTTCTTTATGGATGATATACATGTTTAAAATGTTATTATTTTGATTGCACAGATTCTTTAACTCATTCCACATGCTGGCACTGTATGTGTGCATGCTCTCAGTCATTCGGCAAAAAAAGGCCAAGATTATGCAAAAAGTTGCAATCCGCTGGCAATCGTGCAGGCCTCCATCCCACTGGCAACGCGAAGGCGAACTCAAAAGATGCACATTTGCATTCGTTATTTTAGACCGGGAATGCTGGGAAATGGGCCTCGAGGGTATTCACCGTCAGACAGGGAAATGTGGTTTCCATCCCTCAACCTGATGAGTTTTAATTACATCGTAAATAGGTCACATGCTAAGACCTATCATTCGTGGACAAAGACACACCAGGTTAAATTGTCATTAATGGCCTTTGTTCCTTTTGAAATGCCCCTCGGGGAAAGAGGATCCTTTTATTTGTGTCCGTAGCACTCAAAGACTGCGTTATTTTCCAAACGTGGCTTTATTACTGGATGCAGCAGGAAAAAAAAGGGCAATAAACTGAATAATTTCTGTATCAGCTGAAACAAGCAAAATTCAGGCTAAAATACAGGACCTACATTTTCATAAATTCTGTAATTAGAAGTTTGCCGATTCACGACTCCTCGGTACTGGTGAATCATATTGTCTGGGGCAGATTATGACCACCTTATACTGCAAATGAGCCAAATGAATCGGCCAGCGATACTCAACCTGAACTGGGTGTTATCTGCTCTAATTTCCAACAATTAGCAATGCAATAATGTACAATGTATTTACGAGAAGAGGTGTTTATTTACTTTGCCGATATCAGAGATTCAGTGGCACAAAAGAGGGCAATAAACTGTGCATCTACTCTGTGTCGGCTGAAAGTAAACAAATACAAGTTTAAATAGAGGACCCAAATGGACTAGTTTTTGTTTAATGATGCAATAATGTACAACGTATTTGTAAGGGGAGATGCACATCTAGCTTTAAGTGTGAATGTGTAGCCGTTGGCAACGTATTGGACAAATTCTGGTGATCTATTGGATGCTTAAAGCCATGTGTGACATCACGATTTTGCCATTGTCCCTGGTGAAGTGGCACATTCCTATCAGATAATGACATAATGCCTGTGTGAAACCTGAAGAAAGAAAGGCTTGATTCTATCAATTGTGATGGTGTTTACTCTTTATTGAAAAGCTGCAGAGAGAGAAATAGGCAGGCTTCATTGTATGAATTATGATGAAAAAAACTCAATTTAAATAAATAGCGAGAGAGAGGGAGAAAGAGGGAGAGAGAGAGAGAGACTTTAGACATCCTTTAATAAACCATGTCACCTGCAAAAAAGCAAATATGGATCTTGCAGTATTTCTCAAACCTGGACACAGGCTTATTCTGGCTGGTTTTCATTAGAACTCAGGAGTCAGGCTGGGAAATCTTTTAGGTCTTGGAACTTGCATACTGTTCACTATTCCTTCAGATATGGGATTTCTGGGCTACTGAATTAGCAAGCTGGAGGGGGGGATAATTAGCTCGCTATTTGCTATCCCTTTGGGGGTTGATCACATCCCTTCAGAGATAACCCTACTAACCTACATGATTCATGCAGGGGCCTTTCTGACTTTTTATGCTACACATTTTCTCCTTTCATTAGATAATTCAGTGAGACCTGATGATGACTGCACCACAGCCAAGGGTCACATAAACAAAATTAAACAGAGAAGTAGAAAAGCATGACAGAAGGGCAAACCTTTGAGTATCAATTACTCCCAATGAACGTAACTGTGATTTACAAGAGTGCGAAGAAGTAGGTGGACCATTAAAGCTGAGACTGCTAGGTTGAACAGTCAGTTTCAGACTGGTAGCATAGCCTGCAAGGAAGCTTCAGTTCCTAATTTAGAAAAGCAAACTGCTTAGTGTTTATACATCATGTAAAAGCATATACTGCACTTTCATGCGTCATACAATGCATGTAAGGGGTATTCAAATAAGACCACCACTAAACCTGATTGTAGCTCGTGTAAAGTCAGTCAAGAGGGAGGTTGGGTATGGCATAGAGTCAACCAGCATCTGGAATTCAGCCAATGGAACCATTGTCACATGCTTCATTTTTGTACATTATCTCACAGGCCTCTAAAGTGAGTACTTTTTTATCAATTTGAATTCAAACCACATGTTTATGATCGAAAGGGGATCGCTTTCGGCGAAAAATGGCAAAGAAAAGCTTTGAAATTCATCACCCCCGTGAGTCAACAAGTGATGGGAATGAGATGGGGGGGGATGTGGAGCAGGAACATTAAGTCAGATTAAAATGTGTGATTATCGAGGCAACAACATGTGAAAACTGTGTGAGGGGGTGCATACCCTCACAGGGCGTGTTGTACACGGTACATATGGAGAATAACTGCAGCTAGGATATTTATGTTAATTAGTAGCTTTAACGGTCTCAGTCCCATCGTTTGCCGACCCATGTGACCGGACAGCTGGCCCGGTCGCTCAAGCTCTCGGTCAAACATTTAAAGCCTGCGTGTAACAGTAAAGACCGTTTGGTACCATGCCATGTTGTTGGAACAGAAGTGGTTTTCAAACACGGTTCGGTCGACAGTACCCAAGATGGAATTTGTGACTGAAACACATTAGGAGGATGCGGCTGACCTTCCAACAGTCATCTTTCCCGATGCGTAGCATGATCAGTGAATCTGTGAAGTGGTACTACTCAGGTGGCTGTGACACCACACCATTCCATTTTAATCATTGGTGATAATAGCACTGCCAAGGTAAGATTACTATGAAATGATATGTAAAACAATACTACCATTTGTTCTAGCTCATTACAGTGTTCTGGATTGTGAATGGAAAAAAAGACTGTCTTCTCTATTCTAAATAAATTGCTAAACCAAATTTCTAGTGTTTGATTACTGAAGATTTATTTCTCCATTGCATAATTTGCACATAGATTTGTCTAGCTGGGATTGTATGGCAGTAAGGGAAAGGATTGTTCTATGGTTGTGGTGTAAAATTATTCAGAAAATATCTACTGTAATAAATATACAAACTCAACTCAACAAACTTCTCCATTCTTGAAAATTGCATACGGCTACCGTGAGCTGTGGACCAAGTTATCGCTGTCCTTCTAGCAGTATAACATTAGCGATGTGACACCACACACTGCTTTCATATCCTACAAATATAAAACATATGTGCATGCCCTTACAAGAAAAAAAAAAAAAACACATGTCCAAAAACCAAATGTGTTCAGAAACCACATGTGAACACCCAACATGTGAAGAGTACACATGTGAACTATAAAAATAATCCTCTTTACAAGATGAGAGTAGAAAAAAGGTAACCTATGCTATTTCAGGTCACTTTTTGTTTTCACATGTGAAAATTGTTGTCCATATATTAGAAAATCAGTGGTGTGAAAATGTGAAGATGCAAATTACTCAATGTGACCTATTTTCTTTTAACATGTGGAAATTTTCATTCATTGGGGGGAAGAAAAAACAATCACATAACATATTCTTGTTACATGGAGATATTCTAGTCCTCATGTGAAAGTGTTCAATTCACATGTGAACATTGTGATTTTAACATGTGAAAAGGCACATTTCACATGTGATTTTGCTGTATCTGGAAGTGGTCTGCCATAGAAGTGATGGTAAAATGCTAAGGTGCCTGCTGAATGCGATAACTGGTCAATAAAGACCTGGCCCTAATGTAATGAATTCAATAAACAATATACAAGAAATGCAAATGAGTATATGTTACACACATGTTCTTAAATGTGTTTGGATGAAAATACTTCAAAACGAATGCAATGGGGTTTTCCCCCCATTTTCCCAATCATGGCTTATATAAGTGTGGGTTTGTGTGTGTGTGCGTGCGTGCGCGCGCATTTGTGAAGACCAGTTTACTACTTCACTGCATTCATCGTAGCTTCGTCGTATTTGGTAAGCTGCATTCAAGTACAATCCCCTTGTTTTACAGCGCCTGCTCAGTCACTACTCATTATAAATGACCCTACCTTTAAAGCACTTTTATTGGTTAACGTATCGTTCAATTGTTTTAAAACTACGTACCGTAGTAAAAGTTCCAGCAGTTCTCTCACGCTGTAGGGAAATACGATTGAACGTATCCAGGAAAGTGAGCGTAAAATCTGGTAAAAACAAGGGACTGAAGGGACCTATTCTGCTTTTCCAGACCTAAAGACTTTGCTCACGTGGCACACTTCGGCAGAAGGATTTGGAATTACCTTCCAGAGACCTGTGTTGAACCTGTACCATTTATAGCGTGGCATTGACAAGCAATCTGATTATGAGATTTAACCACACGTCCTACTGGACTTTGGGATCGACACGCGTTTGTCGTTCTGTTCTGCACTGAAAACGGTTAAATCGTGGTGTCATCTCCGATACGCCAGAAAATCCTGTGTTGCCACCGCGTGATGGAAACTCCTGATTCCGGATCTGTTGGGAATACATAAAGGCAAGGAGCAAAAGAGCTTTCAATCAGGGGTTTGCCTTGAATTAATCACCGTCTGTTTAATGGATCTTTGAGGCTCGTGCTTGACGCAGTGACGAGCTGCAGCTCTTTGCATTCCCGGGCCGAACAGAAACCCTGGATTTTCAGATAGACATTCGTTGCCCTCCTTGAACATGTCTTGGGGTTCATAAGGACACAGAGACCCCAGATTTGGACCCGGCGAGACCTGGAAACTATCGTCAGCCGTTTTAAGCAGGTAAGCGAAAAAATATTTAGCATTGCTTCGGATGGATGCCATCCTTTCTGTTCACCAATACCGCAGCAAATACGAAAATGCTTGATTTCTCAATCGATGTAACAGAAACGCATCGCACATGTATGCAAAGCTTTGTACAACGGAGACATTACATAAAATGATCAGTTATTTTCTGTCAGTACAGACACAGCGTCCAAATACGATTCTGGGGACTTTAGGACGCATATTCACGAATTAGTTTACATCATACGATGAACATTACTTTTGCGTGCTATGTTTTAAGAAAAGCAAAAATAGACTTTTTCCTGGCGTGTTTTAAATAACTGACTTACAGGTTGCGAGGATCTAAATCCTAATACGTTCGAAGATGTATGTGCCTTAACATCGCCATTTGACTCAATTCTAAAACTGATTCTTTCTGAAGGGAGCAATAGTTTCAAGAAAACTGACTGAAGGGCGTAAGCAGCTATATCTGGAAAATGACTTCAATCTCGCGCTTGCAATACATAACCAAATACTTCACTTTATTTCGGAGTAATACAACGTGAAGGAAACTTCCTTCGGTCTTGTCGACATGTGTTTCGTCTAGTGCGCACCCAGTAATGCAAATATCACCATTTCGATTATTAAACGATCTGATTTAATATGCATTTGTCGTTACGAGAGACACGCAGGTAACTGAATGAAAATGCAAACGACTGTGTTACCAAAGATTTCATGACCGGGGACAGCACACCGCTCTATTTGCCGCTAGAGTTCGCTTTCATCCAGGAAATTTAAAGCCTCGTTTTCTCCGTACATATATATATATTTAAGTTGGGCCGTTATATTTATGATACGTTTCTTTTCAGTATGCATGTCACAACTGGCGTATCAGAACGAATGCATTCATGAAAGAGAAACAAACAAAATATCAGTTTATTTACAATACTTGCTCATGGCTTAATCTTTTCAGTCACTGGTTTGTCTTCGTCTCTATGCAGCACAGTACAAGGTGCAAATTGTATGCACGCGCACGTGCGTGCGTGTGTGTCAGAGAGAGAGAGGGAGCGAAAGTGCGTGTATGTTTGTGTGTGTGTGTGTGTGAGAGAGAGAGAGAGAGAGAGAGAGATGTTAGAGTAACCGAATGCCGATCCACGCGATCAGATCACAAAATATGCTTAATGCAAATACTAATAATCAATGCTTTCTGAGCACGGGTACCATTTTCCAGTTGAATTTGCCAAACATTATTCAGATGTCATTCGCGGCTGAATGAAACTGTGTTTAATTGGCAAGTCAGGCAGTGATTCCTAAAATTCTTTTTGATAGCTTGAAATACCTGGGTATTTTTTTTTTCTTCTTGAAATGCGTATCGTAAAGACGTTGAACATCATTTAATAAGTGACATACCAGTTCAATGCATGAGTGTAGCCTTGTAGAATTTACATAGACAAGTTTTTTGGGGGGATCTGGTGGGAAGACAAGATAAATCTCCATCTCTTGTTTTGTCTCCAAACCTTTTTTGGACTTGCTCATTTTAGACTCATTTAGTTCAGTTCATGTTCACGTAAACCTCATTTAATTAGAAAAGTTAATGCAAGATGAAAATACGTTCAAACGCAGTAGAAAAGGCATGATGTGATTAGCAATTGTATCCTTCAACCATGTGGGCTGTTTTTCAGCAGAGCTTTATGCAGTCTTTCCCTTGGTCCAGATCCTGTTTCCACATTCATAAAGGCGCTCGCCATTCACGGGGATCCTAAAGAAACAACATTTAACACAGCAGATGACAAAATTCAACTAAAGTAAGAACGTGCAAAGAGCATTTACTATGGCAGTGACGGTTGACAAGTCCGAGTGCGACAATAAGAAAATGCAAAGACCATGAACAGCAAGGGAGCTCGGCGTACGCACGAGACGGTGACGTCACAGCCCGAAGTCGTTACAAGAGTTCCGTTAGCCCTTTTGTAAACCACTTGGGTCATTTAGAGCAATGAGCTAATCATGTCTCTGGCTTGGATTAGCGCCATGTAAGCTAAGCACGTTTGCGTGTTCGAGCCGACTGCAACGTTCGCATTAGCTAGCCCCCCGTTTAACTTTGTGCATAACTGTTAAGAAACAATGAACACATTTTCATCAGCAGAATTGTATTAATTTATTTATTAAGCACGATGCTTTTCTCATTGGGTTGAGGTCATTTGCTGTTTAACCGGCCGAAGCTGTGCTCTTTCAGAACAGATGGTCACAGATAACGTTAGAGGCCAAGGAATTGCTTGATAGAAAATCCATTATTTTCTCATTTCCCTGAAATTTTCTCATCTTTAATATTGCATCTTTTATTTGGGCATCGCCTCTAAACGCTGGCTATCTATCTACAAATTGTAAATAAGCACCATACAGGAACACGGAAGCAAACGTCAAAAATAATTCCCAGTGATCAGCGTACCATATCTTTGGCTGCATGTCAAGTTCATGCCTCACATATTTTTGGTCAGTGGAACTAACTCCAGTACATTACAGAGGAAAGAGCAGCTAAGTGATTGGTGGAGTGCAAAGAATAATCTGTAAAATATTTATAAAGTTCACATCTTAGCTACATCTGAGCACATTTGAGACTTGCTGGCACTGCACTGCGTAAGACAATGAAAAAATGAACACAACTCAGAGGCTAAACATGAAAACCCATTTAGTTGCCTTTCGTTAAAGAATATTCGTCAGAGTCTATATTCTGTTTACGCCTTCATTGTTGAAGCTGATCTCATACTTTGCCATTAGAAGAAACATGGTAATTCCTGTATGTAGACCCACATTGCTTGGGGAACCCATTCTTTTATTGACGGCAGGAATGTCAAATATTTATCTATTCGATTCCCACATCCAAGGTCGTTCTTTCAGCTTGCATTGTGACATATGTCCTAATACATTTGTAAATGTTGACATATTTTCCTAAAGCAGTTGAAGTCATACTGTTCTTAAGAGTACAACAGTGTTACATCAAAGCTTAGCCAATCTGATTGTACATCAAATGCCCTAAGCAGTGTTCAACACTACCACACAATCACTCCATACCATACCATCACCACACATCACCAATCTACATGATATCACACGATATTGTACATAATACCACTCCATCATTACATAACTCCCCACCATCACAACATAATACCACACCATCAGTCTACATGATATCACACAATAGCCTACTACACATAATATCACCTCATCACAACATAATATCACACCATGACTACATAGTACCACATCAAGATTTTGCATAAAACCATTAGTCCAATTCTTTTCAAGAGCCTGAGCCAAATGCCTAAAGCACAGGCCCTATTGAGCTCAGCCACGCACGTGCAACATCGAGTCTGTCACGAAAGTGCAGCCAATCAGAAGAGCAGCATCCGTGGGCCGTCCGTCCATTGGTAGTTGTATGTGCGGCAGTGCCGTGGAAGAGGACCGTCAGCCATTAGCTTTGTGGTATTTCGCCGCACGTCAGGCAATGGTGATGAAACGCCTGCTACTGACCCTCAGACAGAACATTTTCTGTTCGCTCAAGCGGTCAGGTAATTTTCTGAATTCTTGTCTCTGACTTCTTGAAACGTCTTTGGTTTACCACGTGCAAAAAAAAAAAAACTGTCATATCTCATCTCAGACGATGGCACCAAAAACGGCATGCATTTGTTAAAAAAAGCCTTGAACTACAAAGAATTTGAAAACATCACGGGTCGAGTATGCGCACCTCTGCACAGTAACATGTCCGGTTTTGAATAAACCCCAAGAGTACTTTTCACTCTGATAATGCATGGCATCCCTATTGCTGGCCTCTGTTGGTTATACTTTCCATGACATCATTGAATCCACAAAGACTACATGTATCAATAAGTATGTGCACTGAGCACTGAAAGTAAGTCAGTGAGAATTTGATAACATTCCCTTGGAAAGCACTTAGTTGGACATAGAAAGTAGCCTACCCACCAAGTAAATGTCTCTTTTGTGGCTCATATTATAAATGCATAGCCTGCTCACTACTTAGCCTGTATTTAATTTTCACACTGAACCACCTGGGGTATTCATTTTTAAAAAGACTGATGTTAAACCCTACAAAAACAGAACAAGTGATTGCAAAAGTACATACTAAAATGTTCTGTGTTAAATTAACTCTTAGGGATGTGTGGTCCCTATAGGACACATAAACTCTGTTACAGTTTAATTAACGCTGGACATTTTACTGTGTACCCAAATGATACCAGTGATAAATACTTATATCAAAATCTGACCCTGTGTGAAATGGAAGGCTGGAATTCACAACGGTTTTCAGAAGAGATTCTAGAGATGCTGCAAGTGACAAAATGCTTTCGCGAGCAGTGATTGCTCAGTGGGGTTCATACCAAATCAAGCCCTGACCTTTTTCACTTAGCACGCTATTCAGTTTGAGTGAACCATCGCCCTTTTATAAACGAGGTAGTTTAAAGATCAATCTTTAAACATTATTTTCATCTCCTGCTGCTGACTGTATACTTTTGATTGCCAGTTTCTAAATCAGGATAAACTGGTAAACTGTATTATGCATTCAGGTTTGAATGCGGAAATTACCGACATGGAAGTGCGCAAATCGATTCCATGCTAGTTATATATATATATATATATATATATATATATATATATATATATATATATATATATTTATATATAATACGCCGCACAGTTTAATTATTGCTGTAACCGAATGACGTCAGATATAGGCGGATAATAAAATGAATAACGCTTTGTCATCCATGTTGTTTTCATGTTGGAGTGTTTCCTGCATTATAATCACTTTCTTGCTGTCTTGGTATTTCAAACTATCCGATTCTTTATGAAATTGTAAACGGAACTTTGGGACCAAAACAATTATCCACTTAAACGTATTTGGTCTAATCTGCGGCAGTGATAGGAACATGCATATTCAAAGGCTGCGTGAAACAGTGGGAAAAGTAGTTACGTGCGATAATCAGATTGTTTGCCTTAACTGCTTAAATATGGCATCGAAGACGCAAAGCCTACACGCATGTGTATTGATTTAAGTGGATGAACGTCATACGCATACGCATTGTCCATTATTGGAGAACGTAAGCATCCAGTTTCCCACGTAAATCCCATGTCCAGTAGACTGTAATACCGTGCCCAGTAGACTGTAAACTCGCTGCCTTGTATAGTCCACCTCCGTAACGATCGCTATGTCATAGACCACTCTTCGTACAGTTTAGCATCCATATCTCGGTGACAGCATACCGAGATCACGTCTTATTTGTGAATCATTAATGCAATGAATGCAGTTAATACAATTCTCTCATTTTGACTTGATATTTTCCCCTCAAAGTAAGTGTAGCCCGGGAGAATGGTTTCGGGATTGGCAAAACAGGAATTCGTTCTTAGTGCAGTAGTGCTTGAGCACGCTCACACCCCCAGTTTCAATTTTCCCTTTGCGGTCTTGCTTGATTACGCCGCTTGTGGATTGAATCCACTCTTTGGTATGCGCGTTTCCTTTGCCGGGAGCTCCAGAGGAGAGTGACTTCGTGTCTTGTATACAGAAAGAAAATTGCCACTCTAAGTGAAATGGTGTCTGTGTGTGTATATTATAAACTACAGAACGTCTGTTAAAAACTACAGAACTGTCATAAAGGCTAGTATGCGAAGAATATTGGGGGAAAATACGTTTAAGTTAACGTCTCTTTACGTAAACAGTGTCATTTATAAAGTTTTCAGCCACTGTTCGTGAATATTCCGAACTTGCGCGAGTTCAGTACATCTCCACGTATGAAACCTTGTGAAAATAACCGGAAAGTACATTTGCCTGAATGGAAAAGGAACAGTTGTGCTTTTCAAACAAAATATACCCGCAGCAAAAGTGGACCTTGGCATATGCGGAAGGGCACTCGTTCAACCAGTTACTTTTGTCAAACGTTAACATTTTTGGTAAAGGGACTTGATATATCATGGTAATAAATCACGACCTGAAAAAGTAAAAAAGAAAACCAACTGTTTGTACCCTCGCCATTCATTTGTGTTTGATCCCTCGTCTCCATTACCTTATAATCATCCAGCAATGAATCTATTTGAAAGCCAGAATTAAATTGTTGCCATCTTGAGTTCTGGCAAACACAATCTGGCGACTTTAGCGATACCAGTGTTTGAAAAGGGAGGGGGAGGGGTGGGCCAGACGCTTGCAGGTATATGTAAGTCAGAATGACGGAAATTAAGGACAAATGTTGATTTACGTGAGGAAATTAGCTCGTGGAGTCGTATGCATGCTGGAACTGTCCATGGTTCTGAAGAGTTGGGTTGAGGAAAAAGTCAGGAGCGACAGCGACAGCGTCAGCTCACAGATGTGGACTAAACGAACTACAAACACACCAGGAGCTCGCCATAAAGTTCACACTTTTTTGCAAAATAAAACACATTTTATTCGCTAAATAAACAACCTAGTTTCATCCTGCCCAAGGCCTAAGGCGAAAACAAGTTTGTTGCCTTTTCCTTCAAAAAGATTATTTTATCTTAAAAAATGAGTTCTGTTGAACTTTATGCCAAGCTGAGAGCGCAGAGTAGCCACAGGTAACGATGTTCGTATAATACTGTGAATACCAAAATATTGCTATATTCTGAAATGAAATGCTTCCATAAATTAGTTTGTTTTTGGACAATCATATTTTAATTGCATGACAAGAACACTGTATACAAACGTGATTAACCACGAGGCCGTAGCAAATGGCTCATGTACAACACATTGCACATTACTTCCACATTACGGATATTTCAGAGTGGCATCGCCACTACTTTAATGCTTGCACCTAAATGGGAGACATCTTAAAAAATAAAATTCTGCAGTCTAATTCACATAACATATTTGGAGAAAAGGGGAAACAAACTGGGGGGTTAATGGGTGTGGCTATTTCAGATATTGCAAATTAGATGCACTTAAACATACTACAGTTTGTGGAAATGACTTGCACCTTCTCAAAAATTATAATTTAGATAATTCATATAAGTCTAATATTACATAATCAAAGCTATCCATTCATATATTAACACAATTTACATGCAGGTTATTCATTGTCAATATGATTTTCAGCACTGGCGATGCCTGGTTCATTTTTTGGCTCATTTTGTATCTAATTTCTCATTAAAAACATGTCCATCATCATTTTAATGCTAAAATGAGGTTTCTTACCATTTTCCAATCATCATTGAATACTTTTGAAGTGATACAGACCCTTATAACTTTAGTAGTTCATGAACATGTGTATAAGTGACAACATGAACTGTATTTGAAAGTAATAAGGAGCCTTTCAAAGTTAAAAAAAAAAAATACTGTGGGGATTTATAGAATAGGTTTGCACTGTTTGTTGAGATAGTCGGCCACTGATGGAAATTCATTTATTTTAATGGAGACTGAACTCAAGCAATTTCCTGAGTGACACGAGATTTGGCAACAGGTGCCTCTTGGGACAGCATACTGTGATATCATTTCAACAGAAGTGCCCATGCTAGAGTAGTTTTCTTTGATGGATTCCAACGGAAACTTGGAGTCATCTTCTCATTCTCTACCCCTTCTTTGTTGTTGAGCACAGACTCGTTCATAACAGAGGCAGACAGAGAGAAAGAGAGGGTGAGGAAGGGAGGGAGGGAAAGAGAGAGAGCGAGGGAGGGAGAGAGAGAGAGAGGGTGAGAGAGACAGAGAGAGACTGGGAACCCTAAAAAAGACTTCTCCAGCAGAGTATCTCTTCTCTGTCAGAGATACAAAGCAGAGACGGATCCTGACTGAATACAGACTCAGTGACCACACCCTTGAAATTGAAAAAGGCAGGCACAAAAATGCATGGTTACCAAAAGAAACGAATATGTGGTCACTGT
This sequence comes from Anguilla anguilla, assembly GCF_013347855.1. Classification (NCBI taxonomy): domain Eukaryota; kingdom Metazoa; phylum Chordata; class Actinopteri; order Anguilliformes; family Anguillidae; genus Anguilla; species Anguilla anguilla. Next base: position 14,129,132 of record NC_049217.1, read on the forward strand.
AAGACAGGAGAGGTGGAGACAGAGATGCACTTCCTCCTAAACTGTACAAAATATACAAATATAAGAAAAATATATAACCACAAGTTTTCAGAAATTATAAAAAACTTCCATTCTTTATCAAAGAATAACAAATGTGCAGTCCTATTAGGACAAGGACCAACAGCACCAATTGTGGCTCAGTATGTCTCAGCTTGCCATAACCTGAGGGACACTGAGTAACCATCCTACATAATTATATTTATTTATTTATGTTTCTTTAAATGCTTGTGCCGATTGAACATTAATATTGTTATTGTTCTGTTTTTTGTTCATAGAATGTTCACTGTTCCTCTTATTCCACTGTAAATATGTATTTTGAATTGATTTATGATGCTTTGGCAATATGTACGTATGTATTTCCTGCCAATAAAGCTATTTGAATTTGACTGGGAGAGAGGAGAGAGAGAGAGAGGTTGAGGGAGAGAGAGAGGGCGAGGACGAGGGAGAGAGAGGGAGGGAGAGAGAGAGAGAGAGAGAGAGAGAGAGATCACTGTAGAGAGATCACACCGCTAGGCTGTCTGTGTGTGTTGCGCCACGCTCCAACTTTTGAATATCTTATTGAAACTGACACCCATGCCATTTCTGGGGCTGTGGTATGGAAATCATAGGCGGGTAAGAGGTTTCTGACTATCTGGGCTGCACATCGCTTCAGCCATTCCAATCGGCTGATTTCCCTGAAGAGCAATGCTGCCGAGATTGTCCAGGCTCTCGAAGTAGATAAAATGACTAATGCAGGATGCATTATGCCTTCTTAAGCGCTTCATAAAACCATGCACCGGAACACTAATCTCAGCCACAGCATTGAGGAATATCCATAACCCCCATGACATCTGATATAAACGAGAATAAAACACTGCATTTATTCTTCATTATTATATTAAATTGCAAGAGACAAAACAATAATAATAATAAAAAAAGTACACAGCTAAGACAGTAGACAAGAACAAAGGGCCTCATCACTGCTCTCCAAATCTCACGCGATTGGTTCTAATGGCATGGGTGCAGCCTAAGCTGTCCCTGCTTTCACCATGTCACCTCAGACCATTCATGTTGGTTCACAGAACAGACATTATATGGCCAAAAGTATGTGCACACCTGACATCTAACTCTTCTGGGCAGGCTTTATGTTCAATATTGAAGCATTGCTGCAAGGATTTGCTTCCATTCAGCCGGAAGAGCATTAGTGAGGTTGGGCACTGATTGGGCGATTAGGCCAATCAGTGTTGGCTTTCCGATTGAACCCAAAGATGTTAGATGGAGTTGAGGTCAGGGCTCTGTGCAGACCAGTCAAGTTCTTCCACACTGTTCTCAACAGAACCATTTCCATATGGACCTCGCTGTCTGCCTGGGTGCATTGTCATGCTGAAACAGGAAAGGGCCTTCCTCAAACTGTTGGGGAAGCACAGAATCATTTGGAATGTGATTGTATGCTGTAGCCAAGGCCAAGCCCAAACCATGAAAAACAGCCCCATTTTTGCAGGTAGGCGGTACCTACCACACCTACCTGCATGTCTGGTGAACATACACTGCTTTAAGGTCAGTGTGGAAATGAACTCTGACAGATTACTTTCAACTCTAATAGAGTAGACTTGGTCCACGTTGGGCTAATATAAATGCTGTTGTAGTTGATTTAACGCTGAGGATTTCGCAGCGCAGAAAGGGTTTGGCAAAACTCTAAATCTGTTTGTTGTGGTCTCAGAACAAGGAGAAGTACAGCAGACTGCAGAGGTCATTCAACCCTGGCTGCAGGCTTTGAACGAAACGCAAGATTTACTTTACGGCTGCGTCTGAACCTGAACTTGTACTGCAGAAGGAAAATATGGATCTCTCTTTGAATGCAAGATCTGTTGGCTGTAATAGGTTCTTTTGTTTTTACAGGCAGGTACTTTCCCGTCAGGGTGAATGCGGTACTAAAGCATTGTCGTCGACATGCCCAAAACACTCTCACAGCAAACGATAAGGGAGTCGACGTGCTTGCGGTCCGGGCCCGTCCGCGTTTAACAGGGGTGTGTAAATTTGCAGATAAGGCTGCAACAATTACTAAGCTTGAAGCCTTCGCCCTAGGACACAATTTTTTGTTTTTTTCCAATTTAGCAAAGCAAAGATGACACAGTTGCTGAGATGGTATCTCTCTGAGCGTACACACAAAGGCATTAGCGACTTCACCTTGAATCAGCAGCTTTGTGTGCCTCATTACATTCCGCCCTTCAGCTTAACTAGCCAACGCTCCCTTCTGTTCCAAGAGCCACTACATCTATGTGTTTATTTTTAGAGTTGATGATAAGTACATATTCATCTGTGAACTAAAAATATATTATTGTGGTGTTAAAGGACTGTTGCCAACTCTTTTAACTATATACATTATAAAACCTGCATAACCATAATCATGGCATAACACCTGCCATAACCAGTCATGATAGCACATTAGGACTTATGACAAATTTCACAACACTGTCGTAGTGTATGCAGTGAATTCAACAGATTCTAAATAACTAGTTCCATGGCCGATGTTATACTTACTGTATGACAGAGTAAAGTTGGTTTTAGGGTGTATAGTCTATATAAACTGTTATTGAACTGTTTGTGAATTAATCGCATTTTGAAAAAAAAGAAGAAGACTTTCCTGCCTTCAGTTGATTTTGGGTTAGTCATTTCGATCATCAGAACATAAAAATGTTTTATTATGAGAACAGGCCATTCAGCCCATCTGTGCTTGCCATTTACCTACTGCGTGGAGACTGTCTGGCATTGTGTCGAGCCTTATCTTGACACCCGAAGGGCCCCTACTTCTACCAATCAGGTGTTTTCTTGACAGCTTGGATTAATTTTATTTTGGTCTCAATGTCTGCTCACCTTTATGAAAATGTTTGGTTCTGATAAGGCTTATTAGACCTGCCATTTTGCTACCTGCTATTCCACCTTCCATACTTTGACACAAAGCCCTCGTACCGTACGCATTGGAAATTAAATCTGAGGCATGCTTTCCTACTGTATGATATACAATATCAGAAAGTAATGAGAAAGCTAACGATAACATAGTGATAAGCCGGGTTTGAAAAGTGATAAAGAAGCATATTTCATTCATTTATTCAACTACATTTATGAAATCTCTTTGTCTCGTTTCAATTAGAAAACAGCCATTTTAGTCTCTGAAACAAAACCAATGTAGAAATTGGGTTATACAGTGAAAAGTCTAAAAAAATATATTCATACATATTCATTTGAGAATGGTCCACAAATGAATAGATTTTTTTTTTCTCTTTAGTCATTAGCATATTTATATTCAAGTTTACTCAATGAAGATGTTTTGCTGCTTACGTTTATTTATGTTTTGAATATCTTTCATGTGAGGAAATTCTGAAAAGCTTTTTGTTTTCTGTTTTATGACTTTTTGTTTTCTGTTTTATGACTTTTTGTTTTACTTCATTTACATTACTAATTTAAACTAATGTTTAAATCAGCTCAAACCCAATCTCTCAAGCACAATAAACACTTTTAAACATTCTTAGGGTGGGCATCGAGAGTGGCTTCATGAACCTCATACCTACCACAGCAAACCATGTGATTTCAGTGATTTGTTTGAACCAATCAAAATATTCTAAGTCAGGACAGGGTGAGAAAAACAACTCTGGTTTAGTGACTGATAGCACGATAGCATCACTTATCTCACCTATCATCCCCGCCCCTTTCACGTTGTTAGGCCGGGGGTGCATTACAGTGGGCAATCCATTTCAGGATTTCATGCCAACGTTATTAATTATTTAATTACATTACATTACATTTATTTAGCAGATGCTTTTATCCAAAGTGACGTACAAAAGTGCATGTACCTGATATGACATTTTAAAATCACGACCATGTATCTTCAGTGAAAATGTTTTACTGTGGCCTGACACCAGAGTGAACCAGCCTTGATGTATACAGGTGTTTAACAAACTAAGCTTGGGTAATTACTTGGAACAAAAAAACAGCATACAGTCCTGTCATTGTGTGCTCATTCATCTAGTTATAGACTCCCCAACTTATTTTTTGTTATTTAGATACTATTTTTATATCATATTATCAACTTTTGTGTGTGTGTGTGTGTATGTGCACTTTAAGCATTTGAGCATTAGACTGCGACAGGTTCCTATCTCCTTGGTGAACGGTTCATTGTTAGCAGAGCTCTTTCGTGTTGAAGGAGCTGGCTGGCCAGTTCAGACCGAATACGAACGAGCGGTTTTCTTATTACAGATACGCTGTACGGAGACGGGAAACGTCTCAGCATTGCCGGGAATTACTATGCAGAGTTTGTTTCTCGATATTCCGTTGTTTTCCCCCTCGTGCGTGGGCTATTCAAATGCGGAGGAGCCAGTGGCGCGGGGAGGATTGAACGCCCCTCGCTCCCGCTCCCTCTCTCTCCCTCCCTCCCGCTCTCCCCCTTTCTTTCTTGTCGTCTTCTTAGCAAAGTAATTAGAAGCGGAGCCACAAAACGGCGTGCGTGGACAGCTGCGAGCTACGGCCAGACAAGATGAATGTGGTGCGCGTGAGAACCCATTATCTCCAGGGATACATAACGCTTTCCCCCAGCTCCCTTCAAAGAATCTGTTATTGATGAGTTCTTGAGCACATATGGGAGTCGGAATAATTGTACGGCCTCTTTACACCAGAATACGTGCACACCGCTCGCGCCTTCAGAGGTGATTTGGTTTAATCGATACTTTTGTACCTTCTTGCCGAACTCTCAAGGAAGTTACTTTCGGCACTTTCAGTACTTTTTTTTTTTTTACGTGTACACATAGGCCTTTGTTTTTTATGGATTCTGTTGAAACTTTTTTTTTCTTTTTAAAGACATGCAATGTTACATACATCATGAAGACATCTTTGAACAAGTAGTTTCCATTTGTGAAGTATAGCTAACATTAGAAGATCAGACCATCAAGCCTGTCAATATCAAAGGAATTAAATCAATTACGATGCTTAGAGATTTGTTCGGGAGTCTGATTATTTCGCAGTGTCAAAAGAAAGGATTCTGTGAAATATCAGGGATTTTTCTTTGATGTCTCTCTCTCTCACACACACACACACACACACACACACCCTAAGCGCACACACATAAATCCTGCAATCTGACCAACTCATGAATTCATGGATACCAGGGTGCCGACGATCAGTTACCCAGGAAGGTTTCACCCCAAATCGTCTTTTTTTTTATTTAGCAAATTTAAATCCTTCTGCTATCACTGAATTTACAATGAAAATGCACCTTTTCGATGTACTGCATTACAAGAGATTTCATTGGCTCTGTCTATGGTTTTCTGAAAGGTTTGTATTAAAAATGCATACGGACCGAGAATCATTCTAACTGCACTATGCGCTCATACTTGTGTCGCAAACAACCATTACGTTTCTGTGGATCACCTCGGTGCATTTTTCATGACTCTCAGCAACTGCCAACCGTTTCATGCTGTGCAAGTACAGAGAAAACAGTAACGTCTGGGTAGCTGCCACACTCAAAGATAAGGACCACGTACTTCACACTGCAATGGTCTCTGAGCACAGAAAATCACGCATGTAAATGTCCAATCTATCGGTGTTGGAATCATTCACAATCCATGGACCTTTTGGGCCCACTGATGTGGATGAGCCTCTGGGGCTGCAGTGTGAATTCGTTCAGATGTAGCTTGGGCAGTGTTAGTGTTAAGTGTTAACTGTTAAGGTAAGATGCAGTTTATCTAGGATGAACACTTTCTCGATGAATTCACAAGCGAGGCAATGAATTCCGCCCTATTCATTTCTTACTCGGTGTGTTCTTTCAGTGCAAATGAGAGAATCTCATGGCTAGAAACCATGTTCAACAAGTGCTTTGTGTCTCTACTGAGAAGCAGACCTGGGTCAAATACCTATTTGTTTTGGATTCAAATACTTTTCTACACTTTACTGATCTTGTCTGGTGTATTGAAACCAATGAAATACTCTCAAAAAGTGCAAACCTCACCTTCTGGTCATATTGGCAGGCTCAGTTACACCAGACAAGATCAATAGAGCACAGAAAAGTATTTGAATCCAAAACAAATACGTATTTGACCCAGGTCTGCAGAGAAGCATATTATACAAAAATAAATTTGCATTGATTGTGTTGATTGATTTATCGATTGATTCAGTCATCTACAGCGTGGTTGCAAAAGAAAATGGCTCAATATTGGACACATTTTCTTTAGAGACATAAATCTAAGAAACCGGTGATGTGGTGACACTTCAAAATGTGGAGCGTCAGTCAACTCAACGTTAATATGTACGCAATTTACTGAGCAAATCAATTGAAATCACTGCCCTCTGCAGTGGACACCCTTGGATTTTTTTTATTTATCTGGAATCAAATTCAGTACAGAGGTAGGTCTTCCAGTAACCAGGTAATATAAGACTTCACATCTGGAATGCAACGGGAGCCATGTTAGACAAAGCCCAACTGACACATGCACAAGTACATACATACATCAGAGACTAGCTTTTTTCAAAAGTTGTGAAAGAGATGTTATGATCATTGTGTGAAATACAAAGTGAAAGGCATAGACTACCCCGTTCGGGGCGAAATCCTAAAAACCAATTACAGTAATTAGCTCCTTGGGGAGAGAGAAACACGGACAAGAGTCGAAAATAATCCCTCTCGCTCTACAGAGGGGAAGTAAATATTATCTGCCAGAGAACTGCTATCCTAACAGCTGTGTTCAAGCTTAAGGGCGATTGTCTGTACGTGTTTCAAAGAGACTTGTTTTGATTCATATTTTTGAGCATCCCCTTTAGTATTTATTTGGCTTTCATGCGGCCTGTAGATAGGGAAGAGTGGGTTTAACTGTTTTATTTTTTAGTACACTATTAGCATACATTCACTGAAGAACAAACTGGTGTTTGTCTTGTTTCTACTTTCAGAAATATACTAGTGCCATTGTGAGGGGAATCTTAAGTAAGGGAGTCACCGTCCTCAAACTCTAAAAGTTAAAAATCAAGGGAAAAAAAAAACGTCAAATATTATAGGGCAATAACTGACAAGGATTGGAGAGATGATTGGCTTTGATCCTAAGGCACAGTCCAGTCGCAAAGCGCCGGGCCTACCTCGCCTCGGTCGATACTTTATTTCCCTCGGATCTGCACGCGTTCCGTCTGCGGCTTCCCCATGAATTCTAATGATGCATTGTCCGCTCGCGTCTTTTCGAGAGGGATCACGCACACGCGTTTTCTCCGCGATTCTTTCCACAGAAATTTCCGGGGAAAAAAAAGAGCGGGAAGGACGGGAGTCCGCGCCATCGGCCGGGCGCGTAGCGGACAGCCCTTCACCCCGCTCTCCTTCCCGCCGTGCAATCAGTTCTTTTTTTTTTTTTTACTCCATACGAACGGAACGAGTCCCATCAGGAGACGCCGGAACGCGAGTTCGATCGGCGCGGCCGATGCAAAAATCCGTGCCAGTCTGGGAATTGGCTCAAATTAGTCTGAAAATTGCCAGTCCGCCATCTGGAATGGCGAGCTGCTTGGCTCGGCGGCGTATCTGCGGATTTGATAAATGTATTTCTCTCTGTTCCACTGACACGTTAGCCGCCCGTGGATGAAATGCATTATTCAACCCCGTGGCAAACGCTTTCAGAAATGAGTCGGTGAAAAAGGCACTCTGGAGTGAAATAAGAACTGCCAGTGCCATCCTGTTGCCTCTTTGACAAAAACATGGAAAACAGCAAGTCAGTGGAACTTTAAAATGGGTTAATGCCACAAGGCAGGCCTCCAGAGATAATGTGTGTTTGCTTCATAACGATTTTTTGTAATTCTTTCGCTGTGAAAAATTACGCTGGTTTTTTTTTCTCTTCCCGTATTGCAGGGGGGGTGCAGTGAAACAACACATCTAAGCGCGGGTGCTTAAACCTAATTGTTTCGAATATCCGGCTTAATTCAATACGCATGTGGCAAAGTAAATAATGACGCATAATGGATTGTGAAACAGAGTATAATTGAACAGCGTGGAGCACGGGCGAACAAGGGAAAAATAGAAACGCGTTCGTCAGATGGCGGAGGTTTAAGCTGCGGGGAAACGTTCGACGCACCGCCGTCGAACGTGACGGATAGCCCGCGTTCCGAGGGGAGGGGACGGCCCCCCTTCCTGGAGCCGAGCCGAACATCTGTTTGAACCGCGGGAGACCCAGCGGAGTCAGCTACTCGCGCGGCACGCAGCCGCGCCCGCTCATCGTCCAATGATCTTTATGGACGCGCGCGTCGGGAGCAGCCGCGGCGCTAACCTAGCCGATAAAACAATAAATAAATAAAAATCAACAGGTCTGGAGAGACACGCTTCTGGCGCGCGGTCGCGGCGGCGGGGCCGACTGTGGCCTGATGGCGGAGGCAGCTGTGACCGTTAGCGTCCAGCTTTCGGCACACTTTACCAGGATCTGTGGAATTACGGTACAAAAAAAGGCCCAAGAGTCCCCGTAGAATCGCAAAATGGCTCTCCAAATAAAAAAAGGAAAAATAGCACACAGGCAGAGGAAATGCTGCGTACAGATGCCAGCAGCTTCCGACAGCTTTCTTATCGGTGCAGCGTTTTTGTGCATAACGCCGTACAAGCTAAGGAAGCTGTTCCAGGGGCGGTAAACAAAGAGGCAAATGACTGGTTGCAAACATTTTGAATTAAAAAAAAAAAAACTGGAAATTGAAAAGTAACCTTACCAGACAGTTCGCGAAGACCACTCGCAACTGAAACACATGCATTTATCTGCAAATCAACCACGTGATCATGTTTTGATTGATTACAGGCCTGTGCATGCGTGTGTAGCAGCATTACAGCCTACACTTAGTTTCTGTTTTTAAGGACTATGAGTTTTAGACACATGGTGATTTATTTTAAGGAAAGCCTTTTTGTGAAGAAAAAAAAATCTAAATAACACTTTATTAGCCTAAGATTAAGACCAGTTGGTTGAATTCAGGCAAAAGTTAGTTGACTGACATAGAAGGGAATTGCCAGCACTCAAGCCTGGTTTCAATAAACACGTGTACTTATCTTTTAGTTCTTTTCTTCGCAAGTTTCTCTAAACCGTTGAGGAAGATAACACTTTTATTGAAATTGAGAGTGCCTTTCGCGTATCTCGCCCGTAGAGCAACAAAGAAAGCGAACAAATGTGTACAAAACACGGATTTTACAGCAGTCTACAGGAAGAGTACAGAAAGTGCCCAGTCGATGTGATAAATCTGTCCGTGATCATGTGATCGCAATGTCAGTCTGACCTGTTGATCCAAAGTGCCGCCCAGTCCTTACACTTTCTCCAAACAAAGTGCCTCATGTTACAAGTTCATTGTGAAGGATGAAAATAGATGTTTTCTGAATTCCTCATTATGCAGTAGCATTGATCCCCTAAATGTTTCCAGGGGTACATTAATGGCCAGATTGCTCCTTTAAGGCCAGGAAATAATTAGACAAAATGTCTCTTGAAATTTATTGACCATTCACTACGCAAACAGCCAAGGCAGGTTTTTTTTTTTTTTTTTTAAGCATCTCAGGACTTTAAGGGCCTCTAAGCATTTCTGTCAAGACTGACCGTAAATTTACATTTTGGTCAACGCAAGCAATGTACTTACCCAGATGCGAGCGTCTGTCTATAATTAAAAGACTGAAGAGCCTTTTATCACTGGTTCGATATCTGTTTAAGAGCTCCCGTGATTTAAAACATTACTTTTCATTATTAATCCTGGTGAAGCCAATCGGTACACCAGAGAAGAAGTTAAAGGGCATTGTTTCCATAGAAACTGCCTCCAGAGTTTGATGAAATTCTACTCATAATGCATTGCATTACTAAATCAGCATCGGTATCATACAAAGCGAGTACTATGGCTATCCCACAACGCAGTAATAACGGCTGCAATGACTGTAAGGCTTTTTGCTTCTGATTTGCATGCCCTGACAAAGGCACCCATGAACATTCTGGCCAGCGTCCATTATTATTACAGGAAAATACATTCTTGGCACGAAGTAAGCGGCGCCTCCTAGCTTTTGTGAAATAATAATAAATAAATAAAAACTTATATCAGACAAACCGAAGTGGAAAGAAGTTTTTATTGTACAGAAGCTGTTATGTTAGTTATGCTAGCTATATCGCGCCTCTATGCAATCCATAAAAAAAGTGTTATCCAGTTTCCTTCCTGCAAGATCGTATTATTCCTTTGCATTACTCAAGGGGAAAAGAATACTGCGGTCGCCAGAACGCTCAGTTGCCATTTTGATTAGAACTCCAATAGCACTGCAAATGGGTTCTACCATAGGCCGTGCAGAACGTGTCCATTCAGTCAACATGGCAATGCATTCACAAATGAGTAACATTGCGAGGTGCAATACTTCCTCCTTGGGGCTGACTCTTTAACACTTTAATTCCGTTCTTTTGTTCTTATCTCAAGTAATGTTATGGTATGAATGAAGAATTCTTTTACCCACAAATAATTCTTGAGTTGAGGGGCCAGTTTGCATTTATACTGGCATTGATTATGTATTGACCTGCATTCTCGTATGTGCAGCAGTCATTTACATTGTCAAAAAGCACTTAATATGATTTGTCTTCCAACTGAGCATTCCAGAGACGGATTTTCCTATAATACCTCAAACACAATATCCTTTTTTTTATTTATTAGCATTATTTACATTTTCCTATCAATATTGCACAGTCTTTAAGCCACACACTGCGAAAACCAATAACTGAACAAAGCAGGCCAATGCATGTTAAGGAGGAACAGTGTCGTTTGTTCCCAAGTACGATGCTAGTCGCTAACCCACAAAGACCTCCGTGCTGTAAACACTGTTTGCAGTTACACAGTAAACCACGATCGGGGGTTAACAGCAGTGTGTGAGTGCCAATTCTCCTCATGAAATCAACAGCTGTACGCAGTTTAGCACGTCGGGCAGGCGTTCGGCCGTGTGTTGGGTACGCATTATCCTCGCGAGCCGTTTCCTCCCAGTGCAATTTCAACGAGCCCGCGCTGTGCTCGTTCCCGCTTTGAACGTTCCCGAAGGAGATACAGTTAAATGTCATATCGGGTTTTTAAATTTCACATCGGGAGCGTGAGCTCGGCGCGGCCCTGGAACCGTGTAACAGCTGAGAGAGGCCTGAGAGTTCCGCCCCGCCGCGCGCCACCTGCAGAGGCGGCGGTGCCAAAAACGCGCTAACCGCTCCTCGCCCCTCTTTGTTAGTCTCGAGCGCGAATGATAACACCTAACCGGTTTAAAAAAAAAAAAAAAAATTATTATCGCCGACAGCTGGCGAGAGCGGCCTCGTCGGCGCATCTGGAGCCGGCGAGTCCGACAGCTCGCCTTTTGTGCCTCCGCGAACGCGCCCCGCTCAGCTGACCACACAAGGACCCCTTTCAGCGTCGCTCAGCTCCGCCCGATTAACACTCGCACAGGAACGCAACGAGGACGGAGATCGGGGTTGCCAGATCAGGGTTGCCAGATCCAAGTCCACTACGATACATGTCTGAGACATTTCGGCGGGGAGGCGCAACAAGGACCGGTCTTGTATTGAGATTTTATTGCTAGCTTGTTCTCCATAATTTAATTAGGCCCAAATAATTTACCTGATTTTGATGATGGTATAATCTGAAGCAGCAGTTGGAACATCTTAGTTGGCTAGTGCTTAATCTAAATATTAGTAATGTAGCATTAATGACAAATGCTCAGTGGGACTGCCCCCCTTGTGGGATTTTGGACATCCATCTTGTTGTGTGAACGGACTCCCCTTCTTCAGAATTAAGAACACTGATTGCCTACAGTTTTTTCCTTGTGCTTTTTAAACAAAGTTTTAGTGTCTTGCAACCCGTGTTAAAAAAACATTGTATTGTGGATCTAAAGGAGAGAACCGGCATTGCTGTTTACTACCTTTTGAAATATTAATCTAAAATAATTACTTATAACAAATACTTGGCCCTCTGGAAATGAATATTACACTTTAATATTAGGGTATTTGTCAAAAATATGATGGTCAGTTAAGGATTCCTACAAGACCACGGACACTCATTGACTAGTGGAAGCCATGTGGGGAAGCACCGGAGTTTTGGCAACGGGGCTCGTTATCAGAGGATTGCAGGTTTGAATCTTGGGAGAAAGAGTGGATTTGCTCTGACAGGCTTGCTGCAGTTAAGTCCTTAACCGGAATTGCATCAATAAATATCAAGCTCCGTCAGTGGCCAATGTGCGAACTGAGAGCTCTGAAAATCGCCCCGGGCAACTGGAAGGCAAATTAATTATTTAATAGTCTAAGTGCAGACCTGCTGTTAGAGTGCGATATGAAAGGCCAAAGGCAAGACCCAGATCGCACAAAATGCTTTCGTTCCGTACTCAAAGTTTTTTAAGATTGCATCAATGTTTAAATTTGCTGTGAAAAATTATGTTTTATCAGTGATTTTACAACATTTATTTACTTCCCGCCCCAAGTCACAAATTTCAAGGTACGCTGTGACTGGGTCAAGATCAAACGTAAAACTTTACCGCAGGAAAACATACTGAGGACGTGACTGAAACGCGAGGAAATCGTACAAACTTAGCATTTCCATAGCGTTCCGCAACTTTTGATCAGGGAGGCATTGTGATCTGGTCTGTCTGTCTGTCTGCTTGCCTGTCTGTCTGTCTGTCTGTCTGCCTCTCTATGTCTGCCTGCCTACCTGACTATCTGTCTGTCTGTCTGCCTCTCTGTATGACTGCCTATCTGCCTGTCTGCCTTTCTGTCTGTCTGCCTCTCTGTATGACTGCCTATCTGTCTGTCCGTCTGTCTGTCAGTGTGGGTGAGGAAGCGCCTTGGTTAAGCTAGGATTTTGGGTATGCTGTCAGTTTGTTGACGTGGGCCTTATCGCACATCGTGATTTGTGACAAAATGGAAGGGAGATACATGCTGAATGATAAATGCCCATAAGCCCCAGTGTCTAAGCCCAGTGAGATCGCGGAGCAGTTCCTTTGTCCACGGGCGAGGTTCTGCGCTTTGGAAATGGCACCTCAAGCACAGGCATGCGAATCCCCCCCCCCCCCCCCCCCGCTTCAATAACACAGAATAAGGGACGTCTGACGAGCAAACAGAACGAATAAACATTCATGAGGCCCGGGCCAAAAAGGATTCACCGAAACAAGCCGTATCGCCGAACCCTTAGCCGCCATATCGCGCGGGGAATATATTGGCCCCGGCCGGTTTTGGGAGCGAAGCAGAGAAGGTTGCAGCTTTGAGATTAAATGTCCATCTGGCATTTACCATCCAGACGGCAGAAAACGACTGAACCTTCAACCCGACATCAAACTGAGCTAGCGCGCTTCATAGGCACGCCGCTGCCTCGTAGCGCTCAGTCACCCGCGCCGCCCGTGCGCGCGCGGCGGCGACCGTTTCGGTTCTGAGCCGCGGCGACGGGGGCGTTTCGGTTCTGAGCCGCGGCGACGGACGTGCCCATCGCCCCTGGCTGACGGGGCCGCGGGTGCGAGCCATCGGCGTACGCCCCGGACAGCTTGGTGCCGTTCAGAACGATCTATCAAATCACCGACAGCGATAACAAAGAAGCGTGACCCCGGCTTTGTGAACCGTGCTTGTGGACAAAGAGCGGCTGCTGTAGACGCCCACGCCGCGCGAAGAGATTGTTCCGCCCGTCAGAATTCCTCGGCTCAAAAGGGCCGTGACCAGAATCCCAATAAGTCAATGTTAGTAATATATAATAATATTAATAATTGTATTTCTTTTTTTTCTTTTTTTCTCCCCTCATTTTTCAGTATTTTGTGATGGAGGTGGGGTAGGGAAAACGCTTTATCAATTACTGTTGGCCAGGGAGGATGGGTGGGGGGGGGTGGGGGGGGGGTGTTATCATGTGTTTGTAAAGGGTGGGTGGGGTTGGGGGCTGGATCTTGGATCTCGATAGGACACATATATAAACATGAGTATTAATAAAATTCTAATAATGTTTACCTTCAAAGTGTGTGTGCGTGTGTGTGTGGGGGGGGGGGGGGGGGGGGGGGCGGGGGGGCGAGAAAAGAGGAAAAAATACTCCCATTAATTCTCTTCGATACTCTGACAAATTCCAGGCCTGGTTAACAACAGTAATCCCATCTGGCTATGTCTACTTTACTCTGATTTCGAACAGAAGGTTCTGATAGATCTTAGTGGGAATCATGTGACCAGGCTTTGTATCTGTACAGGTCTCAGCCACTCTATTGTACCCTGTCATTGTCTCATCTGATAAGCGCATATCTGTGGCGCTACACGCTATTGCTCCCATGTGGGCACCTGGTTAAAGGCTCAAAGCCTTAATGTGATTGGTTAAAATCCTAAGGTAGGCAAATTGTGGCGGCACGCTCGATTGTCAAATATAGCCATGGGTGATTTACTTAAACAGTGCCTCGTGTATGAGGGTCTAAGGAACAAAAAATCATGATGATGTCATTAATTATTTCAGAGTTTTATATGGCAGACCGGGTGTTGAAGCTTTGGTTGAAAATGTTGGTCCTCTTTGTGACACGCGCGACTCTTACTGGAAGTCTCTGCGCAACCTGGAATCCGTGCATAAGCCCTTTCCTCTGGGACGGCAGAGGCTTTGATCATCCCTGGCCCCTTGCTGAACTCCACGCCCGATTGGTGATTTGTCGCGGTGATGTCATCGTCTTTGCCTGGGCCCCAGCAGGAGTGGAAATGGGCGGGACTGTGACGCGTAAAGAACATCTTGGCCTCGCTCCCTCCCTCAGGTGCCGAGCCCTCCCTTATGAATCCCATAAATCTGATGTCCTGTTAGTCAGAGGACCTAAACAGAACGTGTCGAGCGGTTTCGCTTGCATTTTTCATTAGCTCAACGTCTGAAATAAACAGCCTACTCCCGTTCAGGAAACCAGTCAGTCGAAGACCAGAGCCCTGTTTCACGAAGCTGTGAGTTAGCTGGATAACTGCTAACCCCGGAACCCTCCCAAATCTGGAACGTACCCTGAAGTAAATAGAGCTGTTCTGGGTTTTACTCGTTGTAGTTCTCCAGCTAACTCAGCAATCCTGCTTCATGAAATACCCCCCAGGTAAAGTGTCCAGCTGGACTTATGCAGCATGCATTATGCAAATGACACTTAAAAGGGTGTTTTTTGCAAATGCTAGGTGCATTCAACTGAACACTTTCCTCTGCCTTTTTCCTTTTTGCTTGGTTGCTCTCACATAACGCAACTTGGGGCATCGGAGGCCTTGTCAGAGTAACACATCTGTCTCCACTCCAAGGTCCAATGGAAGCAAAATCTGAATCCTGGGATGTGGAATTGCATCATTTATATTTGATGAGGTCTTGCACCGAACGCAAACTGTGTTTGAAGGCACTTCCTCGTTTAAAACGACATACACAATGCGCATGTTATAGATGATCCCATATTGCTAGGGTAGGCTTGTCATTTTGATCTTGAGCTATGTTTCCATGTTGCATGAGATCTTTTGTGAAAATTACCTCCCATAACTAGTGCGGTTCCTTCAATACCACCCAGGTGAACAAAGTGTTTGGTACACTTCTCTATATATTCTCATGACATTATATGAAATAGCATTACATTATATATGGACTGTGTTGCACAGTATCGACCAGGGCGTGCCGTGATTTACTGTGTTGTGACAGTTCATTCAGTTTTATAAAGCACTGTTTATAGGGACACAGCACTTTGTTTAAGAGCAAACCATTCAGTATAATACCGGTGCTCTTAAAACTAATCGAATACAGTTTATCACTGTTAGACCCATGTAAACAAATGGTAAAGTTAATTTAACATTAGCCATCTTGCTGTGGCAGGCTCAGAAAGTATGCCAGCCCATGACTCTCAAGCACACTGCTTTAGCCATGAACCATATTTTTAATATGTCACTGTGCTTGCTGCTCACGCCAATGACTGAAATCCACTTTACCCCATTTTGGGTGTGGCTCAGAGTGCTCACCATGACTATTTCACGTTGACTACATTAGGAAAGGCAGCAGTTAGGAGAACTGATTGATTAGAACTGGACACCAAGCAATGGGTTCAAATCCGGTTCAAATCCTGAGGCCTCTCTTTGCCCTGGAGTAGGGTACTTAATCAGAATTGCTTCGGTAAACATGAGGGATGTGATGGCGACATTACATATTCTCTGCGCGTACACTGCATGTTTCTTGGTTTGCGTTTACCAGTGCAGTCTGAATATGCATACAATCTGGCAACCAGCAGCTTCGCTCTCACATTCCCATTTCTCAGTTACTCACAGTGACAAGTCGATTCAACCAGAACAGAGTCTGCACGTTTGAGCCCTAATGGGATCAAACGTACTCCACCAGAGTAAAATTTACTCTGTCGGAGTTGATTTAACATTAGATAATCCGCAGTACGCTGAAAAGCCCAGTCTGTAAAGGGCTGTATGTAACTCAATTCTCTCAGCGGCTCCCAACACTGGCAAAAAGATGTGAACATGCTTCGGGCAAAAGGAATTCGACCGTGAAGTCACATGAATAAAGAAAGACTGGGCGTGCGCTGGGTGAAAGTCCCAGACGCACGCGCCTTCCTGTTAAAATGTCCACATCGTCCTCTGCGAGCCAGTTGGCCTTTCGGTCTAAGCCCCGCCCCCAGCATTCGTTCTGGAACAGCTGGACAGAAAGTTTGACCCGTATTAGAGTTTACATAGTATCTTCCTCATGCATTATTTAGCTCCCCGCTTCCTGCTCTGGGGGTGTTTTTTTTATTTTATTATACTCTAATGCCGCTCAGACCTTATGTAAAATGTATAAAATCACGTGACTGATGCACCAGTTTTTCTCCACCCTCCCCCCCGTTCTGTTTATTAGCCATCTGTCCTTGCAGCACCTGGGCCCCTTTGCAGCAGAGAGCCCGTCGCTTGCAAAAAAGCCTTTCTTTTTTATCGAAAGGAGTGTGAATCAGGAGGTCATAAACGCGTCCGTTTCCTGCCGGTAGTACAGAATCTCCACCGCAGTGAGAAAAGACAAGTCTGACCTCTGTCAGGAATGCATCTGGGTTTCTCAAACAGAGAGCACATTTGTATTTGTGTGGCCACAGTGGTAAAATGACTCTGTCCTCGGGCTGTCATGGCTACTCCTAACAACACGTCTGAGGCACTCCTGGAGAAAGCTCCAGGCCGGGACCCTTCCTCTAAAGAGCTTTATACATTCTAAGCCCAGTCCTCTACCATTATGCGTGCCCATACGCTTAAGGAAGAGTGCAGCATTCAGTCCGATGGAACTGATTGGTCTCGACCATGCCGACTGGTAGAGAGAGCACAGGTACCTGGGCTGCATCAACTAATCAGCCCAGGTGCTTAAAGGTGTGTTCCTCTCCACAGTTTGGGGCCGAGACCGGGAGTACACACAGAGACTTTGAGCTTTGTTTGGCTGAGCACAAAAAGAAGTAAACCGTGGCTGAAAAGCTGGAGGAGCTGGTCAGCTGAAAAGCTGGCCAGGTATGAACGGCAAACTGAAAAGGCATTGCACAGTTTTGCCTTCTTTTGTATTTGTTGTTTTAGTTTGTTTTTACCTGGAACCCTTGAGGGTGAAGGTGTTTGCTTATTTGATTTGGTGTGGGTGCGCTCCCTCTCTCTCCATGTGGCAAACGTGTTTATGTAATACTTTTCAATATAGCGCAGTGTGAATACGGGACTTTTATTCTTCATGACTGTTTTTCATTCTATCATGTCTGCATAGCTATTTCTGACATAATGTGACATAAGAGGGTGAACAATCCCACAAAACATCAAAAGCATGACAGCTTGTTAAAATTCTGGGATTGCAACTGTGGTCAAAACAAAAACCAACATGCACAGGGGTCCCCCAGGGCCGAACCTGAGGACCAATGACGTAGACATGTGGCAGGAGATGGATGTCGCCTTGATCTCCAAAACAATCTACATCTTTGTGCCAGCATGAGATGCTCTTGGTGCATAAGTATTTCCAAATACACCGATAATGGTTAATGATGTGCATTATCCCTGGGTATAGCTCTCGTACCAAAACCTTTTTGAAACTGAAATCCTGAAGTCTGATTCATGCTTCAGTTACATCTGTGTGGCCAACAACATGTCTAAGGTAGACTACTTATTTTACATTTTTTTTAACAGAGCAGCCTTAGATGCCCTTTCATTGAAAGGGCATAACGGATGGGAAGAGCCATCTCGGGCTGCCTTTTCTTTCACAATAAAAGTCCTAAAATGTCATACATAGCAGGCCTCTAAATCATTAATACGTCTCGGAGAGCACTGAATTGCATACACAAGCTATGCTGATTAGAATGGTTCAATAGGCTTCCAGGCCTGACAACGGAATGCCATTTTTCTTATTCAGGCTCAAGGGCTTTTACCCATCTGGATATCAGTCACAGCTCATACTTATGATGCTTTAGTCATCCTGCGTTGTTTAAAAAAAAAAAAACCGACAATGTCTCAGTCTCTCAGGAAGGGAATTGATTCAGATGGATACGTTATGAAGCAGTATTGGCATTGTATCATGTCAGTCACCGTTATTTTTTCATTATAAATTGTAAACGTTAGGGTGAAACATCGAATTGGTTTGGAAGCTCTTATAGAATGCTCTATTTTGAATAAACTTTATTGTGGTCTTGGGTGTATTCTTGTTCTAGGGCTGACGCTTGACAGACACAGACACCAGGCACTGGGGTTCAGTTGTGCTACCACTGCTCACCGCCATTTGCTTTTCTGTCCATAATCTCGACCCGTCCCTCTTCTCCAAACAAACCGGGCTCGACAAACGCGACTTCAACAACCCTCCCCTCATCTGCTCCGGTAATAAATTCAGAGATCAGTGTCAGCGGAACGCTCTCCTGACACCGATGACACGGGTCGCCGTTTTTCAAAGTGCGGACGGGCCACCTGATGGTGACAAATGCCTGCTTCAGCCAAATTAGCGGAATGTTTGTGTGTCATTTGCTTGGTTTCACATGATCCTCATCCTCTCATCAATCCCTATTAGTAAGAGCAGCGCTTGCCGAAACATTGTTGACATTCTGCGTGACAAATTATTTGTGAGTTTGCTGTAAGGTTAGAGTCTTCCGGTAGTTTCTGAACGACTTGCGAGGCACAGGGCGAGCTTTTGCCCTGTAAAGTAGTAGAAGCTTATCTGTGACAGGAAGACAGAAACACGTCTGACACGGAGCGCCAGAGGGGGTGCCAGAGGGGCTGGTAACAATGCAGCGCTCGAGACCTTCTTTAATGCCGGTCATAAATGGATTTCGAGACGCCGGGGTCTTTGGTCTTTGGAAAATGGACCTCTGGTGAGTGGCAAACAGCAACACAAAGAGCCACAAAGCGCGTACGAGTATCGGGACGTCTTGCATCCAGGACGCAATTGGCCCAGAGTGCCTTTCACATCGCTCAAAGGCGAGCGAGTGTTACGCGTGTCCTGAAAGCTTTCGACGCACCATTAAAAGTGCTCTGAGAGCGGCGAGGGCCGGGGGGTGGGAGGGGGCGTGGGGAGTGGGGGGGTGGGGGGCGGGGTGTGTGGGCGGGGGGGCTTTGGGGGGGGGGGGGGGGGGGTGGGGCGCCACGCCATTTCAGACACGGCTATCATTTCTAATTTTAGACGCGTTTCTCGCCGTCCGCATCTGTCATCAGAAAAGGGACTTGCGGCCTTCGATTTCTCGCGCCCGCTTTTGTTTCGCCCTGGATTAAAGAAGAGGGAAGCGAAAACCTCAAAAAAACTTTGCTTTTTGCGCCCATTTCTGATACTCGTAATGCTTCCATGGGGTGGGGGGGCGGTGGGGTTTAAGGTCACATGAAAATTTTTAGCTGCTTTCATTCTGAAATTAAAGCCAGGTATAGAGTCTTTCAATTAACTGTGCAAAACAAACCCAGCATCCCATTTGACTTTGTTCAGTATGATGATGTGGCTGGGTGATGCCGTCCGTAAATGCAAGCGCCCTCACGGTTGCTTTGACACCAACCTCTTGCTTTTTTTCTTATAACAGACAAATATGATTGGTTGCCTCACCAAATGTATGTAACTTTAAGGCTCAGGATTTTGTACTGAGTCTTCAATGAACTAATGTTGGTGAACAATTAGGGAATCTCTTGCTTAAGCAGCCTGGCTATTTAGCTTGTGAATTAAAGTGGAACACATTTTACAATCCACTGTCTTGAAGCTGTGGACAACCATGTTCCTAAATGAGTCAATTACAATTGGATGTTCAGATGCTTCACAGAGTTTGCTTTGAGACTACCAATTTACTTTAGGACTATTAAGGTAAAGTAGCCTTTGGGTTTATTTTGGTTACAACCAAGATGAGTACTTAAATTAGTTTAAGATTATCACCAAAATAAACCAACATTCTGAGGACATGGCATCTGACTACAAACAAGGGCAGAAAACACTCAGATGTGGCGATATACTATATTTTTCTGTGTTCCACTCCTAACCATAATTTGATTCCAGTGCAACATTTAAATGGTATCAACAATTACTGTTATTGATTATGAACCCGCTAAGGGGTCCTGATTTACAAATACCTTTAGCATGTGCAAAATATTTTAGCACACGGAAAACAAATAGCATGACCAATGCATGGTCCTGTCATTTGCTTTGCACTGATCTTCGGTTGTGTTGTTCATTTTACACGCGCTAAAAGGTTCTGCCTGTGCTAAAGGTCTTAGTAAAGGCCCTAAATCGTTCCGGCAGTCTTTTGAGTCATTTCAAGACCCTCACTTAAAATAGCATGAGCAAGTGTCAATTACTAACTGTTGAGTGTACTTGTGGGGGTAATATAAATGCCTTAAATGAATGTATCATGTTCATTATTTTTTTCTCAACACATATATTTCTTTGGTCCACATCTGTCTAAATTCTAACTGGCAAACCATATTTTAAACAGTGCAGCAGTGGTTGTGTAATCGCATACTGGGTGCTCCAGATGCTTTGGCAGTGGATGTGATTATGTGAGGGCCTGCCAGTGTCATGTGTTGAGCACTGTAAGCTTTTCCCCACCGCTTGTTGAAAGCACCTGTTGACATTGTTTAGTGGCAGTCAGCAAGGGATGAAATCCTGGATTTTCCTTCTTTGAGAATTAAGGTAAGCTTCCATCACAGGGGTGTGTGTGTGTGTATGCATGTGTGTATGTGTGCATGTGTATGAATGTGTGTGTGTCTGTGTGTGCATGCATGTGTGTATGCATGCGTGTATGTATGTGTGTGTGTGCATGCATGTGTGAGTGTGTGTGTGCATGCGTGCGTGCATGTGTGAGTGTGTGTGTGTATGCATGCTTATGTGTGTGTGTGTGATATGGTATCAGCCAGCGAAGCTGCTGTCCACCTTGCCCGTGACAGGCAGGACCCCTGCTCGCCCAAAATAAAGCCAAGTCCCACCCCAGCGCTGCGGGAGCAGCCTGCCAGCACAGCCAAACAAGGCACAGCCGCACCCCTTTTAAAACACGTTCAATATCAACCCGTCGTGCGTCCGGCGAATCGGTCATTAAAACAAAATCGTAGCCGAGCGGAGATTTCTGGTAATGTGAGGAATTCTGGCGTGTGAATCCCGCTGAGGTGCCACTTCCCCTGGCTTTGTCTCAAACCCCCTTCTTTGGCGACAGTTGCCATGACGACACACAACGCTTAAAAAAAAAAAAAAAACTTTTTTGTCTCTCCGTGTCGTTTAGGCTGCTCGCCTCATGCAGATGCACTTAAAACCTGACTGCACCTGACCGCTTCTACCGCCTACGGAGCGCATTAGCCACGAAAATATCCTTGGCTCTAGCCATCAGTCCTGTAGCTGCAATTATAATTAATTATGACACATAAAACCGGGTTGGTTTTGATGTGGGTTGTTGGTACCGACGGATGCCTTTTTTTTTGGATGGCGTGTTCTGTATGTGACACAGCGAGTACCATTTCCTGTCAAACGCTGAACGCCAGAGGGACGGAGAGAAACCGGACGGAATTTAGATCTGGTGAGAATACAGAGAGAGGAAGAAAAGGCCCCGATATCTTTGTGTTCTTTTGTCAGGAATGAAAAGAGTTATCACATCTTATTAGCTTTTGGCCATTGATAAAAAAAAAATGCATGCAGCTGAAAAATAAAACAAAAACTGCCAACAGAATTTGAAAGAAAGCCCTGCCTTTTTCCCCTCCTTCTCTCTCCTGTCACCTTTTCCCTTTTCTTTTCCTTTACTGTCTTTTCTGTCCAGTCTTCTCTTTACTCATGCGCTGCACTCCTCTCAACCTTTTTCCCTGTTTTCACCCATCAGATAAAAATTATCAGCATCTTAGCCAAGGGCACTGATACGGTCATTAAAGGGCAAAACCTCAAAATGGAGCCTGGCCTGTGGCCAACAAAACATACAGTGGCATTCAATTCACTGTTTTGCCTTCTTTTGTCTGCCTTATCCAATAAGAAATGACAGAAGGTATTATGTTTACTTTGTAAATATCACAAAGCTTAGTCTTATCGCAAACCTCCTTATGAAGTTCTTCAGGATGGCAGCTGGTCAATATGAGTCACTACACTTCCTATTGAAACAGGCGGTTGGTGTAGCAGCCAGATCCTCCATGTTATCCTTGGATATTTTTTGTGGGTGGGGGCGGGGGTAAGCTCATAGTCTACCAGACATTTCCGCTTTGCAGGTTTGCGATGCTCCCACACGATGTCGAGCCAAAGTGGTGGCTTTATCTTTGACTTTCTACTTTGCGCACAAACAGAGCTGCACATCAGATCCTCAGGTAGTATCAGGACTAATATTCCTCTGTAGTCACAAATTGCACTTATGAAGAGTATGGTCAATGGCTGACTGATACAGCACTGCAGATGACGCATCACAAAGCTGAGTAGTTTTGCATAGACAGGAAGTGCTGCCACTGTGAATGTGGAGGCACTCAGTTTGTACAAATGGAATATATGCCCATCAGCGACAAGAGGCCGACTAGTCCTCGGCAAGCTAACCTGGTTAGCTAGTGAGCTAACCCAGTGCTGCTATTGCACTGTTCTCCTGCTCCATTGTAAAGGCTGTGTGTTTAGTCCCCACTCCAGCCACCTTCCGTTCCGTTGGACCGTTACTCAGGTGGCTGGGATGCCAATTGGTCGACAGAGGCCACCGTGGGCGCTGGGAGCAAGAGCTTGCCGCAAATACGAACCCTACCACGGGCAGCGACATTCCCCTCACCACGGATAAAGAGTTTGAGCAGTCTCGTGCGTGAGGGACCTGGGCCTAAATCACGGCTAAGCCAAGTGAGCGTCTCACCGGGCAAGCACGCCCTTCGGTGGCGAAGGCTGTTCGGGCTGCATTGCTGGCCCGCAGCCTCCCTCCTCCTCTGCACTTGGCCTCTGAGTCGCTCGCCTCGGATGTGTGTCAAGGAGCTTCATCAGCAGATTTCTGTTCCCTGGTGTTAATATAAATCACACCCCGCCCCTCTCGCCGTCCAGTGGAGCAGTTGTGTCATTGTGCTCATCGTCCCTAATCCTCTGGTAATCCGTTCACCGCGGCCACGTCGGCCCACACCTCCAAGGTAAGGCTCGACACGACAGGCCGCTGAGGTAAAAAAAAAAAAAAGTTTGAATGCTTTGTTATTTCCTTTCCTTCCCCAAGAATTCAGCTTGTGGAGGTAATTGTCTCCTCCCCTCCCCTTCTAACAGTGACTGGGAGTGTTAGGGCCTATAAATAATGGCTTTTAAAAAGGCAGTTTCCCTGGCTGCATGGGAAAATTAAACAGGAAGAAAAAAAATGTTTGTTTGAAAGTGTTTCTAAATCAGCCTTGTGAGTACCTTGGATTCTCTGAGCACAACTAAGCACTTTCCCTGGGGTTCATTTTCAAATACTTACTGCCTTCCCCAGAAAACTCCTAGTTATTATCAAGTACCAATTAGAGACTGTGTGTGTGTGAAAGGATAAATACTGGATAAAGGTAGTTATCTATTGTCCAGTAGAGCTTTCCTTCCTTATTTGTTTCTAAAATCGCTTGTCTGAACTCTGGGACTTGCACACAATCGTGCCGTCTCTATTGTAACCGGTAGAGCACCGTCACGCGGTTGCATGAAAAACAGTCACACAAAAAGCACTCTCTCTCTCTCTCTCTGGTTTATCCTCATGCGCTCAGACATCTAGGTCAGATGGATGTTCAAAACATATGTCCTGTTTCATGCCTGCCTGCCTCTAATCCTGGTAATCTGTTACTTGCCGTGCTTACCGCGTAAGTATCTCAGGTTCAGCAGGGAAAAGAGGATCACGGCTCTGGGGTGTGGAAGAGGAGGTGCTCTCTTTCGAGAGTATGAACCCGAGGCCCACACACATAAACCTGAGGCCTACACACATGAATCCTAACTCTCACACATGAACCCAAGGCCCACACCCATGAACCAGACGACCACACACATGAACCAGTGGACCACACACATGAACCAGTGGACCACACACATGAACCAGAGGACCACACCCATGAACCAGAGGACCACACACAAGAACCAGAGGACCACTCACAAGAACCAGAGGACCACACACCTGAACCTGAGGCCCTCAGACATGAACCAGAGGACCACACACGATAACCCGAGGCCCACACACATGAATCAGAGGACCACACACCTGATCCAGAGGACCACACAATGAGAGCTCCCTCACCTTCTAGTGATCGTGCAGCACCCTTTCCATTGAGCCCATTCTGTGTTGCCTAATGTTGCGGCTTCCTTTAAGGTTCAATTCAAAGCCCCCCCCCCCCCCCCATTATGCATCATTGGACGTAATAGCCTTCCAGACAAAGCCTCTGGTGTCGAAACTCCCGCATGTACGGAAGTCCAATTTTCAGGGTCAAATACAGGACGATGTCAAAAATATCGAGCCTGACAAGAATGGGATCATGAAATCAAGCTCAGAGTGCAGGCTCACATATTCCCCGTCCAGTAAGCTTTTGTAGAAACATTGTATTCTCATACCACTCTGTGCAGCATATGGGGATGTTCCATAAGTGGCACAAATTATTTAGGTTCATGAGAAGCATTCTACTATTAAGGAATTCATATAGGTAAGAGGGGGAGAATGGAAAGCATCAAGCTGAAATAAAGGCAGCACATGCACACGTAACATTGGGTGTTATATTTTCTTAAAAAAGATCATGGCCCAAAACCAGACGTGTCTGTGAGGCCTTTCTCAAGAGCGCACTGGACCAGAAGGGCCGAAGAAATGGGAATCCAATGTCCCGAATAGTGCTCGAGTGTGAAAGATACTTTCTGTGGTCATATAAAAAACGTCAGCTAAGACACTTTGTGCAAACCCGCCAATCAAATAAATTTACAAGGGAACGGCCAGAAGGCTTCGTTCCCTGGCCTTAAATTCTAAATCTGTAATCACGCGCGTCCCGCAGCCAGACACTAAATTTACTCGGGGCGGCGGCCCGCGATGCGTTCGTACGGTTTCCCGGAGTACAGGCCGAGCTTGGCTCCGGCGCCGAGGCCTCAGCACCCCGTTGGTTTTCCGAAGCGACCGGCTCGTTTATCAAAGGACAAATTAGCCGGACTTTCTTCGGAGGCTGAAGGGGAGCTCGAGGAATGAGACACCTGCGCTCGCCGCGCCAACCGAAGGGCACCCCCCCCCCCCACCCCACCTACCAACCCCCCCCCACGCGGCTGAGCGACAGCTATAATGGCACCACCAGCTGGGCCTCGCCGCGGTCGGCTAGCGTCAGACGGAGTGTCTCCGTTAGGCAGACTCGTTCATTTTCACCCCTGAGAGACTGACCCAAATGATAAAAACAAATAAGGAGTTAGTAGTGCCATAAATTTAACCATAAATTTGAATTTTGGATTAGTAACCTAATTTGAAGAGAGCCAATGGCTACATTCCAGATATGAATAAGCAACCCAAAAGTACAAATTAGGAAACAGAGCGTCAAGACAAGTGCATTTAAGCCTTCAAATGCTGCAATGTGTGTATGAAATAGGAATATGCGCATATCAGTCAAATGGGGATTGGCTGAACTATTTTAATGTTTTAGACCAGGTCCTCTAATTGGCATCATAAATACCCTTTAGAATCTTGCTCTGTCAAACCTAACATGAGACTTCTACGGGCACCATGCCACTTGTGAGATCCACGTGATATTATAGAACTTTTTAATGATGGAAATCTTTCGCAGGCAGGCAGGGAGCACGGATCAGCTCTTTAATGTACAAGGTTGCTCGTCGTTCTCGTATCCCTCGATGGCTAATGGGGGCCAGTTCAGGGAGATCAACCAATTTATCACGGCCGGGAACTAGCACCATCCACATTAGCATTTACTCTAAAATGGCACCCATGCAAGGTCCTGCTGCTTAACAATGTGAAGCCTTCTATCTCTCAGACGAAACACTTTGATAATAAGTTTACATGAGCATATTGTACAGACTCTTTTGGAACACTTACCGGCAGACAGCGTGTTTAAAATACAGATCCTTGTAATTTCGCTAAAGGGTCGCCAGTTCTGCCAGTTCTTTCCAGTTTCTGAATTAATAAACCTATGAATAAGCCATATAACATTGCCTCAGGTATTTTGTAAATTGGCTCAGACTTGGTGTATTATGAGTGTTGAGCCTGTGTTTTCTCAAATGTCAGTACAGCCTATGCCTACCCAAAAACACCCCAGAGGTTGTTAAAATAAGTTAATATTACATTGGACTATTGATGCTGTGGTGGACTGTGTCGTATGTTGTTTTGAGGTTCTCTCTTGCAAATAAAATTCCCTTTTGAGAGGAATAATTGCCCTGTTGGATTGAATACCCACCCTCAAAAGAAAAATAAACCCAAATATAACTTCCTGTGGTGACAGGTTTGTTATGTTGTACTGCAAATGTCACACCAATGAAGTAACTGTCAAAAATGTAACTAACCTTGAGCCAAATATATTTTTAAAAGGCAGGTGTCATTTCGCAGTTATTTGGCCAGAAAAGCATGCTCACCAGCACTCCAAATAGTCCAAATATAAACTGAATCAGGCACAAATGATGAGTTTCATATCACCTTTCGTATGTAGAACATAAAAAAACTCTGCTACTCCTCAGCATTGTGCCGAGATGTTCAGGAGACGCGAGTGATGAACAGATGTGAGTGAACAGGCGGATCTACAGTTGGTGACATCATCACCCTGGAGATTGAATAAGACGACAGTTAGGCGATCCCTTAACTGGAGCCCTCTGACCTTCAGTTCGGTGAGCTAATTGCGTCAGCTGCCGTGCCGGGCGGCCCGCACAAGGCCGCAGCCTTTCGGCAAGCCTACCCCAGTCAGTCCGGACCGCTCCCGCCGCTGCCGTGATTTAGCGCGGTACGACCTCCCGGGCGTCTTCCCCCTCCCGCCATTTTGAGTTATGTCCGGAGAAGCTCATGGCTCCCTTTACAAGGTCAGGACTTCAGTATCGGCGTTAGTCAGGGACCGGCGGCCCCTTTTCGCTCCACTTTACGGGGAAAAGGAACCGAGGAGCGCGGGGGGGAAGATAAGCGCTTTTTTGAACACCTCTGAGCCGGAGGCGGCTCCTTGGGCCGGCGTGACGGACACTGCCTCCATTCAGAGCGGGCTTTTTTGCCTTAGAGGAGACAAATGTCCTTTGTCACTCCGCAGTGCTGCCTGTGAATTTTTTCGACCAGATACGGGTCCCACGGCACAGACTACTGGGTAATGAAGAGAAATTGTACAAACAAAATGGAGGAGAAAAACTAATACATGTATATAACTATAATAACTCTGAACTAATTCACTTGAACAACAAGTATTTTTTTCTTATAAACTTTAATTTCCCCCGAAGACAATTTCATAACAACTAAATAATAGTTTACAATGAAGTATCAGGAATTATAGCTTTTGGTATTTTGTTCTGGGGAATATGCAAGGATATTGATGTCTATAAATATCATCTTGATCTTTCTGTATGAATATCTCTTCAGGGCTTCCATCCTCTGATTCATCATATTAGATTAGGTTGTGGTTATTGGAGCAGCTATCACAATGAAAACAAGTTTCTGAGGCCAAACAACATTACAGGCAACTGGAGCTTACTGGTAATGGTACCAGTTAATTCCTGGCTACTATCAGCCAACGTGGTAGCTGCAAGAACCTAAAAATGAACATGTATCCTTCAATCTGACAATTAAATGGAAGGGTTGGCTCTTTTTTTTTTTTGGCAAATTCATTTGAGTGATTACAGGCTGCAAAGAAATCAAGGAACACTTTTGTTTATTTGCCAGTCAATGCTGAGGGCAGAGGCTCATCAGACCCACGCCTTCAGGGATTTGTAGGCGGTAGAGGACAAGCGAATCGTGGATGGGCATTTTTCCCCTCTGTGCTGTGTTGACACTTCAGCGCAATTCATAGATAGATGTTTTGCTCCCTTCTCTACAATTGTCAAAAACCCTGTGGTAAAACCGATGAAAGACATTTTGGCTTTTTTTTGTGTGTGTGCCAGAATCATGAGTCACGCTTATAAGATGGGCGAACTCGAAAACATCTGCCAAAGGAAGCCAGCCAGACTCACTGAGCCACAAAAGGCCAACCATGTCCAACCCCCTGAGTTTTCCCACACTGAAAGCACCGCTCTGAGACAGACACCGATATGAGTTTCTTCATATCACACTCATTTATTTGCGGCAGAGTATTGAAGCGCGTCGACGGCTGGTAGTTTTTCGCCGAACGCAGGCGTGGGGGGATGTAATTAAATGGGAGGCGCGGGATCAAAGGGCCTGTGCTTAGGCGGGGGAGCCCATTTGTGTTTCCTGCACTGGGACTAGACACTCGAACGATTCGCGGGTCTGAAGAGGCCGGCTCGGAATGCGGAGTGGCAATAACGGATCCTGAAAAAAAAACTCGACGGACAGAATGTTCCCTCCGCCGTCGGAGGGAAAGGGTTCGCAGAGAGCGTAGACGCCGAGGTGTGTTTCGACACTGCCCGCCACTGACGCCAAATCTAAACGGCCGGAACGCCAAATCGGGCTCGTATCTACGCTCACTGATTCTCGCCCCTCTATCTGCTTTACCTGAAAACCAGTCTCTTTACTGGCCAGTGTAGAGCAGTGGTCTCCGACCCTGGTCCTGGAGAGCTACAGGGTCTGCTGGTTTTTGATTCCACCTTAAAATCAGCACCCAATTGAGACCCAAGACACCAGGTGAGTTGAGTTAGCTGTGTAATCAACTGCTCTAATTGATGCATGAAGTGCAGAGTCACTATGAAAACCAGCAGACCCTGTAGCTCTCCAGGACCAGGGTCGGAGACCAATGTAACAACATTGAAGGCTAGTTTCCCTCTCTTCAATGTTCTTGTTGGCTCAATTACACTAAAAGAGCAGGACTCTTCTGAAAAAAAAAAACCTACGCCCATGTTTTGTAATTCTGTGGATATTTGCAGCGCGACTCAAATTTTAACTGCGAAACGGCGACAGTCTGTGGTATTTCCCAATCCTCATTTAAAGTGACCCCGCTGTTTGTCATTGTCTTCTCTGTGAAGTGAAGATGATTTATCTGAGCCCCCCGCTGCCATTGTAACTCAAAATCAATAGCAGAATGGAGCCTGTTCTCGTCTAATATTTATAAATTATTCTATATTCAAATCCGGAAACCAAAGCATGACTAATGGTCCCTTCCTTTCAAGTAGACTAATAAATATTAGGTCCAAGGGCGGATTATTGTACCCTGTATCAAATTAAGCAAATAACCTGCCCCGTGGGAGTGAATTATCTGTTGAGATCTATTCCTCGTTGCATTTGTTATAAGACTACGCTAAAACAGTGGCGCGAGGGGGGATATTGTTACGCGTGTTTCTTTAATGTGACAGGCGATACTGGTGTCCAGTCAGAAAACGGCGTTTAAAGCAGTTCTCCAGTAAAACCCTCCCCCTTCCAAAAAAAATAAATAAATAAATACAATAAAATAAACAGAAGGTCAACAGGGGTCTTCTGTAAGCTTAAACGGTCTGTGAACCTTCACTGGAAATTAGAGTTCAGAAGCAATCTCATGCTTGGCGAACCTCGTTCAGACCCCGCAGTTACATACAAGGACGCTTTCCCATGGACAAGAAAAGGCTCATTATGACTCCGATTAAAAGGCAAGACTGTGTTCCCAGGGTGGGAAACGCCAAAATCCTCACAATCGCTGGCGAGGCGAAGCTCGCATCCGGACGTCGCCGGTTCTCACGGAGGACGGTGGGATCGGAGGAGGCTTCGGAAAGAGAAGCGAAACCGCGTCTCGCTGACTGCGCGGGGCGGTGGGACGTTGCGCTGATGGAAGTGTGAGCGTCGCGCTGAAAAAAGCCTTTTCACACACAAAGATGTTTTTTAAAAAATCGCTCTTTTCAAAGGAAAACAGGGTGAATTTGAACTAATAATGGAAACAGTAGGCTCCCTCAGTCTAGACCAGTGGGTGTGTAGTTGGGCCCAGCATAGCCCAACAGAAAACAGATTTTCTTTAGAAGTGAACTACAATTTATAGACGGTTAAATGGGTTAGTGCTTGGGGTATGTGAACAGTTCTTCTCTGAGCCGAAATCCTGGTACACCGATGACTCAAGGCATCAAAGTTTCTTCATTGTAGATCAAGGCATGAGTTGTGCACCCTTTGTGCACACATTTCAATTTTATGCACATTTTTTATAATGGAACTATCTGATGCCTCACAGTTCAAGTACCATCAATTGTCGTTGATGTAAAATAAAATATAGGAAAAGAGATACAATTTATGCGGTTGGTTTTGTTACTATTATTTTCTATGGAGCAAGATTTGTGTTTGGAAACCACAAGCAGCTTGTTTGAGTGGCATTTCAATTGTGCATTTTATGACACAGCGGTGGGTTTTGTGTGAAGAGGAAGGACTGCAACGGTGTTCCAGGTTTAAACTAAACACGGGGAAAAAAAACTAAACAGAGTGAATAAATGTGGAAAAAGGGGGTAATAACCTCACTCCAAGCAGGCTGTGTTTTTATAAACGGCCTTATATAGTCAAGGGGCAAATGGGCAACACCTGAGCTGACTACTGATTGGCCTCAGGTGTGCATGATCGGGTTCTCTAGCATTCCCAGGCTGTAGCAAGGACAAGCAGACAAGGGAGGCTCTCTGCTCCTCCCTCTGCTGTTCCTCCTGGTGTCACAGCATATTTCTAACAATAATTAACACATGGGAACACAGGCGTAGGTTTCATTTCAATTTCGAGGCATATTTACTCCTAGGCCACCTAGTCTCACGTAGTCAAACGTCAAGTCTCACAAGCATACTGGCTTGAATCGCAATTAATTCATATAAAAATATTGGGCGTGACATTTGTCCCTGTCTCCTCCCAACCTGCATGCTCTTTGTCAGCATCTTTGCATGAGAAAAAAGCAGAAGGACAAGGTTTTTTTGTGAATGAAGTCTTGATAAAAATGGCCTAGGTCATATAGCTGTACACATACAGTAGATATGGGATTACTGTCCCACCCATGTTTTCACAAAGTTACACATGTCTACTGACTTATTTTGTAATTCCGCACTGTACTGAGAACAATGACATATCTGGCTGAGATTTGGAGTAAAATCCCTGCATCCCAAGCAAGATAAAGTTTACTGTGTCTGCAGGCAGTTGCAGAGCAAGGTGAAGTTAGCAGCAAAGTGGCAGGTAAAAGTGTTTCTTCAGGTTTACATTACTGAACTTGTTAAGACTGGAAGGCCCTACATACCATTTCTGAGTCCTGTGGCCACAAATTCAGGACTCAGAAATGTATTACCACTGTACATTAACATCTTTGTGTCTGGCTACATGGTCCATACATCCATTGCCTGATGACTGTAGGCCAATGGGGCATGGCTATGTGTGTGTGTGTGTGTGTGTGTGTGTCTGTGTGTGAGTGGATCTGAGACAGGATGGTACTGTATGTGTGTGGATGTGATATCTGGAGCATCTATCCCTTCCTTTCTGGCATCTCCGAGGCCTTATTTTCGGCACATTTTCTATCGTAATAGTAACGGTTTCATCCATTGATGACAGTAGGACTTTTAAGTGACAAAAAAGGTGCAAATACACGTGTCTCTAGCATTAGAAGTTATAAAAAAAAAGACTAATAACAAAAAAGCAGGGCTGTCGCACATGGGTCTTCTAGGTAACTTGTGCCCACATGAATTTGTGTTACAAAAAGGAAATCTGTCAACTGCTCCAATCTCCCACCTTTTGTCAGCGCTCGGGGCGAGATGACAGGCGCGGCCCGCGGAACCGAGCTCATCAGCGGCGCTTTGTCTGCTGATTGGTGTTTCATCGCCTCCGAGCATGGACCGCTCCCGCCCGCTCGCCGCGCCCGCGCACCCGCCGTGATTGACGCGGCGGGAGTCCCCGGGCCCGGGCGCCCGCCTCGACCCGCCGAGAGACAATGGCGGTAATGAGAGGAGCCTTCGGTGCGCTCACGCTCGGGACCGCGGGGAGGACGGGGCGAGCGGCTGACGACAGGAAGATGGGGGGCAGGGAGGGGGGGGGTCCTGGGTTCCACGCCTAGCGACCGCGTGCTTCGCGCTGCAATCAGCCGCTGCCGACCGCGGCGGGATCTGATCAATGGGCGCCATCGCCATGTGCAAACAGCAAACGGTCTCACGTTCCTGTGATTAGACTTCTAGGGCTAGCTGCTCTATCCTGTTTGATGGGTGTAATCGCTTCACAAACACTTACAACGATGGAGTGAATGACAATGGCTGATTTTAACACTAACAGATGTTAGGCTCATTCATGAGAAATGTCTGTGATTCCTCTTTTTATCTCCTTTGTGCAATCTATGCGTCTGACTGGAAGAGATTAGTGCGTAAGCACGGGCCTGCTTTTCAAGGACCTGCATCCTGTAATTCAGTTGAAATCCACTGCTCATTCCACACTCATTAATGAAATATACAGATAATAATAATAATTCATTTTTATAGCGCCTTTCTCAAACCCTAGGTCACTTAACAGAGCATGGCAATGGAGATCTCGTACATACACACACAAAGAGGGGGGAAATGAATAACTATATGTATATGTAAATACACAAAGGTAAATACAATTACAAAAAAAATATGAGAAACAGAGTAAAGCTAGCAGTGGGGAGAGAGTTCAGTGTGAGAGAAGCAGTGTTTCATGTGCTTTTGATTGAGATCTGAATGAGGGGAATGGCATTACAAGAAAGGCGGTGTCAAAGTTTTGGAGGCCATGGCACTGGAAGATCTGCCACCTACAGGTAACAGAGGATGTAAGGGTACAAGTGTGAGTGCGAGGGAAGAGTAATTCAGAGAGGGAGAGAGGGAGGGAGGGAGCAAGTCTGTGAAAAGCTTTGAATGTGATGGCGAGCAGTTTGTATTGTATGAGTAATAGGGTGGAGATTTAGTGTAGTGGACCGTCACCTTTGGATGCTCCTTGCAACTAGTCTGAAATGTCCTGAGGGAATTTTTCCTTACAACTGTTGCCACTTACCATTCTACTCTCCCACTCTGGCTTGATCTGTGGGAGTTTAGGCCAGGGTAAACTGTGTAGCGTATTGTGACAAATAATTAGAAAAATGTGGTCTATGAATGAAACTTGATTGGTTGGTTGATTGATTGATTGATTTATTGACAGAAAATGGGGGTTATTGGGCGTATGTCCTGGTGTGTGTGAGTACTCTGCCATCACAGTTCCAGACATTGTGGAGTTTACAGAGAGTTCTGGAAGGGAGACTGACAGAAAGGGCC
This sequence comes from Anguilla anguilla, assembly GCF_013347855.1. Lineage (NCBI taxonomy): Eukaryota > Metazoa > Chordata > Actinopteri > Anguilliformes > Anguillidae > Anguilla > Anguilla anguilla. The sequence continues at coordinate 14,162,792 of NC_049217.1, forward strand.
TAGCAGTGATCCAAGCAGGAGGAACTGAAAGCACGTACGAGAGTTTCAGCATCAGTGAGGCAGAGAGACGGCCAGATGTCAGCCATGTTACGCAGGTGAAAGAACGCAGTTCTGAACGACGACAAATTTAGCACGACAGGCTAACGTGCATTTGTTCGATTCACACAAGTTTCTTCTTGTGGGAAAGTTTCAATGGGGCAACAAAAAAACAGAGTTAACCAGAAGGCACAGAAGATTGAATAATTAGCACTGATGTAAAAATGCAATGTACTGATATTTCTTTAATGGAATGAGTCATTAGGTACTCCCACAGGTTGGAAAAAAGTTTATTAAGTCATAAAAATCATTTACAGTCTGTTGATCCTGCATCATTTTCATTAAAAAATATATATATTCTGTGGATGTCTTAGCACTGGTATTATTGGGTGTTCCTTTTTCATCATGTGGGCATTTATTCCTTGCAAACAATATTATAGTATTCCCTTTTATCCCCCCTCCCCCCTTACATTGTGAGGCATCACACTGCTAATGTTAACGAGGATGTTGAAAAGGCTGCTTCGCTTAAATTCAGAATATTAAGAGTCGTGAATAACAAGAAAGCACAAGCGGAGAAAAGGCGTCAGATTTTTCTAGCGTGATACAGCATGGCAGGTGACACTCCGGCTTCATCACTTCATTTTAGCAGTTTCTTTTCAGTTTCTAAGCGATGGCATGGGCTGTCAATCACCGACTTCTCTGAACCAATCAATTGACCTTGCTTCGCAAAAAAAGTAATGTGACTGCTACATATCAGGATTGCAAGGAATTCAGCTGATCCTGCCTGCATTCATTCTGGGGGCCGTGAGGCTTTGCTGCCTGGATACAGTCGACTCCGGTCTCGAAAGCATTGGCCTGTAAGATTATCTTTTAATTCCACGCGCATCCATCCAGTTGTCGTTGTTCTGACTGAGCAGTGTGGAAAATGTTTTGCAGACAACGCACCCTCTGCTATAATAAAGCAGAAATAATTCATTATTTGCATGTAAAATTGCAAAGCGATTTCTTTTGGGTATGACGGCGGAAAATAAACAGAGCCACAGACACTGTCTCCATTGACTTGGTATCTGCCTCAGCCCCACTAGGATTAACATTTGTGAAACTCAGCCTGTGCAAGTTTGATAAATCGAGTTTCTATAGCAACCGTACCTTTGGTCTTTTCAGCCGAATCAATCGAAAAGTACTTCTATCGCCCGTTTAATAGATGTGTCACCGGTTTTTTTTTGTTTCCTAGTCTCCAGGTTCGCTGAGATATTCGGATAATTATTAACGCTAATCTTCGCGCTTGGCGGGCCGAGTCAGCCTCGGCATTCAGCTCGCGCGTATGGAATCGCACGCGCCGGGCGCGTTTCGCCGGTCTCATTGTGCGTAAACCCTCCCACGTCGGCTTCTAATTGCAGCCTCGGATAATGAGGGTGGCGTATTCCGCGCGCGTTGAAACGGAAGGCTCTCCGAGCCATTCTCTGTGTTGCGGGAGAGATGGTGAGAGAGCCCGTCGTGGTCCTGCATCCTACCTGCCTATTGAAGTGTGGCTGCTCTAATGAGAGGGTAATTAAAGAGTTAAGCATAGTGTGTCCACACGTCATGTGGGGTAGGGGGTGGTGGTGAGCTGTATAGAAAACAGCTCAATATTATCCCGAGTTTTGTGCATCAAAATGAAAGACAGCTATATCCCTACTTGATTTTGAATTAGTATGCAGCCCGCTCAGTATTCTTGAGATTCTATTTGCAATTTTAATGGCAGAAAAATGTTTCCATTTTAAGAAATTAATGTCCTCTTCGCAAGGGGAATGATGAAATATGCACATTCATCTGCTGTCTTTTTCCAGTGCAAATGTTTTTTAAAACATACCCCTTAGCTACTAGATTTTTAAAAAATCATTATGAAATGAATTTACAATATTCTGCAATACATGCATTACATATGAATGCATGTTCAATTCGGAAGAAAATCAATATGAGAACATCGTTCTCTACCTGGCTTAAACACATTTGGTCATATGATTTGTGGGGAAAAAAGAACAGGAAATATAATTATAAAGTAATATCCCCTGCAGTGTTATGTCTGTGGTGCATTAAAGTATTTTCATAAGAAGCAGTGTGTGTTCTCGAAGACCGGTGAATCCACACGGAATAATGGTCATCTTATGTTATAACGTTTGTGGGAGGAACTGAGGAAAACCGATTAACATTTCTGATTCCCTATGAACGTTGCGTGTATGACCTTCACAGCCATGGGACTGTAAGAATTTTTAAATATCTGTCTGCACCAGATTAGTAATAAACCTTGAGCCCCGATTTGTTTACTTTTGACTCTGCGAAGACTAACTCTTTACAGTTTTTTTTTTTTTTTTCACTCACACATTTCCGTCCCCCAAAAAACTTTCTTTCCATTAGAAACTTTCATTTTCATGTCCCTGGATTGTACTTTGAGCCGCATGTGTCATCACAAATTTCCCTCTGAATGTTTAAAAAAAAACAAAGTGACATTTGAAGATTGGCGATGGCAAATGTGCAAAAACCGAGCAGGCTCACAGAGTGTACTATTTCTTTTTTTTTTTTTTTTATTTACAAAAGGCACCCCATAGCAGAACGCTCAAATCAACTAGGCCGCGCTTTGGCGTGAACGGCAGACCCGGACGTGCTAACCAATAGGATACGAGCAGGGGATTCTTACAGCAGCAGTGCCTCACCGCAGGTTCTGTATTCCGGAAGAAGTGCGCTACGGCAACACAAAAAAACCCACCACGCAACAGTGCTTAATAAGACTGTCTCTTTGTATATTGCGGTTCATCCATCTCCCCTCCTGAGAGCCTTCGGACAATAAACAGAGTTTATCAATGGTTGATATCCCTAAAAGCTCTCTTACAGATTAATTGCATCCTTCCATTATTGACTGTTTGAGAGTAAAAACCCAACTGCGAGGTATTTGCATTTAACAAATGGGCCACACTTTAAGGGTCTGCTTATACAGTTGGTAATAAATTTATTGGATGTTTCTGTCTATTAAGCTCTGCACATTAAAAACAAAAAAATTCAATCGTATATGTGATATGGGGGTGCTATAGCACAATGCAGGGGCGGAGCTAAGGGAGTCTAACAGGGAAAGCTTTCCCGAGCATTAGCCGGTGCGGGCGGGGAGGGAGGGTGCTTGATGCTACTTTATGCAATTTTCCACCCATACCATCACAAATAAATAGGGGGGGAGACCACGCACAAAATAAATTAGTCTGCTGAATCTGTTTCTTTTTTTGACAATCAATTTATTCACAGTAAGCCTCCCCCCATTGTCCACAAATGCAACTCAACCCAATTTACTCACCTGCTTCGTAATGATATGCAGCAATAAAGTCACTTATAATAATTACAATCACTTTTCATTTGTTAGCACCATTCTTTTTCCAAGAATCCCAACACACATCTCACAAGAGGGGCATATCTCAGTATCGAATTATACAGTCCACATGATTCATGTGTTGTTCAGATAAGGAAAAAAAAACCCTGCTTTTGCCATTGATATGCAGACTTCAGATGAAGAGAGTGATTCATAAATTACTGAACAGCGGCATACACCACTTCAAGGCCATTTTGTAATACTGTGCAGTCCAGGCAATCCTGATTATGAGGCTAATGGCATGAACTCATATGCCATTCATGTGCATTATTATTTTCAATCCATGTCTGTTTGGATTATGTATTACTTTTATTACTTTTCACTGAAGCACTTCTTAGCACTGAAAATGATACAGGGTTAAGTAATGTTTCAAACAGAGATGGGGGAAAACATTGATACAGCGTACACCATGTGAAACTGCAGCCGGTTGACGTTCGATATGGATTTTTTAAAGCAATGGCGGTTTGGCCTTTTGCCAGTTTACGTCTGGTTTACATTTGATTGATGGCACAGGTGTAAATGTGGCAGTCAGTGTGTGCATTAGAATGCTGAGACTCTATGCACTTTCTTTTGCATTATTTCATCTCAGTTGTCAAAAATTCCGTGAAACTGACACCACTTCAAATGCAATGAATAAATATAGTATATGATTGATTCCTGGTTTTTGGAAATAAATATTTTGCCTTTTAGGGCTATTTTTCTTCTTCAGTTGCCATCATTATCGTGGGCAACGTATCCTGATAGTATCGTTTTGTGAGTTACCCCATGATTCCCACCCCTGGTTTCAAACATGCTAGAAGTTATTTTTTCATGTTTCTATGCAACATTAACATAACATAACATAACATAACATAACATAACATAACATAACATAACATAACATAACATAACATAACATAACATAACATAACATAACATAACATAACATAACCTCATGACGCAATCCGATTATTCAGCCCAGCAATGCTCACCATTTTCTTGACAAAATTGTACCTAGTGCTCTGATTACCTACAGACTAGATAGTATCTAACACCGTATCGAGCCTGTTCTTGAAAATCCCCAGAGTTTGTGCTGCTACTTCAGTACGTGACCTGGCAGGCTATCCCACACATTGACTTCTCCCCGTGTGAAAAAAATGGCGGAACGGATGGAGGCGGAGCAGCCCCTTAAAGCAGCCTCGGCTGATTGTGAATGCAGTGGCACGCGCAGGCTAACGTTTAGCCAGCGCGACACAATCTCCTCTGACCTCTGCGTTGCTCACGAGGAGCTTACTGACCAGGTAGCGGGAGCTTTCCGCACATTTCTCATACCTCGGAAGTGTGAATGTCAAACAGACTTAAAAAAAAAAACGAAAGAAAATGTCTGACTTAAAGCGGCGAAGCCTGACTGTGCTAATTGTTAGCATACGACTGGCCTGAAAGGCTGTTGCGCGAGCTAATGATCTACTTCTGCTGCCGGCTGCTTCCCGCCATCCGCGTATGCTGCGTACAGCACCAGACAACGCTCATTGGTAAATACGGGCGCAGTCAAGCTTTCGCTTCAGATTGGTTTTTGGGAGGACGGCCTGCTGTTCCTCCCCCTTCCCCTCCTCCCCGCCTCCCTGGTACGTTTCGAAGCGATTCAAGGCTCTGTCATGCTGTAAGCATCCATTAACGTGCTTAATTTCCAATCTGCATTGGGTTTTGTTTACAGATTTGGAGTGCGTCCCATCACTTTCTCTGCCGTTATGTCGCACTGACAGCCGTGTAAAACATTTAAAGGGCATTAGCGCGCAAGGTTTTAGTGAATTGACAACTTGAAATGTACCTCAGCGTCCCCCCTCCCCCCTCCCGTCCATCACTCAATTTTGGAGCATGATGAGGTAATTGCTGTCAAACAATCTTCCTTGTACTTGAAAGCTTTTTGTTTATAGGGCCTTATTTACTAAGACCTCTAGTATGTGCAAAACCTTTTAGCACTGGAAAACCAATTACATGGCCAATGATTGGTCATGGTATTTGTTTTACACCAATCATTTCTTAATTGTGTGTGTTGGTTTTGCTTAAAATCTAAAATAAGGCCCATAGTGAGGGAGAGAGGGGATAACTAAAAGCCTGTATAAATTACGCAACCAAAATCCAAATGCATATGGAAAGCAGTTACACAGTTTGTCAGTTCGATTTGGAATTCCGAGTCTCCCATGCCAAGTTGAATTCCTGGTCAGCAGCAGGACTGTTCGCCTTCTACTCAACATTATTTGAACAGCTGATGCTCACCTAGACTGTCTAGTCTAAACATTCCACTAGCTGACTACTAGTCTGCTATTGGGAAACTAGCGGGTACTGTATGTTTTCTGGCTGGGAAACAGACTCATTTTTGTGCATGAACAGTAGGCCTATTAGTCTCTGAATATTGGTTACCAAGAAGAAAACAAGGCCCAAACTGAGATATTACATCATTTCACTTGATGTATCAAACCTAAAAAACTGACACCAAAATTGACACATGCCCCTGTAGAAATATTTAGCAAAATCCTGAATTAATTTATTACCTGTTATTTTTTTCCAATCATCCGGAGTTCTCCTCATTAATTATTCATTCATAAAGCAGGAAACCAGTTATGCTGCTCTGTCACCTTGGCAATGTTGCATTTTTGTATTCCTGAGTGTAAAAATTATGTTCTCCACCGGTGATTGTAACTGCCAATGTATTATCGAGGTGTTATGATTAAAGCATCAGGTATGATTAAAGAAAAAGATCATTTTAAAAAGCCAACACGCTGTATGGTAGTGATGATTGTTATTATGCTTTAAAAAACATTTGACAATCATTCATATGGTTTATCACACAGCCTTTCCTCAAAGTATTGTTTAATTCAAGGTGACCATAAATTGTATTTTTTTTTTTAAAAGAGACAGGGCTGGCAGGTGTTATGAACATAATTAACAAAATTTAACCAGAACAGATATTTTCTGTCTCAAAAAGAAGAAATGTCCAGGGAATTTCTGGTCAGTTACTTAATTCAAAACCTAGAAGCCTGGTTTTTTTTTTTTTTTTTTTTCATTTGCAAAGTAGCCAAACATTTGCAGGTTACACATTAGGTTTTTCGCAGGTTTTTTCATGTTTACTGGTACATGCACAAAAAACTAAATTTGAATTTTGAACATCAATGATGAATTATGTGGTCCATAGCTGAGTGTTGCCTCACAATGTTAATGGTCTGTTCTCTTAAATTGTGTGCCTGACCGTGAATTCAACATGATCTCGAAGCCCTTTTCTGTCCGGCTTTTATTTGCTAAACAGCACAGTAACCCATCATCTATGGATTTCCCATCCCAGTCGGTACATGAACCTGTCTATTTTTTAATGAAAATACACATTGCATCGGATATCCGGACTAAACTGCATTCGTCAATCCGCGGGGTGCAGACGAATTGGAGATAAGTGTTTTTCTCGAGGGATTGACCCATACACTTAATCTCTTAAAAGAAGAAGAAAAACTAGAGCCCTTGGTCTTTGGCCTTGTTTGCCTTTCCAACCTACATATGCTTCATAATGTCAGATTATGATCTGTGCCACTCAAGAAACCCTGGTCTTTGATAGATACATATGCCATTACGGCTCTTTTCAGATTCGCTCGACGAGAAGGCTCTCTGGGTAAAAAAAAAAAAAAAGCACCAGAGGAAACCTAATTGGTCGAGACTTGTTTGCATTGTCTTGAAGTATCCCATAAGGCCATTCTGTGAAGCATGACACCATTCAAACAAACACAGAGCCTGTCCATCAGAAGCATGGCGGTGGATACTGAAGGATTCCCTAAAGCAGAATACATTCAAAATGGATCTTTAGCAGCATGCTGCCATGCAGCAAATTGCGGCCATATAAAGAAGAGAGACGTTAGCTTGTCATTTTGGGACATGCAGTTGGTAGGACAAGTTTTTCATCAAATGCACCATGTCTTACTGCATCCTTTATTTTGGAAATTCCATTACTACTGAATAGTCACATACAAAACTGTAATCTCATAATCTGTTTATTAAACTTGCAAAAGATTTATGATGCAGTGTTAGAAAAGTTTGCATTTCTGTACCATGACAATGGCCTTGCACAAATTCACTCACTTGTAATTGACAAACATGCAGCAGTTTGATTAACAGAAGATTTAATTGTACAGCTGAAGATTCAAATTTAGAAGTAGGCATAGATGGCAAATGCCATATTTACAGTGTTTGGGCACTTGTATGTAGCCGTTAATTTAGTTAATGTAACATTTACTGACACTTCACACACACATGTACAGTGTCTGGCATGAGGGAGGCCTTTTAGTTAAAGATGAAAACATCTGATCATACAGACAGCCTCTTAATTTAGAGACAATTAAGTTTATGTATTAATGGGTAAAGCAATGCAAAATGTTTTTGTGCCCTTCCGAAACTAATGTTGTGCTCTGACATTCTGGCCATTACCCACAATGCAATATTTTATTCAGTTTACGGTTAATAAAAAGGTTTATTTTGCTCAATACATCATGCCTCTCTGTCATTAAAATCCTACTGAAGTAATTACAAGCAAAATGGATGAGATGAGCGTAGACTCTATTGCTTATTGCCTTCCTTTTTCAAGAGTTTAACCATTTTACTTGATGTTATGTAGACACAATAAGGAGTCGCTTTCATTAAGGGGCCAAAATACCTTTACACTGTGACTACAGCTGTGGGAACACTGTAACTAACGTATGCACACATTGTACATAAAATATAAATGCCAATAGCCATACCACCCTGTACCCTTCTCATGAATCCTAAGGAGCTGTGGGCTTGGTTGGTGTTTGGATGGAAACCTCCTGAGAAATCTAGGCCTCTGCTGGAAGAGGTGTTAGTGGACCAGTAGGGGGGGCGCTCTTCTCTCTGAACCAAACAGAAATCCAATGCCCAGCACAGTGATGAGGGCCCTGTGTCGTAGGAGGTGCCATGCCTCAGAGGAGACAAGAGTGGTGACATTAACCTCAGTGTCTTTGCCAGGTTCCCACACAAACTGGGCCTCAGCGCAATCCCACAGTGCATTCTCACCAACTTCGATTCCCCAGGTCCTCGCTGCAGAAGATAATTGAATTTTCCGTCGAGCTACTCAGGTTAAATGAAATAAAAATAATCACGTTCCTAACAAAGACTTGCATGTCTGCATTTGCATGTTGAACTTTGAATGTTTACAAAGCTGTACTGGGGAAAGAAGAATTAATTAGCTAGCGAGCACTTGTAATTGCAGCAATTAAATTTTGTGGGTAGAAAACACCAATTGAAACACAGCCACAAACTAGTTCTACAGTTTAAACTGCTACACAATACAGTCGTTACACTACGCTGTGTTAATATGTGTGCATAATTCATACATTATAATTGGAACATAATAATTGAACATTATAAATATAATTCTGATGTAATTACACATGTAATGGGGGCTTTTAAGGTATACTTTGTTCCAAAAAATCTAAAATGAGGGTGAAAACTTATTTATTATTAAATCACTATCTTCCATTAATCTCAGTTTGCAGGATAATGGTCTTTCAGCACAAGACTCCATTTCAAGAGAACTCTCGAGTTGACAAAACTCACAGTACATCTCAGTTACTATTGTATCAGTGATACTCACACAGCACATGAGCATCTCCATTATGTTACTGCTGTAGTCTCTTAAGGCTTTTAGAAGACAGCAAAGCCTTTAAGCATCCTCCCATATTTTCATTAGCACTGCCTGCGACTAATGGATGGCAACTGTTAGCATTTTCCTCTCCCTCCACCCACAGGACAGTATTCATTGACAGGAGATATTGAAGCAGATGTTCCGTCTGCATTATTATGTTTCCAGTGAAAGGCATTACCGTAAAACGGTATGGCACAAATAATCGAAAGGACCCTTTTAATACGACAACAAGGCTTATGCGCAAAACAAAGTTGGATCTAAATCGAATCCTAATACTTTGATTTGAGTGTCTAGCTGATATCTGTGAAATGGCGTGATTCCCCTTCGACATGCAATGACTAAAGTCCAGTGGCTGTGGAGATCTGTTATGCGCACATTACTCACAGGCCAATGCTAAACCCACAATGACAGCACCAATAAGTCAGCCCCTAATGTAGATTAGAGTTACTGGTTCAGATCTGTGTCTTGAAATTTGATGAAGGATTAAATTCTGGGACTGCCACTGAGTTTGAAATCAGTGCTAAACCAGGACTTACACAGAAGGAGAGAGTCAGGCACAAGTAGTAAGTGTAGTGCCTCTAAAAAATATAAGGAAGAAATACAAGAGTCTGAAATCGCTCCCATCCCTGGACTTCCTTAAACCAAACCCACAATGAGAGCAAAGGGCAGCAACCAGAGGATCGGACTGCTTTATGGACTGTCTGGTTACCCAAGTTATATGAACCAAGAAGTGTACCCTTTGGAGCCCTGTATTACACAACTCATAGCCAGATTATTTTCTGTTATCAGTGATGCAAAAATGAGCATTAAACAGAAACAAGTCTCACTTTCAATTTGATGAAAGTACACCTCATCCTCTCTATGACTGTACGGCCCGGTCCCGGTTCATCTCCTAATCGCCTCGCCTACACACTAACACTCCTTTTGCACATTCGCAGGAGTCGCCATCTTGCACAAGGGTTGTCCCAGAACCGAGCGAGCCAAATTTCAGCGAGGGATAGCGGCTGTTCTGACTTCCGACGCTCCCTCAAAAATTAGGAACTTAAAGTGCTGGGTTAAAAGCAGGTGCCGACCCAGCAGGAATTGCGTTGCTTGATGCTGTTGCCAGAGTCATTAAAGCACGGCAGAGCTAACCACATTAAATGTAATTGCCACATTATGCCATTTCAAAAGACAGTCACCGTGGTCATCGCAGTATTGTCTTGCTTGCAAACAAGTGTTGTCTCAAATTATGCAAATTTTGTCGATTAAGTGTACCGATAATACCAATTAAAACTGCGGTAATTATTATTTGTAATGCAAATGTAGCAGTTCAAAGTAGCCCACTGAGCCCAACTGTTAAGTGATATTCTTTTAAGTTGTAATTACTTATTATTAATAATAATAAATTATTTGTAAATACCAATCTGTATATTACGATTCTTCAGAGCAGACCAAAAGTTAATTGCACACTTTGCTGCTTTTTATGTTCCCTATCCTCAATGCCTGCCCTTGCTTGTGAGTGGCCCTTAATTGAGCTTAACTCCAAACAGAGGGGGAGCAATTAGGCGGTGACTTAGGACCGGGGAACATTTTGGTAAGCACCAAACTAAAACTAGCGATGGTAGCACATTTCCCCCTTGCCTCCCTCTTCTTGTGTACAATAAAATACGTGTAAAGTGTTTGGACACATTAAGATATATACTATTTTCATTACCAGTGCACGTTGAGCTGGATAGTCAGAAGCTGCCCAGACATTCACAGTCCACTCTTCTCTGTTTAATGTTCCTAATTGATGCTGTGTCTTTTAAGAGACAGCAATAACACTCCCTGGCTCGCTGTGAACTTGCAGTTGGCCCCCATGTGCTATTCTAGACCTCTGCTAGGTCCTTAGCTTTAGCTAGGTTTCTTTAATATCAACACATGTAGGAAACATTTGTCATGATTTTAACTTTTGTAATATTTTCATTGTCAAGAATACAAGATGGGTAGCATTTTTGAAAAAAGCTGCTAAAACATGCTAATGAGATCTATGTTTGTATGGATTTTAAATTGAAATAGAAAAACAATATTTACAGCTACAATGTGAGAGCCTCTAAAAACATATGGCTAGATGCCAGGGTTTTCAACAGAGGGGGTTTCAACATACCCCTGGGGGGTCCTTGAAGTTACTGTAGGGGGTTCCTGTCTAGATAAACAATGACTGTATATAGATTTGGCAAACTATTGTTATTTTTTATATAACCCTTTTTAACTTAAAATACCTTTGAGTCTTGGTGGGGAGTCCTGGATCAGATAAGATTGAAAACCCCTGCAAGAATAAATGAAAGTAGACATTCAATGCATGATTGGTGTTTTGATTTCAGTTTGAAAGTTACTAGCACTTCGGAGTTCAGAACATCCTCCTTTCCTGAAGGGTATATCAGTCTAAGTTCCATAGTACTCCTTGCACCGTGATACCTGTCGCCTTCCACGTCTACTTCAAACCCTCTGTTTCTAGTGTCTCTGCCTGGTTTAATATTCCCTTCAGTCTTGTGTGCCAAAGATACGTCTCTCCTATCACCAAGACTGAGCTGTCAGGAGAAAGGACTTTTATCTGTATTACACATTATTTTAATTTGGATTTCGCTCGTACATATTTCATTACTGTGTCAAATAGTATTTGAGGGGTTCATATGTTATTCTCATGCTGGGAGATTGAAGGATTATCAGTGCTGAAGGTGACGTGCTGAATTACATAGAATTAAGGTGCTCCTTTCAAAAGGATTTTATCTCATATTGCAAAATCAAATTATAATAAACACCTTTATCCATGAAATCAGGTCCCTGGACTGTATGTGGAACTGAAATATGTTTCTGCAGTTGCCAATAGCCAGACTTTGGGAAATAATTCGGTAATGAGCAATGGATTTAAAACTCAGCATTCATTTCCAGACTTGTGTGAGGACGTTTCCCTTTTATGCTACTTGGTATCGTGATATTTTCTGACAACTAACCTGGCAAAACCAAACATGTCTGTTTCTTTCCTCCTCTCTCATCCTCCGTGAAGTAACCGCAAACTGGCCGAGGCTTTTCGCCGTATTTCACGATCATGAAAGCGCCGCCACTTGAGTTCCTCTCATGTGATTTCATTTGTTCTCTGCGCCATCCCTCCATCTACTCAGGTGCCCCCCAAACCCCCCCCCCCCCCCCTCCACCCACGCCATGTCTTTATCAATTTATAACACATCTCAGATGGACACCAAGAACACAGAGGCCGGCGAATGAAAAGAGAGGGCTCGCATTAGCGTTAGCCTAGCCACCAAATGATTAACGGCCCTCCATTTGTATCGTCCCTGCCTTTGAAGCTCCGTGAGTAGAGAGAGAGAGAGAGAGAGGGAGAGAGAGAGAGAGAGGGAGAGAGAGAGAGAGAGAGAGAGAGAGAGAGAGAGAGAGAGAGAGAGAGAGAGAGAGAGAGAGAGAGAGAGAGAGAGAGGGAGAGAGAGAGAGAGAGGACATTTGTGACTTTGGGCAAACAATCAAATGGCCGAGTTGGTGTTGAGAAACTTTCAGATCTGCTCATTATCGCGAGTGAAGCATCGTTAAGGACCTCTTCAGTTCCCTTTTTTTTTTTTTGAGGGCTGTCATGTTCTTCTGGAGTACAAAGGGGCTCAGGAAGGCAGCATCGCTGCGGGAGACGTTGTGCATATTCCTTGGCGCTAACTAGCGCCGTAGCTCCCCAGTCTTTAGAAACGCAGTAGGGGGAAAAAAAATGTGAGGTTTGGGTTGGTTGCCCTGGGGTGTGACTGGAAGCGGTGCTAACATTGCCATTATCACTTTCATCCTGCTGTTATACTAAACACAACAGAAATGTATAACAAGCCGCAAAATTAGTATTAAAATCCAAAGCCAAATGTAAAGCCAACTAGTAGTTGGAGTAATGGAGATCTCCTACGGACTTATGGTCTGCTATGCTGGTTTTTACCACAGCGTGTGATAGCATGTTACAATGAGCAAAGCTGCGTTGAGAAAATCAACTGAAAAGAAATGTTTGGGTAGCATTTTCAATACATTTTCCTCAGTTTAGTTTTTGTAAAGCAACACATCAACTCAGTTGAAAACAGCACAGGGAAGAAACTGGCATTTGCTAATTTATCCATATAAATCTCTCTAACAGAAAGAAATTCATCTAAATAAATCTCTCTGACATATATATATATACTTGAAACAAGAGAATAAAGCATTTGCAAATAAGAAAAGACTCATCCCAACAGACCCGCCTTTGTCATTTTGATCATGCAAATCAAAGGGTTGAAACTGCATGCACACGCTGCATCGATATACAAAGAAGCAGGCTATTTCTGTTCAAATGTGCACGTGTGCCAGCCTGCTCATTTCACTGGCAAAACCAGAGGCCAGAGTCAGCCAATCAGACTCGATGCAAAGCCCGCCTCCAGACCGACCCCCCCCCCCCCCCCCCCCCCGCCCCCCCCCCCCCCAGAGCTAACAAACGGCCGGAACACAGGCAGTTCTTTCTATAGGTCTGTAGCGTGTCCACCTGGATCACCTCTCCCCCGCGACGCTTTAAGGGTACAGGCTCGCCAAACCGACACGTCCAATGGGCGAGGCCGAGAGGGGCGGTTCCCTTCCACAGCCAAATTTTTTGAAGGGCAGTCATCACTTTCCCTCTTCATCCTCACAGAACTGACTGGGCTAAGCCTCCTTTGAACCGTCCAAGATCAGTTTTCATTCCATTAAATTGTTATTTGGATTTTTTGCTTGTCCTGGAGATTAGCCACAAAGCACCAGCATTGAAAAAGCATTTAAATGGACCCACGTGACGGCTTCTTGATGTCCGCTAATTCCCCCCGCCCCCCCTTCCACCCTCCCCCCTCGGCCCTGTTTGGAAGACTTTACACCCTCTCTCGAAGGTGCCACGATGCAGCTGCAGCCATCCCATTGCCAAGGACTCTCTGGTTCCAGTGCCCGTTCAACACTATAAAATGGGTTATTGAGGAGCTAAATGGCGTCATTATGATGAATAATTAAAAGATGGAGCCCCGAAAAACTCCAAACTTCTCCTCTCTCCTTATTTCCTCCCACATTTTGAGGTTTTCACATGCTTTCTCTGGGCAGCAGCTGCCGAAGGCCCTTTAACTATCACCTCTTTCACCGAAATGCAAATGGCGTCTAATTAAACGACATTATCCGCAGTCCCCCTCGCTTCATTAAAATTCCTCCGGGCATTCTCCATTTCTGTGGGAAGCGAAACTGGGCTTTCAGGATGGCCTTTGTCATATTCCATTCCTTGGTTTTTGATGCGGCGCGCGCATGACACAGCATCGGGACCGCAAATATCAATCAGTCGATTGATCGCTTGCGCTCCACCTGAAATGGCAACGCTAACTAGACTTCATAGAGTGCAATAGAAGCAATGCAGAACGCATCGTACTCTTAAAGACACAGAGTGAAATGGAATCGTAAATGATGATAACAGGTCATCTCAACTGGACTGCATTCGCTTCCAAAATGAAATTCCAAGATTTTCTGGGGTCATTCCTATGATAGTAGGAATTCAAAAATTTAAAAATGTGTTTTATATGTCTGTTAGTTCAATACAAGCCTGGAAATATAGACTTAATTAATTAGTACAAAAATGGGCTAAATTACATTGTGATAATTTAACCAATGGGGAAACAAAGAAACAATAAAAGTGCATGTTGTATCCATGATGGTCGGGAATGGTAACAATGCAGAACACTTCACTCACTTCAGTACTTCATATCTGGCATGTTCTCAGCATGATGTTTCTTCATGACCAAATTATAACAGCCAGGGAATGCTGCCTGTAGATTTTTATGGGACCTGCCTGGAGAATAGTTTATTTATCCACACCACCCCCTCCCCCCACCCCGCCCAGGCCTGACAATTTATATGTTCTGAGGCCACGCCATCATAACATTACCTCACAGCCAAATGAAATTTAACCAGAATGTTTGCCAATGTTGTGGAAACATTTTTTGTCAGTTGGGAATGTAGCTTTCACTTCAGCACACAAGCCGTAGTTGGGTATACACACACACACAGGGAGGCCATCAGGAATCCTTGTTACCTTAATTAGCAGGACCTGTCTGCCGATCTCAAACAGAGCTTTGCAGGGATGCAGGAAGCAGATATTAATTAGCTAGTTCGGTTAACTGGAGTTTATGGAGTTGCATTCACATCCAATTAGTCCTGTGAGAAAGTAATTATGGTAATGCAACCCACAGAGAGAGGAATGCAGAAGGCTGGCTGGCCACTTTTCTCAGATATGAGACTGATCTCATATCATATGATTCTTGTGACCAAGTTCATGGCGATATCTCTCCATATTTTAGGGGGGGAAATGTACAGTATTTGGAATATGATCTTGGCATAGTGTTTGAAGGATACAATGAATATAATCAATAACGAATATAACAGTTGTCAAGATTTCATAAGAGGGAGAAGCACCTTAGGCAGGTGGTGCAGGCAGACAGCCTGACCAGAGGGGTCACTGTTGTTCAACATGTTATGGGATATCTAACCAATCAAAACAATTTGATGATTCTGGCTGCTATCTGCACTGTTTCATGATGGTTTATTTCAGATTTATTTCGGGTTTAAAGGTTTATTTATATGCTTCAGTCAGCTCAGTGCAATTTCTATTGTTGGCTTGAGAAAATATCAAACGTTACGTGTGCAATGCTGCACATTGTTTTATTTTCATTTCAATTCCTTTTTTCAAAATCAACATACAAGAATAAAGAACAAATGTGTGTTTGTTATGTCTGAATAGAATCCAGCATCAGGTATCCTTGAATGTGAATCCATATTAAGTCAGGCGTGCAATTAGAATTGACGTCTGGTTGTTTTTAGAACTGTTTGAAAGAAAAAGGCATTACCGCGAGAAAATAAACGCTAGCGGATTCCTGAAAACAATTCCCTAGCTCCATTTTTCTCAAAAATGGCTGTAGCTTTTGAAAAACATGTGACTGGAAACAAACTCTTTGCAGTCAGTTCAGTTTCAGAAGCTAACTATTGTTTATTCTACATACTTTTTTTTTTACTTTTGTCTAGGGAACACAGAGGAAAAAGTGAAAATGGAACAAGTGCCGCTGGCAAAAAAGCAAAGATATGCATTTCTGTTGGAGAGTTTAATCTGAACAACAGAGGTAAGCCAGATGCATTTTCTCACACTGTGTATGCATAGTCTTCCACTACTCTATTACTGGTAACGGACAGAGTCACTATTAGGATATAGGAGGTCATACTAATAATTGAACTGATTTACATTTCTGCACTTTGTGTGCTGTCACAAACACTGGTAATGAGTACAGACAGGACACTCCTTTTAAAATGGAGTTTTTTGAAAACCATTCATTTGATCATATTTGTGTTCCTGAAAGAAAGAATCGCAAACATGGTTGAGTTTGTAGAAGTCAGAAGGAGAGTTTCAGACAATTTTCCTGAATTAATTTATAGTTTAAATTAATTTGTAAGAAATTCAGCCTGGCTCTTTCTCTGTATAACTACGGTAACAATTGCATCACTTATTTGTTTGGAGCAATTGTATTTGAATGACTGGGTAATTACAGGTTTATACAGAGGTATGCTTGTACTGGTTGCTTTCCTTAACATTCAAGCATTGCATTTGATACATACATACATATCATATAGTCTGTCAGTCACTTCAATTAAAAGTCATAAAAGTTCAATTCACTGCTACCATCAAGTCCTGAGGCCTTTTCAAATATGTATTCATTATAAGAAAGACTTATTGTTTTTACATTCACATTTCAGCTAACGTATTTAATCTGTCTCGGTACCCTCGGCCAAATATAATTTTATGTTACCTGTCCAATACCATTCTCTGTTTTCATTGAAATTTCAATTCCAGAAACAATAATCCATGTGAAATATGCATATTTTTGCCAGTGTTTATAGCTCCTATTCAAAATACAGTGAAAGCCCTGCCATTCTTGTTCCTTTACAGTAGCCATTCAGCTTCATACCGAAACGTCAAAGCAGTTTTCAAAATGATGTATCCATGGTAACCGTTATGATGTCACCATACAGCTTGCTCATCTGTTTCAGTTTTGACGAGCAGAATCAGTGCCTCCTTCGATGCGTATTTGTCATTTGTGTCAAGTCCTTGACAGGTCTGGGTCATTTGATCATTTTAGATTTTGAGCGTTAGCAACAGGAAATGGCTTGCTTCGTGTTAGTGCAGAATTTTCTTTATGTGGCTCAAATGACTTCAATACCAGGCTTAAAAAAAAAAAAGAATAACTGAAAATCATATCCATGTCCATTGATGTGTAAATCCTTCATGTGCCCGTTTCCATCACATTTCGTAGGGGTGATGACTGACAAGCACACATTTTCTTTTCATTTTACTTCTTATTAAACCTTTATAAACCAAGTGCATCAACTAAAAACGAATTCTCTTGTCCAATGACGCAACGGGGGATCAATGTGGGTAGGCAATCCAAGGGACTGGGTAGGGAATGGTTAGGTGGTCACATTGGCTATATAGAGCCAGTGTTTGTGTGAATTTGTCCGAGTATCGGGATAATACTGAATAGTGAGGTCCTTGGTGATTCTCTCTCCTCGGTGGGTGGTTATACCCTGACCGCTCATTTGCTTCTGTCTGGTTGATTTAAATCTGTGTGCGTTTGGTTGTCCTGCGCTGGGCGGTGCGACCGCGGCAGGCTTCAGATGAAGGCCCGAGGCGGTGTTCTGCGGCGGCGCGATGTCAGGTGGACAGACATATGGCCAACGCCGCGAGATGGCGGGACCGGGGCCCGGCAGATAACACCTCAAGCTGGAAACAGCTCTAATGAGGGTTCTGTCCTTATTGTGTCAAGATGCTTCATCTTGAGATTTGTAAACTGAGTAAAATGCACGTAAACGCAAGGCTTCTCGATATGAGCACGACTGTCTTGTTCATGTTGGAAGTGTGTTATGTTTCGTTTTTGACTCCATAACAGTGGACCCACCAGTGGTAGGATATGACAGGATTGAAGTCGGCCAGTTTCCCTCAGGTTACTGCTACATTAGCTCCTCCCATTGACTCGCCGGGGGCCAATAGATTACCAGTCCTCATCAGTGAGTGAAACACTTGTCTTTCAAAAGGTGCCACATCTCCTCTGTAGTGCTGTGTGGCCGTTATGGTTTTAAACAGCCTGGCTCACAGGAGAGTGCACTGGAGGAGTTCACTTCAGCAGCAGAGCTCCTTGGTTGTGGGTGCGAGTTGATGTGGAGGGTTGATTGTTTTGACGTTTCTCTGGCATCTACAGAAGAAGAACAATGCCCGAGGGGGTGAAGGTGTGAGAATGATGAAATAGGGACTAGCTAGCTAACTTCCTTACCCCCTTCCACAAGCAAATGGACAACACTGACCAGCATCTGAAATGAGTGCACGGGGCCTGGAACTTTTCTGCTGAGTTAGATCCTGTATAAGTGAGAAACAGAGTTTTGTTTACATCCTGCTTCTTCTTAGGACAAACACTGCACTGAGCTATATGGTATTCCACAGCAGTAGCTGTGCGCAAACACCTCCCTCACATCTCAATGACCTACACCGACGAATGGAATTCAAAACACAGAAACCATCACCTGAAATGACTGGAACAGAAATGTAATACAAAACTTTTGTTGCTGAGATACTCGTTTATTAAATTGTTTTCACACGCACACACGCACACACACACACACACGTCACATACACACGTGTAACATAATGGTTGAGGGAACTGGCCTAGTGACTTCAAGGTTGCAGTTTACAGTGAGTTTACAGTCATTCCCATGTGGGGCACTGCCTTTGCTAAAGCTACTGCTTCAGTAAAATATTCAGCTGTATCTGAAATAATTTGTGGTGTAAGTTGCTCTGGATAATGTCCGCTAAATGGCATGATTGCAAATATATAGTAGACAGTATCATGTCCTCTCAGTGGTAGATACACTGCTTTTATGAATAACTGTACCAGCAGTATGCTAAATTGCCAGAGCCCTTGTTTTTCAATACATATTTTTAACAAGTGTAAGAGCTGTGTAACAATGTGTGCATACTCTCTGGTTGTACTCTGCCTACTGTTGAAGTTTCAGTGTGATTACAGAGGTATTAGGCTACGTATTACAGAATAGACTTTTGTGTTGTTTGCTCTCACACGGGTGTATAACTGAAACAAATGACCGAGCCATTCATTCTATGCTGTTATCCCTCTGTCCAGTTCAGTGTTCAGGCAATTCAGGTCAAGCGTGCGGCACTCAGATCTGACAGGGATTGGCAGTCGCGGTCTCCGTATCACAAGCCGGCGCATGCTAGCGTAGCGGCGGCGGCGTCCCCGTCCCCCGGCCCATTTCGTTCAGGCTCTGGCGTCCCGCGCGTGCTAACCGCTTCCAGCCGCCATCGCTCATACCCTCGAGCGGCAGCGCTCGGCTGCCTCCGGGCCCGTCCGTCGCGTCGGCCTCGCGTTCCCCCATTTTCCGCTCCGCGCGCTTGTCATTTGTCAGAGCGCGTTCATTCGTCACGGGGAAGGAGGGAGGCGCCAGTGTGACGGGACGGACAATAAGGCTTGGGTTTGGGTAATGAGCCGGCGTCGTCGGCTCAAATATGGAATTTGTCAGTTTTATTTGTGACCCACAGCCATCGCGCTCTTTGTGCTGCTCAGGCCAAGCGGCTGACATTAACTGGGGCTGGGCGTGGTTTTAGTACTCAAGGTGGAGGCTCCTTGGCAAGATGGGGATGCTGCTGGAAGTGGTGATGGTAGTGGCGGGCCAGCAGGGGGCAGCCTTCCCTTTTGACTCAGTGGAGCCATTTCCTGGCAACACAGAGCTGGAGTCTTTCCACAACATATTTAAGGGTCCCAGGTCACTGTGGTAAGCACAGATTCCACCGTTCTCGCTCAAAGGCTGCCAATTTGTTCCCCTGGCAACAAAATTCCCCCCCCCTCCTTTTGTCACCAAGGTCCATAATCATAAAGCGTCTTTGAGTAGGAGCACACTGATCTGGGATCAGTTTAGCCTTTTAGCACATAATGGAAAAGGTTAGGCATTTGACCAGGGAAAACTGACCCGAGATCACTGTTCCGACTCTGAAAGCTTTTATGAGTATGGCCCCAGGTCATTCCCCTGAAAGAGAAATGAGATCTTGGTTGACCTTTTTAACCGAATAAACCGGTGAAGGCATAGGACGGTAGAAGCACGTTAGCGCTTGCTAATGCTAATCTCGAACCTTCTGTCCGAATGGGCAGGTGCTCTCTGCCACATTTGTGTGCTAGGAAACCTGCCCGACGCACTTCCTAAATGAAACGATGTACTGTTTCTGGAGGAGGCACGGCGGCTCTCTCGAAACCATTAGCCCACCTGTGCCGCGCGGCCCTTTTATCTGTACGGCAGCGGAGGAGAAACACGGCGCAGCGTCTCAGCTCAGAGCTCCTATTAGCATACAGCCGCCGTGCTCGCAGAGAGCAGGGAAGATTAGAAGCGAAAGGAGAAGAAGGAGAAGAAAAAAAAGGCACAGCAGCGAAACCGATTTGACGCATCTGGAGCACGTGCCTTTTCTGCCTCCGAAGACCCCCGCTAATTGATTTCTGTCCCCTGTAGGGGACATGAGTCTGTGGTCTTAATCTCAGAAACCATATGCTCTACTGTGCTGGAACGTACACGGCAAGGGACATTCAATAAACATAACAAACGTATATGTATTTTTGAAAATATTTTCACTACAACATGTTTTTGTCATCCAAAAAAAAAACAAAGACATAAATACTTTTATTCTGCGGGGTCTCAGAAGGATGTGTGATCAAATCTTCAGCCCTCAGGTCGAATGCGTCTGATACGGAAAGTGGAGAGGTTGGTGCTTTGCTTGGACTCTCTCCAAGGTGCGTTGGATGTGTTGTTTATCACCGCCCTGCCTCTGCAGTGTGTGGCCATCGCGGTGTGCGGGATTATTTTTAATTCTGACTTGCTCAGTCGCTTTCCCCCTGTCGAGGTTTGTCATTCGAAGGCCGGTAAGGTGCTGCATACTGCTAAAAGGCACTGCGCCTACGCAACCTTACCGCAATGCCCACTTTATCTAACGTCTTCGGCTCCTCAGCCCAACCCTATAGGGGGGCAGCACCATGGTCTGTGGTGGCTGGGGGGGGGGAGGGGATTACAGAGAAACACGTGACGGCAAAGATTTAATGACCGGGAGCTGTTTTGTTTTTAGTGCTCTGCCGAACGTAAATGAATTGCACTGGGCTGTGGTCCTAGACTGTGCCCGTAGAAAAGCAGCCCTTTCTATGCCGCTCGTGAAGCACGCGTGTGCGTGACAAAGGCAGTCAGCAGCCCCCGCTGTTCGATTAACTGAATTGACTCCTCTTAATTTGATTTGACTCAATGCAGACGCCACTCAAATCGCTCATGGAAAGCTACAGCCCACGTTGAATTCAGAGCAGGTACTGTATGGTGTATCCACAGCAGCTGGGGCCGGTCCAAATCAGTCCTTGAAGCCCGGTGGGGTGGTTTCGCGCTCATTCCATCTGAGCTTGTTAATTAATTGAATCGCGGAGCTCTTCGAACGGATTAGCGCCGACCCCCGTTTCCCCAATTCTCTGACCCCCCGGGTTCATAAAGAGACCTCACGGAAAATCTACGGGAGTGCGTCGCGGGCCCCCCCGTCCCGCACCGCACTGAAATGGTGGAAGGAGGCGGGTGGGGGAAGGGGGGGGTAGGCGTGCCGCTTTGTTCAACGAGCATTATTAATGACGCCGGGGCCGGGCTATCGCAGCGCTGATGGTTCAAACGGAGCGCGGGGTCGTTTAACGGCCGTTTCCTTAATTGCGTTTCCTTCCTCCGCGACCTCGCGGCGAGACGGATGAGGCTCGTTGTGGCCCTCGCAGGGGGACGCGCGCGCGTCTATTTGTCAAAAGGGTTAGTGGCGCGGTACCGTACCGCGTGATCGATCGAGGGGGAGACCATTTTGCGGCTCGTACCCGCGGCCGGCGGGGAAGGTGTTGCGCGTGTCGCGCATTTTCGCACAGGTGGAGTTGTGCCTGGGTCTGCGACCGAGGGGGCGGGTTCGGGCAGAGGATGCGTATTTGTCAAACGGCGGCTCTTTCTCAGGCTCGTTCTGCAGAGTCAAAAATCATAGCGGTGCGGCTCTGGCTCAAGGCCCAATTGGGGAAGGGAGCGGGCGGGGTGGGGGGGGGGGGGTGGTGATCTCCCGACAGGCCGCAAGGGCCTCCTCGTTGGTCTTTACGCCTCGTCTCATCCCCTTTTATGTCGCCGAGGTTTCGAACGCAGAGCGATGGCAAGGAGCCGGCTTTGGGTGACCCTCAAGACGGTCGCGAAGCCCGTAGTCAAGGAGACGCTTCCGAGTGTACAGGCGCGTAGAAAAAAAATATAAAAAAAGGATTTGTCCATCGTCTGTTTCTCACCGTCTCGCTCAAATTCTTCTTCTGAGAATACTGAGCAGCAAATCTGCTTGATTGCTCCTCTGGAAAACGTGCATCGGAAGAAGCAACACTTAACACTGTCGAATGGTGTTCTGTTTTCCAGCAGATGCAACAGTTTTATTATTAACCGGTTACCCTGTTTTTTTTTTCCTTTCTAAATTCGTTTTATAGGTGTCATGTTATTTTCACTCATCTTCCTCTAAATTGCATGGGTCAAACATAGTCTCGTTGTACTATGAATTTTATTCAATATGGTTTTAAGGATAATTATTCTTTTTTGTTCTTCTGTTCTTTTCGTAAGTGTGTCAGAAAATCTGGACCAATGCCATTATGTGGAACACAGATAATTACCTTCAGGTGCATTCTACAGTGCAGTCCATAAGTATTTAGGCAGTGACACAATTATTATTATTTTTTTGTTCTGTACTCCAGCACATTGAATTTGAAATTGAACAATGAATAATGAGGTTAGCGTACGGACTGTCAGCTTTAATTTGAGGGTATTTACGTCCAAATTGGGTGAACCATGCAGGAATTCTATCCCATTTTATGCATAGATCTTTCATTTTAAGGGACCAAAAGTAACTCAATTGGACATGCAGATCCAAAACAATTAAAATCGTGTCACTGTCCAAATACTTTGACTGCACTGTACATGAGAGAAAGTAACACTTTTTCCTTCAGCAAATCACCATCCTGTGAAAATATTGTTACTTGTCACTATTAGTTTTCTCATTATTTTACAAGCGTATTCCCATTCACTTGACAAAAATCAAAAATGAGTTGTGCGTACAGGTACTCAATGCATGGTATGGCACGTGTCATGTGCGGACAAGAAACAGAATTTCCCAATTTTGAGGTCTTGTAATGAGGATGTAATGTCACGTTACCTACGCCTTGTGTATTCACGTAGAGGTGTAAGAGATTAGACTGAAATAGTACTACACTGCTCAAGCAAAGGGGATCAGGGCCTGTTTTCACCGTATTCTGATTGGCTGTTCATTAGAATGCGCCGCATTTGGGATTAAATCCCTGGTTGCCGTGCACGGTTCACGCCTGTGTATTTCCTAGCAGGCAGAACTAAGAATATAAGTCTGACGAAGCCCAAGGGCCAGATTTAGACACTCCATAATCTCCTCTAATGCTGCAGGTGAAAGGTGGCTCCAGCATTTGTCTCCGTGTTTTTCTTTCTCCGTTCCAGACAAAATGGCCCCCAGACGGTATATAACCAATGCATTTTCTGGCACATATTATATATTCTGAAATTAAACATTGCGGCGGTGGACTTTGTCAAGTTGCTGAACATCTTTAATGGGTGCAGCATGCGGACGCCTGTTTTAAGGACAAATCAATCAAATGTAGGTTGTCTGCTTGGTGGGCAGCCATTAATAATATCAGATACTGCAATGGAGAGCAATTGGCCTTTATTTTTACGGTGACTCGGCAGTGCCGCCGTTTGAAATTGAATAGTGAGTTTCTTTACCCATCCGCACAGCCGAACCAACCCGTTCTGCATTGACTCACTCGGTGGAGGAGGGATTGCGGTACTCCAGACGAGGGATAAGTGCCATCTAGTGGCAAATGAACTTCAGTGGTCCTTGGTTTGTTCTCGTCACGCAAACAGCCTGGCCGTCTGGAATCCCTGACCCCGAAACTCCCGCTCCACACCTTCGTTGAGGAGAGTACCAATAGAGGTGTATTCTTCAGCCTCATAAGAAACACTCCTCAGTACTACAAGAGAGAACCAGGACCAGACAATTGTTTGTTTCGATGAAGAAATAGGCCTCCCATGTGTGCATTCATTTTTATCAATCTGATGTCCTTGAAATCAAACCTTTAATAAAAAAAAAAATTAAGGCTTGCCGTTGCCTCCAACTGCATGTGAGCCCTTGCCTATGCTGTACATTGATAAGGAACTCTACAAATTGCAAAAATCCATTATCAATATCTTGTATGAATTTGTTCGCCAAATAGTCTATAAGTAGTTTTATCTATTTACAGTACACATTGATCGTGATTGCTTCAAAATGTGTCGTCATCTTTGACTTACAAGTGATTTGAACTGATACATTGCTTTGCAATTTATAAGAGTTTTATAATTCTGATGAACTTGCCAAAATTTCATTGCGAGTCAATGTTAAGGACAAAAATGAGTTGAATTAAGGCCAACCCTATTTTCCTTTGAAGTCAGCAAGTTTGTACATTTTCGCTGGATTTCAGCAACTGCAGAATCTATAAATATGTAGCGTGTTCACCTGTTGCTCAAAGCAAAGCACGCTGGTGTTAAATGGAATAGAATTCCACATCTGATCGCCCAAACTGAAGTTGTGCTTGACTAAGGAGACATGCTCCTGGAAGTCGCAGTCGCCAATAGATGAAGAACACAGGTCACGCTTATAGACTCACAGGTCATGTGGTAGTCTCGCAGTGAATTGATGTGTTCACGTTACATGGATTGCAAATTTTCAGTTCCTTTTAACCTACACAGTGAGATACACAGTGTCAAATCCACCTTTACAGAGTACATACGGTCCCTTTTGGGCTCATACGTACTCTGTTATAACTGAATTAACACTGAACATTTCACACATTTAATTTGTACAATTTATATAGTGGGAATTACTGAATAATTTAACAAAGTGGCCATTTCTTGGGAAGAGCAGCAGATGCCTGCAAACAGTTTAAGCCGGGGACAGAACCCATGACTGTTTTCAGTTCAGCATCTGCAAATACGTCTGGCTGACTGGGCCGAGTTATCTTTTGTTAGGCGAGATTGCTTGTGGTCAGGAGGGCATTAACTGCATGGGCATGCTGTTTGGGGGGGCGGGGGATGGGTGGGTGGTGGGGGGGTTGTAGACGACTTGCAAATGGCTTCTCGCCGCAGGACCAACTGTATGGTGTCAGCAGAATATCGGCTGGGGGATGCTGGGCTTAAATTGACGCGCGTTTCTGTAGTCTGGGTATTTCATTTTCTGAATTCGGGGAGTAATACCAGTCCCCCCGCAGCATTAAAATAAATCAATTTGAATTACCGAACAAAAACTTCCCTGCTTGCATTTGCTTTATCTTCTCGCGAAGAAATAAAAGGTCCATATTTTTTATGTCGGATCGAACTCAGACGGTGCGCAAAAGAGTTGGCTCGGTGCCTAATGGTGATTGGCTGGAATGTGATTTTGACGGATGCGATTGGAGAACGCCAATTGGCCAAACTGACATTGCGCTTGACTAAGGAGACATGCTCCTGTGAGGCACAGTAGTCAATACGTGAAGAACAGAAGCTGTGCTTATAGACTTATAGACTTACTGTACACCTTGTTGACACAAGCTTACTTATGAGCGGTGCCAGACAATTTAAAAGCCTGTCACTTTTCAGACATACTCTGCGGGGGGAGGGGGGTCAGGAGGGAGGAATGTCTATCAATCCTTGTGGGGGAGACATCCGACTGACCGGTAGTTCCTTTGTGGAGGTGTGTGGGGGGGTGTTGGGGAGAGAATGATGAAGTGTCAGATAGACCTGTCTGATAAGAGCTGGGTCTGACGCCTGTCAAATATTAATGAGACTCAACTTTGATATGGCCCCAAGATCCTGCCCCCCCCCCCCTTTCCCCCTACCCCCACCAACCTCCACCCCCACCCCCCACCCCCTCCCCACACCCATGACATGGATAGCGTGGATTTGTTGAGTCGCCTGCGGTTAATTCTGGAGTCACGCATGTGCGTTTACTTGTGTGTGTGTGTGTGTGTGTGTGTTTGTATAAACGGTTAGTGTTTGTGTGAGCGCGCACAGTACGTTTTATATGTGTGCATACAGAACGTGTCGCGTGTGTGCGCGATCGAGGCGCGACGTAGAATCCTCCGCCATTTTCGCCCGACCGCCGGAGACATCGCGTCTCTGATGAGAACGCCATTCTGCAAGGCCGCCTTGAAAGCCACGGGACTCGGCTGCGTTCGAAGGCCAGATGACCCACTTTCTTTCAGGCGGAGGTGGAACAAAGACCGCGCCAATGCCCACTAGACCCAGCTCAAGTGGAATAACTGAAGACATCACATCCGCGCGCGTTCGTCGGCTACGTTGAAGACCGCATTAACGGCTATATCAAGGAGACATTATTAATCAAATGCATCTCCTCGCAGGCCTGTTGCAGATCTTTCGAAGGATGTTCGGGGATCTCAGCCGCAAATTATATTGTGAACATAAAGATGTGCTCCTTGACACGTGAGCCAAGGAACACCTATACCCCGATTGATCCTGTGAACGTTTCCATACATTACTTCGGCAGTTCGATTCGCTTTAGGGCTATGCAATAAACTGCGGTTTCCTTTAGGGTTGCAAAGGTCAAATGAGCAGTCTATATTCTCAGCAATGGCCTTGCATGTTTATGCGTGCTGCGAGTGCAATCACTGCTGGTGGGTAGGTATGTGATCGGGGCTCAAATGTAAATGAAATTCCTCTTCTCTCGGCCGTGCGGGGTTGTATTGAATCAGAACGCACTGTGTTTTGTCCTCAAGCACCAATTTAAAAACGAGCGTTTATGTCTTTTTTATTTTTATTAATTCATTTTTTACGGAGCGCTTTGAGTTAATAAAAACAAAAAAAAAAACAAATAGAAATAACCGAACGCATAAAACTCGAAGGGCTCTTTAAACGAACAGAGGAAAAAGCAAATAGATTATTAAACCTCTGCTTTGCGTGTGCACTGGTAGTTTCCAATGAACGCGTAACAAAATTAAAATGTGGTTCCGTTAAGCAGGTTAGTCTCTTAATTACTGCGATGCCTGGAGCAGGTATTAATCAAGCGCTTCTTTATCAGGTGTGTCGGTCACCGTGAGAACAGCCGGCAGGAGCGCTTCGCTGCGGTTGGACGTGCGCGAGCAGACGCTGCCAATCAGGGCTAAGGGATGAGCTCCTGCGAGGATAGATCTGCGTGGGCACGGGCTGAGGTGTCCCCGGGAAACGGGGGGAGGCGGGGGGGGGGGGGGGGGGGGAGCGTAACAGCTGCAGCTGGTGGGAGGGGTCAGGAGGGCGATGAGTCACCGTCTCCGCAGCGACAGGGCCGCTGTGGATCCGGCAAGCCGGTGATCGGGGGGACGACCCCGCAGCCCTTCGCCAGACGAGAGGCGCGCAGCGGCGGGAAAAGCGCCTGGGCGGGTTTCCAAACGCGTGCACCGGCGGCGGGTTCGAGAATTCCGGGCCGTTAGGAGTCGCCATTTCCGCCTCCTCTGAGGATTGGGGGAAAAGCGATCTCGGAAACCCGCCCGCCCTCTCGAAATGACCCGCTCTCGCAGGCCAGCGAGTCTCCCGGGAGCTTGGGCGCCGGCGATGAAAATGCAGGGGGCCGAGTTCCGTCGAGGAGCTCCGTCGGAAAGCGTAGCTACCGTTACGATTCCTATAGCAGCCGGAACTTTGAAGAGGCGTAGAGACCCTCTGGACTGCACCGGTTCCTGTATACCGACCGAGCGTCAGACTCGCTGGTGCCTCCCAGTCCTCCTCATCGGAGCATTCCCCGCACGTCTGCCCTAACACTACCGGTTACGTCAACGTCACCGGGCCACCCGCGCACCATTCATCTGCTCAGTCTTCTGCTGTGCTGCCCCCTCCCTCCCTCCCTCCCTCCAAAAAAAAAAAAAAAAAATCACCCTCCCCATTTCCTGCCGCTCCCAATCCCCCTTGTTCATGACGGATGGAAAAGAGGAACTCTCATTTTTCTCCCCCCCCCACACTCGCTCCATCACACCGTTCCTTCCCTCCACACGACTCCATGATTAAATGGCGTTCATTCTTTCTCTCCCTCGTAAAAGACAGTCTGGTGATAACCAGCATTAACTCACCCGCCTGCATTTATGAATAAAATTTGCAGGTCATTGTTAAGGACAAACATTGACTGAACGTTGACTGCGGTGCCGCATGAATTGTCTAGCACAAACCAAAATACCCTTACCACTCCCCGCCCCATATGGTCTCGTTTTTTTGCCTTTAATTACTCGTTTTTCAGTCTACGGTTGTCTGAATTTGCTCTGTGATAGGGCTATACCAATTTGTTCTTCAGTAATTCTTGTTTTTTTTCCCCTCTTCCTCTGACAACTTCTGAACTGTGAATGCACCCAGCTAAGACTTTTCACCACGGAAACCGAAGGCAAGCTGGCATGCTATTCCCTTCAACACAAGTAAGAAACTTCTCCCCCCCCCACACTTTCAATTCTCACGTTCATAGTTCATTTGTTAACTCGACAACCATGGAAATTAAAGCCCTCGGAATATGTGAATATATTACATTTCTTCTGTAGTGTCTCCTCCTTCACTGGCAGGTGTTACAATGGTTTGTTTTCCTTTTCCCTCATACGGTCGATTTTATTTATTAATTATTATTATTATTTTTTCCTTGTTTAAATCAGGCATCGTACACCGGTTGTCAATCACCTTTGGATAAATCAATCTATTGAAATGGTATTTAGAATACTCAATTGCTCTGTCAAATTGCAGCATGTCTCTGACAGGTCATTCTTGTAAGACTGCGAAAGACACCATGCTTCCCCTTTCATGTATAGACATCATTTAAAGATTTTCTATGATTGCAGAAGGCCACAGTAGTTAATCCGATGTACTCACTTCTAACCATTTTCTCCCAGTACCCTATATTTGGTGTTTTAACAAATAAGATATTGTTTGAGAGTTTTGATTATGCATTTCCTGTTTGTGAGTCTGTCTTAGGCAGAGTAGCAATAGCATTAATGCTGTTACAATGTAGTAGTTCACTTTTGTGTTGATTTATATGACATGTTAGCCTCATTAACCTCTTACATTGTGTTCACAGATACAGCAGCCTTCAAAGGTTGTTCAATTTCACATTTTACATTACACTTACACAAGAAAACACATGAAAAGTAAAATATTTATTATGCAATGCATTTTGTAAGACTTCATTAGTGTTGTGTTTATTGAAAAACAAAAAAAAAACAAATATGTTCAGCATGTAATTGGTTAATTGTTACATTTACATAATTCCATTTAATTGTACTGCCATAATGTTGTACATTACCATATGTTAATAACATTTTGTTTTACACAATAGTGGAAAACATGTATATGGAATTGTCTTCTGCATCTGATTATAATTCAGACATTTTTAATGCGAGGGCGAGGTCAGTCTCATTTACTGTAGCTTGGCCTCGGTAGGTCAGAAAAATAAAAATCATTAAAGATTTATGCCCTTTGAATCTGAACATGAGAAGAATAAGAAACGGCAGGCCTCACTGAACATGCCCAGCAAAGTTCTCTGCGTTAAATTAACTTAGAGAGTTTATGAGGTCAATAGGGACTAAATGTGCTCCGAGTTGATTTTTAAAACAGAAGATTTTAGAAAAAAAAGTTAAAACACTTCACTGAATATTGCACGCAAGATTGATTATCAAGTGCAGCAGCTATTCACAGTGTCAAAATCTTATGCAATCTCTCTGTCAAACTCTCCAAAATTAAGATAAAGCACACAGCATAACCAAACTCATTCTACATTAATAGCCAGGTCTGCCTACTCCTCCACCTCAAATTCTTACAGGAAAGTCAAGTCTGAGCAGAAGCCGAACCCAGCATTAATGCCATTTAAACCAGGGGTCTCAAACACAGATCCCAGAGGGCCATTGTGTCGGTTTTGGTTTTTATATATCCTGCATTCAAGTGATTAATTTGCATAATTGATTGGATAAATAGTCTGCACACCTGGTTTCTAAGGTCTAAATTGGCTGCTGATTGAAATCACAAAAACCAGCAGTGACTGCAGCCCTCCAGGACTGGAGTTTGAGACCCCCTGGCTTTAGTACATCCTGTCCAGCAACCATGCTCTCAGATCAGGATTCAGGTCTTCCCAAAAAAAGCTGGGAAACTAAACTGAAAACCACTTAAAACAGAAGAGCAGGATTATATGTATATATAAAACATACAAATCACATCACCGCTGTTGCAATATAAACACTGCTGCTCCTTCATGTGCCTTTACTTCATAACCAAATTATGAATGACGGATTTGTTTTGGGCAGAATAAGGGGGAACACATTTTCGACTTTATATAGTGCATGCTTTGTTTACTGAGCCAAAGTAGTGGTGATGGAATATAGATATTTGTCATATGATTTATGCTTCAATGAATATGTTAAGAATTGGTTGTTGACATGATCTAAAGATATTTTTCTCATTTTTTTCCCCTTACTTTTGCCTGAAACTGATGGAGAAAGTGAGTGGTACTGTCCACTGAATTATAAAAGTGCAAGGTGCTAGGGTTTTTTTCCCCAGTAAGCCCTAGAAAAGCCTGTTTGGCATAACACTTTGCTAATGATTTTTCTAGGTGCAACCAGTCATATCAACCTGTTTTTCCAACTCTTTTTGTTTCTATGTTTTCGTATTTAGTAAGGCATCAACACGGACACTGACAGAGAAAGGTAAATAACCCATGAAATTAGATCAACAAATTAATATTCCTGACGTGACGATATTCGAAAGATTAATTAATCAGTCACTACAAGCTGGCTGTGACCTTAAATGTGACTTAGAAATGCAAATATGTTGCAAACACATTGGAATAATGCAGTTAGATTGAAAAATTGCCTATACTGCACCTTAAAGCAGTTTGTGGAACACACCCATAGTTATGAGGTTAGGCGAAAGCTTTGTGAGGAGAAAAGATCGTTGGGACACAGAGTTAATCATACTCATTTTATATAATGGATCAGTAGACTCGGGTTCATGTGATGGTCTAAATGAATGCTCTATGGTAAAGGTTGCCAAACGCAGTATACACTCACAGATGTCTTTCAAGATGGACTGCAACCCTAAATTCAGCACTGCTGACTGCACAGAGGGGAACAAATTGGATTGTATCATTTTCACTGATGTACAGATGGAGGAGGACGCTCTGTCAGTCATGAAAATGAAATGGGGGCAATTCTTTAGGTGCAAATCCCTGAACCGCACATCTTTTTCACGAGCACAGACTTCACTCCACTGTGAAGAAGCTGATGGATGAATAAGAAAAGTCCACACAACGCATGTGTGTAATCATAATTCCCTCCCCATGAAACCCTTGTATTGAGCAGAGGAATACTTAACCGAGATATGCGCTGAGGATCTATTATGTAAAATATAACAGTCCCTTAACATGGTCTGGCTTCAGCGTTCCTCTTCTTGCTGCATGGTGCACAGGATTATACCAAATGGCTTTATCAATACCCTTCACATTTTTTTTCCCTTAGATTAATGTTAGGGAACCCTTCCCCCCATGTGTGAATTATAGATTCGTAAAATTCATTGGTTCTGGGGAATGATTTGTGACGCGGCACCCAAAGGTCACGGGCTCAAACTCAGCCTGCACTGTCAGTAAACCCCTGAGCGATGCACTTAACCCAATATCTGATTGCATAAATGAATAATATTTAAATGAATATTCGGAAATGCTTTCTATGGAAGGTCCTTCACCAGATGCAGGTAGAGGCTTATTAAACACTATGAAGACATTCATAAAGGCATATGACAATAACCTTAGAAGCAGACATATGGTATGTTATGACACAGCTGATACAGGGAGTGGCATTTCTGTCACATGCTGTATGCCTATTTGTGGTTATTGACGGAATAATTTAGGCTTATAGCTCGTATGAAGGACCATTCATAGAAAGTGATACTATGAAGTTATACTGTAAGCTGTGTAAGTTGCTCTTGAGGGTGTGTGCTAAGAAAAATAAGGTAAGGCATGGCATATTTGAACTTTTTTCTTTTTTCAAATCAACTCTAAATAGAGACTTAGGGGATGGTTGATGGTAACTAACATTGTCTCTGAAACCAAATGAACCTTTCAGACACTTCAGACTTATCACAAGTGTTTAATACTGCCAAAACACTGCCAGTGGCATTAACAAGATTACCATACTATATTTAAACCTCAGAGAAGCATTGAGGGCCAGCCTCTCATTTACAATACTACCAAGTAACAAAAAACAAAACAGACAGAAAAATGAACATTAGGCAAGACAATCATCAAAGAACAGATAATGGAAATATAATTTTAAATCTAAAATCTTTAAATATAAAATAATCACAGAAAAAAGTGTACTCCAGCTTCTACCTGTACATAGTTATCACGCCACTCTGTGAACCATTGATACAGGTGTGAAATGTACAAGCGGGCAGGAAATGGTATTCAGAGCTAAAGTACAGGCAAAAGTTGCGAAGAATAAATACATCCTGGTAGACTTCAACTTCAAACTGATCCAACGAGTATTTTCACGAGCAGGCAAACAACTAACAATAGTATTCAACAAGTTTGACTTAAAAAAAAACAAAAAAAATAAAAACTTGTGAAGACGGTAGTCTGTTGGGCCAGTTCCCAGCAAAGTCACACTAAAGTCTGGCAGCCGTTTTATGTTTGGCATTTGGCAGTAAAAGAGATGTACAGCATTCTGCTAATAGCCCTGTGGTAGATTGGCCTACTGCCCACAGATCCGCATTGCGGAAAGCGTATTAATCCTAAAGTGTGAAAAAGCAAAAACAGTCTATATTTAAACCGCACAGATTGACTGTGAACACACCACGGTCACCTCATTGTCCTTAGTTGTCACCCATGGTCTCAGTCTTCCGATGACCTTTAGTGCAGTTCATGGGATTTTTTCACAGGACTCTATCCTGCCAAGGTCATTTTTGCATAATTCAATGTGTGCACGTTCTACATGTGGTACCGCACTATTTTTATACACTCATTTTCAAATTATTGTCCTCAATAGGACAAATGGTACGTCTGGAATTTAATCATAAGATAAAGCCATGGGACGATGGCTCTATCTCAGTCAGAATAAATGAATCCCTGACAATGTACAGTGGCATAATGTTTTGGGAACTAGCTTACAACTCTGTGAGTGTGATTCCCAGGTGACCCACTGCTTAAGATACTTAACCTGAATTGCTGGTGTGGGGCGGTATTTTAGTGCAGTGGGTAGCACTGTTGCCTCAAATTTTCTGTGTGGAGCTCAGGTAGGCAAATTGGAGGCTCTAAATTGCAAATAGGTATGAGTGTGTGAGTGAATGGTGTGTGTGTGCATTGAAAAAGATTGGTGGCCTGTCCAGGCCGTATTCCTGCCTCCCGTGCAATGCATGCTGGGACAGGCTGTAGCACCCTCCATGACCCTCATCAGGCTAAGCGGGTATAGATTAGGAATGGATGGATGGATGGAATTGCTGCTGTAAAATATCCAGTCATATAAATGTAAGAAGACGCATAATTCTGACAAGCTCACATTCCAGGTACCGGACGACAGGCTTTGACTGGAGTTAGTGCGCGATATAAAGATGTCCGTTGCGATTACATTTTTAGCGTGCCTGGCCGTGCTGCCATGGCGATGCTTGGGAGCACGGCACGGAGGATTCAATTTGCGGTCTCGTGGGAGAAATGAAAATGCCGCTAAACTGCTTTCCTAAGTCAGTCAGAGCCCAATTACTGTAAACTTTACAGCCGATAAGGAAGCTACTCCTGTTTGATCAACCTGCTGTTTTTAGAAGGATCATTAGTAAAGACAGACCATCCTTTTTCAGGGCTTCCAGCTACTTTGGTTGATCTTCCTTATTAGGGCCTTACTAGTGGTAAACTGGTGGCATTCTTATTTTGGGGACCCACTTAGTGATGGACACAGCTGTTACGAAGGCCCTTTAATGCCTATGGAAAATGGCATTTATACTGAACAGTATAAATAGTAGAACATATAGCAATACCTCTCATCACCTTGTGCCCAGAGGGTTTCTCAGTTCAGCCAAATGTTGAATTGTTTCACAAAAACAAAGATTTGCAGATCCAGATAAAGACTTTGTTCGCAGTCCCAGGTGAGAAAATACGTGTATTGTACAGGGGCTGATGGGAAGTGTAGTCCAGAGTATTGTTAAAGTTCCGTCTATCTTTAAGCTGTAACCCACTCTACAAATTATATCTTCTTAAAATCCCAAGAATAAACTGGATCCAACATTCAAATTAAACATAGAGTGCTGCTTGCTTTTTGTACCTGTCAAGACCAATTCAGATCAGAAGGCCATAGGCCAATGAGACGGTTTCAAAACTTTCATTCACAGAAATTTGGCTGTGAGCAAGGTACCAAGCTTTGGAGAGTTCGCAGACAGCTGCCGCAGTCAGTGCGATTCAACACGCCGAATCCAGAGTAAAAGACAAAACAGCCACTCAAACAGCTCTTCACTCATTACGGAAACATGTATTTACAATTGTTTTGAAGTTGACTGCAGCCTTTATTTCATAATAGTCAAGAACTTTCATTAGGACAAACTGTTTTGTATGCTCTTGCGGCTTAGATCAGCAACGAGCAGAGGGAGAGACAAAATGCTTGCCCGGTCCTGGTGCTGAGCCAACGCTGGGAGACATGTCGGCTCACACACACCCACTGCCGGGAGCGGTATGGGGCTCACACTCAGGAGGAATGAGCTGAGGACTGATGGTCCGGAAAATTGCATTAAAACCTGCAGGGCTTAGTTCATCCCGTCTTGCTCTTTTTTTTCCCTCCCCCCGCAGAACAAAAGGCAATTAATGATCTGGTCTCCGTTCCATTGACGAGGCAAGCTTTTTAATCACGTAATGACTCTAAATGAATCAATGATTTAGAGAAATGCATGAGAAAACAGATGCTTCGAGATGTCTTCGGATTGTTTGAGGGCAAAACTTCGGCTGCTTTACAGCAACATTTCAACTACATTAATTCTGTAATTTTTTTTTCTTCTTTTTTTTGTCACAATCAAAACCATAGCTCTTCCCAGACTTACAGAATTAAGCCAGGTGTTTTTCTAAGGAGCCAGGCTGTTCTTTTCTGTTTCAAAAACAACCGCAATCTGATGGTTGTAGCTCTTGAAAAGGAAAAAAGGAAACACACAAACAAACACCCATCTCATACGAACCTGCCATACGAGCTGATCTTGACTTAATTCCTTTAATGAAATGTTTTGTCTTCCACTGCACTTTTCAACATATAGTGCTGTGAAAATGGATCTGCCTCCTTCCTGATTTTATCTATTATTACATATTTGTCACACTGAATTGTTACAGATCTTTAAACAAGATGTAATATTAGACAAAGGGTAACTGAATAAACACAAAACACGTTTAACAAAAAAATATATATATTATTTCATTTATTTCATGATAAAATTTATCTAACTAGCATATCGCCCATGTAAAAAAGTTATTAGCCCCTTAGTTACTCAGTCAACTAATTAACCAAATTTAGTTAAGCCAGACTTAATTGCAGCCAGCCCTGTTGAATCTGAACCTTATATTGAAATTAACCATCATATTGAAGCAGTCACTGCAAACTTTCTACAAGCACACTATGCCATGATCAAAGAAAATTCTAGAAGAGATAAGAAAAACAATTTTTGAAATATATCAGTCTGGAAAGTATTCCAAAGCTATTTCTAAGGCTGTGGGACTCAACCAAACCCCTGTAAAAACCTTTATCTCCACATTTAATGCAGTTATTGCTGCTGAAGGTGATGCAACCAGTCATTACGTTTAAAGGGGCAGTTAGTTTTTTCAGTTACTATGGGTGATAGGGGAATTTAGTAACTTTTGTCTTATATTACTTTTTGTCTAAAGAGATGAAACTCTTCAGTGTGAAAAATATGCAATAATAGAGGAAATCAGGAGGGGTGCAAATACTGTTCCCCCATGTTAGGTTTCTACAGTTTCATTCTGCTTTCTTTTATACCTTGCCATTTTGGTATAATAAATCCCAACTCTTCAAATGTTTCTTTTCTCAATGTCATTTTGACTGGCGATGGGGTCTTAAATCTTCAACAGGAGCCATCAAATGGTTTAAGGGGTTTTGGAAGCAGAGAGAGATTTGCAAAGGTTTCAAAAGCCCTATTGCTCAGAAACCGATTTAAACTTGCTTGGCATAGTCACAGCCTAACACAAACCGTAAATAGATTATTTTTGTGGATTTAGGCCTTGATTTCACAAGAAATTTGCCCTTAACATTGACAGAAGCATGTTCATTTAACAATTTGTTTTTTGCAGTTGCTGAGGTCAAACTGCTTGTGAAGATAAACACGTCTTGAAATTAAATTTTTAGTAATTTTTCAAGAATAAAAAAAGTTGCAAAATGAAATACTATGTTATGCTTTTCTGCTATGCTATGGACATGATCATTTTAAGAGTTTTATGCACATTGGAACTGGCTGGCTATGCCCCTTGCTGGTCAGATGCATATTAAATGTTTCCTATGATATGGAGACACTGGAGGCACAGTTTATAAGGCAGCCAACTGAGCCATAGGAGCCAAATGTAGGAAAAACATGTTGATTGAAGCCAGTCTTAAAATCCACCTGTAAACTGCACAATGGCGTACCTGCATGTCGTTTAAATTTGAACTGGCAAAATGGTGATGCTTGATTATGTCTTTAACGTTGAAACCACTTTTTAAATTGCCTTTCAAATAAACATTTCGCCTGTACCCACACTAACCCAATGCAGTTCAGCTCAATTTCTTTACCCGCGAAAGCACTGCGCATAATCACAATTCATGCCGTATGAGTGATCCAATGAGGCTTATTCTTCTGAAGCAATAGCAAGCGGATTAAAGCAAGCATGCAGTTGCATTTTAATGGGCTGCATATCAGCTGAGCCATTGTCATTCGGTAATTTAAAACAAATTAAACCATGGCGTTCTCATTCTCCTGAAGGTACTTTGTCACATATTTTATAGCTATTCAACCTGCCATTTATTTTAAGCCTCCAACACAAAATTGATGGCAATTACTACAGGGGGAGGAAAGTAGCAAAAGGTCAACTTCTGGATCAATTGAAGACATGCGACTGTACTGGGACTGCACGTGGGGGTCTTTTATACGAACGGTAATAAATTTTCCGCCTGGCATTGTGATACGACAGTCCATTCGAAACAGTGGACCAGCACGAGTCCTTTTTTTAATCTGCATCTCTTATTGCAGGACGAGAGTCATTTTCTCTGCAATTTCCTCACGATCCGCAGCGTAAATTACAAAAGCCCGCGACCGGATTTGAAGTAGCTGTGACTTGTATTAACTCAGACGGAAAGGGGGTCACATTGGACGTGATCTACGGGGGGAAGAAAACGATGGCGGTTTGAGCCTTTACTTGGCGCACAGGCAAGTCAGTAGACCTGAAAAAGTTATTTATTTTCTTTTTTAAAAAAAAGCTTTTGTCCGGGAAAACAAATGTATGCGGCTCACAAGGCAGCAGCACAGTGACCTATCCTATTTATCGGAAAGGGCCCAGGTCAGATAAAAAAATAATTAGTTTGCATTGCCTCCCAGCTGTCTGGCGCTCTGGCGCTAAATCGCGCTCGGGGGGAAGTGGCGTCGGCGGCCCCGCGGGGCGTACAGTACGATCGATGACGCGAGGGAGGGCGGTCCGTCCGGGGAGCCCGCGGCGTCGCCGGTCGCCTCCCTCGGCGCGCTCTCTCTCTCCGCGGTAGTTAGCGGCGAGCGCTAACTGAGCGAGTAGCAGACGGGGCACGCTCCACCCCCCGTCCCCCATGCCCCCCCCCCCCCCCCGTCCCCAGCCCGGGCTCGCTCTCATAGGCAATTGGGAAGTTCAACCAGCCGAACGACCGCCGCTCCCATGGGAAACGGCTTTCATTACGGCCCAGTTGTTTCGCCCCACTCCAACTGGACTGCGCTACGCAGACGCATTTGCATTCGCCCGCAGAGGCACCTTGTACCCATGCCCAATGATTCGACATACATGAATTCTCGGGGGGGGGGGGCGTGCTGAGTGGCTCATTCGGCTAAGGCTACATGCTGTGATAAATAGACGAGCCCCATGGACGCGGATCGAATCCGGTGCCGACTGTGGCTAGTAGCTCCATAGGGCGACATGTAATTGCTGATATGGCTCGTTTAGGGTACGGGAGGGCTAGGGCTAGTTGGTCAGGTGTCCGCATTTCATCGCTCTCTAGCGACCACCGCCGATCGATGGGCGCCCGTGGACCGCATGCCAAAGCAGCGTGTGAAATGTCGACCTCCGACTCCAGTCTGTGCACGCCTGGCCGTCGGCTGCGGTATGATAATACTGAGGCCGATGACGCTACGCTATGAGAAACACTGATGACTTTACTCAGCCTAATTGCGCATGAACTCAGCTACATTTCAAATTAGGGTGGGAACTGGGCATGTACAGCCTCACTTTGGGCAACCAATATTTATTTTTAAAAGAAAATAAAATTTAAAAAACTGGGCGACACCACACCCAGGAGGAGGGTGTGGGGGGAGCATGACAATTTAGGCAGGAAAGATTTGAGGGAGGGAGGCAAGGTATCAGAAGCAAAGACAGAGCGAGAGGGGGAATATAGGAGTGTCAGCGACGCAGCACGAGAAATGGAAGCGTTTGAAACGGACTGGGGGAGGGAGCCGCAGAGGGTGTGAAACCCGCGCTGGCGTCGGAAATCCTCGCGGAGGGACGAGGGGCTGTGCCTCCTCTAAACCCGCGGGGCTCGGAGCCGCTGCCGCGGCCGACCCCCCGTCACCCGGTCGCTGGGAGCAGCCGCTCTCGGCCCCTCTGAAGGACCCTTGAGGCGCCCCGCGACGCGAGGGCAAGAGGAGCCAGGGACAGAAGGATCCGCTGGCACCGCCACAGCCAGGCTGGCTCTCTCTCTCTCTCTCTCTTTCAGTCTCTCTCTCTCTCTCTCTTTCAGTCTCTCTCTCTCTCTCTCTCTCTGTCTCTCTCTTTCAGTCTCTCTCTCTCTCTCTCTCTCTCTTTCATTCTCTCTCTCTCTCTCACTCTCTTTCGGTCTCTCTCATTCTCACTCTCTGACTCTGACTCTCACTCTCTCTCTTTCAGTGTCTTTCTCTCTTTTGATCTCACGCATGCTCTCTAGCACTCTCTCTTGCTCTCTCTCTCACTCGCTCTCTCTCTCTTTCTCCCTCTCTCTCTCTGTCTCTCTCTCGCTCTCTCTCTCTCACTCTTTCTCTCGCTCTCTCTGAGCAAACAGCGAGCCTCCCCAGCAACGGCAGACAGCTGGCACCGTTGGGGTGTCGGTGACCATGTGAATTGCTTTTGAGAGGAGAGGGTAATGAGACCAGCGCATGAATCATTTCTAGAACCCGGCTGTACACAAGCAAATCCAGAGACTTGTCTGGAGAGTTTGTCTCAGTCCACAGGCAAAAGTGAAAATTGCACCAAGGCATTTAATTAATAAAAAATTAAATTTAAAAAATAAAAAATAACCAAAAAGTAGTACACACATAACAGCAAACAAAAAAGAGGAAAAAGATCAGAGAGAGTTCAGGCATGCCCACAAGGGGAAGGGTGACCTGCCTACAAACAAACTCCAAAAAAGAAATAGGGGGAATTTTTCAGCTATTGGAAGTGGTATGACTTGCGTGCATCAATGAAATCAACAGTTTGGTGGTAATATGTTTTTAAAGTATAGATGTATAGGCCTACATAATTAATCACTATTTGTCCTTTAATTCACAATTAAGAGTCAGTTTGTTTCTTCATAAACACAGTTTCGCAAGTTACACTGAAATGGCGGCATTTAGCGGACTCTTCTTATACGCTATTTGTTCATTTATCTGGAAATTTACAGAAGCCATTGAGTTTAAGAGCCTTGCTCCAAAGGCAGCACCCTACCTTGGAATCAATTCCGCAACCTCCAAGTCGCCTAACCATTATTCCACGCTCCTTTGGGGACGGCTAAACTCTCCAAACTGTGTTGGTGAAGAAAACAGAAACAGTGACGCTCGCATTCCATTGTGTTTCAAACCTAAGGACATATGCTGAACGAATCCGA
This sequence comes from Anguilla anguilla, assembly GCF_013347855.1. Taxonomy (NCBI): domain Eukaryota; kingdom Metazoa; phylum Chordata; class Actinopteri; order Anguilliformes; family Anguillidae; genus Anguilla; species Anguilla anguilla. Next base: position 14,203,128 of record NC_049217.1, read on the forward strand.
GCCGATCTCTCTGAATTAAATGGCGTGGGCTTTTCACACACAGCTGAGGGAATTGGACTCGAAAAGTTCCCAGGAGGAGCACTACTGTTGTACCATGAGCGAGGTGCAGCACTTCTACCTGAAGTGCTTCAGCGAACACCCTGCTGAATGGACGTAAAAGGTGTTAAAATGTACCGAATCACGCCGTTCTCTCCGAGAGCGCGCGCCAGCCATGCAATGCGAGTTCGCTGCACTCCCAAGCAAAATGCCGGGACCCCTCCTTTGCTAACGGCTCCTAGGTGTGCCATTTTGGAAAAGCGTTCTTGTGTGAGAACACATTATGCACCAATGCAGCATTGCACATTGGAGACATCTTTTTATTGCTTCATTTTGGAAGTACACACTGGAACAAATTGCTCTTGGTACAAACTGTCCGTGTCCTCACCACTAGAGGGATTTTTTTTTTGTTCCTGTTTGTTCCAAATTGGCAGCAAAACATTGGGATTGCACGGTTTTCACGGAATATATTCAGCGGACTGTGAGAATTACTGCAAGTTACAAGTCATTTAAAACAATGTAGTCTTGATTAGCACCATATTATGATGGACTACAGCCGTTAAAATGGGTAAACAGCCATTTACAACATTTTACTCTGAGGCTAAGTCTGTGCCACAATTATTGTTTGCGCTGGCGAAAATAGCCTGCCTTTGTCATCCTTATGGCATGGTTTACTATGGGAGCAAATGAAACACATTTTTTAGGCTTTTAGTATTCGTTTAGCATGCTGAATTTTGAATGAAACGGCCGCAGTTAATGTTGCTTTAATATTGAATATGTTTCAGAATGCGTGCGCGAACTGGCAAGAGCGGATTCTTTCGAGTGCTGTAGGGGGTTTATGTGGTTATTAAGCAGGACGGTGAAAAAGGGGGAAGCATAGGCTGGCGCGCGTACGCTCTTTCCCCGTCGGAAAATGTGATTTTGCGTCCCGTAATGCTAGCAGCAACGCGTAATGGTCTTGCGCGAAAGAAATGCAGATGTCATATCCGATAGCGCGCCCGCGCTAGACGCCCGTGTAATGTAAGTGCCCTGCGGCACATGAAACGGTAGGGGGTTTGTCCGTCTTTTGAAAATGACGGCTTAATGTGCTTCCCGTGAGCGCGGGTCCGACAGCCCCGACTCCATTAGGTCTCCTGCAGAGGGCAGCTGGTGAAAGCGGCGGTGCGGGGGTGCGGCGGGGGCCCTAATGTCACAGTGTCTGGGGCAGGGCCATTCCGTAACGGCGGGCGGCTACTTGCCCCCCACCTCCCCCCCTTCCCGACCCGCGGACGGACAGAAAGGGGGCGGGTGCCGGAGGGGAAAGGCAGGCCATGCATACAAAGGAACCGTCAGACGGGAAACGGCCGGCGAGAGTCGTTTAGAACGGCTCTGAGAGACGGCTTCTCCTCCCTCCGCGCGGGCCTTGAGCGGGTTAGCCTAGCGCGCTACACAAAGAGCGGAACAGGCAAACTTTTCTTCTTCTTGGATTTTTTTATATATATTTTTTTAATGGAACCTCAAGATTTCAAGATTCTGCGGGGGTATGATAGGAAAAAAAAAAAAGCTGTGTTATATTACACATTTATTTGCAATTCTCCAAAGAATTGTTTTATACCTGAACTAGCAGCTTGCTCTTTTGAAAGAAATCAGCTCCAACCTCAAGATTCTGCTCAAGCCTCCCAAAAGACCATCGATATGAAGGCCTCCTCTTGTATTCAGTCATACTGCTCAAAATATAATGTGAGAGACATGCTCTCCCTTGAATGAAGGAACCTTTATACAAAAATGAATGATTTTCATGAGCTGAGAGACACTAGTCAGGTTCAATATTTTTTGCTCACTTCACCCAGAGAAAATATTTAAAACAAACATTATAAAACTATTTGATTTTCTTTGGAATAGATCTATTTTCTCACTGAAAGAGAAGAAAAGAGAAAAAAAAATCAAGCTTGCAAAATGGTGCAAGTCAGCGAGAAGACTGGGCTCACAGTTAGGCTATCCTAAAATGTTCCCATTCCTCTAACCCATGCTATATGGCATGCCTGTTTTGTGTTCTGAACTGTGATGCCAAAAAAGAGGTTTTAAATCTTGTAAATACATGTAAACATATTACAAATGATTGGTTTGTATATATCTGATCTGATGTAAGTTAACTGAATTCTTAACCTTAAAGGTGAAAATACTGTTTTTTAACACTCATTTTCTGCTGTGTGAACAGCTGTGTCCTGAAAATGCCAAAAATGTGATGGAAATTTTATGATATGTTGGGATATGGAAATCCCATCCTTGAGTTCTGTTCAGTTGTCAACATCAGATAGCGAAGTACGAGCCAATTGGTACATACAACTGGCTCTAGGCCCTCATAATTTTTAAATTGTGTCACTTATTTTTTTTTTTTTAAATCTCTGAATGAGACTCAACAATTGTTTATTCAGTGCTGCGAGTGCCAACAAGCTTTGTCACTGAAGAATAAGATGACAAATTACTGCTGGGCTCGAACAGATGATTTATAATCTCACTGCAAATAGCCTTTGATCCAATTTTTTTGTTCAAAAACAAAAAAAAAAAGAACAGTATTTCCTGCACCAAACGGTAGCGAGAAGGAACTGGCAGCTACAAGCACCATTAATGCCGTGCGTCTCATAAGAAATGGCTTCAGCCTCGTAGGGTTCATGCAAAAACGGTTTCCATTCAGTGACCTGCTGCGTGAGGGCTGGGACCAGGTTAGTCACTCGCTCCGAGTCTGACATTTTGTTTTTTTAAACCTTAAAAGGTCGCAGACGGGAAGGTACACAGAAATGAGGAAAAGAAAAACCTTCAGTTTAACAAAGTCCCTCATGATTTACGCCTGGCCCAAAGGTCTCCTTTTCTCCAAGGCGATATTCTCCACCTTGCTTAATGGCCATTCTCATTGGACTTGCTGCCAGTGCTGAAGCAGATCAGAAAGCCACACACACACACACACGCATACACACACACGCACATGCACACACACACCTACACACACATCCCCTACCCTGACAAGCTCTGTAGAAGACCCTACCCTCCCCCTTACCCCATTGAGACCGCAGGTTCTGGAAGCCAGTTCATAATAATTAACTATTAATTTCTCCCGGTAGGATCTTCATGGAAGCGAGCTCTTTGTCATCATAATCACCCTAGTGCAGAGGCCAAAGTGGTTCGGGAAGTGAGATGGAGAGGAATTAGCACAGATAGCATCAAAGCCGTGAACAGAGGCCGCGCCTATATCCCAAACAGAAGCCATCTTTTCGGTGGAGAACGCTGATGGCGCCACTGCCTTTGAAATGTATTTCTTTGCAAACCGATTATTTTTTATTTTATTGAAGTGGAACAGGAGAAGGTGCCAAGGTCTATTCTTACCAGTGTTCTACCCACTGTGGTGTAAGTAGTGACTTTGGGATGCATTTGCAATCCAGAGCTGCATTATTCATGTGAATTAAATTAGGTGTTTAAATCATTTAGCTCTCAATAGTCCACAAGGCTACCTTTAAGAAGCAAACTTCTAATGTGCTATGACAAAGTAAAGTCTCTCCTTCTAATTGAAGATTAGTGCTGCAGGAAAAAGAAAAAAAGGTTTTTAAGCTGTGCAATGATGGAGATGTCTCCTTTCTCAAAGACACATTAAGGATTGGAAAGGTCTTGGCTGAAAGAGAGCTTTATATCAATTGTAACTGAACATCTAAGCAATCGATAACGAAGTAAAATACTTAAAGGCAGGAAGTGGAATCGAAATATTCAGGGAAAGCTGTTAGCAAAGTTCAGACAGACTCGTCTTGACCACTGAGTTATTCATTTCCTCAGTTCATCCCTGATTCAGACTGAGTCGGATTTCATGCATTCGACCTCACTCATTTATACATTAAGACATCTGCTCAGGTAATTCAGGTGAAGTGTCGTTAAAGGTTCAATGGAGATGCCCCATCAATAGCAATGATTGACTCGTTTGCTATTGCAACACCAATGCCCCATTTTAAATGTGCTTGTAGCATTTAGGCCTTGGACATTTCATACTGCTGTGGACTGGAGTGAAGAGACAGTTATACACTGGGCAGTTGAATAAGCTTTATGAGTCCAGTACTCTCATTCTTTCTGAGAAAACAGCCCAGGGATAAGACAGTAGAAGTCCTGCCATGTGTTTCTTCCACCCATGAACTCAGCCAGCTGATTTCACTAATTAGTTCTACCTCCTGTCTGAAAAATTGTGCTAATTAGCAAATCCAGGCGATTGGAACAAAGCTCTAGCCGTTTCAGACAACGGGATCGCAATACGTGGTCAACAGTCATTGTCAGACGGCCATCGAAACCACCCACGCCTCGAGCTGCTGCAATCCCAGAGAATTGTCATGGAAAGATCAACACGGGAATCTGCATGCTTTGCGAACACCATGTATTTTAGGGTCAGGCATTTCAGACGCATCCAAAACAGAACCACAGAAGAAAATGTGGAAATGAAAACACAATGTTCTGGCAAGGCATGGCTTTGCAAGTCAATGGCAGACGCTGTAGAATTCAGGCATAAAGCATGTATGAGAAGACAAAGACTGGTTAGAGATTGAGTGTATGATCTACATCAGAGGCGTCCCTCAGATCAGAGTGAAACAGATCGTCAGTAGTCAATGACCCTGCCCCCCCCCCCCCCCCCCCCCCCCCCCCCACGAACCCCCGACCCCCCAGTCTGGCTTTCTTCAGCTGAACGGCCATGTGAAAGATGGTTGAGGATGGCCTGGATGTTATTTGCAGTGTACATCTTTTCCCACACAGGCAATGTGTTAGGAAAGAGGAGGAATTGTAAACCTATGTCTATTTGTTTAGATGGGGGGGGGGGGGGGGGGGGGAGGGTTGGGTGGGAAGTGGTCAATAACTAGTCGCACAATATGTACAGTATGCCTTTGATTTTCATGCAGCATTTTTAAAGACGTTGATTTAGAATTTTTGGACGCCTTGTGCCTGTTATGGACATGTTTGGCCAGTATCTCCCTGCCTATGCATAATTAATCTACTGCATTTCATCACGGAGTCATCACAGGGTCATTCTAATAATTAAAATGAAATTGGGTAGTGAAAGATTAGCCACACTGTTATTTTATCTGGACAATAATTGTGTCCCTATATGAGATCAAATCTGATTGACATCTTGGCTAACGTGTGAAAAATGCATCGCGTGTATCTTATATACATTTTCATGCATAATATAAATATCTATCTAGAGATAACATATGCATTAGTTATTAATCCATTCTAGTGTGCAGATACTTGCCTTCAATAACCTTTTTGTTGCAAACAGTTTTTCAATGAATATTTTAGCAGAATGAAGAACACACTGAGGACTTGGAGGCTTGAAAAAGCTGGGCAGTGATTTTCAGTCTGTGAAGGCCTTATCTGATAGGTGCCCATGTTTATGATCCCAAACTATCACTTTAAAGCCTTGGAAACTTATTTAAATCTTGATGAGCAATGTTTTTTTTTTTTTTTTCCTCTGAACTAATTCCCATCAATCTTAGATGTTTATCTTATTACTTTCATCACCATGAGCTGCCTCTAATATCTCCTTTTTTATCATAGTTTTCTTTTCTTTTCTTTTGCTTTTTGTCCATCCCTGCTGTCGGCTGTTCACAGTTTAGTTTAGATGGTAAAATATGTTATGCTTGCACTATGTATGCATAATATAAACAATGCAATATTTAACGTGTTTATTTTTTTCTGTTTATTGTGATCAGTGAGCAGATTTGTTTTTTGGGGAAAAAGATTATACAGATAGCTGTGTTTATCTGAGAAGCAGGAGTATCACTGTGTCCCTTAAACCAATTGTGCTCCATCTTAGTGCCACTTGAGTGCAGAATGGTGTGAAATTTGAGGGAAACTGTCTTACCACTCCATAGATCATGGGGAAATGCAATAAAACAAACAACCTTTCAAAAGCAAATCCTGTAATAATATTTAGGCCTGGATTCAGTCAACATTGCTCTCAACTTTAAATTCAATCAGCATTGTCCTCAATCAGTGAATGTAGGTGGGACAGTTCCGCAATAGTAAGTAAGTAAATAAATAAATAAATAAATAAATAAATAGACAACCCAAATAGCCACTTTACTAGAAGAGTAGCTGTCCTCCTGATTGAAATGAAGAGGCTAGCTCCCTACCTGTAGTGAATGCAGAGAAAAAGCCCCAAACTACTGTGCATACTCCAGGAACCTTCTTCTCCAGACTAAAATAGGTGGGTACTTACTGTCCATGGGGACAACACCGGTCACAGGTTGCTTTGGATGTATCTCCAAAATCAAATTGCCCACCCATTATAAGTTCTAAAAAATGAGGAAAGGTAGAGTTGTAAGTCTTTTTGACATATACTGTACCTCTACCAAATTGTGCACCCTTCACTGCCGATTGCCCTGTACAGAGATTGCTTTGGCAAGCCACACAGAGAATTAATCAGTTACGCCTTGATCTGCTAAATGAGCTAAATGTTGTTTTGCAGTGGAATTCCCCTTTATTAACAGCCAACACTTGTATCCGGTCCAGAATGTTCCACAGCCAGCTCTTACAATGGAAACAAGAGCAGAAGCACAAACCATCGGTGTTTAGTGAAATTCACCCATGGGCAGAAGTGCAGAAACTTTGTTATGTGCTAGCATAATTGAAATAACTTCATTTCCACCCCTTAGCATCGTATGTGAGTGATTGGCCCACGGTGCAAGAGGCTGTAATGAGGGAATGCAGTACTCTGCATCATTTATGACCGCGCCACGTCTCGTTTGCGATGGCCGCCGGTAGTCACGAGTGGCGCGTAGCAGGGATATGTTTTCTCGCATTAATATTGCATGCGCACCGTAAAAGGATTCCCCTGTGTTGTCATGTTTAGTTCACCGCCCGGTTTTGTTTATTCTCCGGGCTTGTTTACCCCGGTCTTCACCCCGAAGGAACGCGCATTTCAAATGGGTCCCTGTCAATGTTTATTTACCCATTGAAGATCACGACAGGTTTAATAATGTTAGGGCAGGGTAGACACGGGAGGTTAATTGAGAAGGTCACAATTTCGGCCGAGCCTTTCTTTGGTTTTCCCCCACAAACCTCTGCTGTCCTTTCCTCAAAACGGGGACAAAGCAGGACCATGCACACTCAGTAAACAAATATTGTATGCACATACATGAATTATATCTTTGGAATGCAGAGCCTAATCCGGGATGCAGCTTCTGACAGCGCGCATTAAAGGAACATCGCGTCCAGAAAAGTGCAGCGGGTCAAGCGGATGACCTCGAAACCTTTAAGGAATGACAAAGCACGTATCCGGACGAGTGTTTTACACGCGCTGGCTATCGGGGGCAAGCGCCGCGATGGCGGCCGGTCCGCGCTCGCGTGCGCCTGCGACGAGTCACGCCTGAACGAAGCCGAACCGCTAAACCGCGGGAGCGGACGGCCCGCCGAATCCGAGCGGCACGTCCTGTATCATTAGCCCGTCGCTCTGACCCCCCCGGCCCCCCAACCCCCCCGCGCGCCCCCCTCGGCGCCCGACGCCTCGCGCCCGGAGCCGCGGCTGGCGGGAGGGACGCACTACACATCCCCGGATCAAGCGCCACAGAAGCCGTCCCACGCGATTAACCTGCCTGTCAATCTCGCCGCCCACGCTTGACCACTCCGGAGCTCTCCCGCGCTCCAATCACGATAAAATTGCCGGTTGTCACAAGGCCACCACGTGGGCCTTAAGTGGATTTGTAATGCAGGGGTTCTCGCAGACTTCCTCGCTCTTTTTTCCGGAGGGTGTCGAAACGAGGGGAATGTAATTAGGGAGATACGGGTTTTGGGAATAGCGAGGAGAGGAGACCTGCGCAAATGACCGAAGAAAAATCTTATGTGTATATGAGAGAGAACAGAGGCAGAGAAATATAATTGTTATGGACAAATATAAAACTTTGGCAATAGGTCCTTTAAAATAAGGCATGCCAATAAGGCGTTTAATTTAATTGAAAGAGAGAGAGAGAGGGATGAGAGAGAGAGGTGCCGGGTGGTATGCAGGCTTACATTTCCGTTCTTTATATCGCTGGGCCTTTGACGTTTTAATTCTGTTAAAATGTTCTTGATTACTCAGTGGTTAAATGTGGTCGATTGTTATTTTACAATGGGTTTTCCCTATCTGGAGATTCACAAAACATAATTATTACCTTTATGGTCTTTATGTTCCTCATTACACATTCTCCCATTAAACAATTTCAGTAACCTGTATTGAAACCTGTATTACTCTTTCTTCAACATTGATGTATGGCCAAGTTCAATCTTGTAGGAACTTTCAGTAACACATTTAAGTTTTATTTATATATTATATATATATATATATATATATATATATATATATATATATATAATTTCAGAGCCCAACAACTGAAGCTTTGCTAGGAAAGAATAAAAAGCAAGAAAACTTATTAACTGCTCAAAACTCATTCAAAGATAAGGACAAAACACACGGAACTAAGGCTTGCGGTGTCTTTTGTTTTGCTGGCACGGTGAAGTGTTTTGTCTGTTCTTATAAATATTCTCGGGACAGATTGTTTCATTGCTACAGCTCCAGAACCGCAGTGTTTGAGACAGATAGAGCCGTTCTTTTTACGGGTCTCTGGAGTAAACACAAAACAGGCTATGAGTTATGGTCTGTGGTGTGGATTTAATTGAACGGAAGTGAAAACAATGCATTTCAGCCTCCTGGGGATATACTCTTAGATCGTTTTGTCAGTGTTTTCCTCCAGCAATATCGGACAGCCTGTGGAATTCAATAAAAAGGAAAATAAATAACAAGGAGCCCGATCTGATTTGAAAGACAGTAGGCAAATTGCAAGTGTATTAAGAGATGGAGGTGCTAGCCTTTTGGTTTCAAAATCAGGGGCTCGGGGGCCAGCAATTATACAATGGGGAGACAGAACAACGGTCTCAAAACTTTTCAACCCTTCCATAGTTCTTGTTTTATTATGAAGTTTGTAATTTCTACAATGTTCTATGTTGTACGACCCACCCCCCCACCGACTGCTGGGAAGAGGTTGTCTCATTTTATTCAGCACTAGGTATTCTTGTATTTTTTTGAAAACTCTGTTGGCTTTACTTATGCTTGATATTACACATAACAGAAAATAAACATGGATATGATAGGCAGAGGTTTCAGTTTGCTTTCTTCAAAAAATCTTGCTCTAGTGCTCCGATATTCTTGTGTATATTCTGGTGCTTACGGATATCATAAATGACCTTACCCGGGATGTCAATTCTACTGTTGATGTTTGATCATTCCTAAATATTCTAAAAAGATCCTGTTATGTGTTTAGCTTTGCAAATGGTTTGGCTCTGCACTATTAATTGACTTAATTAACTGCCTTGCTGCCAAGGTACTTTGAGTATGCTGATGCAAGCAGGTTTTCAATGCGTAGCCCCCTGTGTTCAAGCATACTTATTTGGACTATGAGGACTGTGGTTGATTTGCTACAATAGATACCTTTTTGAGAACTCTTTTTAATGAAATTATTAATATTACCACAGAAATAAGCAAGAATATAAACAGTGAACGCCATGATGTTTGGGATAAAGACATCATTTTTTCTTGATTTGACTCTGTACTCCACAACTTTAGATCTGTAATAAAGAAACACAGTGCACATTAAGGTGTTAAGGAATTAAGGTGCACATTCTCAGCTTTTATTTAAGGGCATTTTTATACACTTTGGTTTCACCATGCAGAAATGACAGCACTTTTTATGCATAGTTCCGCCATTTCAGGGCACCATAATGCCATAATGCGCCCACACTGCACCCTCTCACGCTTTCAGTCAGAACCAGAAAATTTCCGTGTCTAAGCAGGCATGCCTCCAGTGGACTGAATCCACACAAATCAATGCACTTCATCAAAGGTTCTCCTCTGTAATTAAAAAGTAAAAAATATATAATTATATTGGTGCAGTTAGAAGCTTCTAGATTTTCAGTACACGGGGAGATATTAAGTCAAATATGCAATCGAGTATGCTTTTCATGCTGTTTGCATTAAATTAATTCTCTACGGACTGCCATTAAAGGTCATCTGGAAATTGATTTTCGAGACTGCAGAGTTACTGGATAAGAGTTCATTTAATAACGCTTATTGTTTTGACAATTCCCAAAATATAAGAAATGAAAAACATTAATGAACATACGCGTTACCTTTGCCTTATAATTTTCGAACGATGTGAACTAGACTCCAAATCTCGCAGAAATCTACTGAAGAGTAATATAAAGAGGTTTTAGTGAAGCGAGTGACTTCACTTTGATGTTGTTTTTTTAACCGTTTGTGGAGGTTTCAGCCTGTGCCCCTGAGTGCTGGCGGCTTCGTGTGAAATCTAAATCTGTCCCTCGCCGCCGGCTGCGTGCGTCTGCGCTTGGAGTGGAACGCGGCCGAGGCGACAGACGCCGGAGTACGACCGCGACACCACCCCCACCCCTCCGTCGCTCCGGTTCACCAGGGTGCCGCTCCAGACTGGGAAGACGTCACAACGTTCTGCCTGTTTCAGAACTCTCGTGACCGCCCGCGGCTCCCGACCGTCGTGACCGCGCGCTCCGCACCGCGGTCTTGAGCGCGTGTCTCACCGGTCTTGATTACGCCGGTGGATTTGCCGCGGAACCCCAGGTGCGCGTGACAACCAGGAGCGAGCGTGTCCCTGAGACGTGTCGCGCGTTGCCCTGCGAACCGCTTGCGGCGAAGTTCAGCGTTCGAGGCCTGAGCGAGTTCCTGCTACGTTCCTCGGGCGCGGCGTCGCGTCGGAACGCAAACGTGATGCCGCTCCGCGCCGTGAATTCATGATTTGTACGTACTGTATGAGCAAAGGGGCGTGCCCAAAATAGACGGGGAAACCGTCGCAGCGCGCTTCGTCGGTCCCGGACCCTTTAAACATCGAGAGCATTACGAGCGTCGTGATGTCTCGTACGTAAGCGTCGCGGGTAATCATAATTATATTTCATAGCCGTAAGATTATCTGCATGTCACTGGGGCACTGAGCGATGGAGTGATTTATGATCTCGTAACAGTGTCAAACCAGCAGGCCCTTTATTAAGCTTGACAGTGCTCGCAATCGCATGCATAAGGCATCTGAGCTGAGAGTGGATTTAAATGCTGCGCTACCTGATTGGTGTTTTGAAATGGGCCAATCAGGACTATGGATGACCTCTTACTTCCTGCAGAGACGTCCTATGCATAGCCAGTGTGACATAACATCTGACATTATAATTTCTGGGCGGGGGGGGGGGGGTCGGGGTTGGGTTCAGCTGAATGTCAAACGTTGCATGACTTGCATTTAAAACTACACTGCCGTTGAGCCTGAAAACCTTTCTTTGAACAGTCTGGGCAATAGCACACAGGAAGTTATTTATTTATTTATTTATTTATTTATTTTCATATGTGTACCGTGAATACAGCTATGTTCTCCAAAGACATGAAAGATGTATGTCGGTACGTTATTATCCCGCACCGCTAAAAAATTGTCAGAGCAATTTCCCTCAGACAGAGTAAAATTGATCTATTCTGGACTCGAATTAACTCCGTGAGGGTTTGATTAATACTGGAGGAGTCATTTTGTGACACATCCCATTCTCGCAGCGTGAGCCGCTGCCATTCTTTCCGACTGCTCGGCTTCTTCATAGTGGAAGCGTGTAACTGGAACGCAGCTTTCACCGGGAATACTTTGTCCCCTGATGCAAGGGTTCATTTGTTACAACGCTATCACACTCCTGTCACACCGCTGCCGTAGATACGTGATGCGACGTACTGTGGAAGAAGAAACGGCATTCCCCTCAGGCTTGTTTGAAGTTGGATGCATTTATTTAATTATTTTTCCTTAAGCAAAATCATCTTGAAAACAAAAACAAAGATGGGGCATTTTGCGCAGTGCAGATTGCATTGTTGCTTTAGCTTAGCAATGCTTGTGTTCAGTCTTATATGGGGAACAAATAAAAAAAAAAAAAGCGAAATTTGAATATCAACATGCTGCACAGTATTAGCCCTGGAGGGTATTTTATTCAGTTCACCCATTCATTTTTTTACATTTTATTATGTAAATGAAAATAGCATTAACATTATTGGACATCGTGGGTTAAGTGTCTGTATAATAATAATATCACCATCTAATGTAGGCACTGAATTACAACACATTGCGTATTTCCAGTAGTCTCTACTTTCCAGTTCCTTTCATGGTCATTTAATGTAACCTGAACAGGAAAAAGCAACGCCCAAAGAGAGAATACAGGTATTGTCAGTGTGAGGTTTGTCTTCAGGAAAGTAAGAAATGAAGAAATCAAACAGAGGTTAAACTTTACTGTGGGTGAGCAAAAGGGTTTACTGAGTTCATTAGCCCAGACTGGTAGTATTTCCAGAAAGTCAAGATTATGAGTTTTTCTAATTTTGGCTTGGCAACAGCATGCTGACATTTGCATCTACTTCACAAGCCAATATATTTATGCGCTGCAAAGACAGCACCAGGGAACTTTGAGGCGAAAGCACTGCTCAGTGTTCCATATTTTTTATTACATTAAACCAGAGGTCTGCATCCTGACCCGAAGCCGGGAGTGACCCAAGGTATGCTGTGATCAGGCCGGATTTCAGGCCTATTTTTAGCTCTACGATGTAGGGTCAGACCAGGTACGGGCCCGCTGCCAACCCAGAAGTTTACAAACAGAAAGAGTAGCGACACTTCTGCCAGCTGTTAACAACGATTGACAACAGTGGTGCAAAGCTTCCAGTTTTTGTAGTGCATCTTTATGCTCAACTAGCCAATAAAAATAGCCATACTTGACAGCACGGGAGTGATAAATTGATTAAGGTAATGTCTGACAGAAGGAAATAATGGCACTAAAGCTAGCTGGTTAGCCTGTTCTTGTCAATAGGAATGGCAACAACCCGACGTGTTTACATCACTTTTAACTGTTCTGATCATTATTCCTCTGTTTTCCAAACATACTTTTTGCAAACACGTACTGAAAGAAAGAGGATGTCAAACCTGTGCTGTTTGTTGCGGAGGTGTAAGTGACAATCGTAATGTCACATTTAACTGAAGGAAAAATGTGTTTAAAAATAAGCATGAAAGCTCAAATACAGGTGTTTTAATTTTCTAGGCGAGCAAAACAGTACACTACAAAGAAGCTTTGTGCTGTTGTTGTCAATTGTTGTTAACTGTTGCTGGTTCAACAGCAGCTTTCCTGTGGGAAACACTACATTATTTTAAATTTTGCTATATGGTGTTGTTAGCTTGTTATTTCAGTCATTGTGTACGGGCATAAACGTTTGGCTAGAACTTGTCAGGCTAGTTCGTGTTGAGCGGTATAACCTTCAGACCTCTTTTCTAACCCAATTCAGACCTCTACATTAAACTGTGAATAATATATTACAATATGTACTGTAAGTATATATTATGTTAATGTGAAATAAGACAGTATAATAATATCTTATTATGTTATTGTGTACAAGACAATTATTGTGCTACACAACCTGTACGAACATCTAAACTAGATGATGCCGGGTTGTTAGTCCAGATGTACAGTATTTGTCCAACACTGCGCTGTCACACCAAGTCTCATTGTTTGAATTAAACAATGAATCTTATTTATCCATCCATCCATTAGCAATACCCACTTATCCAGTGATGGAGCCTATCCCAGAATGCATTGGGCAAGAGGCAGGAAGAATCTCACTTATAGATAACATAATATTATTGTGAATTTATCACTAAACCATAGCAATGTCTGATCTAATGTAATTTGTAATGTAAACACATGCACACACACACACACACGTACGCACACAGGCACACACACACACACACACACACACACACAGAGAGATAGAGAAAAAGGGAGGGAGATTTCTCATTATGTAATCCTCAAATGAATTTCTGCTTATCTTTAATGTTGTTCCAGCTCAAGCAGTTTGGTTCAGCACATGAATGCTGGTCCCATCAGCTGTGCTTGTCTCCAAGCTAATGGTGTGAAAGTAAGGACATTCTGTTTTCCCTGACTGTCATGCACTAATTGGTGAATGTCGTCTTTTAATAGCAGTATGCTACAGGGAGAGCAGTGATGTCTCTTAAATAGTCAGTGATCCAACTGGGTTTCCATGTAAAAGAGAAACCAAGAGACTGCTCATTTGAGGGTCATGTCACATTCAAAAAATAACACATTTAAATTGTAGTTTAGTTTTCATTTTGAGGCAATAAACACAATTTATTGAGGGTCATGTTTCATGTCACATGAAAAAAATAACACATTTAAATTGTAGTTTAGTTTTCATTTTGAGGCAATAAACACAATGGTTCAGTAGGAATGTTTTAAGCATCTGAAGGTCTGTGGTGTGGATTTAATTGAACGGAAGTGAAAACAATGCATTTCAGCCTCCTGGGGATATACTCTTAGATCGTTTGGTCAGTGTTGTCCTCCAGCAATATCGGACAGCCTGTGGAATTCAATAAAAAGGAAAATAAATAACAAGGAGCCCAATCTGATTTTGTGCGCATCTACATTGTGTGCATTTTTTGTCAAACATGCATTCATTCATACAGAAACTACAGAGATCAAACACTTTAATGTTAAACATAGCTTTGAAGAAAGCGCCATAAGGTTGTATTTTCCCCTTTCAGGGCTAATCTTGAAGATAAATATGCTTGGGAGCCTTTTCTGCACCTTTTCTCGCCATGTCGGTATTGTTTCATTTTGTTTATTTTTTCCCTTTTGTCATTTTTTTATTTTCTTGTCACCCACTCAACTTCCCCTTTCTCTGTGTCCTTTCTCTAGGTTCCACCTCAGGGTCCATAAATGAGAGACAGGTGGAGGGAGAGAAAAGGGGACGCGAGTACGAGGCTCAGAGGAGATGCGTGCCACAGGAGAAATAAGCACAAACCAGCCTGAGGTCACCAAGACGCAGGCCTTTAGAGATTAACCCTCCACAGGAAGAGACCAGAGAAATCGTCTTACGGACAGAACAGGAGTGTGCAACTCTTGTCCAGCTCATCAAGCAACAGATTTCTGGACTTATTTCCCCCCCCCCCATCTTAGAGCCAAAACCATTTTAACTACCTGTGAGTTAATTCCGCCCTGTTAAAACCGGAGTTGCGGTCTCTTTGGGTCGCCGTCGGTGTTGCTATGACCTCCCGAGAGGCTCCAAGGGCTGCCTGTGTAGGCATGGCGCTGAGTGCCTTCTTCTGGTGGTTTACTATTCTGTCTTTGACCCACACTGGCGGGGTCAGGGGGGACTGCTGGCTCATTGAGGGAGAGAAGGGCTTTGTATGGCTGGCCATCTGCAGCCAGAACCAACCGCCTTACGAAGCCATCCCGCAGCATATCAACAGCACCATTGTGGACCTGCGCCTGAACGAGAACAAGATCAAAAGCATCCACTACTCAGCCTTGAGCCGCTTTGCTAACCTAACATACCTGAACCTGACCAAGAACGAGATCAACTACATCGAGGATGGGGCCTTTTCTGCTCAGTTCAACCTGCAAGTGCTTCAGCTGGGCTTCAACAGACTACGGAACCTGACTGAGGGAATCCTCCGGGGTTTGGGCAAGCTGCAGTACCTCTACCTCCAGGCTAACCTGATTGAGACTGTGACACCCAATGCCTTCTGGGAATGCCCCAACATCGAAAACATAGACCTGTCAATGAACCGCATCCAGCAGCTGGACGGGTCGACGTTCACCAGTTTGACGAAGCTGACGACTTGCGAACTGTACACCAACCCATTCAATTGTTCCTGCGAGCTCCTGGGCTTCGTCAAGTGGCTCTCCGCTTTCCCCAACAGAACAAACGAACGCATGGTCTGCGATTCGCCGCCCGGTTTCTCAGGCTACAGCCTCCTCAGCCAGAACCCAAACAACCCCACTTACCGCAATGCCCTGCACATGCTGTCCACTGTTTGCACCGATGACTACGTGACTCCTTACATACCGGTGCCTCCTGACACCACTACTTTTCCACCAGACTCTACCCCTTGTGGGTTGGAGGACTGCCCCTCAGGAACTGAGCCGGACGAGGGCATAGGCATCAGTCCGACCTACATCGATCCTGACATGAAACCTATTATGAAGTTAAAGCAAGTTTCACACAAGAGTGCCACCATCCTGGTCCAGATCCCAAACCCATACAGGAAAATGTACATCCTGGCCCTTTACAAGAACAGCTTCTTCACCGACATCCAAAATCTGAAGCTTAATAAAGAGGAGATTGAGCTGAAAAACCTGAAACCCCACACAGACTACACATACTGCGTGGTCTCCATACGGAATTCTTTGCGGTTCAACCACACATGTTTGACTATCTCCACGGGACCCAAAAATGAGAAGGAGAACCACTCGGTCAACAGCTCCACTGCCACCCACTACATCATGACCATCCTCGGTTGTCTCTTCAGCATGGTGATATTCTTGGGGGTGATCTACTACTGTTTGCGTAAAAAGAGACAAAAAGATGAAAAGCACAAAAAATCTGACAGCCTCAAGAAAAATATCATCGAGCTCAAGTATGGTGCAGAACTTGAAGGGGGAACGATGCCACGGATGTCACAGAAGCAGATGATGTCTGGAGACAGCATGTCCAGGATGCCGTACCTTCCCCCGGGTGAAATCGAACAGTACAAACTTCAGGACATAAGCGAAACGCCAAAAATGGCCAAGGGGAGTTACATTGAGGTACGCACCGGCGAGCAACCGGATCGCCGGGACTGCGACCTCACCATCTCTGGGAACAACCAAGGCTCGGTGGCTGAAATCTCCACCATCGCCAAAGAGGTGGACAAAGTCAATCAGATTATCAACAACTGCATAGACGCCTTGAAATCAGAATCCACGTCATTTCAAGGGGTGAAATCCGGAGCCGTGTCCACCGCTGAGCCTCAGCTGGTGCTGATCTCCGAGCAGCCTCCCAGCAAGCAGAACTTCCTGTCCCCCTCTTACAAGGATAGCTACCACCACTCTTTACAGAGGCACCACAGCACAGAGGCCTCCCCTAAGCGCCCCAGCACCTCCTGCGGCCCCATGCGGAGCCCCAGGCCCTACCGCTCGGACATGGCCTACAAGTCAGAGGCCAAGTACATCGAGAAGACTTCCCCGACGGGCGAGACCATCCTGACGGTCACGCCGGCGGTGGCCATCCTGAGGGCGGAGGCGGAGAAGATCAGGCAGTACAGCGACCACCGGCACGCCTACCCGGATTCACTCCAGGTGGAGCAGCTGGAGGGGCCCGGGAACCGCAAGGCCTCCATTTTGGAGCCCCTCACCCGCCCCCGCCCCAGGGACATGACCTACTCCCAGCTCTCTCCCGAGTACCACGACCTCAGCTACGCCTCCAGCCCGGAGTTCTACTGCAAGCCGTCCCATTCCTTTTGGGAGCGCTTCAAGATCCACCGCAAACGGCACAAAGAGGGGGAGTACATGGCGGCAGGGCATGCGCTGCGCAAAAAAGTTCAGTTTGCCAAGGATGAGGACTTGCACGACATTTTAGATTATTGGAAAGGTGTATCGGCTCAACACAAATCTTGATTCCTCTCAGACTTCTATTTTGGGCCAAAATAACTACACTAAAAAAACTGAAAGCATTTCAATTCCATATAGAGAGGGAAATTAAGCTTAAATAATTAATACTGAGGCTCCTCTGCAGGTGTTTTACTTAAATTTGTGGACTGACTGAAAATGGAACAGTGGAAATGCCGGTCTAACGTTTGTAATGAAATTAACAGGAAAATACCTTATCTTTTACCGCGAAAAAGAAAACAAAAAAAATGCATTTGGAATATAATTATTTGGGTATCGCATGGCCGTGTCCTGTGACCGTGGATTAACTGTTGTGTACTTTAAGAGAATCCAAACCAACAAAAGCAAACGTGTCTGCTGAACACTTCGTATACAAGACTATGTTTCTTTTCCTCTAAGAACTGCATCCATGCTGTCTGCACACACACTTCTCACTGTGCATTGTGGAGGGAGAAAGAGAGGACGAGATTGATTTGTTCTACACTCTGAAAGAACTATGAACAGAAATAAATTTATATATTTACAACTTTTTTGCTGTAAAATATGCCTGTTTGAATCAGGTTTTAACCGTGGATTTCAGAGACAGCATCTTTATTACTATTCTGTTGGTCTCAGATGAATGTCTTCTGTCCTGATGGATAAAAATTGCACTGTTCAATGAAATGGTACATTATTCTACATGCCCCATTGTTTTCTCCCTCCCCTACTCTTGCTATCCCATACTTACTTGCAGGTATCACAGAGCAAACTGCACAATATCTGAGGAAAGGTCTGCGCAATATCGGTAATGTAAAATATTAGATAATTCCAGTTAAATACCAACACCCACAGTGGAGAGACCGGGAAGTGTAGCAAAAGTTCCAGAGGCAAGCCTCCTGCTCCTGTTTATGACGAGGCTGGTTTATCGGCAGCTCCAAGCTTCTGTCCCAACTGGTAAAAAGTTGACAAGACTCGCAAACAACAGCGAGGTTTTCCATGGGAGCGTCTCGAATCATTTGAAGACACAAGCCAGTTTGGAGATAAATGGTTTTATTTGTCTACATTTCTTTTCCAACTGAAAAATAGAAACTGTTGTTGCCACTTTTTTTTCCCTCCCCTCTGAGTTGCCTCAGTTCACCACAGATGCCTTGAGGTATAGAGACTCACCAGACCCGTCATCAGTTTGGAGGAGAAGGTTCGGTGCTGGAGCTTTTCACTGCTGTTCACTGGCGGTCTCTCGACAACAGATGCGTTTCGTACCTATTACACAGCATACCAATCTACAGATAGCGAATGGGCTTCTCCCTCTGTAGCCCAGATGCGCCATTTTCTTATGTAATTACGTTCAACCAAAGTGCTGCAGCAGAGAGGTCTCACATGCCCTGCAGACATTACAGAGCCCAGACTGAACCTATAGATCTAAGGATGAATGTATTCACATCATAAAAGTATGTGGCAGCTTTTTTTTTCTCTTTACAGTTGCTGCAGTCTTTGTTACTCACAAACCTTAACCCCCCTCTCCATATCCCCCCATCTGTTTTGTGGAACCCAGTGCATCTAATTGGTTTTCCTTTTTTTCTTGTCAAGTGTTTGTTTAAAAAGAAAAAAAAAACTACAAACATGAAAAAGTAATGGGTGTTAGCAATTGATAGTCTGTTACTGTAGGATGTTTTTTTTATGCTGGGCTTAACATTTTGAAACATTTAGTGACACAGGGCAAAAGAGTGACTAAACCAACCAGCTGAAGAGTGACTGAGTTTCTGCGCTAATGTTGCTAAGTATTAATTTCATTAGCAAAGTCTTGTTTTTATATTCCAGAGCCGAACTGTTGCCACTGAATTCTGTATTATTCTTCTTTTTTTTTTTTCTTCGACTGGGTGATAGAAGTAATCGGGTTGTTCTTTTTCTTACTCCCACCGCCTTAAAATCCAGGGTTTATCATCTTTTTTATTTCTTACATCTTTTCTCTCTGTTTTTCTTTTCAGTATTTAGATGTTTTTTTTTACATCCAAACTCATTTGCTATTATTATTTTTCTAAATGTGACTCTATAGGCTACACAAGCTCTGTGTTTTAAGGACAAATTAGTAGGCAACCTGTGTGTTTTTTTTTTTGTTTGTTTTTGTTTTTTACCGCGTACTGTAGCACTCCAGTGTGTGACAGTGAAGCCAGACAGAACAGGGAGACCTTCAGACGAAACGGTTGACTCGGAAGTAGCACCCACTTAGAATGGGCTACGCTACGAAAGGCTGACTCAACTGAACTTCAGACAGGATCAAAAACAGCCCCGGCTGAGAGACATATTAGAAGCGAACAAGAGCACAATAAAGTGATTTTTTTTTCTTTCTTTCCTACTGCTATGTTATATCTGCTTCAGACAAAATACTGTGAAATAAAGGGAAGGGTTGGATCAATACTAATACTCTTTTATTTATTTGCTTTTCACATGATTTCAGATGAGATTGCTAAGACCATTATTTCATTAACTTAAATGTTCTGAGATAATACACGGTGCATGGCCTATTCAAGGGAACAACGGCACTATCACCCCTGAGATTTAAGCCCGCTATATACTTTTGCTTATACGGCTCATTTCATAATCTCTTTCATACAGTACATTTGCGGTTTATGCCACACGACCTCATGAATGGTTTTATTTTCCGTAACAAATTAGAGCCATTTACCTACTCACGCTCCCACTGAACTACAACGGAAGCACTTTATCCTACAATGCATCAACACACATGAAAACCACAACAGTATGTTATTTGGTAATTTACACACAATTCTTGTCATTTACTTTCATCTGTTTTATTGATTCTATTGGACTGTTTACCTGCCTGTGATGCAGGAGCAACTAAACCCTTTGCCTTCTATTTTTTTTTTTCAATGTGGTCCTCATTCCCAATAAGGTGTTGCCCATGTGGGTAAAAACACACTTTGAGCAATAGCTGTCAAAAAGATCTTCAAACTAGGTATTCCCAAAACAGTTTACGAACGTGCGAAAACACACCTAGAAAACATTCCAGAAGTTTTCATCCCCATCATAAATGGAAGATTTAAAGAAAGCGGTAAGTAATCAACAACGCGACATGCACAAACAAGGTATGTATGAGGTCAATAATGATGCAATGCAGATTCATATTCAGGGCATGGAGTTCCCCGTCGCAAATGAAGAATTGATGAAATTATTATTGAGAGGTTATCATACTTTAGAATAATTACTTGAGGCAAGGGATTGAACTAGAACACGGGCCTGTACAGAAACGTCTCCCAGGGGACATACAGTAGATTAAATGTCACATTTCAGGAAAGCATCACAGCATAGATGTGTGCCATTATAATTATTTGCCATGCATAATGAAACTACAAACTGCCCAGAGCTCACATACGATAACTGAACATACGCAGTCAGGATGACTATCCAAAAAATAATAATAAAATAAAATAACCGCTATATAAATCAAGTTGATACATTTAACTTCAATATATTGTGTCAGTATAAATGCCCCAAGAATATTTTCATTGATTTCCTTTTCTGGAATTGTGCTCGTCGTTGAGAGCCAAGTGTCTTACAAACTTACACTTGTTCTGATTGAATGTGTACATTATAGAAAAAAGCTTGTGGTTCGCAAATTAATTTCTGAAGATCATGGTTTCTTAGTTTGTACATTGAGAATGAAGGTTTTATGCAGCTTTGTATCTCCACGGTCAACAGAAACCAGTGGATTACTTGCTTAGAAAAACTTTAAAAATTGGGTTTTTTTTAACCTTTTTGTATGTGTTTGCGTGTGCATGTGTGGTTGGGTGGGGGGAGGTCAGGGCTCCAGGCCCGAGGGAGATCAGGATATGGGGTGTAACTATTTTTTATATAAAAATATGTTGGGGGGTGGGGGCAATATATTTTGTCCCGGACATAAGAATTAATAGCGGATTGTGAATGCAAACATTTGTATAGGAATGAGATATTCTTTCCCCCTGCAACAAGGTCATTGGAGGCTGACAAGAACATTGTGGAAACTAACAGTAAATAATGGTTTAAATGTACAAATCAAACTTGCAGACAGTGGGACACCGTGACCGTGACCGTGACCGTGCACTGACCGTATGTTTAGAGCGGAGTGTGATTCACCTTGAGGAAACAGAGGCCTCACGGAACGGCAGAATCTTGCCTAGAAACCGAGCTTGCGACACAATGCATGACTGACAGTTACGCATCCCTTTCAATTTCTCATATTCAGTTCACAAAATTAGCACACATTCTGGGATTTCAAAAGCAAAAATTCACAGGACAGACAGTTATCCAGACTCAGCCCAACAAGATACAGAGGACCATGGCAAACAGGGTTATAATTCCATTAAAATGAATGCATAATCGCAATGAGAAGTAAAACATTTTCCAGTGATAATAATGTTTCCACTTAAATGTGCTCATTACTTTTGTATGGGGGGGGGGGATTCCCCAACTTGGTTTAAGCTTTGTGATGGATTGTTCTGGTAAAAGTATCAAAGGTACAATAACATGGCTAGCCTGACTAGAGGTGTAGGTGGAAGTGATTCATCTAGGTACTGTGTGCCTGTACATTTTCTCAATTAATGGAAAATAGAGAAACTAACTCACGCAATAGTGCTCTTGTGAACAGCTAACAAAGTTAGAGTTCCTATATGCTTACTGTGCATTGCAAATATGATTAATTTGATAACCACCCCTACCCTTATTCCTACTCTTATTCCTACTCCAACTCACAATGTATGCTGTCCCATATTCAAGCAAGGGGAATGTTGTTCATTTTATTTTTTAACCTTCAGAAGTAGGAAGCACATCCCTGACTTATCGCTTACAGAATCTACCAATGAGGAGTTATTAAGAGGAGTGTGTCATTTCATCAGTTTCCAGGGTTCAAAGATTCAAACGACCGGCGTCAGGGAGACCGATTCCTCCCTGACCCGGCCACTGTGGTACGCGGGGAGGGGGACGCCATTGGTGATTCAATAAAACAAGGGTTCATTGATCTACGAGGGACAGTTTCCCAGTCTCGTGATGCTAGGTCGTACCCTAGCGAGATGAAAGCAGCCCTTTATGACAAAATTGGCCCATATATGTGGATGAAAAATGGGCCGGGGACCCCGCAGATCACAAAGACAAATTGAAACGATTTCCTCCGCGGATACCGCGGTGGCAGGGGTATTCATTAAACATTAACCCTTATTGACCATGAGTTAATGCTCTCCAGCATTCCTTTCGGTCTTGGGCACACGTTCAGAGAGTTGTACTCAATCTCTGGCACTTCAGTATTCAGTAGTCTTCTGCGACTCTTTGTCGTCAGATATCTCAAAATAGAATGTTACGTCATTCGCCCATGATGCACTGTCTTCTTCTGACCCCTCGGTGTGGAAGTTGGATGATCTCTTCCTTAACTGCCGTTTTTGCTACTTTATTGTCACGAGGAAGGGGTTCATCTTTTTCTTAGAGCTCCACAATTAAAGTAAAAAAAAAAAATGGAAATTGACTTACACTCTCACAAAGAACCAGAGCTAATCTGTTCAGCTCAGGCAACAGGGGTACAAACAAATGATTGACAATCCAAGAACTAAGTGCTACAACTCAAAATTTGTATCCTTTCATGGGTTCGCATGTCCGCTTTTTATCTTTGCCTCTGAAGGTGCAAACAGTTCTATTTGAACCGCCTGGGATTAAGAAAATCCCATTTCAAAAATCAGATTACACATTTTCCAGTTAATTATAGTCTTTGATCCCACAAACTAATTATTTACAGTTCTTGTTAAAAATTCAAATCCGTAAGAGCTCACCGTTTAGCGACACAGTTGGTTTTTTATTATGATATAAAAACCTTTCAGAAGATGGCTCATAAACTGAATTCCTGCAATAGTCTGCAGAACAGGAACGGTGCTGCAAATCGCTCGAGTAAAGATGAAAGTTCCATACACCTAACATGTCCTGGCAGAACCGTCTACTTCCAAAAATCTCTAAGAAGTTGACTGACTTGCAGGGTTTGTATGATTTACAGATATCAGCAGTGCTGCACAGCCGATGTAAAGCACATCTAACCTGTGTTGGGGTGATGCTAAAAAGGAAAACTTACTCATCGCCCAGAATCTCTCTGCGCTTCCTGCAGTAAAAATGTGAGATTACCCACAGAGCGGCACCCTGTAGTTGCATTTCCAAAGGTGTCTGTTCTGGTTTGGTTTTCATTTTGGTTTGTGACCTGCCCTAGGCCCAATGAGGCAAATATCAAGCCCTGGGAGCCAAATATCTGTCAAAAAACTAAGCCAATCAGCGAAATTTCCCCTTCGTGTTTTCACACTGAGCTCCCACATACGGTAAATCACTGGCTTAGAAATGGTGATGGCTATTGGGGCTAACTGTGGAGCATTATTTCCTCTAATTCACTGATTCAAGTCTCCTGGCAAACTCTTCAGGCTTATGCATATGAACATTTACGAATTTAATGTACAAAACCTCATGTCCAAATTTGCTATAGCTCTATTTTATTATCAATTTTGTATTTCATTAGTTTGCATTGCAGTAAATTGGAGTAAATTGCAGTAAAGTCTTGCATTGCAGACTTTAATCTGATAAAGCAGTAATAAGATTCTGTACACCTAATATGTAGCTAATATACACAATAGTGGGCAATATGCACTGGCATCTGGTTTTAATAAATGGAACATGTCTTTTACTTATGGCAGGTAATTTCAATAGACGATTCAATATTTTACATAGATTCACTGTTCCCTCTGACTATATATGAAAGGACAAATAAAGCAGGCACGTATGTCTTTGCGTACATTCCTGTAAAATTCTGCGAATGTACATGTTCTTGTAATCCATAAGGACACTGACAAGGTCCAAAGTAACAGTGCCCTCAGGCCCTGGCCAGGGGTTAGATAGTCCAACAGTAAATACGCACCTAATACAGCACTGCATGTTTTTTTCCCGATTCAAATGCATCTTCTTTTGATCGATTTCAATATATATTTTCCTATCTAGAGTAGAACAAATAATTGCATTTTTATTTGCCTCTGCAAAAAATGCGACCAAATTTCTATGTAGTTTTTATGATTTGGCCATAGCGATATATATGGCTCAGGCCATGTAATCTGTGCATATTTAAAGCAGGGCAGAAGCTGTGTCCATTTCCAACCAGTACAATTCATACGGTTGTTTGTCATTTAAATAAACACCATGTGGCTATGCAATCTGCGAACACAGAGGAAGTAGCATTCTGGTTGCATGCAATATTTATATAGTAAAACTGTGTTTGGTCGAACATCCAGTAAGTCCCTGAAGGACCACAACCTGACTGCAGATGTGGATGCTGTTCTCCATTGACATCCATTTTAGCTTGTGTACTGTGGTGTATTAAGGGTCAATACCCAGAATGTTACATCATACTGATTACTCTGATTACTATGCCATTGCTTATTCCTCAAGTGACCTTAACATTATTTGGTCAATAAACTAGCAATTGGACAAAAGTCTTCAGGGATTGAAGATGTATGGGCAGTCAGAAGAATGGTGAAGCAATTAGCCTCAAACCTAAGTCACACTGCTCCAGCTAAAGTTGAAAAAAAAAAAAAACATCAAGTCAGCAACACTATTTGACTGCCATGTCCATTGGATAACTATGAAATAAAATCTGCAGTATGTGTTATGACACAATTGACATAACCCTACCATAGTGAGCAGGTTATCATAACACTCATTGACCATGACATTTGAAAATGACTATATTTATAGACTAATTTTGATTATATTTGAAAATGCCAATAATTAGTTAAAAGCTTTGTCACTGTGTGCCAGCTTGCCAAATAGTGATACTTCATGAAAAAAACTCCTTGTCATGAGTTTGTATTATTTTATATGTACTGTAGGTTGAGATAAGTTCATCTTGATAGGTAGACAATATAGCAATGTTCATTTGCTGTGAAACTTACCTTAACCTCTTGACCTTACTACCACAACATAAATGAATCAATTTGGTGGTCAAAGCATTTTCAAGAATGGGTGAGGACAATGTAAATTAAACTTGAGTAACAACACTACCAGCACAGTGACACTGTTGTCATGGGAACATGCCCACTTATATTTTTAAAGGAGTCATTGCAGGAATTTCAGAAGGTATGTTTCACAGCAA
Organism: Anguilla anguilla; assembly: GCF_013347855.1. Classification (NCBI taxonomy): domain Eukaryota; kingdom Metazoa; phylum Chordata; class Actinopteri; order Anguilliformes; family Anguillidae; genus Anguilla; species Anguilla anguilla. The sequence goes on from NC_049217.1 coordinate 14,228,812, forward strand.
ATGAACATTGGTGCAAAATCTATCTATCAAGATGAACTCAACTCCCAACCCACATAAAAATGGTATAACCTCATTCACCTCTTAGCTGAATCATTTATATTAACTTGGTATCAACCAAATGTACAGCATTTTGTCAAGATGCACTACATACTAACTTATGTTTATTATATTTCCTTAACGTCACTGATTTATTATTCTTAAATTACGCCACCATGTGTAGAAGGATGGTATAACCATATCTCCTACATTAAATGGGGCCCTGTGTGAGAAGTAGAGGTACATTCCCAACACAATGGATCACCGTTCGAACACCACTGCCATAGTAAACCTTCTAAGTAGGTTGTTATACACATTTTTTTATAGCACAAACTGCAGATTGTTTCATAACCATGGTATGCCATAGTTATGAATGAACAACACTGTCATTTCCAATGTCAAGGTGTTCCAATAAATTCTCCTCATTATTGAAACAAGTTTCCTTCAGTATGTTTCTTCTCATTTCTCCAATTATTTTTCTTGTCTCTTAGATACATTCCATGTATCTTTTTAGTTTGTTCTCTTTTTTGGTCATACTAATTGGCACAGTAACCATTTTAGGATATAATCTGGTCTCAGGCAAAAGGAGAGTAGCTTACTCATTGCTTCTAAAGCAGTCTCGTTTCTCATCCAAAAGCATTTAAACGAGATTCAGTACCTGAATGCAATACTAATATGCTAATATTTTACCAATGAGCCAAATTTTAAAAAAAAAATTTTTATTGGCACCAACATCATCATTAGCATAAAGACTGAAAAAGTAGTTCTTTGTACTTATAATGAAAGGCTTAAAAACTGAATGAATAAGTAGTTGTATTAACACTACTACTTCTAAAACCATGCTTTTGAACCAGCAGTGTCACACCAAACACTTTGATGTGCTTGACCTGAAAGGGATGACCTATTTGGCACCAAAGGCAATTCATCTTCGATTTAAAGAAATCCAAACTCCAAGCCAAGAGCGGGAGCTTTTTTTTTTTAATATATATACATTTTTATTTTTTAATTATTGCTTCCTGTCCCAAACTATAAATTATTCCTTTACATCTCTGAAATCCAAACCTCGTTAATAATACATTAAATGTCAGCGCAGAGACTCATCCCTGTCTGGTTTTTATTGTTTTTGGCAAAAAAAAAAATAAAAAATAGATAAAACGGAAATGAGAAGAGGTCCGCTTCCCCGTTCACGCGTGCTGGGGCTTCTGTAAACTCCCATTTTCACAATGTCACCGTCTGCTTGAGGGACCTGTCAGTCCAACTAGTCTTTCCGGAATCCCCCGTAGAGAACTCATCGCCAGAGGAACTGGATAAAACAAGTCGTCGTCATCTTCTTCTTCTTCATTTTATTCATCTTCTTTGTCTTCTTCTTCTTCGTCTTCTTATTTTTCTGCTACTGGGACAATTAAAGAATTTTGCTTCGACACAGCAAAGCACTCTGGGAGATTCAAGTGAGAGTGAGCCTATGCAGCTGAGCCAATGAGATCTAGACTGCTCTGACGGAGTGACAAACAGCCCCACGGAAGCTGTTACATCTCCCTGTGAAAAAGCGTGATGTAAATAATGCCCTGAGATTAAAAGATGGAGCAGTGAGAGGATGCAAATGAAGTCGGAAATGTTGAGACTCACAAATGCACCGCTAGACGAAAGATAAGAAGAAGACCAATCTGTCTTTTCTTCTATCGTTCAGTTTTCATGGAGTACTTTGATCACCCAGAACTGTTTTCTATTACATTATGGTTTGCATTTGCTGCAATGATACCACACAATGCCATGTATTACTTATGCAATATACAGTAACATTAGACATATCACCAGGTGCTGAGAATCTTCTCTGGTGATGCATTGTCAGGTCTGTATTCCCGCCAACTTCACCTCCTGCTTGTGTTTGGAGGCTAGTTACTTTAAGTTCTCTTCAGCATATGAAACACACGTTTAGTTTGATTCATATCAGGTGAATGACTTGATCAGTCAAGCATTTTGCAGTTTTTGGCTTAAAAAAACTCCTTCATTGCTTTATTTATTTATCAGAATGTCTGGGATCATTGTCTTGCTGTAGAATGATGCGCTGTCCAGTGAGTTGAGGCATATGCAAGTGATTAAACAGAAACAATTCTTCTGTACACTTCAGAATTCATTCTATATGCTACTATCGGCAGTTACATCATCAATGAAGACAAGTGAGCCAGTACCTGTGGCAGCCATACATGCCGAAACCATAAAACTTGAGTGACAACATGATCAGTATGGTTGCCACACTGTTGTCATGGGAACATATCCACTCACATTTTTAAATGAGTCATTGCAGGTATTTCAGAATATATGGTTCTTCCAGAGGTTGAGGTATGTTTCACAGCAAATGAACATTGGCACATTGTCTATCAAGATGAACTCATCCCAACCTACATAAAAAAGAATATAACCTCATTCACCTCTTAGCTGAATCATTTATATTAATTTGCCATCAACTGAATGTGTAGCATTATGATTTTAAGATTAACTATTAACTATTAATTACAATGAATTGAAATTGGCAATTGATAGTTATTAATGCGATGGATTTATTATCCTTAAATTACGCTAACATTTGTAGAAGGATGGCATAAACATTAACTATTAATGTGTAGTTTTATTTTTAAGTTTCACTGATGGGGGGGGGTGCTCTGGATCTTGGGCAGTTCCCTTTGGCCACACTTTGCTTTCTCCATCACACTGATACAAGAATCTTGGTCTCATCTCTCCAGTGAGTTTTTTTTTCCACAGTAATTTTCGGTAGGCTACTTATTAGCAAACTGTAACCTGGCCATTCTGTTTTTGTAGCTAACTAGTGGTTTTTTGTATCTTTAAGTGTAGCATCTGTATTTATGTTCTTGAAGTCTTCTGTGGACAGTAGTCACTGACACATCCACGGCTGCCTCCTGAAGAGCGTTTCTGATCTGTTGGATAGGTTTTTGGGGGGTTTTCTTCATTATGGTAAGAATTCTCTGATCATCAACTGTAGAGGTCTTCTTTGGCCTACTAGGCCCTTTGTGATTACTGAGCTTACCAGTGCTCTCTTTGTTCTTAATGATGTTCTAAACAGTTAATTTTGGTGAGCCTAAGTTTTTAGTCTATATTTCTGACTGTTTTTTTTTTATTTATTATTTCTCAGCCTTAGCCTGGCTTCCTTGACTTTCATTGACACAACTCTGGTCCTCATGTTGATAAATGGCATTAAACAGACTCCAAAGGCAATCAAAAGCCTTGAATCAAGACTGGATACTGGTCCCAAACATTATGGAGCTCACTGAATATGCAAGATTCCCTTTCATCACCATAGATGATATTTGTACCACTTACTCAAAAGGCCAAGAGATGCGCTAACCCTCTAGTTCATGAGAGAGCTTGTCATGTCTGACCAGTTAAAAAACAAACTGGCTGTACAGTACCTGGAAATATGTTTAACATTGGCATACAGCAGTTAAATATATTTTTGAAAAACTGAATTAAATTTTGAAGGAATGCAGTCTTCAGCAGCTTTTAGCAGTCTAAATACAAAGGGTACACTTCAACCCAGTACAATCTATAGCAGTGCACTGAGTTTTATTTACAGTAGAGAAAACATTGTCAGCAAGAGGCCCCCTGGCACCGTCTGTTGTTGAGTAATTAAAACATACTTGAATTAGCCTGAAGTGGATCGCAGAAATTTCATTCACTGATAGCGTTTTACATTACATTTTGGCATTTAGCAGACACGCTAATCCAGAGGGTTTTTACTGAGGTTACATTTTCGCTCTTCCTACTCATGAAGCGCAGACACCTGGGGGGGGGTGGGTGGGGGGGGGCGGGGGAGGGGGAGAGAGAGAGAGAGAGAGAGAGAGAGAGAGAGAGAGAGACTAATTACAAGAGTAGGTGGGAAAGATTTTCATGTATTCACTGGTTTGCTGTTTGTGTTACATCTCTCTTGACCTCTTCCTCTCTCTCCCACCACAAATAAAATACTGATAAAAACCAGAATTTCAGACCTATTTGTATGCAACACTTTCTCTCAGGCATGACATGCAAGTCCAGTTTTCTAACCATTTGACTACCCCATTGCTATAGGTTAGCTGGCTAGAGATTTTCCCATTATTCATTCAATTAACAAAATATTTTCTTTTGGTACACATACTTTGTATGTGAACAGATACTTCCAGGGGTAGGCAAACTTTATTGCACCATAAACTTTTAATAGCTGAAATAAGCTTACATGTTTGAAATTAATGATCTTTTAAAAAGATTTTTTCCATTTTGCAGACATTTTTACAATGGAGCATTAGAGAGAGACACTGTGATTAACGCTCATGCATACATTTTAGGTAATATAAATAGATAAAGCCCCCTGGATTAGAGTTCAAATAGATACATGCACAAACATTACAGTGCAGTATATGCAACTGAAGTCAGGAACCTATCCAAAAGACAAAAGAGGGAAGTTGACAGATTTTGAGTGTCTGTGTGTTTACTGGCATTCAGAAGTGTTTGCAGTGCCAATCTTATCATCGTCTTCCTTATTTTATCCAGACCGTGGAGATCTCTAAGGCAGACAATGAGCTGTCAGTGTTTCTCATACGTTGGAGACTTTCTAATACTTTGTTGTACTTATTCTATATTTTAAAGTTTGGTTTCTTTCAAGGCTTAAAATCTTTCTGTCAGTTTATTCTCTTCTTCACATTAGATTTTGTCTAGTCCCTTTAGTCCCTTGATTTGCAAACCCCCCCCCCCCCTTTTCTGATGCATTTTGAAAATGAATTTCACAAGTTTTTTTTTTTTTTTGCTATGACTGTCTTAAGTTTATTTCCTACATTATGGTGGGACAAGTGAATGATTATTGTGAAAAATTTCAAGTTGTTTCAAATGTTCAAGAATGTCAGCTGTCAGGGTAGCAGTTAGATTAGATACTGTACAGGCTAAAATCTGGTAACAGTTTGGCTACGCTAGACCACAATAACTGAGGAATCTGAAACTTGCTTCTTGGCTTGGTATTTCTCAGGGTTTGGTGTGTACAGGCTCTGACACTCTTGGTCTTACTGCTCATCAGATATAATTACATTTTCATCCCTGGATTTTTGGATATTTGGCTATGTCAGGCAGCTCACAAGGCAAATAAATAAATGACTCAGCTGAACATGGCATGCATGCAAGATGCGGTATTTCGGCACATTATAAAACTGGAACCAAAGTGAACTAACTTGTTATTCACTACCTATCAGCTGGTAATAAAATTAGAACCTCAAAAGCCATTGAGTGGCATATTTTAAGAGTTTCATTGGCCGCTTTGTCTTGCTTATTGACCGTCGTGTTGTGAGTTATCGAGAAAGAGCATGTGCATCATTGCTGTGTGCTTATCTTTACAGAGGAACGGGGAAATGTTCCAGATCAATAAACTTGAGTAATGGCCGATAGCATCGAGATGCAGATGCGTCTCATATGAAATAGGGGTATGAAAGATTACACAAGATTATAACAGCTGGGGAAAGATATGTTTATATTTCTTTATTTTTTAAACTTTTTTCTAGATGGTGAAAATCAGAAGAAAATTACAGTCTGTAAAGTGGAAACCACTTGGCATTTCTCTAAGACCGATAAGTGAAACTCCATTAAGCTCTCTAACTATTTTGTATTGTGCACGTAATAGCATCTATTTCTCAGGAAACTGCTGATAGAGAAAGGGAAGTGAGAATGATCAGATTGCGGTATGTATCCAGGCTCAAGTAAAATAGGAAAAAAAAGGGATGAATGAAAGACAGGAGACTGTCCAGAAAACTGTGGATAAAATTTACGAGGCAGGTTTGAGATGGAAAGATGATAGCTGGATGGATAGATTTTTCTAATGGAACTACCTCCACAACTCTAACAAGCTTCTTGAGAACCCATACAAGTACAGAATCGATCATCATGCAGTTTCATGCTTCTCCCAGCTCCATGAACTGCTCTAAATAGAACAGGACAAGGGAAAAGAACTGGACCCCTGATATCTCTTCAGAAGCCTCTGTGTGCTTGTCACAAAGGTGGCGTATGGTACAAAGACCTGCTATGCTATCATTTGGAAGGCTGCAGACATCTGGTCACAGGCAGACAAAACAGGCTGCTTTACTGTAGGCCATTCAAAGATAAAAGCACTGTTACAGAATAAGAACAAGTCATATTTTCTAATAAAATTTCAGTTTAATTTAGTTCCGTCAAACAAAGTTCATTTTATATACATAGAAAATTTGACTGTATTTTTTATTTTATTTTTCTTGACAAACCCAATTTTGCAAGGTGAGTAATTGTAAATGTAAATGAAAAGAAAAATCATATACCAGCATAAGTAAAAGGTCAATTGTTTTCATGAAGAATTGTACCTGCGCAAACCCTTAATCTGTATGTGAAATATGATTGGCAGCAGCACAGCCCACTGCATGCTGGGTATTGTTACAACCAAACTCTTGTTCAGCTAAGGTTGTTTAAAATTGAAGTTCTACTCTAATTGTTTCATTAAATAATTTAACAGCACGCAAGTATGACTAATTTTCTTTGGCTTGACAGTAATTGCCTTTGAACTCTTCATTTTCCACAAATGAGTTCCTGTGACTAGGTGTCGACTCTTTTAACAATTAGGGCCCAGGTGATTTCATCCGCTAGGATATAATTGAATGAAATTTAAATGTTACATCTTTCTAAAAGAATCCTTTAGCAAGTACAGCGAATAGCACATTACAAATAATGAAACTATTAGTTGATCTGATTGACTGAATGTCCTGGGATGTACATATGAAACATATTTCTTCATAGTGTGCGTAGCTATTTACGACATAAAATGTCCTTCAGAGGGAAATCATCCCACAATAGACAGGATCAATGCCTCATTTAGAAAAATTTGCAACTTCTCACAATTCAGATTGCTGGAATGAAAGCCAGCCAACACAGTGGGCCCCCAGCATAGAGTTTGGGAACTACTGATAAAGAGAAACATACAGTGGTTGGACCTTTCTAGGACATCAAGGGGCCACAATATATACAGAATATATATAGTTTCTATGGGATCTTTGTCGACCACAGTGTGCTTGGTCTATCGTCTCATCATAAATAGGGCAGGTCTGACTGCAGTGTCCCAGTAACTTAGCAGGGATGCTTGCTTTTTTGCTTAAGTCAAGAGAGAAGTCGCCCATTTAATGGTCCTCTAGCACTACCTCCAGTGGCAACATGATTTTCCCAAGTATCATATCCGAGTGCACAGTAAAATGTCAACTCTAACAATGAACTCTGGGCAAATGTTATCTGTTAGAGTTGCATGAACACTGTTAAGAGTTTAATCAACGCAGGACCTTTTACTGTGTGGTATTAATACACATGGTTGAAGTCAATTTATTTTCAAGTGAGTCAATTCAGGAAATTAACTGAAATGCAGTTAATGAGTTAAATTCCTTATTACACGTAATGGTCATTTTTCAATGAACTGATTGAGTTTCAGTTTATTTTCAGAATTGGCCCCAGCCCTGGTAACCGCAGTACCTAATCTCTGCACTGCACTGCTTCGCCCACCAGCCAGAGATACAGACACACTACAGGACAGTGTGACTGCTGACAAAGCTTTAGCAGGCACACAGCTTTTCTTATGCTAATTTGCCTTGGTGACGTGGCACTGAGGAGTTAGGAGGGAGCTTTCGCACTAGGGTGTGACATTTTCATCAGGACCCCTGAGGGACCGTAGCTCAACACTCCCTCCTGGCGAGGAAGGAAGACAGCCACACAGGCATTACTTCTCATTATCAGATTACAGAGCAGGACAGCGACCAGATCTCACCTTGACCCACATTCCCTTTGAGAGCATATTTCTCTGTGGCACTTCCTCCTCGAGAGAGGAGGTAAAAAAAGAAGAAAAAAAACAGCCCACTGAACTACCCAATCAGTTCAGCTCTCAGTCCAGCTTGCAGATTTCAGCGAATCAGAAACAGATTAAACAGATTAACCCAGGTCTGAAGAGGTAGGTCTACCGACATCCAAATGCAAGTTGTCTGGTGACTGCTATCCCGACTAGATCAGTTCACTGACTTATTCAAGTATGGAGGAAAGCTCTATGCATATTATTTATGTTTTGGCAAATGATATACCTGCAAAAGTGCTGCACAAGAACAATCAGAATTACGTTGTGTAACTACAGTGGGTTCTGGTGAGTAGAGAGACATTTAGTGTTTATACATTTCATCACTCAAACACTGTACATTTTATTCCAGGAAGAAATCATTACAGTCATAAATGCTGTAGAGCACAAATGTGAATGTGCAAAGTGAGATATTATTTTCCCCTGGAACACATTCCACTGTGATGAATGCTATTGTACCCTGGAATAATCATGATGTGGCTGAGCAATGAAAACAATCAAGATCTGCTAGAAGTACACGGATACGGTTGCCAGATTTATCATTTTCAAAACCGGACAGCATGCATAGCTGGAAGCGCAGTCGTGAATGAGGACAGGAGCCATCAGCCTTGGGTGGGGGGGGGGCAGGTGGGGGAACCCTTGGAACCAATGTCTGACTGGAGGGATGTTCTATCAAACTACTGCTAAATTTCTTCCATCAATTACATATTACATGGACCACATACAGGACCTCTGAAAAATTTTGGGGCCTTTTCCAAATCTCTCTGATACACATCAACATCTTAATCTTCCTCACTGTTCTTATGCCTAGAGTCCATTATTATTGTTTTTCCCCCCTACTGTATTTCCCCTTCCCAGTGATACTCCCTGGAGATGCCTCCATCCCTCTCCCAGTTCCCATTTGATTGGTTTACATTTTCTCTCCACCATTCTCTTTAAAATTACATTCCCAGTTGATTTTAATTCCCTTTTTCCTCCTCTTCTCCTCCAAGTGACATTCCCCGTAGGCCACCCCCTTACTCTCCTCTTTCTTTCAAAATGGAGTTCTCAGAAAGTGTTCTCTGGTACATCCCTATGTATCTTTCATGTGTTTCGTGGGAGCTGAAAAGCTTGAAACAGTGGCACGATGTTGAAGTTGAGATGTGGTTACTGTGCCAAATAGCTGAAGCTAAGCAAGTATGGGCTCTATTAGGACTTGGATGGGAGCCCCCCTGGGATGGGATTTACTTCTGGAATTGGTGTTGGTTTGCCAGTAGGGGGTGATCTTCCCTGTAGTAAGCTAACCCCCAGTGTCCCAGTGCAGTGATAGGGACACTGTGATGTAGGAGATTGTGATTATTGTTAGTGTTTTCAGAACAGCAGGTAAAGACCTGTTCCTGGCTCAATAAAAAAGAATGTTCAATTTTTTTTTTTCCAATTATTGATAAAATATGAATTTACCAATAAAATTCTTACGGACATCATGTGGACTGTAACTCGGTAACTGCAAACAAACCCAAGGGGAGATGTATTTTTCTAGTGAGAGAGAAGACACACTTTACACATTTTCAAACTAGAGATGGTTTCAGGCCCCAAACCCTTACAGCAACATTACTTTCACACCCCTTCCCTGTGTCAGCCCCTTTAAAGGCCAACAAAAGCAAAAAAAAAAACACAGCTTCAAATCATTTTCCTTTTAGCTCGAGTCCCGGGAGGCCGGGGAATGAGAGATGGGCTTGTTATTTAACAGAACGTGCCACACATACAACACAGCAAGTATCTGAGTTCCTATCTGAGGAACAAGGCCACAAGCACTCTCAAGACACTGCTGTGAAAATGTTGGAATATTTTTTTCCCCCCACTTTAAAAATAACAAGCATTTCCTTGAGCAGCAGCGGGGAACCGCTCGACAGTAAGGTGGCCGAGGCAATCTGCCGTCTTCTCAAGAAGCGGAAATGAATCCTAGAGGTCTATACCTGCGGAGTGTATTCGGTCAGGGTACCGTGAAACATTTATGCGTCGCAATGCAAATGTCACAATACAACTCCATGAATCGATTCGTATGGCAATGAATCGTTAACTAACAACCAAAAGGCTGGAATCAAGACTAGATACTGAAAGCTGTCTTATATATGCACTGAGACAGCAATTGAACACACCTGACTAATCAGAAACACCTGTGGAGCGGTTTGTCTGAAACATTATGGTACCCTGAAATTGGGGGACTGTGTATAAAAATATGCAGTATATGAGTGAGAGAGAATTGATTATTAAGTATTTCCTGGAAAACAATGTAGATGGAATGACTATTTTTTGCATAATCAAGACAAAATAATGTTATGCATTGAATACTAATTATTCTGCACTAATCTCATTTTCAGGGTGAAGGGCAGTGCTACATTTGGGAAGGGGAAGGGTGGGTGAAACTGAGTAGGCTACATCAAAAAATGTGACTCAAAATCTTAGAAACGTCTTTGGCTGACGTATAATGCAGGGTGTAAACTCAAGTTGTGGAGGGCCACATTATTTGAGAACAAGTTGTGTGGTTCAATTAGCTTTAATACATCACTGGTTCTGAAACATCTGACCTTGTTTCACTTGAAATATGCTATGAAAGTGTAATGCTCACCATTGTCTATGTCCCACCAAACCACACCCCCTTTTTTGCACACTTCAAAAGAAAACAGTTTATATATCTCAAATTACTTTTTACAACATAAAATACAATTTAGCTTTTTTATTACTACAGTTACGTAAATATTGTTTTTGGGGTCTTACCCTGCTATATCCTGTTTAATTTTCTTCTGTATGGTCAAAGATATAATCTCACCACCCTATTCTCAGTCTTCATCACCCTATCGGTTTCAATTTCTAGGACAGAATGATTTCTTGGAAGAATTTTCATGCACAAAATACACAAAATCTTGTTAATAATAATAATAACCGAATAATAATTTCTTGTTTTTGCAGTCAAAAAAATCAGGCATAGCAGCAAACATTACCTCTCCACTTGGTCTTCATGAATAACGTAACCATACATAAACCTCCTTGTATTGCTTATGTATAGAGTCTGTTTCATAATGTAGTTTTTTTTTTTTTTTTTGTATTGGTTCTCAGTGGAGCAGTAAGCTTATGTGGATATCAAAAATTAATATAATTCATATAATGACTCATGAGTCCAGCTCATGTTATGCACACTATGTATTCAAAGCAGAGGAAATTAAATAATCATTGGTATTTCTGAGGTTGTTTTTTCCCCATGATATCCCACTACTGATTCATTTTGACAGTCTGATTACGGAATATTAAGATGAACGTAAATACAGGCTCATGAATTGCATATATCTAAGTAACTTCACATCCAGCTCTAGAAATGGAAGTGATCAGGCAATTTTTCACAATACTCATTTCGTATTGAGATTCTCAGGGGCGGCCTTACTATTAATTCATTTTTTAATCTATTTTATGTTCTGTGAGGTGGAAGGGAGCTTCCATACATTATGAAATTGCACTCTGCAATTCCGAACCGTTTCGTAATAACAATGTCGAAATTGTTTCTCGCCGCATTTTGCTGAACGCTGTCGGTAGTGGTGGCAGCGGGACATTTCAGCGTTGCGAGTCTGACGATGGGATGTGTGTGACAAAGACGACTCGGGCCGGATTGGCGATCTTGTCGAAGGGGTGCAGAGAGAAGCCTGGTGGACAGCAGGGCAGGCCAGCTGGACAGCAGCGATGCTACGCCACAGTGACTAGCGGGTTAGCGCGCTTCGCCGTGTCGGGCTGTCACCGCCCCTCTGCCGAGACAGGCCCGACAGCTTCGCTGGAAGTTTCCGCGGCGCTGCAAAACTTCATAATCGACACGACATCGGGCAGGGGAATCCGGGACAAGTCAGCAGGGACTTTGATAACGGCTGAACAGCCTGTTCTGCTGTGTATCCATAACTTGGCTGACTGAGGTTCAGAACCACTGCTATCAGTCTCCAAAGCTTTAAAACTGTGAGGGCTGACATTAGAATAAATAAATAAATATGTACACACACTGTGTGTGCGTGTGTTTGGTTGGGTTTGCGTGTGTGTGTGTGTGTGTGTGTGTGTTTGATTGTGTGCACCTGTGAGTGTGTATGTACGCATGTGTGTGTGTGTGTCAGAATAAATTTTAAAAAGTATGTACACAGACACTGTGTGTGTGTGTGTGTGTGTGTCAGAAGAAATAAATAAATACGTAGACATGCCCTGTATATATATATTGTTATGTCTCGGAGTGAAACCATAGTTTGCGTCTCCTTTGGGAAATCCAGTCTTTCAGGGAACCTTGGGCTTTCTTCAGAGGCACAGAATGTTCCGTGTGAAAGCAGGACAGGGAAAAAAAATCTGAGCTATGGCAGATTAGAGACAGGGACCTGATCAGGATGCAAACTCCACTTTGCGCGTTATGGAAACGATGACCCGCGCTACCTTTATTCTAACAGCACTGTCTGTTCACGGGAACATCAGAGCTGATAGGCCCCGCTTTCTGCAGGAGAGATGGGGGCAGGCCCTCGGACTTTCAGCCTGCGACAGCCTGGTCTATTTTCGGTCGCTCGGATATTCACGGGGAAGCCGTATCCCACAACCCCAAAGTGATTTAGCGGCAGAGGACGCACAACGGTGAAAGCTTGGGCGACGGCCAATCGGATCGTTCAGCAAATCACCTCACGGCGGTGCCTCGACCCCGACGGCTCGCGCTTTCCGGAAGCCCCGCGGCGTCGCGTATTCGGACGTTAGCGCAGGAGGGATAGGAAAGGCCGCCGCTGCAGGTTTTGGCACGCTCGGCGCGCTCCCGCGGCTCCTTGGCCCGGCAAGGTTTCCTCGTGCACGTGTCATCGATCACAGAGGAAGGCTGTGATTAAAATCCTCCCCCCCCTCCTCCCTTTCCCCCCCTCCCCCCTCTTTCCATCGGCGGGGCTGTGGCCGCGGTCCAGTTCTCGGATCTCATTTCCATTTGCTGGTCCGGTTCCCGCTGCGCTTGGGAAGTTGTCTCCAGGGCGCTGTCCCCAGAGGAGGTTCACCGTCGCCGCTCCACGCCGTCTACTTACAAAATATTTATTAACCTTTCTCCCCCTTTGCCCGCTCCATTTTTGACAAAAGTGATCTTGTTATTGTTCATATGAAACTATTTCCATCAAAAGGCCAACTACAGCAGGATGATTCTGAGAGGAGATTATTGCCAAGGACAATGGCTTTTCTGCGTGCGTCCAGTATTGATGATTTGGCCTTCCAGAGGCTGCCGACAGTACATCCGTCTATCTCTAATATACATGCTACATGATAGCTGTGTGGCTAAGACCAGATTTTTTTTTTCCAGGATAACAGCTGTAGGTGTCGTTTAGAGGTTTGACTTGGCTTGATTCACAGTGTCCAGCTTGCCAACAGCCCTGACCCATTTTTGTGAAGTCTAACAAGCCCTGGTAGGCCATCCATGAGGAGTGTGACTGAGTTCCCAAAGCAACTGGGGACAATGTCCTGCTGTCCTACTTGCCCCAGTAGACCCTAATTAGCCTTAAACCTGAGAATGTCTTCAATTTGGTTGTTTGGAAAAAAAAACTCTTCAAAACAAATTTTGTGCCACTGTAAAAAGCTTTGAGATTTTGAAAAACTTTGAGTTTGAGTTTGATTATTAAGATTCGTTATTTTTAATCCATTATCCAAAAACATGAAGAACTAGATATAAGATAAATAAACCATGCCTCTGAAAAAGATTTATGGGCAAAATTAATGTTACCACTTTTATTGAGGGGAAAGCACTATTCAGTTGAACTTTTATTCATTGTTCTTCCGCAATTCTGCACTGTGAACATATTCTCATTTAGCAATGGCAATAAAAAAGAAATTATAAACATTTTGAAAGTCTACATAGCATGGGTACAAATAACCATGTTGATACAGTGGGGAAAAAGACATTCATGATTTCATTAATATTTTTTTTTATAAAGAAGGGCTTGATTTTGTAATTACTTAAATATTAAAAATGCATATTTGGGAGGTGGTTGACAGTTGGTGCAGTGTATCTAGAAACATCCATGTGTCTGTTGACTCATTTTCCACTCTGTTGGAGCAAAACAGTTTAATTTAACATTTATATCGGGCTATTTCAATGTGAGCGTGTATATTTTTAAAATGCAGAGAGGTAAGCTACGGCAACGTGTGACAGGCAGATGCGCGTAATTTATTTCCGCCATAAATATTGTCTTACTGTGGCTTGATGGTCCCTGCCCCTCCTCACGTGTCATGTCGTGCAAGCACTTAAGCATGTTCTCTTTGATTGACATGACGCCAAACCCACATTTACTCGCCTGGCCCAGCCCACCTTTAAACGAATGAGTCATATTTCACTCCCTCCCCTCCTTGTCTCTCGCGGTACCAGGACCGAGCACGTGTGTCTAAAAAAGCAGTTACTGTAGGCCTTTATAAATTAGCTGCACAAAGTGCGGAGGTTGACATACGACCGCAATGGAATGAATGGAACATGGCTTTCGAGGAAAGCCGTAAAGCTCCTGTTTTTATGAAATTAACTACTGGAGGTAGTTAGACTTCACTGACACATTTTATGAAGGGGGTGAGTTGTCCCCATGTTGCCCTTCTGCCTCTCAAGCTATTGGGTCTTAAAATTTTCATGGGGGTGGGGATGGAGGTGGGAGGGTGGATGGGATATGGAGTTCAAAATACTACTACAGTCCTATGTAGTACTTTATATGTATTTAGTTCTAGATATTTATTTGATACATTGTAGTGGAATGTAGCCTAAGCACCTAAATGCAAGCTTACCACCATGATGCTGGTGGTGCATGGTCTCATGTAGGGAGGGTAAATGCTCATGTTACCTTGTGTTAAATGACTCATTGATTAAGCCATAAATTTTATAAAATCTATACACTTTATTATCAGGCCATGACAAGCCTTCTACCCTCCATGAAGTCTTCTGCGAAGAATTGATGGACATTTCTTGGTAAGAGTTTTACTGGTCACCTAAATCACAAAAATCAAACCTATTCAGATGGGAGGTCAATTTAATTAACTCCTAAAGGCACTAGGTGAAAGTGGTAGTCGTGCTTTCAAGAATATTGGAAGGTAACGCAGACACACAGTAAAATGGCATTACACAGTGGTGTCAGATTTCTATGATGTCGTCACCCAGAGGGAAGTCACTAAACAACTATAACAGAGACATGTTTGGCTATGCATGAGTCACCCAGTATACTGCATGTGCAGGAAATAACATTATATTACATTATATTTATTTGGCAGAAGCTTTTATCCAAAGCGACGTACAATAAGTGCATACCGAAGGTCATTGGAAATACTATGAAACACAGGTCTGATAAGGTACAATACTCATTATGTAACAGTTATCCATAGCCATGACCACATTAAGTCCAGTTCACACAGTAGCATAGGCTAGGTCAGAAAGTTATGGTAAGCCAAAATAGGAGGGATGACAACAAACTACAACATCAACATAGGTTGGTTGAGGAAGGGGTATTTTTTCATTAATGTCTTTTAAATCAATAATTCAGAAGATGAAGAACAATCGCTGCCCTTATTTATGATTAAATAACTGCCACACTAATATTTTCATTAACACTAATATTTTATTAATCCAAGAAAAAAGTAATTAAATAGTCATTAAAAATTAAAGATAATTATCACTGTGGATAAAAAGGGAAAGGAACCGTTCTGTCGTTGAGTTTGTGCTGGGGTGGGAAATTCTATTCCAGAAGGGCCAGTGTATATGCAGGTTTTCGTTGTCACCAACAAACGAGCTAATTAGCTGAATACATTTATGCTGGGTTAATCATAGATTAGACCACAATACGATATTTGGGGCGCAGGAATAATATTCAGCTGTCATTAATGTAGCTGAGATATTAATTCCAAAATGATTTGCCTAATGAAATCATTCAGAGCAGAAGGTAGCATAAAATTGAGAAATGGATCCAGCCCTCCTTGCCCGCCCCTGCTTTAGGGTACACGTTTGATGTCCGCACCCCTTGCCCTGAAAAGCCACAGGATCTGTTTAGGCTTCTGTTGTTACTCTGCACTTCAATCTATCAATTGGTTCAGTCGAATATATACTTGACTCATTCACTTCACCCGGTCACTAGTCTGAACTAATGAGTGCATTCTGAAGCTTATATCTGCACCTTTAATCTTCCCTGGATATGAACCAGTGGCTGTAGCGCCTATTCCCTAGCCACTATTCCACCGTTTGATGTCTGCAAAGGTAAGCTACTGAGCTTAACTCATAAACTGTTAAATCCTCTCTCTCCATCTCTAAATTCAATACACTCAATACATTGACATGACAAATATGTACAACTGTATTGCCAAAGCTTATTGGATGTAGCATGCATGAAAAAGGTAACAATTACAAGAAATCTGGATAATATATGTAAACAGTAACACAGAAACCAACACGTTCTCACCCCAACTCGTCAAATATTGCAGCTTTGGCAAGGGCTCTTCTCATCACTTCGATACGTTGGATAGACTTAAGCGTTTTTGGTTGATGAGTTCGGTAGCCCATTAAATTGAATTACCACTTTGGTGGATTTTGACGCTATGGACAGACAGTAGCCTGAACCTCAGCGCACATTCGGAGTTTGTATTTGTAGATAATCAACACTATAGGCTTACTTCACGTGGCCGCCATTTTGAAATCCAAAGAGAGGCTGTGGTGGGCGTTGGCCCAAGTGAAGCCTGAAGTGAACGATCAAACAACAATGGCTTGGACCACGAACCTTGAGCTGCTACCACATTTTACGATGCACGACGTCGAAAAATGGGCTGAGGAAGGATGTCGAATACCAAGAGCAGTTTTGTTGAAAGGATACAGCAACTGGATAGAGGGGTACATTACTGATATCGAAGGTAAGTTAACGATTTTGCCATCCGTAGGCTGTGCCGGTGTGCTAGCTAATCAGCAAACGGTGTCATAAAAATTTTCCCGACCGTGAAAACTGCCTTGTTTACATTTTGGACATTTGTGGCTAGTGGGTAAATCTATCGCTATTGCCCCTTTGACACAAACAGGATCCCTATACAGACATGACAATTGGGGACAAATACCAGTGCATTTATTATCTTTTTCATGCTGATACGGAAATGATTTGGCTAATGTCAGATGACAGTTACCTCTGGAAGCGTTGAATTGTCCTTCTGGTCTTGGGCTGACACCATGTAAACAAAGACGGCACACTCCCGTTTTTCAGTTTGTTCAAACCTGTAAGCGATCTTAATATGCAGTCCTTGGAAAAGTGTTCGGTGCACACTCTTGTGTTGTCTGTGATCTGAGATGAGAGATGTGTTAAGGTGAGTGTTGACGTGTAAAATAATCTTACGAACTTTTGGAGGTTATTATCAGGGTAAGCTAACGATAAGTTAGCTAACTTAGACGCTAGCTTAGCTAGCTCGTTACATTACCTGAAAATAAGGTCCAACATCTCTCCTTATCTTGGCAATCCACTGGCGACGGGTGTCCGGGTTACTCGGAAATCGATGGAAAGACAAGCCTTTATCACATTCTCGTCTTTGATACGACGTACATCGTGGTACACAACAATATGCCATAATAGCATCACCGGCTCAAATTTCCGCTTTTCTGCTTCATGTATTTTTGCTTCATGTAAACACCGCTCCTAGAACACTTCCCACCATAGCCTCGTTTTCGCACAGGAAAATTTCAAAATGGCGACCGGCGTGATATAAGCGAATTGTGACCTATTCAAATTTAATTACTCAAAATCACATACACATATACGGACATATACCAGAAATTATGTCATTTTAATACGATAGGCTACACGGAAAATTATTTTAAAAACATAAACGTGAGCCTAGGCTAATGCATGCTGGGTGACATAGTTTATTTCAGTAGCCTAGTGGTCAATGAGCGACCGAACTCGTCAACCGAAGACGCTTAAGTCTATCCAACGCGTCGAATAGTGACGCTAATAGAGCCCTTGCCCAAGCTGCAATATTTGACGAGTTGGGGTGAGAATGTGTTCCAGAGACAGCTGTGTTGTGCATATGTGTGTGTGTGTTGTGTGGATGTGTTAAGCAGTCACAGGTTAGTGTGGGGAAAAAGTGTGTGTGTGTGTGTTTGTATTTTGTGCATGTGAGTAAATGGGTGTGGTGTTGTAGATGTGTGTTCTCAATCTCTGGGTGCGTCCCTTTACCTTTCCCTCCTCACCTCCTTTCCTCCACTCCCCCACTACCACTCGTCTCCTACCCGAAAGTATATGGAGGAAAGGAGGGGAAGAGACAAGTTTGAAGCCGCTTTGCCTATACAGAGCTTCGCTCATCTCCTGCAATATTGGGATAGTGGAGGGAGGACACAAAGATTGGTTTCTGGGGCACAGGGGAGACGAGGTCATAGTGTAGGGAAGGAGGATGCGTTTTTCCAGTATTGGGAAGCAACCCCCCCCCCCCTCTCTCTCTCTCTCAGGTGTCAGTCATTAAATTTGATTGGCATGTCTATTTAAGGATCTTGGCCACCTGGCAGCCTACTTGTATTTTGCTACTTTAAAGAAACTGTTCATGTTTACAGTGTTTGTTTTTCCTGAAGGGGATCGGTACCAAAATATTTCTTTATTTTTCCTATTTCATGTTTTGGTTTAAGGTAAACCTTGAATTTGATGGCCCATTGTATGATTGCATGGTTAGCCCAGGAGCTTACCCTCCTTTTGTTATTTTTAATTGGATTGTATGGGTTCTATTTGTTTCTTATATTAAAACCTTTTTATGTTTTGTATTTTTTTTTTTTAAATTGTTTATATGCATTATATCCAGTCTGATCTGGTCTCACAATATGTTATGTGCCTCATTGTTAAATGGGTCAAGGTCTGAGGACATAACACAAACTAAATGTTAGATTAATTAATGAAGCAATTCTGCCTCCCAAATGATTGTTATTAACAGGCAGGGCTCTATAGTCACAGGTTTATGCTTCCGCTCTGTCAGTAGCTAACTCCTGACTGGGAGTCCACAGGCTGGATGCAGCTCTCCTCAGCCAATAAGGGGTTGGATTGAAGTTCGTTTGATTGGCCGACGTTTCAGCTCGTCAGCCGCCCACAACTCATCAATGAGAGACGCAGCTCTTCTCCGGTAGCCAATCACAATCACAACGCGTCGTGGCCTATAGGGTGCAAAATAACGGCAGTCGAAGTGCAAACAGCACAGATATATATTGCCAGGGGGCGGAGGATGGAATTGGGAATTCCGTGTCACAATCAGCGATTACAAATAGAGAAGAAAAAGAAAAAGGGCGGAATAAAGCTAAAAGTAATCCTCCTGCTGTGAAACTGTGCAGCACTAGACACCCCCAGCCAGGAGTTCTCATGAGAAGGAATACAGAACAATCAGGTTTATTTTGTTTGGTTTAATGATTGCATTGCATTTTGGCCCTGTTACGTAGGAGGCTTTTTTCATAACTGAAATGCCCTGCATCTGTTCTCTCCCTGTGAAAGCCATATGTTTGGCCTGGAGGTTGGCTTCCCTGTGAAACAGTCATGTCTCACGTCCAGCTCCATGGCTTGCTGCATTTAAAATAGATTATGACTAAGCTTATTTGCTTGTGTGGAGGAACTGACGTACTCACAAAACAGACTTTCCTTAACAATGTGACAGTGTGACTTAAACGGATCGGTTTCATACACGAAACCAAAATGAACGGCAGTATAAAGAATGTTCTGGAACATAATGGTGACTGTGCATTCCATATGAGTGTAATCAATCTAAGCAATGAACACATGAACCTAAGAAATCCTAATTATGAGAGGCCATTTAGCCAAAATAGGCGTGTCATTCTCCAGCATTGCGTCAAGCCTGGACTTGAAAACCCAAATAGTCTGTCCCTCAATTACAGGACATGGCATGCCTACACTGACATATAACTGTTGTTTATCACACAGAACAGTATTAAAACAATGAATGGCTTAAACCTCCTGGAGACAAGAACCGTTGTTTGAAAGCTAACACGGGCCGACACCGTGCAGAATTGTCCTGCGGCAGTTCCTGTAGACTGTAGGTGCGGATGGGCCTATGGTCGCTTGCTGAGTTCAAATGATCAGAATGTTCCCTGTCATGTTCTGGACGATCATGCCATCCAGGGACTTGTTTAAGGAGTGTGGGGGTGATGCTTGACCTGGCTCACAAAGTGTACAGGGTTAGCCTTTAAATGGTAGTTGCCGCTGTGAGAAAGAGTATAATGACAATATGGATGACTGGTTTTGCGACGTCGTTCGGTCACGACCGTTCCTGCAATACCATGTCGGTCACCCCGATCCCCCCCCCCCCACAAGTATTTCAAGCAGTGAACTTC
Organism: Anguilla anguilla; assembly: GCF_013347855.1. Lineage (NCBI taxonomy): Eukaryota > Metazoa > Chordata > Actinopteri > Anguilliformes > Anguillidae > Anguilla > Anguilla anguilla. The sequence continues at coordinate 14,249,067 of NC_049217.1, forward strand.
ACTCCGGGAGAGGATTGTTTTATTCAGGTATCGAGCGTCGTTAAACCAGGACCTGAAATGATAGTGTGTCTGCCGATATCGGTCTCTCCTCCACCCCTGCCAGCGTTTCTCCTTTCTGACTGTGAGCCATTCAGTTGTTAACGGACCAATAATTTTGGAGAGCTTCCCTGCTACTCCGAGAGATAGAACCAAGAGCATTTATCAACCAACCACAGCGAGACTCCAGCCTGGAAGGGTGAGGAGGACCTAAAGCAAAACAACACATTCTGAAAATGTTAGCCAGAGCCTTAAGCCTCCTTTCAGTCTTTGACTTTGCTTATATAATGCTGCGTGTACATCATTCAATCTGAATTCAATCAACATTATCAAACTGTGCATCTTCAGAAAAAAAAGAACACTCGCATTAAATTGTGAGTCAGATTAAAGGACAATTGTTGATTGAATCCAGGCATAAGTATATTACTATTAGGCCGATTGGAGGTGTTGAAGTGCACAAGCACTTGGACAATGAATGATGAACTTTATTCACAAGGCAGCTGGCTACGAGCGATATTCACTACTACTAATGTAATGACATGCACTGAAGTATTTAACAAATGACTGCAGTTCTCTCTTCACACCTATTGGCCTTATTCCAGCACAAAATATGATGAAAAACACAGCAGGATTTCATGCCTTATACAGCAAAATCCTCAGTGTTATTTCAACTCTAACAGTATACAACTCCAAAATGGGTAAAAATGTACTCTATCAGAGCAAAATATACTCTACCAGAGTACAGCTAACAGTTTTACGGGGACAGGCCACAATTAGCTGCTGTGGACCAGCCCGAAGTTCTCAACCCATACAATTAGACTACCGATGTTTCTTTTCTAAGGAAAATGGAATTAGCACAGCATTAATTTACATATAGCAGACGCAGATGTCCTTGCGCAGATAAAAATCACACTTACCGTGTTAATTTGGTCACAAACCGCTGCTATCCATAAACATGGCTGTGGAATAGGACCATGACTCCGCTCCTGGCCGTCTCTCAAGGTAATGCCCTCTGTGTCTCCATCAAATTCCTCCAATTTGTAAAAAAGCGAATCACTGATTGCACCGATGCCTTTGCCCGCGGCTGCTCTTGCCTAATTAAACTCCTTACAATCATTTGTTTGCCATTTGTAATGACTTAGTCATTTCTGGTAAGCAGGCATGAAAATGTTATCCAAAGCAATGGGCAAATTTAAAGGGCCACCGTTAGCTTTTCTGTGACCACCAGTGAGGTCCTCACTTTCTTTTTTTAGGGTTTTGAGATACATGTAGACACGTGCATTTCATATAAATAAATTTAACTTATATTCAACAATATGTCAAATACTTATAAATGAAAAGAATTTAGTTAAACTCAGATGTCAAAGAATACTGATAACATACAGTATACCACTATATAGGTAGTATACTTTTTAAATTAAGGAATTTGAATCCTTTCATTGGAATTTCTACTTTCTGGCCCCTTACTTTTAAATGGGCTACTCTCATTTTGTAGTATAATGTCTAATGTAGCCATTGTTGTTGTTTTTTTTTCCAACATTCAATTTCAGAGCTTATACCCGCTATCCTTCTTTTCATTTGTGAACTGTCTGATGTGATTTTACTTAAAAATGTGGTATGTAAGTTTGTTTTAGAATACTTTTGTTCATATGTAGTTAAATTGCCTTCACAATTTGCAGATATCAATAAATTAAAAGCTCTAACAAAAGAAATCAGATCTCTCTGACTGCCCTAGGCTCTGAAAATCACCCATTCCAAATTTCACCTCACCTGAATTTTAACAACCAATCAGGACAGCACTCTGCAAGGAGGCTTTCCTACCTGCCTGTCAATCCTGTTGTGCATTCACAGTGCTGCTGACAAAGCAGTACAGCAGCCAGTACAAGACTACACAGATAAGAGCAGAGCAAAGATACTGCTAAAGCTAGATCTCCAAATGACACAAAACTCCAGTACCGCCTTGTCATCTTGCATTTAAAACCTTGAAAGCTTTTTTTTTTTTTTACTCAGAATTTTACATTAAGATATACAGATAAAGAAAGCAAAGACATTTAGGAGGCTGCTTCAGGTTTCTTTTGGCTTTATGGGATGGACCTGTTGCCAGCAAAGCATCACAAGTGCGTCAATGAAACAGGAAGTCGAAAATATAATACTGTGTCTTCTAAATAGTTTGGTATATTCAAAAAGTAGCCTGAGGAGAATTTTTTTAATGTCATAAATGTGCATGTAGCAACTCTACATCTCCTTAACAAGTACATCAGAACTGGAGCTTGCTATGGCCTCAATGCACTGGTACTACAGGAAAAAAGTCATGATTGAGTATAATGATACTAAACCAACAGGAAATGTATTTCTCTTAAACCAATCTTTCACATTTGCGCCACAGGTGCAACTACATTTGATAGTCACAAAATTACCAGAACCGAGAAGAAATTCACCACTGCCACGAGCACAGGTGTACATTTTCAAAAGGTTTCATTCAAAGTCATAACAATGTATTTTTCCCCACTGAAAACGTTTGGGAAATGACTCGTGCATTACGGTTGTGGGAGAAATGGCACAGAAACTGTATGGAAAAATGCCTTCTCTGTGTGTGTTAATTGGCACTCCGGGCTGCCTGTTAAGAGCAGGTAGTTGGGCCTTTCGTGAGAAGTGGTGACAGGGTATCGCCAGCCAACCGTAAAGCGAGGAAAGCTGTGAAAAAGATAAGATTTAAATATTTGAATTGAAAATTTTTTTGTGCCACATCCTTTTGCGAGCCAGCCGGTAGAAACTGGTTTTCACATACAGCATTTGTGGCTCTGAATGCCAATCACGCTCTGACGCTATAGTCTCCTCTATGATCAACGTTACGGTATCATATTAAATTTTAAAGATAAAATAAAGAGGGAAGAGGATGGCCATCACATTATTCTAAATCTGAGAAAGGGTCTTTTACCTCAAATATGTGGGTTACCAGTGTTTTTTTTTTTCTTTTTTTTCTTTTTGTCTAATTTGCCGCCCATGTCAGGGCTGTATATATTAAATTCCCACCCAAATCTGGAATGTCTAATTGGCTGCAACCGCAGCTGTGTTCCATGCGCAAACCAGAGAGAGCTGGGACATCCACGGTTCCCCTTAAAAACATATGTTTTCCAGCAGCTCCTACTGTCTGCATCGCAGACCGCAGCTAAGCTCGCAGAGAGCTTAGCAGCATCGGACCTTTCGCATGCGGCAATGCAGCCCAGAGGGCGTCGCCCGTGAGCGATGACATGCGGATCCCTCTCCGACTGAACCGTCCCGTGCCCTGGGCGTCGCCCTGCGGAGCTACCGGCCGCGGTCGGCTCTGGCCAGGTCCGGAGCCTGGCTCAGTTTAAAATCAGCAGCTTTCCTGTTCCTCATCAAGAGAGGGGGAGGGGGGAGAATATAAAAAGAGCACGTATGTTAGAATAGAGACAAAGGGAGAAAAGAAATGAAAATTTGAAAACTAGAAAAAAAAGAGTGGAAATGGTCAATCAGCAAAATGAGGCAGATTGGTATGAGTGAAATGGTTTGTGTGTATCAGAAAAGCAAGGCAGATGAGTATGAGTGAAATGGTATGTGTGTGTGTGTGTGTGTGTGTGTACTCTAGGGGGAGTAATAGGGTTTGTGCAATGTGGGCAGATGAGTGTAATGTCTGTGGGGGGGGGGGGGGGGTGGTTAATGGGGAAGACTGTATGGATTCCCTGGGAATCAGTTGGGAAGTTAGTGGTGCTGTTTATCCTGTGGGGAGTACTGGTGTGCCTTACCAAGTCCAACTGAGACCTTACCTCTGGAAAGCCTCCACTGGGGAACCTGAATGCTGAAGCGTTCCTCAATTTCTGCCTTTCTGTGGGCTTATTGAGCAGCAGGCCAGTCCTAACCAGGAGCAGCGAATACGTTGCTCTAACCTGTCGTTAAACACCAACCATGACGATTGGTTTCATTAGTCTTTATTGCTGAATTACGGTTGTTTCATTGTTAAATTGTACTATTCCAGACAAAAAAAAAAAAAAAAAACATTTTAACAATGGTTGGAGAACTGGAATTGTAACTCAGGTTGCAGGTTTGAATCCCGCCTGGGGCGCTGCCAGTTCTGCCCTCGAGCGTGGCACTTAACCTAAATTGCTTCAGTAAATATCCGAGCGTATAAACGGGCTGTATGTAAAAGTAGCCGTGGATAAGATCACCTGCTAAATGTGCAGTAACACGCACCTGTAGTTAGACTGTTGTCTAGGTTTTTCGTCAGTCTAAACAAACAACTGTTTTATTTCTGTTTTACTAAGATAGCAGGGTGTCTTTCTTGCCAAAACCTTTTAGGTTGTCAAAAGCTATTCCAAGTGAATGCTGGCTCTGAATTCTCTGATACAGAATGCACGTCCGTGAAAAGGGAAATTAATTTATGTTCCAAATGCTTTTCTTTATTCGGTGTCTTGGCATGAGAAGTGATATTCAAGGTAAAGATTGATGCCACCCCCACCTCCCCCCCTCCCCCCCCCTCATTTTGTAGCAGAATCAATTCGGGTTGCCTCACAGGGGTAAAACAGTTGGCATGCAGTGTAAGCAAATAGTCCAGCACAATCTATACTCTATGCTCTTGGGCAGGAAAGCCATCGTGATGTTGAGCCAAAAGGTTGAGGGCTCAAAGGACTTAAATATGCTTAAGGTCAAGGCCGGCGTGAATCAGAGAGGAGAGCGCGTACATCAGCGTCCATCTTGTGAATGAACCAGCTCCCAGATCATAATAATAATGGACGTCAGTGTTTTACCAATCCGGATGATCCCAGGGAAGTCATCCAGGCTTTCAGTTTGCTGCCATACAAAGGCGGTATATTCCAAATTAAATGCTTTCGATGTAGGTACTCTAATGTAGGATGAGGAGCGATATAGGATTAAAAGGTCAAAAGGGCCCTCATCTCACAGTACGCACATCAAATTAATGAAAATCAATTTCGACCTTCTCTTTTTTTTAAAATTAAGTCACCCCAGTGACAGAATATTAGCATGCTGAATTCTGACAGTCATTAAGAAGAGGTTTAGCCTTTGAAAGTTAAATGTTCGTACTGGGGAAAATATGGACTGGAAAAGCCAAATGTTAACTACCCCTGTTTTGTCTTTCGTCACCATAGAAATACATGAAACACTCCATATAAACTTTAAAAACAAAAATGTGGTGGACTGTACTTTCATATTTTGAAGACAAATATTGCATGATTTCTTTCCCCGATAATACTCTGCTGTGTATTCGAATTTTATGGAACTGCATTAATTGTACCAAAAATGTGTGAGTTGATCAAAAACCATTAGGTTTATATATATATATACATATATTTGGAAATATATATTTGGAAATTTTTTCTGACCATGATCACCAAAGAAAGGAATATATTGAAGATCACCCGCACCTGTCAAACAGGGCCGTGTAAAGATTGTTTGGCAAGCATGCGATGAAAATCAGGTGCCCTTCTAGCCCGTGTGCCAACCCACCTGAGATTGTGGAGATTGTGATCGCAAAGGGCATCTGTGCTTAAAAAAAAACTAAATGGCTGCAGCCAAAAGGGCACTTTTACAGCCTCAGAGCAGGGGGCATATGCTTCGGCGTATGTCGGTGTCTGTGTACCCGTGCCAGCTGCACAAACACTTCACCCGCTGTATTATTACGGCTCGGTGTTCAGACGGGAAGAAGTGACGTCTGGAGGACCTGGCATTTACACTTTCAATCAGGCTCCACCAATACAGTAAATGTCCATGACAATCGAGTGCCTCCGCCCTTGTGTGTTTTTAATGGAAAGTGCGGGGGGGAATAGATGGAAAGTGCAAGGCCGGGAGACACGGCTGATTCGCTGTCTGCACCGCCGAATCAATTCGCCGGCACGCCCGATCAATGGGGGCGTGAGTCTCGGCCCTAAATCACGTCCCATTTCCTGTTAAAATTGATGCAGGTCCAGTGTAAAGAGGAAAGCCGACTGCCCCCCCCCCCCCCCCACCTCCCTCCACGCCCACGCAGAGTTCCTCCCTTCCAGGTCCTTGGCTCAAGACTACGCTGAACAGCAGCCAACAGCTGCCAGCAGTAGGGGTGTTGGCCGTGCCGTTTGCTTTTGTCTGAAAGTGACTATTTTTGCCCCTGCACTACTGTTTCTGATTCCTCACATCAAACACATCAATTCACACCATTTTCCCTGGAGTCTATGAAGGCTTTTCCTAGAGCCAGCTCGTACTTACATAAATTGAATACACTGGAAATATATCAAATTTAAATATATCAAGACATCTCAACGCTTTATAATACATAGGCAACTGTACTTTCAGATACTGCATGTTTGAGTATGCACTGGCGTAAAATGTGTTTCTCGTTGTATCTTATTTGTATTTATAAGTCGCAAACTCGTCCTTTTTCTTGGAGGGAAAGGAGTGATGTGCCTTCCCATTACACACTAAACTACTTGGAATTGTGACTAGAACAGATGCTCGCTGCAAGCAAAACGGGAGAGCTTCTCTGGTCAGGTGCTTCTTTAAATAAATGCATTATAGCCAAAGGACACTTGAGCCATTCACATTGCAAATGAGCGCTTTCTCGCGCCGGGGGTTCGTTAAGTCGCATCGTACCCGAGTCTCGCTGCCAAGCTGCAGTCGGGCTCCCCTGAAGGAGCGGGGGAGGGGAGGGGAGGGGGGGGTGGGGGATGGGGGGGGTGTCACATGACTCGTGTAGGGAGAGCGAGAGAGATGCAAACACACCGAGGCTCTAGCACGTCGCTCATTACGGCACGGAGGGAGGGAGGGAGGGAGGGATGAAAGAGCCTGTGAGAAACGGTTCGAGTGAAATACAGAGAGGTGCCCACACAGGGTCACGTGACTTCTATTCCAAGAACTTTCGCTCGGGGCGTTAATGAGCTGCCTCTCTTTTGCTCAATCACCCCCCCACCCCTCCCTCTCCCCCAACCCCCCTTCATTTTTCTTCTCCTCGCCAATCAAAGCCTTCTTCTGATCATAGCTGAGACCAAAAGAGATACTGGGAAAAGCGCGAGGTAGAGAAAAGAAAATCAATAGCTCCATTCTTTTGGAAGATAAAAAGCTTTGAGGCTTTTAATTATTTCCTCCTTGTAGCTCCTTATGAATCTGCTTACCACTCAATATAGCGAGGCCCTCCGAAAATGCGTAGAGTGGGTGAAAAGCCTTTTCATTCCAGCACTGGAAATAGAAGCACTCGTTTCCACAGCTGCGCATGCATGTGTGCGCACACGCACATGTGTACATGCATAAGTCTGTGTGTGTGTGTGTGTGTGTGCACCCGTATTTGTTCCTAAAGCACATTTTTGCAGATACCTTGAGTGTTTAACATCCCCCTGTTAATAGTTAAAGGAAACTCTACTGACATTGTGGTAACATTCGCCAGAAGTGACAATTGGTTGTCTTCGTAATATTTCTTTCAAATTTTTTAACCCAGTTATGACTATTAAATTATAATAAACTGTATTAGATTACAGTGACCTGTGACAGGGTGGACATGCATCCTGCGCTCATTGATATTAAAATACATAAGACAAGCCATATGTAAAGAATAGGTTGTCCAGTGCAGTAACATCAGACTACCAGACACCATGAAAGTAAGCCATGTAAGCTAGGCTTTACCATCGTGCAGTTAAACCGGCAGATTGTTCAATAATACAACTGAACAATGTTGTAACACTGAGCTACAGTACACTAACATTAAGATTCGACACCAGTCTCAAACTCCGGACATTATACCCAAATAAATAAGGCTTTGATTCCACACATTTAAGCTTGAAAGTTATTTCATTATCACTAGCTAACAGTAGGCCTATTTACCAAGCCATCACATTTCTGTTCTGTAACAACTGATCGCTAGCAGTAACAGTTGGGAGGGAGGTGAAGGGAGGGAAGGCACTGCATCATGCACCAGTGGTAGCTTTTTTTGCAAAGCTTCATTGTTTTTGTAGATAGTTGATGATAGTCCTCCTTGTGAATAAAGGCACTACAATATTAACTCTTGGGGTTATTTGCAATATTGCAGTGCTCGTGGGCCTCCCGAAATGAAACCCATTTCTTGAGGATCTCTACATTTTTTCAAAAAGAAAAAAATTGGTTTTTCTGCATCCAGAGATGATGCAATGCTTAGACATTTTCAACTTAGATTGCTCACACAAAGGTGGCAAAAGCATCATTTACATATTACAAGTAGAAAGGATTTCACCAGCTAACTCCGCCCACTGAAGACCTGGTGTTTAGCAATGGGGAAACCATTTTAAATATTTCTGGGACATCTGTGAATGGAAAAAAAGGTTTTAAAACAACACATCCTGGACAACTTCATGGACCTTTGAGTACTCCAAAATATACCACCAAGAGTTCTATTTTGGTGAAATCTGACTATATAGCAAAATGGCAGCCTAATTATAGGTTATAGGCTTTCATACATTAGCCACTGTTCCGATGTGCATGTGCAGGAGTACATAGTAGCCCATGAAATAAAGTTTTTTTATTTATTTTATGTTTTAATGTAGATAGCTTGTGAGCTTAAAGTTAAATTCCATTGACTTACAACTTAACATGTGCCTTCATTTAAACATAACCATATGTCGGGTTATTTCAAAATGTCTTAAGCACTCCTTAATGCCAGCCTTGGCTCAACACTCCTACTCGCTGTATCTTTCTGCCAGTTGTGTCCCTGATGTCACAATAAATAGTTTTTGTAGCCATGTGAAATCACAGAAAGTAAAATGCTTTCCCACAAAATAACAGCATCTCAAATGTCTGTAACACTGATGGGTGAGATGGGAAATACACTGTAAATGACAGAAAAGAAACTAACAACAAAAAAAACAAGATTGGCAGTAGATTCAATCCATCAATCAAACCTTAACTGGAAGGCTTTCCATCAACTTCAATACAAAAATACTGTTGGCTCACTGGTGGTATGATAAAATAAACTTCAGGAGTGCTGGTTTGAATGTACCAAACATTTATATATTTACTTAGATTGCTTAGATTTGTTTTGATAGTTCTTAGCACATCTACCTGAAAACATATGCCAGGATTTTCTCATAAAGCACAATGACAAGCAATGTCAAATTGTGTGTACATCACACAACATTATATCCAATTATTATTACTACCAGAGAACACATAGTCAACACATTTTCAATGTAAAGATTACATAAATGCTGCTCATAATTCTTACAGATGACACGGTTTAAAAATTCTGTGAAAATTAATTTTAATATTAAAGGGGACTCTATAATATGACTGGTGTATATGCTTTTGGTAAATATGACCCTGTATTCAAATCGGAAAGTGTTTTTGCTAGAAAAATAAATGTCTGTTTTTTTTGCAGCTACTAGCACTAAAGTGCAGCCATCTTGGAACAAGCTAGGTTGTAACATCACTAGGTTGGTCTTGGCTGCTCAAGCTATTCCTATCACTTGATTGCTGACTTTCAATGAGCTCAGCAATGAATTGTGTGGAAAAAGCAAAAAGAAGTACACTAGGAGGGTCATTTTGTATTGGGGTTCAATTATGCTTCTATTCAGTTGTGGTCTCTGGACACATGATAACAATCAGTGTGCTATCCAAATGTTTCTGGTCTGAATTCCAAACGGACATTGGCACTGACTGTGCTGTTCAGCAAGGTGCGTATCATTGCCTATAGTCAATACTAAATTATATAAATGGATATTTAATCATAAAACTGGAGCATTTGCTATGGAAAATATTGCTAAGTAAATGGGGGGAAAGAATAACATTTCTGAAGCTGGATCTTGTGGAGCTACAGCAATACCTCAGGCTTGATCAGAATGCCTAATTGGAAAATGAAATGGGGTAACAGCTGTCTATCTTGAGGACAGTTATGTTCTTTGTTTTACACTATTAAGTTTTATTGAAATTGATCTAAATCAGCCGGCTGTGGTGTGGACCCTGGTGTGATCTGTTGTTATGCTTTTCCTATCCTGAAAGGGGTACCCTTTGTTGCACATGACTGATCAATCTCTGGGCATCCATCACACAACACCCATGATGACGATACTACTGAACTGTGAACATTTGATGAGAAGATTTTCCCCTTAAGAAAAATAGTAAGTGATGCTATTTATTTATCAATGAATTTTTTTAGTATTTTCCTTTCATTGTAATCAGAACCTATTGATAATGTTTGTAATGTTGTATTAAATATGAAGATGCATGCTGTTGCATTGCAGTTAGTCTGCTGCAGAAGTGTTTTATAATCAATGGCCCAACATGTCTGTTGAATTTCAGCAATTAGAGCCTGACCCGAATCCTAAGCGTGACACCAAACACAAATCACATTCCTAAATTCAATACTTACCCCTAACACTCACCCTGAAATCATGCCAACAATGTGATTATAACTTATAGGCCTAACTGTGATACACATTTGTAAATGACTTATTTCAGCTTGATGCTTTCGGTTCTCATATGCGCAGTTGCACAGAACTTCTTCATCTTCAGTCCAACTGCCTAAGTAAAGTTCCCACAAAGCTGTAAACACAATGGATGGCAAAATCAGTATTGACACGCGACTATATTTAACATTTACGGCTGCTGGAGCTTATCATAAAGAGCAGTTGTGAAATAGCTTTGCCCCATAACCCTGCGCAGTCTGGTGAGTTATGGCACGTTGGTAAGTCGAACTCTGACTCACTGAAGGGCATTAAATAGCCAGCCGGACCATCAAAATAAAGCCTTTTATGTATTGTTATTTACCCATCTCCCCTTAGCTGCCCCACCCGCAGCCGACGGCAGCGGTGCAGGTCTGTCACACATCTTTTGGCCCGATAATTGGAGTTTACGGTCATTCTGAGCCACCCCAGGACAGTCAACACCCAAGAGGTCGTTCATTTAAGACACGCCAGTGTTCTCAGAGCAGATAACTCTCTTCGGTGGACCGGTATGTTCTTCTGGAGAGAAATGTTTCTCAAGGACGTGTCAAGGCCCAGACTCAATCAATAGTCTGTTGACTTAAATTAAGCGAAGTTAAACTATCCATCCATTATCTATACCCGCTTATCCTGAGCAGGGTCACGGGGGGTGCTGGAGCCTATCCCAGCGTGCATTGGGCAGGAGGCAATACACTCTGGAGAGGCTGCCAATCGATCGCAGGGCACACACACCATTCACTCACACACTCATAACTATGGGCAATTTTAGAGAGTACAATTAGCCTACCTGCATGTCTTTGGACAGTGGGAGGAAATCCACGCGGACTTGGGGAGACTCCACATAGACCTTCTTGCTGTGAGGCAACTGTGTTACCCACTGCACCACCGTGCCGTCCCATAAGCCAAACTAAATTAAATTAAATAATTAAACATTTCTGAAACATTTCTGAAAAATAATCAGTCAAAAAGTCAGCTTGGAAAGAAAGAAAAGAAAATCTGCCTCCTATGTTTATGTGAATGTTAAAAATGTACACATGAATAAAAAATGTTAAAACACAATTGATTCTGCTTTCTGGAAACCTTTTGAGCTAAAATACTATATTCTCTGCACAATTTGTCATGCTCCTTTTCTACAGCATAAATGGGCATTGTTCAGATTTCACCGAAGTCTATCATTTCTGGTCTTGCCGTGCTATCAAAAAGCCTAAAGCTAGATAAGTTTGGTGCAGCACTTTGCTGCGGTGCACGCTTGTAGCAACCCTAAAATCGAATCCTTTCTCCCTTGTCCTCAGAAGCAATTGCATCATCAAGTTCATTCAAAATCCCTCCCATGAACCTTTATTGTAGCCAACAGTGGCAACTGCATAACCTTCACCAACAATACAAGTGGCAGACGTAATGAAATGGAAAAGGGAAAACAGACTATTCTTCTACACTTCACATTTTCAGGCACTGTATTTTTCAAGCTTCTTGTATGCCTTATAAAAAAGGTTGCAGCTCTCTATAGTGTACCCTTACCTTGTTTTACATAGATCTGTGTAATTCCAGAAATGAATTCATTACTTGTTCCAGAATGGTATGTCAAGATTTCTCAAAGTGAGGGAATGCCTGCCATTGCTCTTTGAATAGCCCATAATTCCCTGGGAATTGTTCTTCTGCTTTATCATAAAAGCATGAAATAATTAGCATTTCTGGTATGTGAATGGAAGTGAGAGCGATCAAATTTATTGCATTCTGCGATAATGGGGATTCTTTACCCCAGCACAAAACATTCACCTGGCCTGAATGGTTTTCCGATTAACATGCAATCTGTTTGTAACACGCCGGGAGAACCCTGGTAGGGACAGAAGAGCTGGACACAGGGAGATGCGGGAATTCCAGATAACTCCAGCGTTTTATTTTTAATAGCGAGAGGGAGCGTATTCACACACAAACATTAACAAACGAATAAACCTTTGCCCGTCACATTCACGGGATCTGGGTTAAAATTTTAAATAAAAAAAACAAAGACAAAATAAACAAAATCATAAACCGTTACTTTTCAGCCTTTCTCTGCCTGGACATGCTCTCTCTCGCCATCGTGAGGGATCCCGGTCTCAGATACCTACTGTGGAAAGAAGCACACGTTTTAAATCCTGGACTGATTCGTAACATAATCCAGGCGTGAGGCTACTTAACCAGTAGGTGTGGTTCTCTAATTGCCCTGAATTCCTCCCACAAACTAAGTCCTGCCACACTGTTTTATTGGATTGTTCATATTCATAAACTGCTTATTTTGGCATGAATGACGGATGTTTAGCACAGTTCAAATTCCACTGCTCAAAAAAAAAAAAAGAAACAAAAGTTCTAAACAGGAAAAGGTCCTACCTCGATTTTGTGTGGAATAAAACCCTGATTGAAATATAATTTAGAGATCTGAATATAAGTTTTGTCCTACTTTCTATAACAGTTGGTAACCACTACAACTACCTAGTAGAGTTGCATGCAGTTTTTATCATATTCCGTCATCATTCTGTATTGTTTGGATTCAGTCAAAAAAATTTCCTCAGTTTTAGCTATGTTTTTTTTTGCTAGATGTCAAAATTAATTGATCAATCGGTGTCTGAACAATTCATTTATTTTAATGTGAGAAATAAGGTTAGATGGTTAGACTCAGTCCTCTATTAAAAAATAAAATTAAATAAAATAAACCAAGAAGTATCTGACTGTAAGTCAGTATATATTATTTAAAATCCAGTATCACCTTGGATAGCCCTTGCAATTTCAGGGCAGAGTGCACAGTAAGCTGCACTACCAATAATAAGTTTGACAATTTGACCATTTAAGCCTTCTACACTGTTTTTGGGTAAGAGTTTTTTTTTTCATTCCTGAAATGATCAGAAAGTCCTCAAATGCTCAGCATAGACTAGGAACATAGTTCTAAATGGCAAAGTTTGAGAAATTAAGCTCTACAGACAAAACTATGCAAAACAACTTTTGCCCATTACCAAACAATTCTGTTATTAGAAAGACATTAACCTTTACGTGTCGCTTCAGCACAATATGGGACATGCATTTCAGAGAGAAACTGCCAAATGTACATTCCGAACTCTTAATTAAGACAATCCCCAATTCACTTAGCTATTAAAAAGCGGAGCATTGTAACCTTTAATTCAATCGAAAAACAGTCACACACAAGCGGCTGGGACCATCAGTCAAATCCTTAGCCGAGGTTCTTCAGAGTCCTGCGAGCATAAGCAAATTACATCTTTTCAAGCCTGAAAGGTTTAGATGTATATCCGAGCAAAAAAAAAAAAAAAGATGGAAAACAAGTGCAAGAAAACAATCACTTTCTGTTCGAAACACCGCAGAAAGAACGTGCCTTGCGTTTAGATCGGGTTTAAAAAAGAATGTTCCAGACTTCTCGCGTACTTTTCCCACGTCAAGCTGTGCGGAAGTTTTGAAACAGAAATAACTGTGATTGCTGTATCCCGAATAATTCCCAGTGGATTCGACATTTGAGTAGACAGGTTCTTCAAGTCCGGGCGTGTTGGCACGGAGATGAGAAAACGGGATGAAATCAGGAAGCCCTTTCCTTAGCCTTGATGATTCATTTGTCTGTCCTAATTGTCCTGCGCAAATGACCCCTTTGACATTCGACCTCTCAGCAATCCAGGGTGCAGAAGCGAATCCTTTTTTCTTTTTTTCTTTTTTTTTTACATCATGTTCAGTCAGCAGACATACCCATCTGGAGTGACAGTGCAAGAGAACATCAGCGTCCACCAGAATTATGTGAGTGACAGTGCCAGACTTGGCATAATAACATTCCAAGACCAGCAAGCGTAAGTGCAACATAAATAAAGCGCTAAATGGCAACTTAACTTATGCCAGCCCAGAACCATAATGCATTTGTTTTGGATTCAAATACTTTTCTACGCTTTACTGATCTTGTCTGGTGTATTGGAACCAATGAAATACTCTCAAAAAGTGCAACGCCCGCCTTCTGGGCATATTGGCAGGCTCAATTACACCAGACAAGATTAACAGAGCACAGAATAGTATTTGAATCTGAAACAAATACATATTTCACCCAGGTATGGTTAGTACCCATGTAATACGGATCAGGGCGGACGGAGGCGTGCGGCGGGGTCTTCATTTCCGAAAGGGGACGAGGGGTGCGAAATGCATTTGGAACCACCAGGCTCTCCGTGAATGTTTCTGTTCCGAGTTCATAAACGGTACCGCGCACCGTCTACGCCGAAAGTAGCGTGCAGTCACCCCAAAGTGCTGTCTCCTCTCCCGGTGACATCATCCAGTTCCTGATTGCTATCAAATAATTCAGTGCTGGCCGCATTTCTCTCTGGGGGAAAAAAAACACCAGTGTCAAGGGTCCACTTAGCTCAGGATTCAAGCAACGTTCGTCCTTAACTGTGACCTGGAAATAGGTTCTAGTGTTAGATATTTATTGTTTTTGTGGTTAGTGGAAAAAGAAAAAAAAATGTTTTACGAACTCAGCAATAACCTAAATTAACTGGCCAAACATGTTTGCGAGGGAGGTACCATTAAATAGAAAAAGCATTGCATTTATATGCAAGTCAAAGTGATTCATAAATGTTGATTGAAATCTTGGCCCCTGACCAGACCTTTAAAGGTTTTTATTTATTTATTTTTTGGAATTTTTTTTTTTTTTTGGCTGCAGTCTTTCTGCAATTCATGGCTTTTCTGTTGCAGGGAGGAGAGGGCCCACAGTGTGATAAGAGATGGTGGAGGGGAGACTGGGTTGCTCTCGTTCTAGTCTCCTGCTCCCTGCCTGCCCTGGTGGTGGGACGTGGCATTGCATTGCCCCGATATCCAGACCAGGTGGACCTGAGGTGAATGCATTCATAAAAACTGCTTACGTTGCAAAACCTATTAAGTTGTTGAATTCCCAAGGAGACCTTGTGTGTTTATTTTATTCCTTATAATGCAGTTGGACTTCATCCATTCTGTTATGGCGAGTAAATCATTGGACTTTTATAAGCATAATATCTGATGCATTATGGCCCATCTCTCATTTTATTTCATTTTATTTTATTTTTAGCTCTGGGTAGTCTCTCCCTCTCATTTTCATAGAGAATGGTGGGCCGCAATTACTTTTAAATCATACAGGTGATGGGTTCCTCTTCTGTGATTTCTTTCAGCGCATTATTCAATACAGTCAGTGTATTCAGCCATATTTTGTATAACCACTGTGTACTTATTTTGTTGCTCAGCTGAGGATAAATCTTTTCAATGTTCTCATCATGCAACATTATACCTTCTCCGGTCACTGTAACTGGCTGAGAAAGATGTGTTAGGAAGAAAAAAGTACATAGCTATTTTTGAAAAATGTTCAAAGTGAAGGACACAATGTATTGAAAAGGGGAATCCAATGCTTTATTCCCATCACTGACTGTTTTATCTGTTGCAGCAAAGGTCATCCATACATCAAACAAGCTAGCTGGATAGCTCCCTTGTGTGCACTCCGTGCCTGAATGAATCTACCATTATATCAAAACAATTTCAGCTCTATTATCCTGTGTATCATGTTCGTCATTACTCCTCGTCGATAGGCCTGGATTTTAATTAGCATTCGCCCTTGACTTTGACTGACAAATAAGTGCGAGTTTAAATTTAACACGCCGATTGGTGAGGATAATGAACAAAGAAATGTGCATTTGAATGCAATCTTGAGGAGAATTTAAGGACAAATGGTGAATGGATCCAACTGATGTTGAATAGAATTCTTATTTGTACTCGACCAGCAAAGAGTTTCTCGTTGAATGAACGATTCTGTTGAATGAAGATAATTTCTGTTTTGTTTGGACAAAAAAACTCTCATTGTCATTTTTGTTGTTACATTTCATTTGATCTGACAGGGCAAAAAAAAAAAAAAAACAAAGTAAAAATGAAATAAATAAATCCAGGTAACTTTGCAATGCATTTCTTCCTGTGTTTGGACCACACCCCTCCTCCTCGCCTCACCCACCGGTTCTCCGCACGCGTGGATATTAATGCTCTGTCAAAGGCTTTCACGGTGGCTGCTCAGCGAACGGGGGATCATCGGTCTCACGGCGCTGATCTTTCCAGATTCCGCGGTGACCTCGTCGAGCACCTCCGAATCACAGATTTGCCCGGGTGGCCCATCTGTCTCGTTGGGTCGACCGTGCTCCCCGCGCGAGGCCGTCTCATCGAGCTCTCTCGTTTCGTTTCGTTTCGTTTCGTTTAGCCTTCATCAATGCGGTGGCTGTGTCTGGAAAATATTGAATTCTCAATGCGGGAAACGTGTCTGCATCAGGAAGTATGGAGACCTTATAGTAGTCTTTATGGCTTATGGGTAACGTATGCACTGACAGCTAAATTTTATGAAGTAAAGTGCAGTGAAATACATTGGATATCTTTTTTTCTGACTGAAATGTTTCATATGTTGTAAATATGCGACATGCTGCGATTTTATTCATATTTCATATCTACTTGGTCTCTGTTCAATCTAAATACAATGGGCTCTATGTCAACCCTAAGTAATGCATATCAGTAAATTTGTCACCGAATTTGATGAAACATTCAGATGGTGAGTCCAAGCAAAGCACCTAAATTTGTTTCTAAAAGTTAGTGGGTGAAGCATGTCATTCCAAGTTTAATCTGGGTCTTCATTTGATCCATGATAGCGTTATTATCTTCCATGGATTACAGACAGAGACAAAGCTGAAGATGTCCTGCATATGACTCTAAAATGCATAATGCATCAAATCAAACAAGTAAGGACAGCCAACGCTAAGCTAATAGTTTGCATTGTGACAAGACAGCCACGGCAACCAAACCAGGGAATAGAGTGTTTGCAATGCGAACAAAGAGCCAGGATAACACATTAATTTGTCACTGTTAAGTGTATGCGGTACACGGGACTTGCCGCCACAGGATAATTTACTTGCTTTTAAAGCTCAGCGACTGAAAAAGCCCTCAAAGGCCTCTCCAGGAGATTGCGCTGTTGATATGTAGTGGTTCAAACAGAAGATGGCCCACATATGATCCCCAGCGGGACTGCTAGCATATCCTCCAGAGAAAAGCAAAAGGAGAAGTAGGGGAAAAAAATGTCAGCAGGCATTGTGTTTAGAAATCACCATGTTTTCCCCTGAAAGTTCTAGATGGAAGATTTGTCAACACTATGTAACATACAAATACTTTTGTTGCCATTTTATTTCTTCTTCTGTTGTTAGACCTCCATCTGTGTGTATATATATATATACAAATGGGTGACAAATTAAAGGAAAAACGTGAATAAATGAGTGAAGAAACATAACGAATGAATATGCTTCCATGCAGGTGTACTATATCATACAATAAAGCAATTAACATCCTGTCATGCTCTGTGGCATGTATAAAAATGCTGTGCAGGCCCAGTTGACCTGGATTCTGGAACTAAAGTGGCATCTGCATTTAGATCAATGGGAAAGACATCAGTTAATAGTGTTGGAAATTGTGGTTGAATATATACATATATATTAAACTTCTGTTAGCGGATGAGTCATGTGGGGATATGTATCAGAGTGGGTGTAAGTCTGCAGGTATATTTAAGATTATATTGACATAACTGCAGAGGAGAAATGGCTTGCTTTCCATGAGGTGCTGTCCCCATGGTTACTGTTGCCACCTCTGTCAATCTTACTCTGACAAGCAACGATTGTGCACCACTGTGCAACAGAGCATGAGCTCTAAACCTCTTCCTTGCATAAATGTCCACCTAGGATTTAAGCAGTCTTTTTCGTTTTCTGTGTCTACAGTCTGCTTGTTATTGTACAGCGACTATTTAACAGAGAATCAAACGTGCACACTGCAGATTCACCAAGCCATTAAAATGAATTGTAGTTGAAGTAACCTTTGTCTGTGTTCCCCAGTTTTGCTTATACAAATGTAAATGAGAAGTTACCACTTATTTAATACAGGGGTCAAGCTCCTCTTATTTGTGGGTTTTAGTGGTTTCATTTGTTATGTGACTTCTACTTAACCTGTTGTCAGAGGTCCAGAAGAGTTTCGGCTGCTTGGTTCCAGCTTGTTATCATAGAAACGTTTACAGAAAAATATGATCATAAAGCTTACTGCAAATTCAAGTTAAACTAAGATCAGTGATGGGAGAGTGAGTGTGAATCCCATATTGGGTGGTGCTACAATGAGCTGTCAATCAGTGATATAGAACCAATCAAAAGGCAGGGGCAAGCAGGCAAGGGACAGATAAATCAACAAGCTGTTTTTTTTTAAAATACTTTGAACCAGTTTGTTTCTGAAATTGTATAATGTGGAAAACAATATTGATGACATTGTAAAATCAATAGCCGTTTGGATTTTAACTGCTTAGAACATTTTGTAAAATTAATGAAAATCAACAGAAAAGCAAGCCCTGTGCAAAATCCAAGCACCTTCACAACCTAGTAGTAAATCAATTCTCTCTGTTATGAAAGTAAATGATTATTATTTATAAAAAAAATTTTTTTTAATTATGCATGGTAGGTGGATAGTTACCATACTCAAACGCTTTAGCCATATGACTCCAGTGCCGTACTCCAGCTCATGTTTTAGGGCAGAAAACCAAGCCTGGGCTCGGTCCTGACAGGACTCTTCAGTTTCGATCTGTCCTAAAACGCTTATTTCTCGGTTTCTCCCGAGGAACAAGAACCGCTTTTTACTCTTCTACCGAAAGTTCTAAAGACGGTGCCCTGAAAGCGGAATGAGTTTTCTAAGCTAATTAGCGCGCGTACGCGGTCGCACACGACGCCGCCGCCGCTGACGTAGCCGAAGAGCAGCTTTTGCCCAGAGAGAGCCTCCCCGTCGCCGCGGCGATCAGCACGGGCCCAAAATCAATATGTTGTTTTCTGCATCAATTTCTGGCCGAATCGACTTCGACGCTGGAGGCCCGGGCCAGCGCAGGCAACCGCCCCGCGTTCGGCGTGAGCGGAACCGAGGCAATTTGCATCGGCTCGGCTAGCCCGCGGCGCGTTAGATTGCGGCGTCAGGCAAGATTCGAACCCAGATTACCATGACCCTGTTTGTGTAGCGGCACAGCAAAACAGCTGGTGCTCTTCTCGCCAAAAAATAAATAAATCTAGAAGTTTGAAACTTAACTCGGTTCAGTCAGCATTTTCAAATTCGGCAGTTTACTTGAGCTGCAGTTGGTGATGTGATGCCATTAGAGACAGGTCAGCTGTTCATTTTGTCTGTAAAGTTATAGTTGTCATTTTGAAGACACGTTTCCCTAAAACTCTTCCAAAAGGACTGAAGACAAAAAAAGTGAAGCTTCTCTATCCCCTTATTAAGGGAGAAGCCTGCCTTTGAACATATGTTAACAATGACAGCATTTACAATACATAACTGTGAGCTATACTTAAAGCTAGAAGAGAAAAAGTGCATTCCCATGCATGCATTGAAAATGCACTTTTTCTGAGATTGTAAATTAAACTGACCTATGCAGACCATCACATTACATTACAGCCATTTAGCAGACGCTCTTATCCAGAGCGACTTGCATAACATTTGACATAGCATTTTACATTGCGTCCATTTATACAGCTGGACATACACTGAAGCAATGCAGGTTAAGTACCTTGCTCAAGGGTACAACGGCAGTGTCCTACCCAGGAATCAAACCTGTGACCTTTAGGTTACAAGACCAGCTCCTCAGCCATTATACTACACTGCCGCCCAGTAAGTGAAGAGGTGTATTAAAATATATTGTTATTGCCAGTTACTCCCGCGCTTTCCACAGAATGTCCTCTCGCGTCCGTGTGCATCTTCCCCGCAGACAATCAGCACCTGCACACTTCGCCCAGGGAAACTGCGACGGACGGAGAAAGGAAAAATCAATTAGGCCTCCCGTCCGTCAGCCGCCCAATGAAGGGTTGCGTTGGGAACGCCGGGGTGGGAAAGGCGGTAATTAGAACGCTGAGCTATCTCACTTCATTCGGTCCAGTCGGGGCCGCGGAGCCGACTCGTAAATTCGAGCGCGGTGTAAACTTCCTCCTAATGAGAACTAAATTGCTCGGTAATGACGGGGGGATAATCCCGGGATTACGGCGCAATGCAATCATAATTTCCTCTCACGGTGATAATTAGGGCTGGTTGGGTCTTCGATATTATTATTTTTTTTTTCCCGCCTCTGCTTTCTTACCGCTTAACGCCGGAAAGAGCGAGACGCATTCTCGAAGCTAAAATCGTTATTTGTTGGGCTGATTTTTATGTGCTGACCGTAATGGAATCTACAGCCACAATAAAAAGTGCATGTAGTTTAACGTGTGGCCAGATGCGCGGTTCAAAATGCAGGCAACGGATTCTTGAGCGACGTACACATTCCCTCAGTGACCACAACCGGCCCTCGTACCCTGGGCATGGTCAAACCCTGCGTATGGCGCAATAAATCGCGTGTTTACCCCTAAAACTGGATAAGTGTTCATCAGAACCGCTGTTTCACAATCTGTCCACAACCTCTCCCCCCCACCCCCCCCAGGTTAAAAACTCTTCCTCCAGGAGGAATTCCAGTCACATGCTTATGACCGAAAGCACTAAGATTTGCAGTTTAAGAGTGAGACGTTATGTGTGCCGTAAACAAATTGTGTGATTGCCGGCATAAATTTGGACACCCCCCTAACCCCCACCCCATTTTGTCCATTCCAGGAAATGCAACCTTAAAAAGATTTAGCTGGGAAACGGCGCCATCCAAGATGGGCCATAAATCCTGTGGCTCTACATCCGAGAGGCTGGGGGTGAAATTAAGCTTGTAAATCTTGCCTCTTGCCTCTCGAAGCAGTATATTTCAAGGAAATTAACACACTTTTCGCAGAATATATACTTTTTTATTACTGAAGGACCTACCCAGAAGTTAGTCCATTTAATAACGAGGACACGATTCCACTTTGCTCGCAATAAATGATGAAAAAAGAAATGCATACAGATCAGATAAAGAGTGGCAAAATGGAACGGCTATTTGTTGCTAATAATCCATTCACCCTGACCGCAGTCAACAGTATTGCAGGGATTGCTAGCTACGGAAAAGTTTGAGTTTAGAAAACACTCTTATATACTTCTGCGATCCTGACAAATGTCATGACATTTTGGAAGATTGATTTATCAAGCCTTTCCTTTTTTTTTGTGAAACCAAAAAGGACGAAGCCTTTCATGATACCCAGAACATTATGCTTTGTCAAATTGAAATTGGTTATTTGTAGAACAACGCATCCAATAAACACTGAAATACCAACAGCGTGTCAATCAAAAAAGCTGATCTGGTTAAAAAGGAAACGTGGGAGAGATTATGTTAATCCTGATGAGCATGGCTGATTTTGTTTTGAAATGATACGGCGGTCTATTCTAGGCAAATATAATAACGGCAGTGTTCTGTAAGCTTTGCTCTAGCGACATAGCTCAACAAGCTCTGGCGGACGAGTTCCTTTACAAAACGGTCACGTCCGCATCCAAACTCTGTGGCAGGCGCAAGGCCAAAAAAAAAGCACAAACAAAAGAAGAAACATAGAAATGGATGGTCCGCCTCACCTTGTGCATCGAAGCGTTGTCTTTGAACGCTCGAAAGTCTACCGCCAGAGAGCAAAAGCGGCCCTCTGCCAATATTTCCTTTTTATTTTAACCCCCCCCCCCCCCCCCGCCAAAGCAATGAGCTTCAGACTTCTATTCAGTGTAAATACAAAGCACTTTACCCTGCACCCTATGCAATTTAGTTTGAAGAAAAGAAAATCAACAATAACATTTTTTTTCGTCTAAGCGAGAGAAAAAGCGGATTATTATTGTTATTATTTTTTGAATATGAAAAAGTAAGATCACTTGAAAGAACAAAACTATGTTCTGTAGTGACTGTTATTCTCTCCTCCAAATATATGCCCCCCTCCCTCCCCCCTCACCACCCCAGCACCCCGCCACCACTGTGGCGCATGTGACAGGTGGCTCCCCTTCAGGTCTGCGACGAGGAGGTCGAGAGCCGTCACACTCCTCCAAGTCACTCTCCCCGGCGCGCTCTGCCGCGCTTGATTCTTGACTAGCTGTCGCTCGGGACAGCTGTTTGTCTAAACGTGTCAGGGTTCGGCAGCTGGTGGAGAGGTGGGAGGGGGGGGGGATGGTGCGGAGGAGGGAGGGGGGATTTATCGTGTTAATAATCTATTTAAAGTGTTTAAACAGCCCAAATGGCCACAGTGCTCTACTGGAGCAGGGAAGATTAGATCTATTGATCTGGGGCCTGATTTTTCTGCCTAATGCGGCCGTTAAGATGAGCGAAGCAACGGAGAGAGATTTCTATTTTGAGTAAATGAGGCTTCTTCCCCTTCTTATTGTGCCGCTATCAGATTTAATCTCTCCTCATTAGGTGCTTATTCCAGGATGCTAACATTATGCGGTCATCCCGTTCTCGTGGAAAGAAAGCTGGGTGTATTAAGAACGTCTTCTTAACTTAGCTCAGCCTTAGACGCTCACTGCCTTTTAAACTGAACTCCCAGAGCCCCTCCTCTTTTTAATTGGTCATACATTTGATCTTAAATGCGGAAATGTGGATTGCTGTAATGTATTAACATACATTATTGTCTGATATGACAATTATCTGTCTCAATGTTCATAGTTCATATATCAAAGACAAATTTTACTCACCAAAGCAAAATTTTACTTGATGCCAAGGAAAGGTTAGGTTAGAAACATTAAGTATGGGTGCATTATTCCAAAATTCCATATTAAGACAAATCCAATTAAACAGTAGCAAGTATGAAGCAGCATTACTGTAGGATTTGTGTGCTTCTGGGAACATATATATATAAATAAAATGTATACAGCCACTCAACCTTTGAATTAAAAAAAGTAATATCCAATATATGATTACAGCATACATTGCATCATAATAATATGGATTTTATTAGTTATGATGTGGTGGTCCAAGATTGTGTGTGTGTGTGTGGGGGGGGGGGGGGTCTCAAAAATACCCATGATACCTACTAATATTACCAGTCAGTCACCCTCTACTCTGCTCGGAATACGGGGGCCCGATTGACCAATGGGTGTCGCTAGATAGCGATGAAACGCGGTCCCCTAACCAACCAAACCCTCCCGTACCCTGGCAAATGGAACGGCTAATTGTAAGTCGCTTGTGGAGCCACCAGCCACAGTCGGGACTGGCACGATCCAGATTCAATCCGAGACCTTGGGTCTCATCCATCGACACAGCACGTAGCCTTAACCGAATAAGCCACCCAGCAGCAAAGCTCAGCAAAGTTGACCGAAACCTTAATGCGGTGTCAAAAATGTACTTCTCCACCTTTCCACTTCCCGAGGCTGAGCCTATGCGTCTTAAAGAAATCATGTTCCGTTCTTCGAAGAAAGTGTATTGCAACGTCCCCCCCCCCCCACTTTCTATCCACAGAAGAACAATTGATGAAGAAGGTAAGATAAGTCAAGACGCCCGCCCCCGTCGGCGCACGCGTCTCCGACCTTGCGCGCAATTTGTGCTGGCCAAAGAGTAACGGATTTCAATTTTCCCGTGTCTATAACTGTCACCTCTCCCTTGACAAGCAATTAAAAAGATAAAACAAAAAGATCCAAAGTCAGCACAGCAGAGCCCATTAATTCACCCGGATAATACGTTCCAGGAGGAATCGATATCGGGCCGACGTCTGGTCTCGTATATACCTTTTTTTCCCCGTGAAGGTGCGGGGGGGGGGGGATTATATCATATAATTGCATGTAAAACACACATTACTCAAATCACGCTCTCTTCGCGTGTCCGGCGATGAGCTCAGCACCTCCGGTATTAGCTTCGCGCCGGCCGACGCCCGGGTTTGCGATTTAGTATCGACTCGCCCGTCGCCGGACGGCGAGAAGGGGTTCCTGTTGCGCTGCGCCGTCGAGGATTTGCATTCGTAATTTTACCGAGCCGGCGCTCGTTCTCTTACTGCACGCGTCTCGGGTAACCCGTTACATCGACGCAAACGCGGAACAGATCGGCGGTTTCAGAATCCTTCATTTTCCCTCCCCCGCCACAATCTCCCAATTCGCTGCCTCCAGTTTGAATTTAATTCCACAGATACAATAGACAACCTCGACTTATCCGTAACCCCCTAGATCTGCAGATACGGACAGAGTTTTTTCCAGCATTACATTACGATCTGGTAGCGCATTGTCCTTATTGTAGAAAATATGAAAGGTAATAACCGGCTCCTTTTCGCTCTGTACAGTGTGTGGCTGTGGCTCA
Source organism: Anguilla anguilla (assembly GCF_013347855.1). Taxonomy (NCBI): domain Eukaryota; kingdom Metazoa; phylum Chordata; class Actinopteri; order Anguilliformes; family Anguillidae; genus Anguilla; species Anguilla anguilla. Next base: position 14,273,739 of record NC_049217.1, read on the forward strand.
GAGCCGGTCGGTTTCCGTACGTTCTGTAACTGGATGTGCCCAGAGCGTGCATCCAATGGCCTGGATCGGGCCGCTGTAAACGTGACGGAGAGCGTCGGGTTTTAAACGTGCCGTTGCGTTCAACGGGACTTCCTTTCTCGGGCACGGCGGCTCAATCCCATTGTGTCATCTCACCCTCTCCCAGCGGGAACAAAGACTTCCATCCCCAAAGCCCCCACCCCCCCCCCCTCCCCCTCCCCTGGGTTACATTAGAGTCGTGTGACAAGAAGTTCCAGAGGGATTCGCTGCATACCATAAACAGAGGGGCCCTCCACATCTCCACTGATGCAATGGTTTTGATGTGATACGTTGTCTATGGTTGAGCAAAACATTGGAACATCTGTGAAGCAGAGAGGAAGGGGGGGGGGCACTAAGATGTGAAACATTCAGAGGGAACGTTCGGTCTTTCACCAGAACACGACCGGAGATCAGCGGAGGGGGTTAACGGCTCCCTTCCCGATCGACCGGGGAAAAGGAACGCCAAGACGTCTCTGAGGACAGGCCGCCGCCCACGCCTCGTCTCTCGGGAAAGCTGGGATCTCTCTCCACGCCGTCGCCTGACAGGCTCTCGCTGTGGGACCGAGCAGCTGTCAGTGCGCAAGCTGGATTTACGCGTGAGACACGGTCTGACAGTTTGAACTTTCCATCTGAAACGAAGGAAGACGAGAAATTTTGGGGGGGAAAAATCTTGGTCTGCTCCATCACCACGGTGTTCTAATGTGTTTTACACCATGTTTTCCCCATTTTATATATATTTTCACTAGAACAAAAAGACTTTTAAACGACTGAGGGACAAATATAAGGAGAGGACTCGAATAAATCCCAATGTTGTACTTTTTCCAGGAAAGAAAGACTGTGTGTCTTTACACGTATTATGTAAATAGTATCTTTAAATTGAACATTTGTTTTTTAGTTCTTAAATAAAGCTGAGCATGCCAGCTCTTGTCGAACTCAGGGAAACATCTACATCTATCGCTGTAAAATGACAACCGAAGATCGAAAGGAGGTAAACAGTTCACTTGAGGAGACAGACAGCTAAGAGACGCTCCTCTGCGTTTGAAGGAGAGGCAACCGAGGTAAACAAAACACAAATGAGTGCATTTACTTTCCGCTCCATTCTATAAAGCTGTTGTGTTATATTAATAAATATAAGCTTCAAACAACGGGCCTGCCACGTATCAGTGGCTTCTTAATGCTGTTAGCTAGCAGACGGCAGGACGCTAGTGGAGCGTTGTCCATTAGAATGGAGATACCGTATGCGTGTCATGACAATAGCTGATAAATGCAATGTGCAAATGGGACCGTTTGATTTTATCAGGAATGCATCAATTGATTTCCCTTTTTGTCGTCTCCGGACCACAGCGCATCAATTCAAGGCGACAGTGTTAATACAGCAACCAATTAAAAGTATAAGCTCTCACCACAAAAGTTCCGAAAGTTCAGGAAACACCATTTCATTTATATTCTTTTACTGCGCCTGTGACATTGCACAAATAATTTATTTGCTGTGATTCCCTGTTCCCACTGGAAACGAGAAAAAAAAAGTTTCTCAAGTCTCTGGTTATTGCCCTCACTGTATTGTCAGATTTTTTTCTACAGCAAGTAGCCATGATTAGCCCCCGAATGTCAAAAATATTCACATTTAGTGCTCTTCTGTGCATACCATCATCAAATCTTGGACATCATTCTGGGATGCACACATCTTGTACACAAGTTTGTCATCAGCCAAGAGAAATTTGTGTGTCTTAGCTTCCTAACAGATAACTTATTTGAGATCTGATGTTATTTTTAACGTAACTTTAAAAAAGAAATCAACACATCCATCGCGGAGTAAACTGAAGGAAGGAAGAGTGGGAAGTGTTGGAACAGAGTGTGCCTCCATTGCCTTCACGACTGTCCATCCCAGTGCTGCCTGCATCTGTGCAGGTCCATGGACAGCAACTGTCAACGCAGAACCGCGGACGGCGACTGTCAATGCAGCACTGCGGACAGCAACTCAGCGCAGCTCCGCAGATGGTGACAGAGTCGGACAGCGACAGCCCACACACTCAGTCATGGTGGCAGCTGCCTTCCAACAGTTATTAGCACAGCTGGGGTCGGTCACCACCACGTCAGCAGGCAGAAAGGGCTCTCTTAGACCTGCCTGTGTGTGCTACACACAAACTGAGAGGCAGACTAATGTGCAGGAAGAGGGAAATCTTGTTGTTTATGATGATGTTGATGTTTATGATGATGATGATGATGATGATGATTATTATTATTATACCAAATTTGTATGGTTGTATTTATTTATTTATTTAGTGCGGAAAATAATATTTTTGGAACTATTAACAACACCATTAGACGATCTTTGCAGCTCAGTCCTGACGTGGCCTCTTCCACATTTGATATAGTGCCTTATTAGGCCGCCTGTCCTATCTGTGTTACCTGCACAGGGTGCAGCCTCAACGCTACCGGGCTTCCCATTAACCCCGGGCGCTCCGCGCCTTCGTCCGAACGCTCGTTCGCCCCGCTTCCGCGCGTTAGCCTCGCCGATCTCCCGCGGCGGCGTCTTCCCCGCGCGGCCTCTCCCGCAGTAATTTCGGAAGCGTGGCCCACGCTAGTGCGCGGCGACCTCCTCGGTGGCCGTAAAATGCGCGACGTGTTCCATAAACCTCGCGGCGCCTCGTCGTTAACGTGTATCCGGTTGCCGTTGTAAACCCTTAGCGCCGTACGCTGCGCTCATCATTAGCGCGCGTATTACTGTGACCCCCCCCCTCATAAACCTATCCAGCTCTCCATCTGGATATTGATACGTTCAGCAATCTCGCCGAAGCCCCAGCTTGTAAACAAGATGTGCAGGTTATTCCCATTACAGGCGTGTTCACTTGAGTAGGCCGGTAATTGGTCTGTGAATGAAATGCGGGTTTTCCTACGGTCTACGTCTGAACTTTTCCATTTGTCAATCCAGAGCGGCACTAAATTCAACATTTGCCTTCCTCCTGACAGTCGACTGGCTCGCTTCTTCATTTTCACATAATTGGACACAACGGTCAAGTATTAAATAAAGGTATCTTGGCTATTAAACGTTAACATTTAATACAAGATTTTGATGAATTACACAGATATGTCAACTATACAACGGGGATTCAGCTAACATTTATCGTACACTTGTATGAATATGATTTTTCTTGAGTCACTGTACTTACTTTCATAGTAAGGATCATTAAATTTGACACACTGTTTCTGAGATAAAGTTTTCCTTTGTGTGTCTATGTTGAGAAGTCTTGATTAAATCCAGCCAACAGTCTGCTAAAGAAAATACATATATTTTTTTTGTTATGGGAAAGAAAGCACTGCATGGATTCTGGTTAATCACATGTACCCTATAGTTGTTTTACTGTAAGAATAAAAATTAATGTGATTTCTGTTATTGGTCCTTCACGGATTTGGGTTCGGATGAATTTGCAGCAAAGTCGTCTGCATTAAATCAGAGGTGATGCGACACCGGCAATGTTGCTGTGTCGACACAAAGCACAGACCAAATGAATAGAACACAACAAAAACCATGTAGGTTAGGCGCAGAGAAATGAAAAAGACAAAAACAAAACAGCGGCATGTGTATAAGTGGCTGTCCTCTCAGCCCTTTCATTTCCTTAAACTTTTGTCACTGATTACAGCTGAACAGGAGATAGACGGTGTGTCAGTGGGCTGGAAGATGGCCAGCTCAAATGTCTACCTGTCAGTTAAAGACTCCTCATGACACACACATCCTTATCCACCTCCCCACCTTCAAACTTTTGAAGATGACCCCCATTGATACCGATAGCTGTGGGTGCATGAGCAGTCCTACATTTATGCTGGGATATATTTCCAAAAGTATTGAGTATAAATTCAAGGAAGTTATATCGATCTTATAGAACAACTTTATCAGACCGCACTTATTGTGTGCATTTTTGGGGACCATACCACAAGAAAGATATAGTGGGTCTGGAACAGGTTCAAAGAAGGGCTACCAAATTGGTTCCTGGTATGAAAGATAAAGGTTATGAGGAAAGACTTGATTAGTCTTGTCAAGTTCAGGAAAAGTAGACGGGTGATTTATTAAGGCATTTAAATTCTGAAAAATGCTTGATATGGGGCTGCATACAATCTAGTTTGTAGGTAACCTGAGCACTAGGTACACTTTAGCTCAGGTTGTTGGGCTGAAAGCCTTTTTTTCGTCATTATGTTATGTTGTTAAAGCATGGTGGCGGCATGCAATATCAGACCAAATACTGTACTAGTTTAAACCCTTTAGACACTTGAAAAAATTCTGAATGCAGCTGACCGTTTAAAGCGAGAGCCCGTTTTCAGCAGATGCTCGAGACGAAACCTTCGATGCGACCGTACATTTTGGCGCGGTTTTGTCTCAGATTTTCGGGGGTCGAAGTTGCGGCGCGCGGCCCAGGAACAGCTGGAGGGCCGGCCGCGCCCCACACACTGCAGCTGCGAGGGGCCCGGTGCCAGAGCGCTCCGAAAACGACTCCAAATGTCAGGCGCCGCACGAGGCCGCACGCCCCCGCTTTAAACAACCGCAGACGGGTTTGACGGCTAAGTCCTTCTAACTTACCGGTTGCGCGCTACGTAATGACAGTGCTGAGCGTTTAATGCATCGTCACTGCGTTGGGCCCTAGGCTCAGTTGGAGAGAGAGATTGTCGGCAAAAATTGCACGGTTTCTAGAAAGAAGGACCGCATGTCGTTCAAACGGGTTGCATTTCACTTGAACTATATGCTGCGAAGCCTACATTATGCTGACATAATCGCAAAATAACACCTGCCGTTACCAAACACGGCAGGCGTATTACAGCTCATTACTGGCACTGCATTACTGTCATAATGGATGCAGTGAATTTTACAAGCAGGCGTATTACATATTTCAGGCGTATTACATGCTGATTTTAAAATAACTGTTGCACAGTGATCATGGTATTCTTTGTCTGTGTAGTGACTGTAAGCTGTAATACGCTGTTATGAACAGTTATGAAAGTTGCTATGCCACACTTATGACAGTGTAATTTAGGGTTTTTGGTGTAGAGTAAGTTTGGTCAAGTTTACAGCATTTAATGCCCATGCTATATCTAAACCAAAGCATTACTTCGGACCAAAAAAGTGTACTTTATTTGGAATGTCAGTGTATAATAATAATGATCAAAACAGAGTAGCAAAGTGCTTTAAAGACAAGCAGCAAAAGAAAAAAGAAAAATAATAAAGGAGAATATAATATTAATAGGGAGCAAAACAAAGAGGAATAACAATTAGAAAAGAGAACTGGGAGGCGCAAGTCCGTGGTCAATATATGCTATAGAGGATTGTTAGTGCTTTGCCGGCTGTTTTGCATTTTTAAAAAGGCTGTGAGGTCAAAATGTTAAGCTCTTCGAAAAACACAACCCCCCCAAAATGCATGCAATTACAGCGCTCTAACTTTGAGAACAAAAGTTCTGAGGAACATCCGAACGCACGAGGCAGAGGTATTACCGAATCTGTGTCTGGCTTCTAGTGGGCCTTATGTACTTATAAAAATCCGGCATACTAAACCTGAAAGATTGGATAAGCATCGCAAAGCCGTAGAACAACACAGACTGGATTACCCCTGGAGAGAATGGGCCTCTTTTTGAAATGACCAGTGCCTTCCCCCCCTCCCCCCCCCCCCCCCCTCCTACAATGCTGCACATTTGGCACGGTCTATATCCAATTAATAACTGCAGCCGGTGAGGTCCGTTGGCTGCTCTTATCGATTTTGGGCTATTAAAAAATCCCAGCGCTGCCCACCTCCCCCCCGTTTCCCCTGCATGCCTCCAGACTGTTAAACACAGGCTCTGGTACAGTCGGCGCGTTCGGGTCCGGCTCGTCCTCTATTGCTATCGATTAGCTCTCCTTGATATTCCCTCCAGCGGCGCGGCCGCGGAAACTCCGGGATCGCGGGCGGCCTCATCGCTCACTCACACGTCAATTAGGCCGCGAGTGGGCAGCGGCCCGTTTCGACAAACAGAGCTGGGAGAGAGGGGGGGGGGACGGGCTCGCCGCGACTCCTGAAATCCGCGCTATTCCGGTTTTTCCGCAGAGAAGCGGTTTAATTGCGATGCTAATGATTGCAACATTGGGGATAATTGAGGAAAAATGTGGGTGGGGGGTTGGGGGGGAAATCATTAGAGCTTAGTTAAAATTGAGAAATGACAGCACAAATGATCTCATGATGAGGGAGAACGTATCGCGCGGCGCACCTGTTTTGGCACTCGGTAGTCTCCGGCGTTGATGACGCATTGCTTTTTAAAAGGGCCTATGAAGGGAGTCTTTTTTGTTAATGATGTGATTCGTGCTCGCTCAGGCAGAATGTCACAGAGAGAGAGTTCATTGCAATGATGACTGCCTCTGTCAGCAACTGTCACAGTAATTTATTTAAATGGAACATTTGTTATTAATCATGTCCTTGTGCAGTACAATGATTTTTCCTCATTAGTATATTGATTGATTGATTATATTGACATTTGTTATCATTAGTTTTTTTAGCTGAGGCCTTTATTTGAGGCAACCTAAAAGTGAAACAATGACAATAATTAAGCATAGTGATTCTTATCAAGGCTTAACCTCCTATTACCCCCCCACCCCCCCCCCCGGACACCCATTGGTTCAGCGAGCGACGTGTCCAAGGCATTCCTGGCCTTGAACAGTGAGACAGAAGCTTCCGGACAGCGAAAGGTTACAGGAGAATCAGGGAACCTGCCTAGCCATGCGAACAAGGAAGTTGCATTGGCCAAGCTGCTAAATGCCAGACCGTGTAGGCATATGTAAAGAGGTAGCTGCCTGGTAGGGCATCCGAGGAGGCAGCCGCAGTCACGCTGGAGAAGAGCTGCCCAGTGGTAAGGAAGCACTGATGCTTAAAATGCCTACCAGGCCACACTTGAGCAAAGATGTCATTTCAGACTGGAAACAATGGCTAGATTGGTCCGTTCGAGCAGCGGGGTAGCATGAGGTGAGCGACAGATTGCCAGGGTGCTCTGAGGGGACATGGCAACCGAGATGCCAGCTGAGGTATTTTTAAGGTGTGAATCCAGCTTCAGGAGGGGGTGGAGGGAGGAGGAGAAAGAGGCTTTGGCTGCGGAAGCCTCACAAGCAGTCGATCTGGTCACCAGCTAGCTCGGGCGTGGCTCGTAGCTTAGTTTCGGCCATGCATGAATGCGCACATTTCTATGCCTGCAAGGAGGATGCTGCCATTATAGAAAGAAAGTGATTATCAACTAGGCAAATGAGCTGCCTAACATTATGAGGACTGGACTCGGAGCAATACTCAGACGTGTACTGTGATAGCAAACGGACACCATGCCACACCAGTCTGGACTGAAGGAATCCTCACGAGGCTAAACCTGATTTGTGTGGTAAATTGTAGGACCTGATCTAAAGACCAGTTTAGGGTGAAGATTAGGATCGTGCACAGTAAAATGTCCAGTGTTAATACAACCCCAACAGTGTTACTTCAACACTAACAGATAACATCTGTTAGTGTTGACACCGGACATTTTACTGTGTGGTGCCATGGCCGGGGAAAGTGAAGAGTGAGAGCTTTGTTAGGGAACTCTATGGCTATGTATCAGCAACCATCTCCCCACCTGTTAGCACAACCTAGGAACCTGTATTTTTCATTAGCGGCACTGCCCATTCTAAAAGACATCATGCTTCCTGAGAAAGGTGGACACTGAGTACTTATTTCTGGATCTATGGCTGATAACTGGGTGACTCATTTCATGACTAATAAGGGTACAGAAGGGAAAGGTGCTTGTAAGGTGGTATTCAGCGTGTGGTGGGTGGTTTTTAAGAATTCATGGTAGAACTGAGCTTGAATAAATTGGACGGGTTTGCTGTTTATAGTCCACCTTTTAGGAACCGACCAAAACAATTCATGTATTAACTATACTGTTGCCTATATGAGGAAAACACTTTTTTTCATTATTTACAGTCTGTATGCACCTAACTTTTGTTTTTGTTTGTTTTTCCTTTGGAGTAATCTTCATGACATTGATGGAACGAGGCACTCAAGTTGTCTGAACAACACTCTTTCATAAGCATCTGGAAGGCAATGTTAGTTTCTGAAGTTGTACCCTACAATCTAATCAGTTCCAGATAGCCACTGATAACAAGGCTGGGCAGTACTGAGTTGGCTTGAATTGTGGAATTGTGGAGATGAAAATGAAAATCTGGTTTATTAGAAAAGCTCTTCCCTGGAAACGTGTCTTTTCATATTGTCAATCTGGTCAGGCAAGTGGAGTGATTTCAGTTATAACTGGGTTTCAATCAGAGATGGGCAAAAATGTATCAAAATAATTTATGAAATATTGGTTCCAAAACAGGTATCAATATAAAGGTGTCAAAACCCACAGTTCTATGAACCAAAATAAGCTGGAGTCCAGTTTATTTATTTATTTATTTATTTTTATTTATTATTGGAGTATAATTCAGGTGATTGTTCCACACATTCCTGGAGAACCATAGTAGCCTATCCCTACGTAGTATGGACACAACATACTGTCTTTTATTTTGTGTTCCAACTGATCTCCATGACAATGGGATCACTTATTCACATCCGCTGTATGTATTGAGGCAAATGGTTAATGAAATCTTTGAATCTGAATGAGGTTTTTTTTATCCATTGGGTCCTGGGCTTTTATTCAACAGTACCGCATAAGTGCCTTTAGAAATATAATGCTGTGGTCGGCCATGCGTGCGGTCACGTGCACAAAAAGAAGCTTTCGTGCTTATTGCATTGAGTTCCTTCACATGGTTCACTCAGAAGTGAATTTGTCGATACCGAGGCGCACATTCGATTTTTGCATTTATAAAATGTGTATGAGGACAGGCGGAATACAAAATTGCAGGAGCAACTAAAATAATACTTTGAGATGTGCTACTGTCATGCAACAGTGGGCTAAAGAGAAATCTCGCTGAATGGTTATGGAGGCAAGCAGATATACATATATTGACATAACAGTCTGTCAGTAACGATTGATTTCACGGTAATTTAGTCCCGTGCTTTCTTTTTTCGCAGAACGCGGGTTCTCTATGTGCTTTGTTTTTGTATGAGGACGTGTCCGTTTGCCCAGCAACACGCGTGTGCTTAACGTGACGAATACGAGACCGCATTATTTCCCTCCATGGTATGTTAAAATGGTCTCGTCTCCAATTTGCGCCTACAGAGCAGTGATAATTAAAAATTAAATATTCCACGTCTATAACATGCAACATGCCACCGAAGTCATTGACTATGCAAATGCGTAACGCCTGCACCACAGGTACAGTTAGTTTCAAAGACAAGTCTGTTTTCTCATAATTGATCTGTAATTGATCTCGGAATAAATTGCGCCCTGCCTCTCATTGTTTTTTATGGTTTGTGCTCCATCTTGCACCCTTAGTGCCAGGCATACCAGCCCCCATCCCCCCCACCACCACCCCCCTCCCCTCCACTATAAATATCAGTCATTGTGAAATGCAATTACTGGCTACACGGCATCGCGCGGAGTGCATCTATTCCAGAGACGAACCTGACAGCCCCCGAATTTGACGCAGGACGGGGAGCTCTTCCCCGAGCGAAAGATTTTAATTTGCGGGGCGAGGGCGGTGAAGGCGGGTCGCGTCTGGGGTTTGAACAGAGCGCTTCCCGGCCGGGCGGGCGGGCACGGGAAGGGCCACGGGGCCGCGGGTCAGCGTTCGGCCGGCTGAATCGAGGCGGCGGTCACCCCTAAGCACGGGCGGGCGCTGGGGGGCGTGGCTGGCTCACACATCGCTAAGGGCCGGTGGAGAACGGTTAGCGGTTACCTGAGCTGGTTCGCTAAATTTCATCTCAATAAACAGTCCAGCGGACACACAGGATTTTGTTTGTTTTTTTTTGGTTTCAAACAGCTTTAGTAAATAACACAAAAACATCCTGTCCTAATATATTTCCCAGATATTGATATTGTGGAATATTTTGCTCTGTTCTTGGCATTTCATTAAATGCATGTCTGCCACAAGGCTTGGCTTGGCCAAGGCTCTGCTCGGACATTAAGAGCTCAGATTTCTTGATTCAGACTGCCTATTGTCTATCACTGTAGCTCAAATGCTTTCCATGCTTTAGCACCTTTTTGTTATCCAAACCCCCCACCCATCCCCCCCCCTAATTTTTCTTCCACCTTATTGAAAAACCTATGAAAATCCAGACCAATTTACAAAACATCACAAAACATGGTTTGTGCATAGACGGCATGTCACAAAACATGGATTGTGCATACTGTAGACGGCATGTCACAAAACACAGTTTGTGCATACTGTAGATGGCATGTCACAAAACACGGTTTGTGCGTAGATGGTATAGTGCTGCCTTGATAAGGTCAGCTGATCTCCCAGGTCATGTTTTTTTGCTCTAACATTGACCATCATAATTACTGCCCAAACATAAAACCATCACAGCTTGTCATAATATTTTTTTTCTCAGCCCACTCGGTAGAAAGGGCCCACCCAGCAGAACAAAGATGACATGTCATTTGACTTTTTTCCAGCTTAATGTTAATCCTTAAATCTGAAGAATACATATCTTCCTTAAAACCTGCAAGCTGCAAATGATAGTTCTGATTTCAGTCCCCGTGTGAAATTTCTCCAACTCCAAAAGCTCCAACTTTTTCTTGGGCAGGATTGTTCACAATCTGAAAGAGCTGAGAGGTGCTGAAAGGCTATCACGCCGAAGAGAAGACTAATATGTTAAAATTACTGTGTGGAAAGAAGAGAGTTTCAAGAGCATAATGACGTGAAAAAGATTAGATGGCACTCTGACGCAAGCTAAGAGCTACATTTTCCTGAGGGAAAGTAAGTGAGAAGCTCTCAGTACCGAGATTGGCTTGTGAAATATTGGCTCCTATACACTGAAGTTATATGAAATGTGTGAATATTATTTTAAACAGCAAGTTATATTAATAGTTTGTTCTTCCAATATTTTTTTATTGAATAGTATGAATAACACATTTAAACTGATTGTTTCAACCATTTAAGGGTAATTATTACAGTGGTTTGGGAGGTAACGTTATGCTATTGCCAGCACTGTGCCTAACAGATTAGTTTTCTTCAGATCAAATTAGTACAGCAGACTAAATACCCGTTAAAGTGCTTGGTGGAGTTACAAAGCTCAGCACAGAGCTCTGTTTTTGCAGGACAAACCTGCAATGTTGTTTTTTAAAAAAAGCACTATGATCAGATTTATTACTATTTACTCAACCCAAAGGGAGACTCAACTGAGCGAGACTGCTGTCTCTGTTCAGCCTGTCCACAATAGCCACAATTTAACATTCCTTGAGGGCTGTAAACAAAAATAACCAATCTATTTATGAATTGGATTTAACAGCAAATGACTTTTTTCAAACAGCACAAACAATACATTTGCTTTAATATAAATCATGGTTTGTTCTTTATGATAATCTCTAAACAGTTGACTTAAGGGGAGAGAAGTGAATCATTTAAAGTTGTATCTCCTCGAGGGGGAGTGGAAGGAGGGAAAGCATTTCTGAGTTTATTCCACCTGGGAAGTCCACCTTTCAATGCCAAGTCCACCTTGCTCTCATAGCCATCAGACACCTGCAAAAATATCCCCTGCTCCACCAGGGTTACCTAGACTCAGGTCAAGAAGGGGGGGGGGGGGGGGGAAGACATTCTTAGACAGCTGAGTGAAAAATAACCACCAACAATGGAGTGGTTTCTTTTCCTCCCACCTCGACATCCACACTGACACGAACCACATATTTTAAAATCCACAGTTGTAAGTCCAATTTAATTTATCTGAAAACTTATCCTGGCGGGAATGCCAGGAAGTCAGAGCCAAGCGATCACAGCCGCAGGACCCTCACCTTTGTCGGTAGGTTGAGGAAAGAAGGACAGTAATGAAAAACAACTTTAAAAAGGAGGCTGTTTTTACAAAACACCTTTATTTGCAGTTTTTTTTTTTACCTTCCCGGTTTTGGAAGGGCCAGTCATATTTTCAGCCCTGTCATCCCTCCATCCTCCATCGGGGGGTGGTTGTTGTTTCTGTCACCACCAGCACACCTTTAACAGGGCAGAGTATCAACGCATCAAGCCGTGAGGTTTCTCTCAGCACGATGCCCTGCAACAGTTACATCATCACCCTGAGACTCAGTTAGTATCCGCGGGGCTCCAACCCCGTTTGCCCTGCTGAATGCCACCGTCGGAGGGCGTCAAAAAACGAACATCGTAGCAGCTTCAAATTAGCCCATAATGGGCCTTATCTCGTGGCCGAAACGGCAGGCGCTAATTATAATGGAGTTGTCCTCTGTGCCCTTCTTCCCCCGGATTACGGCAGCTTGAAGGGTCCTCGAGCACGAGAGCGTCTGAGCAAAGGAGGACTTTCAGGCCAGGCCGCGAGACGCAGGGGGGGGAGACGCAGAGCTCCTCCAAGATCGTAATTACAACCGAGCTTCCATTGTCCCAGATGTTCTCCAGCTGAGAGAGTGCCTTCGTGGATGGACGGCGCGAGGGGAGGAAAAGTCCCCGGGGGGGTCATTTTGAACGGAAACTGCAATTAAAAGCGCTCTTCCACTGCGGGTTGCTCACACCTTAAAACTCTCGCGTGCATTTTGCCTACTTGTGGCAGGGGAACGCAGAAATGTTTTGAGGAACGCCGTCCGCCGAGCATTATTAATGAGTTCGATAGACTCGCGGAAACGCCCGTTGCCAGATGGTGGGGAGGCCCAGCTGGGTGGCCGGTCCCGTTGAGTCTGCCAACAAATCCGGACTAGAGCGAACAACGCAAAACCTAATGGGGTTTTGCATTCACAGCAGATTAGGCTGCTGATAAGCTTCTTCTTCTTTTTTTTTTTTTTCTTCACAAAGTTTGAGGGGGAAGCTTTTAAAAACTTTGTCCAATCAGTGCTGACACATCAGAGACAGCGGCACGACGGTAGCTGTCACATAATCGCGCGCGCCGCGTGGGCCGCCATGAATTTATATGAATGCTAAAGAAATTGCCGTCCATAAAATCCCCCAACGAGCGGTTGATGAGTCACAGAGTCGAGGGGGAAAAAATGCATTGTTTTTTTTTCTCCGAACCTCTGAAAAGAAGATTGTAAAGTGGAGTCGGCTGTTATGAAATTCTTACGCGCGGCTTCAGCGCACTGTGTAAGTAGGCCACCCCTGAGGACTGCACTGCGTGTCTCACCTGTAGGCCACTTTTGGAATCTGGAGTTCGCGATGACATTTTCTGTGACTGGCCTTCATAGGCTTCGTTTAACTCCTTCATAAGCAGCACATAGCACCTTCATAAATACTAGCGCTGATTCCACATGCCTGTTTATCGTTTCAGGCATAAGCCTTTATGGAGGTTTATGTAGTATTTATGATGGTGCTATGTGCTGCTTATGAAGGAACTGTATGAATGCATGTTGCATTTAAAGTGTTACGTAATTCACTTGTCTCTGCAGCTGCATCTCTCGTACATAATGACTGTTATAAAGGCTGATTAATCAAAGGGAGGCAAATCATGAGTTTGTTGCAATCCAAACAATAACTGCTTTACCTGAATGCTGGACACTAGATGATCTATGGCCTAACAGACTGGGATCTTGCGTAGCATTCTCAAGCACATTCTAACGAGCAGCAGTTGTGTTTGGTTGTAAACAGCAATGTGTACTGCTGGATTATCAAACTAATGGTTCAACATTCACAAAAATTTTCTTAAATTATTTTTACTTCCGTTCTTAAAAATGTCCCTATGAAAAACAATATGAGATTCATGACACATGTGCATACCTTTGTTTTTGTGCATATCCCGGGTGTATGAGATGATGAATGCTGGCTGTTTGTAAATTTTATGCACAATCCTGTTCGTGTGATTTGCATACGGAAACAGCCATGAACAAATATATATAAGAAGTAAATGATGAATACCGAAATGTTCTTGGAAACATTCTTACATGCAGTTTACAATCGAATGTGATCCTACATGTTTCCTGAATGATGCCCATTGCTTGTTAATCACATAAAAAGTCTGTATTGGCTCGTTACAATGCAGGATTCAGATAATGTTCAGGCATAATTATATCCTTTTTGGGATAGAAACTAATTTTACAGCTTTATTTATGGGCCTTTGAGTTCCTTTCCTTCTACTCCTTTTTTATTCAGCAATTAACCTCATTTAGAGGTAGTTAAATTCAGCTGATGATGAGATAAGGTAAATGTATGTGGGCTTTCAGATGGCAAGTTACATGAATCTTTTAAGAAGTAAGGTACATTCATCCTCCTGACCTCTGAGTAGATACATTTTACGAACAGAATAATAAATTAGACCCTCTGCAGTTAAAACCATCACGATGTGCATATACGGAAACAAAGAAAATAAATACAATGACATTAAGAATTGTGATATGATGATTTTATTACAGTTATTCACAGGTGAAACGGATATACCTTATCACACAAATCTTGGAGATCCTCATTCAAACTTTATTGAAATGCTACTGATGGTGTTATTGCTCATTTTGCTCAGTTTTTTTTTTCCTCTTAAAGCAGCCACATATAATCAGTATTGCATCTGTATGGCATTTACATTTTGACCAATCAGGGATGATTCCATTTAATGTGCTGCCAATCAGAAGTGAACTTAAAGCAAATGCCCATTACAGAATGGGCACTCCAATTCTCTTGTTGACACGATACATTAAGAGGATATTTTATTTTCCGTTTTCTCAATTTTGAAATGGTAAAGATTCCTCTTGTGGCATTTAAATGACCTTCAATGTAAGAACACTGATTGCACAAGGTTTTTTTTACTTTGTACAGTCAACCAGACCATTGGTGCTAGGCAACAATAATAGCAACAGCAATATACAACATTAAGCACTGGCAACACAACAGTAAACAGCGCTCAACAAATGAGTTTTATGTAATCTTGTGTCAGTTTTACTAAAATGCTATAAATTTAGTGATGCATTTAATTGGCTGGTAGCTAATTTAAGTCCTCTAATGAAAGAATACGCTAATGCTCACCGATTAAAGAACATTACCTTTGCATCCATGCTTCGGAAAAGCCAAACGCTCAAAAGGAAGGTCTATCAAGGAGACGAATGATTACTTTAAAGGCCAGGCTTACCGTTGAGCTAAATGAAATGGCTGTTTCCGGGGGGATCCGTGGCTGCACCGGCAGATAACGAAACCTAGAAGCTGTCATGGAGGTTCTTTAGCTCCGGCATCTGCAATGATAGACACATTCCCGGACATAACTCAGCTAATGTGAAAAGCCGGGGGGGGGGGGGGGGGGGGGGGGTTTGGGCATGCCGTATGACTGGCCAGACGTAAATCTGCCGCGTTAAACCATCAATCACAGCCCATCACAGCCAGGGCTTGCTCTGTCGATTTTTATGACGACTTAATTGAGCTGTCACCGTTTTTTTTTTTTCCCTCTTGTTTTTGCCGTTTTTGGCATTCTGGCTGTTTTGTGGGAAATTGTCACGGTGCCTTGTGGTGTGTGTTGTTGTTGTTGTTTTTTTTTTTTTGGTCCGCGCCTCTGCAGCTGCCAACATCCTCCGCCCAGACCGGCGGCCCTGACTAGACCCTTCGGATGGCGCCTGTCCTCAGTGCGCGACTACGTGCTGGTTAATTAATCCGCAGAGAGGCACCATCTGCCTCTGCAAAGGCAAGCCCAAATGCGCGCAATCGCAATCGGCGAACATTTATGGGGGAGTGGCCCACAAAAACTATACGACTGGCTCCTGTTGCCCCTTTAAGACCTGACCTGTCAGTGTTCACCTCATAGCGCCCGAGACGGCTGTCATTGCCGAACAGGTTGGCTGGAAGGCTCGTCCCAGCTGTTGGCTAATTAAACCCATTTGACACATAATGTCTTGAAGTTGTCTGCTGTGTAAAAAAAAAAAAAAAAAACACAAAGGGTCAATGAGTTCAGTTATGTGTTAGCTTTCCTTGCATCACACTCGATGTCTCACATGAGCTACGCTGGTCTCACCTTGGCTTCTGTCGCTCTATAGTCTGACGCAGACCTGGGTCAAATACCTATTTGTTTTGGATTCAAATACTTTTCTGCGCTTTATTGATCTTGTCTGGTGTATTGGAACCAATGAAATACTCTCAAAAAGTGCAAACCCCGCCTTCTGGTCATATTAGCTGGCTCAATTACACCAGGCAATATTAATAGAGAACAGAAAAGTATTTGAATCCAAAACGAACACGTATTTGACCCAGGTCTGGTCCGACAGTGCTCTTTAATGAAAGCGTCCCTCATCCTCAGTCAGTCTCTGAATCAGCGCAAAAGAACGTTTTCGCTTCAGGCACAGTCTCAGCACGTTTAAAACGAACGCACAGCAGGTCACCTTGTCGACCATGTTTAGGGATGTCGCACTTAGCAACGGCTTCAAGCCAGCAATAAATTCATTACGGAGGAGAGGCTCCGTTTCATGATTTTAAAAAAAAGCCACCTCATTATTTGCGCAGGAATACGAAATTTGAACTCTGGAACGAGAAAAGAACGAGTAGGTTTGCTACAGAGATCATTCGCTCTTCTGTAATATATATGAGAAACGTGCCCTGTGGCGAGTACTCTGGAGGCATGGCTCCACCAGAGCTCCATGGAGGAATTCATATTCTACACTCGTTAAAGGTCACCCGCCATACGCCGTACGCCATCAACCGTTTCATCAAATTAGAGGCATCCCTTGGTGATTAAATCAGCAGTTGCCCCATGTTTTAATTACAGTAATTAAACTTTCGTTTGAGGATATTTCTCTATTGACACTAAGATTTTTTATTTTTTATATTTACTATTTTTTCATCCAGTCTGTTTGTTTGTTTGTTTAAACCTAGGTTGGCTCAATGACCTATACTCAACATCCTGTATTCGTATGCTCTTGTGTTTTCAGTTTTACGAGAGCAGTTACACCAAACGTTACTGCTTTGTTTTAACGGTTGTGATTTATTGTTCCTGGTTTCACGGTTATGAATATGGCTTTCCCTGATGCCCTTTCTCTAAAGGCACCATTTTAGCACAGAGGGACCACTGACTTTCCACCTGGAAAAGGCACAGCAGCAGGTGTGCTAAATTGTATTATACAGACCAGCTGTTTCAGGGTTCCAATTATCGGCACTTAAATTGTAAGTTTGATTTAGAGTGTTTGATGAACATTAACAGAGAGAGAGAGAGACACACACACACATAATTTCTTCAATTTAAGAATATATCTCTTGAGAAAAGTAAAAAATAAAAAATAAAAAACTAAAAAAAAACAATATCTTAACAGAGGATTACTTCAACAGTACACACGATGTTGAAAATAATGAGCATTGAGTCAACTGCTCAGGCATTTCAAAATAATAAGCAAACACTTGGCGGTTTTATGAGCGACCGAACGCTTGGGTGAGCCTGAGAATGACATAATTATGGAATAGGCGTGCGTAATGGTTAACCAGACATTAAGGGGGCATGCTTGGTGCACCTGTGAAATTGATTCTTAAAATGAGCGTAAAACATGAGGGAAACAGAGCTGAAGGTAAGCCCATCGAGACATCAACTAAGGCGAATTGCTTTCTTGCTCACGGACCGCAACTATCAAGAACAGACCTGGGTCAAATACGTATTTGTTTTGGATTCAGATCATTTTCTGTGCTCTATTGATCTGGCCTTGTGTAATTGAGCCTGCCAATATAACCAGAAGGTGGGGTTTGAACTTTTTGAGAGTATTTCATTGGTTCCAATAGACCAGACAAGATCAGTAAAGCGTAGAAAAGTCTTTGAATCCGAAACAAATACGTATTTGACCCAGGTCTAATCAAGAAGCTTTGACAGAATTCCAGGCTAGTGAGGAAGGGACAGTGTGACCTCAGCCTGTGGCCTGTAAACCTATGATGTCACCATCTATGTGTGTGCATGGTGCCAACGAGGCCCCCAGAGTCTTAGCTTAGAGGGACTCGCGTCCGAGTTGCACATGCCCACTGGCTTGGGCATTCCCCGGAAGCCAGAGAGATCTCAGAAGACTGAGTTCCTCCTTGCCAACCATGATCTGGCAGTGCACCTCTATGCAACCACTGCCTGGGGGCATATGTGTGTCTAAGCTGTGAAATCCTTTTGGCAAGAACCAATCAATCAAACTTTATGTATACATCACCTTTTGTTGCAGGATTGCATAACAAAGTGCTTCTCTTTTTTCAATGAAGAGATACAATGTAATAACAAAAATATATTCATAATAGAATATTAAAGAATATTAAGATAAAATAAAGTAAAACAAAATGAAATAGATAAACTGTATAATAAAAGGTAGTGCATAGAACAGGGGGCAGGTGGAAATATCGTAGTGGCAAGAATCCAGCAGAGGGTAAACATTTAAGCAACAGTCTGAGTTGATTGGAGGAAAGGTATAATTTATGAATAAATCATGTCTTTATCCATTCATCTCCAGGTGTAGATGAAATTATCATTGCCTCTGCTGACTGTTCTCTATGCCTAGGCAGTTTAGGCAAAGTGATGCCAGAGTTCTCCATGTGTTAGCACTGACTTTGACACGCATGCCTGAGGTTTTCATATTTACAAATGGAGTCGCTTTTGTTTGTCCATCTTTAAAACGGAATGGCCACTGGCGACCGTGCCTTCAAACCAGCCCGTCCAGTCCGGTCCGCAGCTCGCACCCCCACCTCCACCATCAGGCTGCCCCTGGACGGATGAGAGGCTCAGACCGCGCGCCAAGCGGCTTTGCTCGTGTTTTATCTCCTCCCTCTCTCTCTCTCTCTCTCTCTCTCTCCCTCTCATTTCCCCGTTGCCGTGTCTGGAGCGAATCCCTCGCCGCTCTTGACCTTTTTATTTGTGTCCTCAGTGCCAGCGCTGGTCGGAGCCGGACGTGGGTATTGAGCGATCGCCTTCACGAACGCGCCGTTTTATTACGTTTCCTTTCCGACGCTCACGGCCGTGGCTAGCCTTGGGAACCTTGGGGGAAAAAAACTGGCGTGTTTCAAACCCCTTCCTTTGCCCCCACTTTATTTCCGCTCATAAAAGCTCGGAGCAAGTGGCTTTATTCACAGCTATTGCAGACGTAAATCAGACAAACACCTCTTTAAATATGTATAACTATTTAACGACATTATTACTTTGCCTGGCTTTCGGTTTTAATGAGAGCATACACTATATATTTTGTATATATATATGGCACAAATTCAACAACATTTAAACAGCCAATGTGTCATAAAATTGTATGTTTGGGTTAAGGGAATACCTGGATGTTATACTTGGTTGTTCTGAATTATTACAAGATCATAAGAATTTAGAATGAGGAGAACAGGGTATTCAACCCACTGTTTTACGAACTGTCTAGAGTATCCAGCATGTGGTATGGGAAATGGAGTACTCCTATGTTCAAGGCAACAAACAGCTGTTATAAAATCAAAGAGATGACAGGTATACAAATGCGTAAGATACATTTGAACGGCAGTACGGGTTGGTTACCTGAGCTTATAAACGTGACTTGTGACTAAAATGCTAATGGCAGTTTGTTGTATGCACTGAGTTGTTAGCCACCGTGTGTTCGGACAGGTGAAACTTTTCTCTTTTTTTAAGTTCTCACTGCTTTGGCCCACAGGACCTTGTCAATTCCCCAATCATCCAGTGGGCTGGCAGCCACCTCGTTAGGGAAAGGTCAGTGGGGATCACGTTTCCTCTGGACCGATTAAAATCCAGTTCCCCAGCATGGTGATACTGAGCATTCTTTAGGTGAGCTGTTAAACCAAGGTCCTGACACAGTGGTCATTAATGGTCAACGAAGAACCCCTGAGCACTTTTCCAGAGGGTGCAGGTGTCAATCAACGTGTCCAGGGTAATTCACCCTAAAAAAAAAAAACTGGCTCTATATCTGGCCTCCAAATTATTCCAAATACATCTTATTGGCTACAATAATGTGCAGCTTACACTGGTTATATTCACTGTTCACTTCGTTATATTTACTTGAACATTCTTCGCTCTCACTTTTCTGCAATTAGCAGATAGGGGGGTTTGTTTTATATATTCGTTTACCCTTCTTGGATGTGAGTCAAGACACCATTCCCCACAGAGAAGGAAAGAATGTGAAATTTACCCACCTAAGTTGTACTATGTTGTACTACCCTGTGTGATGGAAAAGCTGGCCAACAGCTCAGTTTATGGGACAGAATTTCTATTCACACTGGGTCAATCAGCACTGATTGATTAGCTGGATATCGGGTCCCAACACAAAAAGGTTGAGGTTGGTCAACTTCAGTGATTTTTGTTGTGTGAGCTAGTTCTGTGTGAGCTAACTCCACCTCTGTTCCTGATGAGAACACATACGCCCTGAAAAAGCCAGGGGCACGTTCAATCTGAAAACGGTGTTCACCGTTTTGCTGCGGTTTCCGGGTTGAACGACATGTTTCCTCGAAACGGTGTGAAACGGTGTGAAACGGGCTTTGAGGTATGTTTTCTCTCATTTGGTGGGTGTGTCTGAGGAGTTACCCAATCAGCAGCGATGTGTATATAAACTCCGCCGTATTAAAAAGGAAGTGTGCACAATGGATCCAACTGAAGTCCTTTATGAATGCATCCACTGCAGCTTGGTGTATGCAACAATTGAATACATTAGAAGACATGTTAGTCGTAAGTATTTTATAGTATTAAACACGTATTTAAACCGATTTCATCAGGCACCGAAAATTATTTGAAAAGAACGCAAAGAATGGCCTTCTCAGCTGCCATAGTTGCAACGCTTGCGTAACACAACAGGGTGTTCAAGGCACCACCGTTTCCGTTTAAATAAACATTTTGCTACGTTTTATCGGGGCTGAACGCGCCCCAGGTCTTCAACCTTGAATCTTGCATCCATAAAAGACTTCATCTAATATTCAAAGCAAGCCTCTCTTCAAATGACTCGTGAAGATTTTGAACAAGCCTGAGGTCAAGACAGTGGACCAGCAGAACCTAAACCCCAGTTTTTAGCCACTAACTGAACAGACTGTGTATAACAATCTCAGGTAATCAAATACTTCAGGCAATTAAACTGTCATTGTGTCAGAGCATAGCATTATCTTCCACTAAATCTTTTCTTTGTTTTTTGTAAATTCTTTAAAAAGAAATGTTTTGTTTTGCAAAATTGTGTTGTTTTGTTAGTCCACTGGCTCTACTAGAATTACAGTAACTCAAATTGAAGTTTCCTCATAAATTATAAGTCAAGCTATTAGCTGATTCCCTATATCCACCTCCGAAGTAGATACTCAAGAAAGACAAGTAATAAGAAATAGCCAATACAACTACAGATAAATAATATCAGGTGGAACAAAAGCTAATTGGCCAGCCCTGAGTGTGGAACTGTCATTGAACAGGATAACAAAAAGTTTAAGGTTGTGAAAGAAAGACTGCATCACAAGCTGTGTGAAGTAATTTAGTATGTAAGAGGCAGAACATTTCAAAAAAAAAAAAAAAAAAGAAGATCATGCAATATAGTTTTTGCCATGGCTCCATGAAGAACTTTTACACTTTAAACTGGGGATGCGGGTGACTTAGGTATTCAGGCAGTGCAATCTCTTTTTCTCTCTGAATTACCAATGATGAATGTCAAGGTCTGGTGCACATTGTCTCACTCGCAGGTGGCAGAGCAAGGAAAGAAACCAGTTAAAAGAGAATACCAATGAGCCAGAGATGAGAGTCATCCTGCACAGGGAGGAGAAGGTTGTGGGATGTTGTGCGCTACAAACTTGACTGATTCTTGAAATGGGGATGTGACTCCATTCTGTGCAGCTGATTGGTCAGTTATCTCAGCATCAATTAAAGCTCACAAAACTCACCCACTTAGCCCACACCTAGGCCTACGGTGTACTTCTCTCGTCTACACTGCGACAGCAATTGTGGCATCGAAATATGTTAAGGTTTGCCTAAATGTACCTTGCGTTGTTCTAGGAAAATAATAAAATCTTGGGTGAAAATATATGCAGTGTTTGGGTGAATGTTCATTCACAACATAGCTTCACAAGGCACATTAGCCAACTGTGAGCTTGGCATATGCACTTAAACAGTTCCCTAGGGGTTCCTTATCAATATTTTTGTCTGAATATTTTTCTGAAAACTTTAAATTAATTCCAAAGTACTTAAGCGGATGCTAAAATGGTAATGTGCAGAGCACTTAATAATTATTAAGGCAGATGTTTCCTGCTATTCTCTGATTGATTAGTTTGAGACTGAGATGCATCCAAGGTTGTGTGCCTTCATGTGAGCTACAGAAATGAAAGTTCTCATTTAGCCTTGCCTTGCTAAATAGCGAAGGCGAGAAGTGGGTGTTGAGGGAAGAAGGTACTAGGTACTAAAAATGCTAAAAATGCTATTAGTTTCCAGGGAGTTCTTTACTTCACTTTACTTCATATACTAAAATAGTGAGGTACATGCCAGCTAGAAAGTGGTTGCTTAGGCACTGTTGCCAGCGATTCCTTAAATTTAAACTTTATCTTTATGTAAGGTCATGAAGCCTATGCTGCCTGAATTAATGTGGTCATTAATGTCTAGCTTTACATAAATAAATTACCTTGCACAGTACCTATTTCAACAATTTTTAGGAATGGACTCTGATTGGCCGCTTGAAGGCCAATGTGGGCGAATAGCAATCGGGGACAGAACAATTTGTGGACAAAGCCTTTTGATTGACAGGAGGACTAATGCCCACGCTATACAATAAATGGTAAGGTAGTGCAATCATGAAGCAATGAACTGAAAGAGCAGTGATGGGGAATGATAAAAAAGAACATGTTCATTTCTTAAATCAAGTCTGTTTTAATGTAATTATTTAGGTTTTTCTCAAATCACTTGCAGTTCTATAATCTCATGTTTTATTATTAAACAGAAAATGCATCAATTCATTTGCACGTTCATCAACTCATTTTTATTGGGGAATTTTTGTTACTTGCACCCCTTCATAAATTGTAAGAGTAGTAATAATAATAATAATAATAATAATAATAATAATGTGAGGACTATTGACATATGAGGATTGCAGATATTTCATCATTTTTTCTTTATTGTTTTTTGCTTTTGGCAAACATCAGTTTTTTTTTAAATGTCACAAAATATAAAGTAAGCATTAACAAGTTATTACATTGCTTCCTCATAAAATAATTCCAAGCAAATTTCTAAAGAAAGGCTCTTAGACTGAATTAGCCAAATAACAATAAAATAATAATAATTTATCATGCTGTCTGCAGGTATCTGTGGTTTCATTTTATATATGTATCTATTTTTTCTTGATTTGGCTCTGCACTCAACAATTTTAGATCAAACAGTGGCAGAAGTGCACATTCTCACCTTCTATTTAAAGATATTTTATACACCTCAATTTCACCATGTAGGAATATATATATATATATATATATATATATAATGCTGAATGCTGTAATTTTTACATGGTGAAACTGAAGTTTGAAAAAAAAAATATATATATATATATATATATATATAGTATAACTTTTCTATTATCAGTCTAATGAAGGCTGTTAAGTTGAATGCCATTTTGTGATGCACTGATTTTGTACCCATATTTAGGGGGGGGGGGATTTGGCCAGGGGCAGCGGTGCTTTCAATCAGTACCCAATTAACCTTTATAACAAGGTGTGTCGATTATTTTGCCAATTAATGAATTAAATGAATTACTTGCGCTGAAACACATCAGAAGCCAGCAGATAATGTGGCCCTCTGGCACTGTAATGAAGACCTACGTTCTAGGTCATATTTAAATCTCTGAGTACTGCCAGCCCTGGGATTGAAATGTCGATAGCTCACAAGCTTTAAAGGAGCTCTACAAATAGAATCTTTTTTTTCAAACGTCTTATGGACATCTTTATAAACGGTACATAATACAAAAACCTTATGCCAGGCAGCTAACATAGCCAGTCACAGGCTGCGCTATGTTGCCATAGGAATGGTGACGTACCTCAAGACAGTTGGCATACGTGCTCATGGATCCTCACGTGATGCTTCCTCAGGGCTTCCGTGCTTAATTTGGCTTCACATAAGTCTTATGGCTTGTGGAGCCCTTCACAGAAAGCATTAATGAGGATTGCTGAGAGCGGTAGTCTTTGTGTTTTAGCACAGCATTGTGTAGTTCATCTGTGGGGTGGGGGGTGGGGGGGGAGTAACAGCAGTGAAATAAATGGCGTGTTTCTCTGACCCGCTGACATTTGCCTCTAGATGCGGAGGCTTCTTCGCCTTTTTCAAGATGAACTTTGCAGCTTAAGCCTGCGATGCAGGAAGGAGGGGAGGGAAGGGTTTTACTGCGGCTTAACGCCGGTCTCCGGCGCTCTGATTCGCTTTCACCGAGCGTCAGCGTCTACCGCCTCTAAAACAGAAGAGACAAGGTACAAGAGGGGAAATAGCCTTTGTCAGAAGAAATCATCCTTATTCGCCGAGACATGAGGAAGTATGGGTTACCAGCAAATTAACTAGCTTCTCTCACTGGCATTAATTTGCCCAGGAAAGCATTAGGATATTGAATGATTTCATCAAGTAAAAAAAAAAAAAGAAAATTAAAATCCATATGATTAAACTGTAGTAAAAATAGGCTTGCCTTCAAGATCGAAAGGAAGGGAGCCTTCCTCTCAGCGCTGGCCGATCATGTTCTCTCTCCACTTCGGGGACAAGGGGTTACACACAATTAATGGAGCCAATTTACTGGGGACAACAGAAGTCAAGTCGGCTTTCTCATCAAACGTGCCGACCTAGAAGCATCTGTCACCGGGCCCCTCCTGGAGCAGGCGTCCTCGCCTCGCTTCCTGTCCGCGCGGAAGCCGTCCCCGCCCCTACGGTGAGAACGTGACATCTCGCGCCGCCGCGGCAGACTCCACCGACGCTACATATTCCCGGCGGCACGGTTGTCTCCTCCGAACGTGCGAGGGATTTCCGAGTCACACCAGCTATCTGTTGACAGCTGGGGAAGCCGCGTTCCTGTGCTGCGTGCGTGAGACTGAGTCATGCGCGGCTCAGGGTTTTAAACTGCGCTTTCAAATTTGTATGAATCTTTAAACAGCCCCCCCCCCCCCCCACAACCACCACCACCCCCCCAACCCCAAGAAAGAAATCAACTGTGGTTGACAGTTTAATATCATGGCTTGAAATCAACCATGAGAGGAACTGTAGCTTGAAGTCCGTGTCCTGTCCCTTGTGGCAACAGAGGTCTGTGCAGAAGCCAGTGAAAGCATCCGTGGGAATGGACCCGGGCCCAGGTACAGCATTTGCCAAGTTTAAACTACCACGGATAGAAAAACATTTATGATAGGAGTTGAAACTAACAATTTGATGTTTTTTAGGCAAATCTTAAGGACAGACTGACAGAATCTGAGAGAATTGTGAGCAATGTTAAAGACAGGCCCAAGATCTTAGGCATGGAAGTGCTAAGATGGGGGGGGGGGGGGGGGGGGGTGGTTAGAGTGCATAAAAGATAGGAAGAAATATTTATTCAGATCTTGTTATTGCAAGCAAATGGAAATGGCTATTTGACAAAGTGAGAAGGACAGAGTTTTTTAAAGCATGGGAACAATCCATTATACATTCAGGGAAAGCCACAAACCATTCAGAACCACCCACTGAATATCCTGATAAGAATACATATTCATAAAAAAAGGCAGAACAAAATTCATAGGTTTTCCATGATAAAATGTACTTAATCTCTGTGTTTGCCCTTGAAACCTATTATGTGCAACACTCAAACTGATAACATAAATAAATCATGGCACAAAACCAATTCAAATGGCCGGTTTTATAACATCACTTTAAAACCCACGGTCTAGTCACGATGCTGTCGAAGTATACCAACGGTCATAAATGGAAACGGCGGTATGCGCTCTGGTGTCACTTTAAATGGATAATATAAGGATGAGATGAGTCACCACCTGCAGCTCGGTGGTCGTCGCGTGTGCTACAGTAAAAGACCTGGCGTTGACTGAGTCAGACACATAGCTGTGGAACGTCGCGCTCATTGATTCCTCGGGTACAGCGTCCATTTTGAAAAGGACAGACTCAAGACTCTGGTTTAAAATCACCAGTATCAGCTTTGCCCTTATAGGGACGAATGAGGCCCAAGGGGGCCCCTCAACCACCAATACTCTCCCCCACACCCCTCCCCTTGCCCTCACACCTCCACACACACACCCTGCTGACAAGCCTGCAGGAGTTCAGTTGCACCAAAGGCAAGGGCAGTAACACACACAGAGACATCACAGATCGGAGGTGCGCAGTGGCAGTTTCAACAGTTTTCAAATGAAACAAGCCCCAACAAGCATCCCAGACACCCAGGAGCATTATCAAAAGATTTATTTTTTTGAGATTGCCCAAAAAACAGCCATGCATCTGGGTGCTTTCATGACCTCTGACCTTTCCATGACAATGTCCTTGACAACTTAGATGCCAGCTAACTTCTGTTTACATCCATCTGCAATAACTAACAAGCCTAGGCGTCTCCCAGAAAGTAAATAAAATAACTAAACATTGCAATATTCTGTTATACTATTATCCGTTCGCGTACTTATGTTGGCTATGTTTCTGGCCTTAATCTGCCAATACCTTAAGTGGCATGCTATACAGTACATGCAAAATAGGCTGCTTTTTTACCGTGGACATTTCGGATGTTTTATAGACAATGTTTAAATGTTATCATTGTGGCCGTTCTTATTTTAAATTCTTAAATTACATGTACATTAGTTTTTTTCTTTCTATAAGCATGTTAAAATTTTAAAGCTTGTTTTTAAATTAATACAAAGATTTTACGTGCTCTTCAGAGTGAGTGTCGCACCTCCTTCCAAAAAGCTACAGAAGCACATAGCCTACGCACAATGGACGTTTAGTGTTTGCTTTTCCAAAATTGCATCTGTGTCTGCTTGAAAGAAACAAACACAAGGCCTTCCGCTCAAAATAACAATAGTAATAAGATTCAGCATTTACTTCTTTGGTGGTGTTAAAATCCCAGTGTCCGATAGGCCCACATAGGCAAATGGCTGGTGGGGCAAGGCTGAACAGAGAAGAGAGGGCCTCAGGATAGAATTTTGAAACGGACCTCCATGGGCCACGGGACATCTCTGTCGTAGACACTGGCAATTTCTGAAGACTGCTTTTGGCAGAGAGCTTTCCCTGTACAGCTGCAGCTGTTCCTACTTCCTGGTCTATATTCCGCCTAAACCTCTCCTCGTGACTCAACGGGCACATTTACAACGTTGTCATTCTAGGTTATTTTAACTGGAAACTAAACTATTTAAGGTCTACTAGCTGAGCACAAAGGAAACATAACAATCGAGTGCATAAACTGAAAAGCAGACCGCGTTTTGGCACGGCTCCACCTTAAAGTCCTTTTGTTTTTTTATCTCTGAAGTAAAATTGGGCTTGTTTTGTCCTTGGGAGACTATAGGCCATTATGGAGCAGTCTTCCTTCCTGTCTGTATAACCTAAGCACCTGAGATGAGACTGTGCTGCAGGATACACAGCTGTGCACCGAAGAGGTACAGCATCATTTTTATTTTTGCACTTTGGTATATGGGATGCAGTTTGAGGTTATTTGTAGCTGGGATGGGAGTGTGGCTTTAGGGGGTTTATGGGGGTAATACCAGGTGGCCTCCTACTATAAGCCAGGTGAAAGCAGTGCAGTTAAGAGAGGTACAACAATCACTTCAACTCACCAACGCCAGTCCAAGGTAAAAGTAGTGATTCAACCATAAACTATGAGACTCTGGAAGTGGTTGAACTGAGAATCTGACTCTAAAACTAACTTTCTTAAACTTACCCTCTATATATACTTCTTACCTATTGTGCTCTCTTGTATACGGTGGTTGGGTGCTAGGTGCTAGTAGTCACCCTGGTTATTTCTAATGCAATTTCTTTTCAATAATGGCATTTTAACTCGCTTTGGACAAGAGCGTCGACCACTCAAACAAAAATGTATGTATGTAAAAAGTATGCAGTACTGTATGGATATGCCTCTGTTGGTGGTATGTAAACCAGAATGTATAGTTGATGTCAGGCACCACAGTTTTGTAACATGGGTTCAAGGGTTTTTTTTTTTTTTACCACAGTAGTATTTCACCTACAGATTAAAGTTTATAAGCAGTCAAAATATGACTTTCCATGAATGCTTTCTGAAAAGTGGCACTCAAATGGCTGTTTCCAAGGAAATGGAGTCGGGTAAGATAAATAAGTTATTAAGGCTAAAGACAATCTGGAAAAAAGAGCTTTGATGTCCACAGGCACTGAAATGTCAAAGCTCTCGCCATTAGATTACTGTTGATGTCATTGGTCTGTTCTGAAGCACTGACACATGCATTCAGTGTCACCTCAAAACTGGAACTGTAAACATCCAGATACTGTCCAGGGATGGGAACACAAGACTTTATAAACCCCAGATTAATTCCATAAGTATCCTATAGTCGCCCCCAGTAATTTTGATACTTCTGTCCTTGTTCTGCACATCACATCTTTTAAAATAATGGAAAACAATTGCTAGGGCTTAATTCAGCTGTGCTCTGTCCTCACCTAATATCATAAATCCTGCCAGCTTTTTGAAAGATGATTTAATTAACTACCCCTGTAATCTGTCAAAATCTTCCAATTAGTCCATAAAATCCACAGAGGTGGGAGGAGGTTGATGAGGGTGGTTTGGACATCCGCATTAGTAACACCGAATTAAGGTTTATCAGGACAGCTGTTTGTAACAGCTACGGATGCTTCTCCAATTTAAGGTGAGTCACCAAACAGTCGGGGAAAAAAAAACTCCTGTTAGATTTTCATTAGTTGAGAGTAAAAAAAAAAAAGACAAGTCATTTGGAATGTTAAAAATAGTATTCAGTTCAACAGCGATGGTGTTAGTCATTAATATTGAGTACGGCATTTGAGTGACAGTACTTTCATTGTAATTGTTAATTCTTTTTAGAAAATTATCAAACTTGAATAAAAATGAATTACCTTATTAAATCTTTTACTTAAGTGCAAGTCAAAACACTGTTCGGCACTGTTCGCACCATAAAATATCCTATTAAGACACTGGACATTTACCTTCGCTGAAGTTTATTGATGAGAACCTGCCAAATATATACAGCTGCAGCAAGAGCTATCAACACTGGCTAGATGTGCTGTGCTGAGTACACAACCCACAACCCACAACAGAGAAAGTACACGGCATGAGCCGTTCAACACCACTGACTCGTCAGTTAATTCTCCTGAAAAAAAAAAAAAAAAAAAAAACCATCTCAAGGTTAACTCAACTGCATCTGTGCCGTGTGGTAATAACGAGTGAGCGTTGGCATCCTGAGTGTTGACACATACTTTACAACAGTTTAAACCTGTCAGGTTCAATCACACTCAAACATGGTTTGCTTCCACAGTGCTACCTTAAAAAAATAATTAAAAAAAACTTTCTGCTGGACATGGTACAGGAGGCTATTTTTCCCCTCAATTTGATCTGTAGGATGTCTCATTGTACTGCACACAAGGTCTTTGACCTGATGCCCCACTCTGGAGCCCACCCACACATTTACATTCTTATAAACTACTGAAGTGGTTCTTTTCAGGTCAGCGCAAACTCTACATAACATTTGTACTAATAATTAGGCAATTCATTTGACTTTATTAATTGGGATATTGCCCAATACTGTATTTTATATGCTGTTAGACATCAACCAGCAAACATACCATAGGTCTTCACCTGGTCATTTCTCTTCATATGAATTTGTAAAATCGTAACAGTAATTGTGATTTTCACCTCGCACCGATGCATACATCAGTGCCACTTGTTACCTCGCCTGAAGCAACAGTTTTCCACACTGCCTTGTCAATCACCGTTCGCTGAATGACAGGTACTCCCATGGGATTTCAGGGGATTATTCTTAAGCTCACATTCCTCTGTGTTGTCAGATGGCTGCATGAGAGTGTATTTTGCTATTGCCCAATTGCTGCAGAATGTTATCACACGGTATCCCCTCCCAGATGAATCAAAAGCTGAGTCACTTGATAATGAGATATTGTGGCATTTGAGTTCTGGTAAGCTGAAAACGATGAAGCTATGCACTGGGGGGAAATACTGTGCATGTTTTGATTAGAATGAGGCCTAGCATGCCCATGCCAGCATGATGGTTCCATGAACATTCTTTTCATAAAACATTCTTCTCACATCAAGTTAACATGTATAGAACGTGATGAATTATAGAAGTGTCCAGCGTTCTTTCTAACTTCTGGGAGGATTCCAGGCATAACCCCCCTGGGATTTAGTGGAAATGCAGTACAAATGGGATTGAGTGACCAACTCCCTGCTTGTTTCAATCAATACTGCCCATTGATTAGTTACTGGACAAAGAAAACTTAGCCAAATTAATTAAGTAATCCTGCTGAAACATGCATACATGTTGAAATTTAGTTATTCCGCTAGCAAAGATTGCCCTCTTTCTTCTGAAGTGTGAAAAGCCCATTTTGAAAACATTCATTATTCAAAGGACCATTCGGCCCTGATTTATTTATCGACTTATTTATTTCAACATGCATTCATTCATTTATTTATTCATTTCATTTTTTCAGGTTTACGTTCTTCAGTCTAGAGCAGGGAATCTCAGCCATTCACACAGTATCTTTGAATAAATTGTTTTGATGAATGAATTTATTTGAAGGAATTTCAACTTTAAATTAATTTGAGATTAATTATTTGTGCTCATTTACACAGAAAAATACCAAAGCAGTTTGTGTATTTTTGTACATTCTTCAAGACATTTAACATTGACTTTGATATCATATGCTTTAACGAGCACATCTATGTGATTGCACTCAGAGCTGGGTATCCAGTGTGGAACGATAAGCTGGGAATGGTTACATGGCATTGTTAGTCTGGGGTCTCAATTCACAAAGCAATCACATGGTATTATCCTGCACTATGATTTGGTGATATATTATGCAAGATGTTGACTTTTTAACATGCAACTCCTTGTATTTGAATAATAATTATATTTCCACTGTAGATACTGCTGTATTGTTAATGGGAGATTCTTACTTTTTTTTTTTTTTTTTAGAAAAAGCAATACTGCCTGGGGTTCTACTGATCACAAAATGTACTACACTGCCTTGATGGAACAACCTTCCCACTCACTCGGTCAGGAAGCCAGGCTGTTCTCCACTGTCTGTCACTGAAAGCCCACTTCATGTTTATATATATATAGTAAATACACACACACATACAGTGAGCACCACTTGTTTTATTGATTTGGCACTGTAGATTTTCTCAGCTCTTATTAAATATGTTCGGGGCCCAAACATATATTTTTTTATTTAAAATAAAAAATCATACTTTATGTTCAGAGGTCTTGAATTATTTGAGCTGAATTCCAACATTTATATTTGCACTTAGATACAATTTAGTCTTCTGATAACTGTTGGAATTTCAACAACCAAAGTCAAAGTCTTAATTTATGTTTTTCTTCTGCCGACGGCTGATTGGTTCCTAAAACCTACTTAGGTTTGGGTGACCAGTCACGTTGTGATGAAGAGCTGGAAGCAATTGAAAACTGCTTCTACAGTAACTGTCTCCTGTCACAGTCTTTGTTAGCCACTGTTAAATGCTTTTATATTAAATATGTGATTCAGTCTGCAACTAATGAGCCACATAAAGGGGTTTCTACTTTCTCCATCTCTCTTCCACCTCTTCCCCAGCCACGTCATTTCACAGCATCACTGGGGATCAGTTCGTCTGGTTTTCCACCATTGGGAGAACTAATATCATCTTGAAAGAAACAGCCTGACCTACCCTCTTGCCCTCATGACCTTGTACCTGTTCATATGTTTACAAATTTACTTTACACAGGCATTTAGTAGATGCTTATACCCAGGTAATATATATATATATATATACCCAGATAATGAGTCTTATTCAGAGTGTCAATTTGCCTTTGCGTCCATTTCCCTTCAAGCAAGCTCTGTAGGTGAATTCCTTTTTAGCAATGCATACCGCATTTTATTTGTATTCAAATAATTGGCAATCAGACCATATCATTGAGATTACTCTCTTTTCTTCCCTGAACAAACTTGGTTACACCCCTTGGCATCACTATGGTCAGGCAGGCATCATCCTATCGAAGTGAAGGGCACAAGGCCAAGTTGGTAATATGGCTGACCATTAAAATCAAAAGCGGTGATTTTGTGTCAAAGCTGACCTTTACAGCCCAATTTTCCTCAAAAAGAGTTGGATAATCCTATTTTTGTGGGGTGGTGGTGGTTGGGGCAGGAGTGTAAGGGGGAATGGGTGGGTATCTGTGAATATCATCAGTTAGAAATTGTTTGACACAGACGAAAGCATCCTGGTCTCATGACCTTTGCATGGAGAGGCTGACGTCTGTCCAAACTGAAGCCAAGGATATCAGACAAGGATGTCTGAGAACATGAAATTGAATGAGCCGCAGCTTAAATAGCTTTTGTTTTAATGCATGATCCATTTGTATAACATTTTTATTTACCAAAGCAGTTCAGATCACCATGTGTACGATTGCAGCAATCCTCTTGTGAATTAAACCTGCAACCCCCATTCCATACTTATAGCACTACACTACACGTCATTACTGCCTATTATGCTAAACCACCACCCATCACATTTTGCTTAATGTCTTCAAACATGGTCCTTCTGATGAGCCAAGCTGATTCTCTTGCAAGAATCAGTAAAGTGAGATAGACAGGGGATTTTAATTAAGTTTATAAATCAAATTAAAAGGATTTTAAATTTCTTAAGTAAAATAATGTACTGATACGGTATCATGCATCCATCCATTCATTATCTATACCGCTTAT
Organism: Anguilla anguilla; assembly: GCF_013347855.1. Lineage (NCBI taxonomy): Eukaryota > Metazoa > Chordata > Actinopteri > Anguilliformes > Anguillidae > Anguilla > Anguilla anguilla. The sequence continues at coordinate 14,306,600 of NC_049217.1, forward strand.
TCCTAGACAGGGTCATAGATGGTACTAATATCATGTCTTTTTTAAGAAGTTTTATCAGGTAACAGCAGCAGTGACTCATGGGAGGTTCAGTGTCTAGACAGTCTGAGCCAGTCTGTGTTGAATGACCTGTTTCAATCAAACATTCCAGTACATTTATACCAACTAACTTATATAACTGTTGATCTTTTTTTGCGGTCCTCAAATCCTTAATGACACTGGGCAGTATAATGGAACATTAAAAAATGCATTTTGATTGTACAGGGTGCTGTACTCTTATGTGACACAGGTACAAGAGGGGCTAGAAGTTAAAGAGTTTTATTAACCCAGTTACATTACACGTAAATGGTAACTTTCTAGACAATATGACTAACAGCTGTATAGGCCGATATGTCAACAAATGCTATCAGATCGTACACTGTATAAATATAAATAGTTATGCACTGATTTGCAATCAAACACATTATTCGATAACTTGATCTGTGAAAATCACCATCCCTACTAAATTCATAACACTTTTCTTTTTTACATGGATTTAATGAAGATACACTCCCAACAGAATTTCATACCCATGATCAGGGCCAAGAGTAGACGTGAACGTTATACAATGATATTTATAATATTGTAGCAATATGCAACAATATTTATTCATAAAATAAGAATAACAGACCATCAAGTAAGTAAACAAGATATAACTCAATTAGGTAAATGAAAACCTTTACACATTAAGGGATTGAGATGCTTTTAAAAAATAATTAAAAAGTTATCACGTGGGAGGAAAAAACAAACAATTAAAATGGAAAAGAGAACCAACAAACAGAAACAAGAAGGGTCAGCAAAAAAAAAAAAAAAAACGGCTGAAATTGTTTTTGAAAGGTTTTGCTTGTTCCTTCATGCTCCCCTACAGACTGTTTTTGAAGGGTCTGATTTCCTGACTCGCTCACCAACAAGGAATAGTGAAGGTCGTTTAAAGCGAGCGTGAATTCATGGCATCCATTTATCTGGACTTCGGACACCTTTTGACAAAGCAATGGTAGCCTTAAAGAGGAAAAAGCGAGACCGGGGGAATCTGCTCAGAAATCCTGTTCAGAAATTGATGCTTGATGCTTTCAACGGACTCCTTTTCTGTTCAGGTCTCAATTTTACACTGCATTGCAGTAATTTTGTCATTCATTCAGATTCATTTACAAAATGAAAACATGTGCTTTCATAGAGGGTCATGTGCAAGTGCAATGGTGTTATAGACAAGGATAAAAGACATGCTTAGTCAGGCAGCCAGTCATCATGAAATAATGATTGTTAGACAATATTCAATATATCCAACCTATTCAACAAAATCAAGTATTCAGGGGAAAAAAACTTAAATTACATTGCAGCGTTTAGTATAGGTTCTTTTCTATAGTGATTCACAGGAGAAACATTGTGCATTCACCTGTTTAATACGAGTAATACTGCCAGTCCTTGCTAACAACATTTCCAGACCAGTGATTATTGATGGAACATCAGTGAAGCACTGGTGCAAGTTAGATTTGCTAACCAAAAACAAAAATACAAATTCTGCATTCATACAGAATATATCAATAACAAGCCTTTAGAAGATAATCATAAATCCATTAAGAAGACTACTGTACAAAAGCTGGGAGGGGAACAAAGACGCAGCCAGAAGGCAACTTACATACAATTTAGTCCTTTAGCATAGTTTTAGCCAAAGTGACTCATAAAAATGCGTTTCACATGGTAAGCATACAATGCAAGAGATAGGCACAGTTACCATCATAAGTGGCACCAGCAAGGTACATCAAGACAGTGAATTAACTGGAGGCGTAGTTTGGAAACTACATAAGTTTTTAGAGGTCTGCGCCAATGACTTTGCCTCCTGATGGGAGAAGTTTGTTCCACCATTGGGGTGTGTGGGCAGAGAACATTTCACAAGGAAGGAAGTGAAGGAAGTGAAGCTGCGGCTTGTGTGAAGAAATCACAGCCAGTCACTGGCATAAGCGCTCTGTACAATCGTCTAGGGCTACATCCATCCCTAGGCCACACAATTCACGGTTTACTTATTTATTTATTGAAAACCTCCGCTTAAGTGACAAGAAACCCAGTCTGGGGTGTGTACAATGTTAAGCCATGCCTTTGTCTCCGTTGTGTGACCCCCTGTAAGTGTTCCTTAAATCCTGTATTTTGTATAATTATGTATATTTCTGTATGTCTTACCTGTTGTGTTATGTAAGCGCCTACTGTGAGAAAGAATTTCCACCTTGACGACAAAATAAACTAACTATCTATCTATCTAAAACCGTTTCTGAGACAATTTTATTTTTTTCTCTTTCCAATGTAGGCACTTTATCCAGGACATGGTCTGCCACTTTTTCATCTTATTATTTTTTTTATTTATGTTATTATTTTTTAATGGCAGAATGTATGGCTGAATCTGTAGCCTACTTTTTGGACTGAACCAGAATTCCACATGGATATTCTACGCAAAGACTGACAGCTTGTTTTTGTATTTTGGCCATAGAATGTTGAAATAAAAAAAAAATCACCCTTTGCATTTCTGAATACTGCATATGATAATGAATTTTATACAGATATTTTTTTATTCCCAAAGTTTAGTAGTGATACTCAGAAAATTTTCTCTTCATATGAGGAAATCCCGTGTTACTAAAGAAAAGAATTTGTGATTCACAATCCTTACTGAGAGTGGGCAGGGACTACTGCTGAACTGCACACACACACACACACACACACACACACACACATAGGCAAAGCCATAAGAAAGAGAAATATGAGGACAGGATAGAATTTATTTCTGCTGTGCACAGTGTGCTTGTGATTTAACTGGTTTAACTACAATGAGAGTCTGTTTATTTAATTATTAGCAAAAATAAAATTGGTGAGTAAACTCGTGATTCGCTCGTTAGCATCTGTCTGCCTTGGGCTGCCATGTGAGTGTGAGTGTAGTAGGGGGCTAAGAGTGGGTCTGCTGTGCGCCAGAATATATTTCAGTAATATTTTCTTGTTAGCTTGCTCGCTAACAGCACAGCAGCAAGCAGGGATGGGACAATAATTCATACGACTATATATCTCAGTAAAAACATGAAAGGTTATTTAATCGTCATAAATTTACACCAGACGTCAATGAAATAACCAGCTGTTTCAAGCACTTCTGAATACAGATGCGGATGATTTTGTTGGTTGTTTGTAGGCACGTAGTGACATCCACGCACAGCCTACTGTTAGGCATACTTTGGTTGCTGAAAAGTGATTGTCAGGGAAATGTCTCTTCATTTACTTTACTTTGCTGGTCAGACAGTCACAGACTCGTGGTGTCAAGCAGTATATCTGCACCTTGGAGCTCTGCCCCACCCCCTCCCCCACTTAGTCCTACCCCCCCCCCCCCCCCCCCCCCCCATACCAAGGCTATGTTTTTTTTCTCATGAGAAACTCAGAGGTCCAATATTTTATATTTATATATTTATGCCTGGCTTAGTACTCATAGGTCCCTTTGAGACTTGGAATCTGTTACTTGAAACTCAATCTCAAAACTTTTTTGCTCAGTACTGAGTATTCAGAGGTTACTCCAGGACTTAGAATCTTAGAAACTGAATCTCCTTACTCCGCTCAGCATTTAATTTAGAGCTTACACAAGGTCTGGAATCTACTTTGTTGAAACTCAGTCTTGAGACGTCGAGCCTTGGAACCTGTTTTTCAGAAGCTCAATCCTGAGGCTTGTACCCAGCCCCGGGTTGGGAGCTGGAGACCTAAGAACACACACCCCAGTGTCCAGGGCACCACACCTCCGACTGCATGCACCAGCTATTAATGGGTTCGTAGAATCTGAGCTCCAAGCATTTGTGAACCTGCAATAGTTAGAAAGGCAGATTCAGTTGAGATGGACATATGAGTATGGTTTATTAATAAACATATAAATGAATACATAAATAAAATAATGTTGTATGGGTCAGTGGTAAATGAAATGTACCAGAAATTACAACAAGTGGCTTGGGGCTGCTTCCAAAAGCAGCAAACTTTTTCAGCTGCAGTTCTATTCAAAAATTAATAATTATTATAATTATCATTACCCATCAGTTGCTAATACAATACCACAGAGTTTATAGGAGGAAACTGGGAAATTATCGGTTCTTGAGTTGAGCTTTCCATTCCACATTGTATCATTTGTAGCTGTAGGACCAGCCCAGAGAGCTGTGATCTGGAGGACACTGATAAAGATGAAATATCAGGGGGAAATAGACATTGTATATCATAACATTCAAATTACAAGGTCGGAATGTGAAGTTAACACTGATTAGTTTCGAAACAATAGCCAGAATGTCACTCTAATTAGTTTCCCTGCAATCTGTTCAACAGCTGTCTCTGCTCTCATCCCAACAAAAGAACTTGCCTTTGAGAATGACACAATGAGATGGTGTACTTTACCAATAGCATGACATTGAAAACATATCTCGCATATGAGAATATTTAGCTCTTAATCAAACTTAAAAAAGAAACAAATGCACAGTAACACAAGTTTGTCACATTTTGCAGACATGCACTTAGTATTATTTGTGTTTCACATCAAACAGCTGATAACAGAAACACAATTTCTGTGACCCCAAAAACATCAAAAGCAGAGTTTAAAATATAATTCATGGTGTAAGCTTGATGTAGCCAAAGCACTCATTTTTTAATGAAATGCTGAATGAAATGTCTATTTTGATGTATGGAGCCTGGTAGTAGCTGGTAATAGAAACTCAAATGATTTTAAAATATGCAGAAGTCCCAGTGTGCAGTGGTATGCAGAAACTGGCCAGATTTAACACATTATTTTTTAATTTAAACTATACACTAAATGTGGTTTACTTTTTTACCACGTTTTTCTCTGTATTAATCGAGTCAACCATGACTTAATTATCGTGTGATCCTGTGACTGAAGCTCCATGTGGGAATGTCGCTCAGAGAGATCGTGTGGCATTACTGCTGAAGAAGTGTTCGGAAAACGTGACTAGAGGAACCTGAAACTGCATGCTGGGTAAATGGTAAATGGACTGCATTTATATAGCGCTTTTATCCAAAGCGCTTTACAATTGGGTAATATGCTATATTTTATGTGGGGAAAAAAAAAGATTATTTCACCTAGAATCTGCTAATGATACATATAGGCCAAGGTTTAATTGCCATTTCAAAAATAAAGGAATAAAATCTCATTTATTTATTTGAAAGAACCTTGTACAGCCGGCCTGAAGTTCGCCTTACGTCTGACATTGTTCGTCCTCACTTACGTCAGGCATACTAATTACGACAGGTGTTCACATCCAACGTTCACATGCAATTACAACAGGTGCTCACAGCCAATGTCGGTTGCATGTATAAACTTAGGTCCAGCTACATCATTTGAAAACCTATTACCTTGCCCATCCCCTGTCCATTCTGTGTTATAACTTACGCCCACTCCTAATAAAAAAGGCTTAGTAGCTTTCCTGGATTTTTCCTGGTTTTCCTAATATTGTTGATTATTCACCTAGGTTCACCACAGAGAAGATAATGGATATCGACACGCTGTATCCGAATAGCCATTGAAATCCAGTAAAGCGCAATTATTTAAATTTCCAAAATCACAAGTCGGATGTGAAGGCGGGGCAAGAAAGCCCTCGGCTTCTGAAGACATTCACAAAACAGTCACAGTAAGCAAGTGGGAGTGTCGTCATGGTGCTGTGGGCAAAATGAATAAAAAGCAACGGGCCATCGTTCTATTCTCACTTGGTCTTTAATAATCCTTATCAGCAAACTTCTTAGAAAAACTTTATTTCCCATAAGTGCGCTTTAATTTAATTTCAATCCGAGCCCGGTGCTGGGTATCTCCCATTCGGCCGTTGTATAATGCAGCGTTACTGACAAGCGATTGTCCTTGGGTAAACCCGATTCGTGCCCCCTCTGTCGGGCTGCATCGCACTGCAATTACTCAGGATCCAGGTGTCAACATATAATATGGAAAGGAATTGAGGTATTTCAGAGACTGGGTAAACATTCATTCGTAAATACTGCTATTCAAGACAAGTGAGCCAGTATACCATGATAACAAATCCAGGTTTTTTTTTTTTTTTTAATAGCTTCAATATAATATTGTAACGAGTGATGTTCTGGCAAGGCTCAGACTCTGGTGTCCTGGGTGAGAGGTGACCATGTTTCACATCGCATAATAAACAACACCGCAGTTCCATTCATCTGCAACAGACCAGAACGACAGTAAAACAACCTCAAATCAAATAATTGAAATTATAAGATAAAAAAATTAGTAAATAATTGTTCTGTTACAAAGTTTTTGTAATACTTTTTTAAAAATACTTAATTAATATAAGCTAAAAGTATAAATATGAACTGAAGTTATCGGCAGGTTCCTCAAATTATTCTTGTAAATGTTAATTAATTTTTGCCCCATTCATTGATCCACCTCTGAGGTAGATGACTCAGAAGAGTAGTGTTATTGGGTTCTGACTAACACCACTACAAAACAATGTTTCACCTACGATTGTTTTTTGGCAAATTTGAAAGAGAGCTACAGGGTGTAAAATGAGTATTGACGGCACATCAGCACATTTCTCACTAAAGAAAACACTTCCAGCATCAAACACCGCGAAACATAAAATTACACATCAGACGGAAAAGCCAAATGGAGACATACATTTTTAAACAGAATCGTTTTTACACAGCATTCTACAGATCCCAGATGCTTTAAACTTTTTTTAAAAAATGCCATCGAACAAGGTCACAACCCCCGTGTTTGCACATATTGCCTAGAAGCTCTCTCTTCCCGCACTGCAATAAAAGTCATAGGTTGAGATTACAGTTAATGGAAAACATTCGGTCTACTTTAATGCTCTGTCAAATTTTGTAGTGCTTCTGGCTTAAGGACTCTATACAGAGAGTGACTTGCTCAGTACCGGGAATGGAGACTTACTGGGGAAATCAGGTTTCTGCTGGAAGTGGCGTTGGCTGACCGGTGGGGACACTGGCTGAATGCAAATGTCAGCAGTCCGCAGGCTTCAGTCTTGTGGACTGTGACGTTGACTGAAGTGCTCAGCATCATTACAACAAGTCTGCAAGGGCACAGGGCTGTGAGGGAATAACATAAGCTGAGACGGGACTTCAGGCCTCACTTGTTGCTGTGGATTTCAACCACTTATAAATTTGAAATAAATCAGTGTCTGCAAATGAGTGTACATTTAGGCTATATGAATTGTGTGTTACATTGGAAGACCTTCTTTGGTTGTTTTTCCGCAATGTTTTTACCATTATTTTCTTTCTTTCTTTATTGGCATTGCTTCCTTGAAGTCTTTTATATCTTTACATTGTTACTTCTATGAATTTTGGGTAATACCACTGTCAAAGTCTTGTGAAGTCTGAACTCAAGCGGACTCTCTGGATCTCAAAAAACAAAAAAGAAAGTCCGCATGAGCCAACCTTGCAGACTTGATGAATCGTAGGCTCGTGTGGCCCTAGCTACTCCGGACTCAACGGGAAAGTCCCTGGGGGGCTTTCCAACGGGAAAGTCTGCAAGTGGGGGAAAGACTGCACATTTAGGTCCAGTCCGAAACTGAGCCCTCTGGACCAGCAGATTACGGACTCAAAGACTTTAATGGCGTATTTCCAGGGACAGGTGAGTCCAGGAGTGTACAAGGGCTCGAGGGGCATACAAAAGGGTGAAATAAGACAAGACTTCTGACATCACCCAATACGTGGCACGTTGCCGAGAGACGTAGACGCAGCCAAACTCAAATTTATATGACGAGAGGATGAGGTGAGTCATCAAAATATGGAAAAAATAAATAAATAAATAATTTAATAAATAAATGACTAAAATACATGAATAAATATAGGCATTTTTGGTCCTCCATACATCAACCACCTTATATAAGTTCTCATACAGTTCTGTGACCGGAACCAAGCACGCAGGAACTGTAAATTGCCAGAGGATGCACTAACAAATGTTTCTGATCATTTTTTTTTAAATGTTTTACAGAACAGCTTAACATTCTTATGACCTTTGACAGAAAAATGACATGAGGTGGGAGTGAATGAGAAGAATTTTTTTTTTTTAATTGTTTTTTTTTTCAATTTTTATCAGGGGTTCATGTAGTGTCATAAAATTACAGTATGAATAAGGCTGTGCATCGTTATCATGGAAAAAAATTTGACTAACGGAGCAATCATAGCAAAGCTTTTTAAAATGACAAAAAACTGAAAAAAGAGCAAAAATCACGGATTGTGTGTTTTTTAAATTTTTTAATAATGTATTTATTAAATTAACCAATTAACCAGAAGTGAACAAAGAGAACTTTTAAAAATGTATGGCCTATATTCATTCTGCACCAACATCAGCAAGCATTGCACTAGTAGCAGTTACTTATGTATATCCTGTGGTGCTTGTTAGTTTCCATCAGGGCACGTTATTTTGTTTTCGCTTAGTTCGATATTCCTTCTCGATTTCGTGCTCGCTCACTTCGAGATTCCTTTGACTTTGTACTTGATTGCAGGGCAATGTGGATCAGCTGTTGATCCAGTGTCTTGGAGGCCGGTTGTTAATTAGTCATTGAGAGCAGCTGTTGTGCATTCTTCGTTGTCCAAACAGGGCGTGACAAAGCCCTTAGAGTTGGGTTTAAAAGGCAAAGGAGAGGGAGCCTGTTTTAGCTATAAATGCTGCAGGTCTTTTCATTTCAGATTGTTTGCTTTAGATGTCAGACTAATGGAGAAGCAAAAAGACTTTTTTTTATTTATTTATTTATTTTTAAAGCTTCAAAACATTCTTGTCTACACCATAGCTTTTGTCATTTTCTCTTCAGGAGAGAAAAGAAACTATAAAGGGGGAAAGAGAGGAGAAAAACTAAAAGTTTAGTTTCTTCCTTAACTGAGGAGTAAGTTTTCATACTGAAGAGGTATTTGTTCCTCAGTACAAGATAATGGGCTGAAAAATCAATGTCAGATAAGAGCTGATCTATACCCTTTCCATGAATTTAATTTGAGGAACTGTTACACAGCCACTAGACAATTTGATTTTGGTGAAAGGTGAGACTACATTAGAACTTTATCAACAACATTGTGAGAACAAGTTTCACAATTGGTTGTGTTTAGAACATTTCCAAATTTTATTTAGAATTTGGAGAAAATTAAGTACATCCATCTAGTATCCAACCCACTTATTCCTGGTCAGGGTTGTGGAGGTGCCCAATGTGATAGACAATGCATTTACTTTTTTTGAGTATTTTGAAACTATTGCTCAATTTCAAGGAGGTTCAATGCCCTGGTTTCACCCCTCCTTCCTAATTATGCATGTACCAACAGAATCTCATCACATGTTTCTTTGAAAGGAATATTGGCTGTGTCATGCAATTCAGAATCCTGTCCTGGGTGTGAAGTTCAAATCTCCCCCCCACCCGCCCCCCCAGTAGTCCTGGGTTAAGAAGTAGGAATGTAGCATTATCAGTGTCCTTAATGTTTATCATTGCATTCATTAATATTTAATTCCTTTTTGTAGTTGGAATTATGATGATGGTCAGCCAAAGAAGATTCAATATGGTTTTAATTTAGTTTGCTTGCCCTTGCAAGCTGAGTGCATGTAGGCAATTACTTGGTGTAGACCAGGGATTTGAATCTCAAATCACCCAGCAGTATCTGCTGGTTTTCAAAGCATTTTCATTCTTAAGTTTATTTCATTTAAATAATTGACTAAATAGTCTGTACACCTTTTTTTCTGAGGTCTAAACTATCTGCCAATTGAGGAAACTACAACAACCACCATAAATTGAAACCTCTAGCAGTCAACTAACTACTACCAGTATAAATTGCAACCTCTAGCAGTCAATTAAGGCCTTCAAAAAAAAGTCTATGGATTATTTTGTCTGTCAATCACTGAATGAATAGCAATTGTTTTAATGTGTGACTTAAGTTCTCAAACATGGCCTGGCTGCCTTAACATATAATCATGTCCTCTTTAAACCGATGTCAGTGCTTGATGCATAACAGATTTGATTGGTTAAGCCATTTACACACCAGGTTGCATTGTAATTGGCAGTGGATTAAAAGCAGGTGTGTGGGTGAACTCTGTTCTATTTTAAGGAAAATGGTGTGGAAGTGTGGTTTAGCTGGGGTGCTGTGCAGCTTTAATTTTAGATGGCTGTGGCAAGTTTTTAAAATGAATGCTTCAAATTTGATGCTTCTCTTCTCAGGGAATTGGAAAATAGATTTTAATGCTCATACTTTTGGGTAGCAATTTAGGATTTTCCCCTAGAACGCTTGTATTATTGGATGTTGTGGGGGAGCATGCATTTAAAAAAATAAAATAAAAAAAATCACTGTGGTAACTAGAGCATGCGGTATACAAGTAGTCTTGTCCAGAATCAACAGTGAAACCAGCTCTTTGGTTCACATACTGCTTGGGGAAAAGACTGGTGAAATTAAAAACGATAATAAATCTGTCCTGCGTGCATGCTCCGTGTACAGGGTGCTGAAGCACTCGTGGTAACCTCCAAACGACTAAATGAATATATTTGCGGGGGTGAATCCATTTCGGCAAAATAAAAACAATGGGCCTCATTCACAACTTTTCTAATTATTCATACTTGTGTTCTTAATGTTCCTATGAAACACAAGTGGGGTTCATGACACGTGCAGACCTTTGTTTTTGTGCATATCCCAAGTGTGTGAGATGATGAATGCTGACTATGTAAATTTGTATGCGCAATCCTGTTCATGTGATTTGCGTAAGGAAATGGCCACAAATGCAGATAAGAAAAATGATGAATGTTGAAATTCTCAATATATGGAAAACTTGCACTAGCACTTGAAACTTTTAAGATTAGAATGGAATAAATTTATAATGAGACTGGGCAGTTCAGCAGATCTGTTTTGACAAAATATCCAACATAATGGGTTTTTCCTTGCGGTACAACATGCAGTAAAACTATTTCAGTTTACAGGGGAAAAATCTTTGATGCAAATCTTAATGTAATACATGTTGGATATAAATTATTTTTCTACGGCATTTACCAACATGACTTATTCAATCTTGTTTATTTGATTTTTAGTTTACATGGCATTGATTGAGGTTTACAAACTTTGGTTAATTTTGATGTGATGTGAAATTAGATTCTAAAATCTCCATGAAAAAATGTAATGCATTGATTCACACTTCAACTAAAGACGAGCTGTATTTAAAAATAAAAAAATAAAAATTGTAGATAACCATCTCCTAGCACAGGAAGTGAAATGCTGTTCTCAACTCAAATCATATTTCTGAAGTTAATTATATGTTGGGTAAACAGTATAAGTATATCTGAATGCGACAGCGTAAGGTGTGGTGAAATTGTTTTCACTTTTCTGCAATTTCCTCACCGGCCTTGGCCCTAACAGCTAATCACTGTTGTAATCTGTTTTGTAGAGTTATCTTCCCAACTGGATAAAAGGGACTCGTGCTGCAGTAGTAAATCTCAATTGGCTGGGATTTAATTACCAGGTGGAAGGATGCAGCAGAAAAGGGGGGAAAGTTTGTTGTTTTTTTTTTTTTTTTCTTCACACAACCGCATGGACAACTGATCCAATTAAGAGTTTGGTTGGGAGGAAAAAGGGAAATTGAAGCCCAATTTCCCTTTTGAGGGCTTTGAGTGGATGTGTGAGCTCACTTAAGTTTTGCTTTGTGATCTGCAAGTCCCCAAGGCCAAAAGCTTATTCTAAACAAGCATGTTTGATATTGGCCCTGCACAATTACCCCATAACAGAAGTAGCCTGGTAAGAGAAGCTATGCGCATGCTAATGTGGAACAAAGGGAAGCACCGATAAGCCTGCAAATTCTGTATAAGGCAACGGGACCCTAATTGCGCGTGGATTGCATTTCTAAGAAAGGCCTCCCTTGCGTGCGTGCTCCTCGCCAATTAAACCTCACCCTGCTCCTGTGACCTCACACCTCCTTATTTCCTATGCTTTAGTAAAGGCCAAGATTTTCCTACTTCTCCACAAAAAGATTAATGAGCTGTATACATTAACGACCTGAAGGATCACAGTGCGTCACTGCTAAAGAGCAGTAGAAACTGTAGACTCGTAACGATACAGAGCTGTTTAAGGTGTTACACAGGGCACAGACTTGGTCAGGTTTGATATGTGGGACTGTGACATGGGACATGTCGATTGTATAATTAACTTTTACATAAGACCACTAGTTTTGCATGAATTGTGCAATTCTGCATGACAATCCTAAAGGAAAGCACTCGACATTAAACAAACTGTGCTCATTTTGCTATTAAAGTAAATTTGTATCATTAATCTTAGATTGGTCTTAACTAATTTTGCACAATCTCATACTGCATCAGTAAAAATGGATGAAATATAAATAAATGATATTTCAAGAATCATGAATATAGACCTTTAATATTATACTGTATCTACCAGAATACATTCATCTGTAATCATGGCATTGCAGTTAAGTTATTTGTAGAAGTGTCTGGAATACCAAGAGGCTATACAGAACAAATCTAAGCCACAAATCGACTTAAATGTAGCAATTCATAGATTTAGGTTCAAAAAGAACTGCAATTTTAAGAATTCTATCATTTTGGGGCAAATTGTTATGACTGCTTACAATGGATAAGAATATCAGAAGTCAAGCTCATTGGTAGTGTGTGTTTTTACTCCGTATTCACTGGTACACGGGGAAACGTGTGGGTTGATGGTATATCCTAGCTTATTTATTTTTATGCTTTCCTGAAAACCCAATCAGATGTAATTGGTGGCACACAAGTACCTTTTTTAACTGGGGGTAGCCAGCACTCCAGACTGCTGATTTTTGTTTTCTGCTACTGACTGGGTGGCAGTGTAGTATAATTGGTAAGGAACTGTAACCTAAAAGTCACAGGTTTGATTCCTGGGTTGACACTGCCGTTGTACCTTTTTTTTTTTTCCCCTCCCATTTTCTCAGTACCAGTTCCCCGTGTGAATCACGGTCCTGGTCGATGCGCTATCCTCTGTTGGTCTGGGGAGTGTAGACTACCACATGCCTCCTCCGATACATAAGGAGTCGCCAGCTGCTTCTTTTCACCTGACAGCGAGGAGTTTCACTGGGAGAGCGTAACGCGTGTGGAGGTTCACACTATCTCCTCCAGATCCCCTCCCTGCTGAACAGGCACCCCGACCAACTAGTAGGAGTCGCTAATGCAACGATCAGGACTCATACCCTCACCGGCTTCCCACCCGCGAACACTGCCAATTGTATTCGTAGGAACGTCTGACTAAGCTGTTAGTACCACTGCCGGGGATTGAACCCGGTGGTAGGCGAGTGCTTACACCTCTACACTGCCCAGACGGCCACGTTGTACCATTGAGGTACTTAACCTGCATTGCTTCTGGATATATCCAGCTGTATAAATGGATGTTATGTAAAAAAAAATTGTAAGTCGCTCTGTATGAGAGCATCTGCTAAATGCCTTTAATGTAATGCTGGATTTTTCTCAAACCCCACTGTGCCTTCCCTGCCGGTTTTGCAGGGAAATGTGGCAAATTGAATTTTTTTTTTCTTCTTTTCCCTCACTTATATGCATCCATGTGCTTGTCTTGCTTACACTTTATTCTTTAAATACATTTTGTAAACTTATTTTCATTATTCACTACTACAGCTAGGTGTTACAGCTAGATGTTGACCACCGATAACCGTAATGAAGGGACATGGTAGGGTTGGGGGGGCGGGGCAGCTGTCACTTTTCACACCTGCAGAATTTGCCTTTACAGTAAGTTGCCACAGCCAGATGCATTTCCCCTTTGCAGACGTGCTTGAATAATGAGCCTTTCAGAATGATTTCCAGTTGAAGACGATCCAGCCTGAGAAGGATCAATTTCCCATGATATGAAATAGACCTGGTCAACAGGAGGTGAAACTCATAAACCCATCAGACTCGAGATTAATGAGGGGCCTCTGTAAGACACCCCCTGACTCATTCATAATAGGAACCATAAAGACAAAGGCTATTGGTGAAATGCTTGCCTAATGGCAATAAAACAAATCCATATCTGTCTTGGACTTACAGGTACTCGCTGGCACTTGTGCATGCAAATCAAAAATACTAAAGCGTGTTGAAAGTGCATCGTAAGTTGCAAAGGATATTGCAATACTTCCATATGGGGTATATACAAATGTTTTCCATTTTCAGATGTCAATGATTTACAAAAAAAATATATATATACATTTTTTTTTCTTTTTAATTTATCATTTTCTAAAGTCAAGATATTTCCAATATTGAATTGCATTCAATTTCCATAAAGGTAGGGACAGGACATCTCTGTATTCACCTGTCACCAGACCTTTAGACCTGTCTGAAAATATCAAGGCATTTGCATGGGTGCAAGTAAATCCCATAGAAAAAGCTGACTGAAAGCCAAACACATTCTCTGCCTTCAGGGGGGTCTCACCCATTGCCTTCCAAACCATGCATCTTATGGCACATTGCTGGTATTAATGAGACGAGCTAAATGCTATGCAGATGTTATGATGTTAAGCTGAGAGAGTCGTGCTGCTAGCCCTGATGAATGGGAAACCGGAGCAAGAGAACTCCATTAGGGCACAAGCCGGGCTGAACAGAGAAGCGTCCGTGTGTAATGTCTCGTCTTCCTGCTCAAAGCACTCCTAGCTCCTTGGGCAAAACCATGACACTCCCCTCATCCTCAGAGCCATTAACCACAGACCCATAATTTCCCATTGTCATGATGACTTCCAGTTTAAATTCAATCCAGTGAGTTCGTGTACACATGATCTCTGTTGCACTGCTACTTGTTCAAAGTCTCATTTGTTTATTCATCAAATCCCTAGCCATTGAATGAGGTGCCGTTGAAATGAAAAGCAACAGGGTGGTATATCTCCAGGAACAGGGTCGGTTACCACTGGTTTAGGCTGTCCTGGGGGGAAGACATGGGCTCTACTGATGAAGTTTCCTTTTTTTATGGGGCCTAAGCGACAGTCTAAAAGAATAAGTGCTTTGCCCTTGGAAAGTCAGTTAAAACTGATTTCATTTGACTCTTGAGTTGTGGCTACTGAAAAGAACTGGGTGAATGAATGGGTGAAGTACAGTGAAAGAAATCTGGGTGAAATCTGGGTGAAGGGCCTGCTCAAGTTTGAAGTCGACATTGCCACACCGTTTCAGACGCAATGGGGAAAGAAGGCAGGAATACAAATGAACCAAACAAGCCTTTGTAGCCACCAGCCACTGGCACAATGGCGTGAAACAGTATCTCTAACAAGCGACCTCGACTCGTTATCTGGTCCTAAAGTACATTTTTAATGAACCACTGAGAATAATGGAAGGACATCTGAGACATCCAACTTTTTGTTATGTCAAAATTAATGATCAGTCCTCTGAGACACAGAAGCTGTTACACTAATGCACAACTAACTTAAGTTTTTGTTGTTGTTTTCCCCTTTTCTCCCAAGATAGTAAATGGCGGGCACTTACAAGAGGCTTTAAATAAGTAAAACTTAAATTTATTATTTTTTTTTATTTTTTTTCACACTAAGGTCAATTTAGCCCAGCCCTGTCAACATGTGCAGACAAAAGGGAAAAAAATTTTTTTTCTCCAGCCAGATTGCATAGTGAGTTTGGGGTCATCCTTTGGTCAGTTTCTCTTCTTGCCAGGTTTCCCCTCCTCTTTCTACTCTACTCCATTCCCATTCTTGGTCGAAAACATGTTACAACATGAATACTGGAGAAATTGAACTTATTTTTTACATTTTCTTTTTTTTTTTTTAAGTAATAAGTTGTACAAATCCAATTAACCTAGGAGGTAATAAAAAGAATGAGATTCTGGCCATGTTTAATTTCCCGATGTAATGTAATTTCCTGCAAGGTTTCAAATGTCACCAATATTCTTTCTTGCCTCCACAGCATGGCTAACTTGCATCTCCATTTCCTTCAAATTATTTGGACTTTTGTACAGGCATAGTACCTTTTAACAATACCAATGAAAATCTTTAACCACCTGAAATGTACAACACTGACACAAATTATAGAAACATTGCAGTTATAAATGATTTTGACAAAGAATGAAATATTTTGCAAACATTTCTCATAAATGTAATCAACATAACTAAATTACTATTTCTTAAAATTGTTAATAAAGCAATACTCATTACCCTTTTGTATACGGTATGTATTAGTTCATACCTACCTAATTGAGCAGTCTACGGTTTACTCTTGGACATTTTATAATCCGCTTGAACAGGTATTTATTTGTCTACATACAATGATATTATTTTATTATGGTATGCTTCAAATTACTGATGGTCACAATGTCATTATCGCCTGTGGTCAAGAGAACATTTTCACTGACAAAAATGGTTCCAAGAAACCACAGCAGAAGAAAGGGCACCAAAGATATAAGAGTACTAAATGTCTTTAAGCACAGTTTCCATGATTTGTGCCAGCACTGTAAATATGCACAGGCCAACTGAAATATCCCAGTGCGATCAACCAGCCTGCACTTCAGTAACACCTCTTTATTACAAGTGCTTAACCTTTTACAAGTGCGGTGTGCATAAAAGCATATAAGATCGACTCGCAGAGCTTTATCTATGATTATTT
Organism: Anguilla anguilla; assembly: GCF_013347855.1. Classification (NCBI taxonomy): domain Eukaryota; kingdom Metazoa; phylum Chordata; class Actinopteri; order Anguilliformes; family Anguillidae; genus Anguilla; species Anguilla anguilla. The sequence continues at coordinate 14,323,204 of NC_049217.1, forward strand.
ATCCATCTATTATTTTATAATGTGGACACAGTGTTAAGGGCTCGTGATGGGACTCCATCTTGTCACGAGTGCATATGCATATTGAAGGAGAAGCTACAGTAGGACGGAATATGGCAGGGTCGGGTGTATTGGTAGGAGTGTGCATAGTGTAAGGAGGGGGGAATAGGACATGAGCATTGGCATAAGTGGGAATGGTGTCAGAAGGGGGGGATATAACAGGACTGGGAGCATCTGAAGTGGGAATAACGTAGGCTCGGTGGCTCGGTAGAGTCGATGGGGACAGAAAGAAGTGTGCGTCATGTCAGAAGTGGCTACTCATGGCAAGAGTAGGTGCAGCGGTAGCTCATTTTAACTGGCTTATCCACTTTACGCACGAGCATCCACTCCTACCGTATCTAAAGTACATCGGAGTGCATCAGGAAGTCTGTAATTGACGGCAGGTGAGCACGTGGGGAGTACAATTGAAAACCTGAGGCTCCATTTTACTGAATGGGGAGTTTCATTTTCATAATCTCCCGGCAGCTGCAGAACCCAGGCAACGCTGCGGCGATGGTTAAACGACGCGTTTGAGCTTCTGTTTTCTAATTTGATGCCAGATGGCAGAATAACACGGTACAAAGGGGAAAGGAGTGATGAATTAGTTTAATTTGCCTGAAATCAATTTTGAATAATTACTCATTCAACGACTTAATAGGAGAAAATAAAATGCCGCGGAATCATCCCGACTCGAATTGAACATAAATTATTGAAAATCTAATTTCCTAAGAATTTAGAGCTGATGAGTCTGAAAAGGAATCGTTCGAATGATAGAAGAACTCCAAAAGTTTTAATGTAAAAAGCCTACTTGTAATGACTGCTTGTCATGACTGACATGTTTTGAATACGCTAAGGAATCTTAGATTGAACAGTATGAGGTCAAAGTTCAAGAAGACCGCAAGTTCATCTAATAGTTTTGACTGTAATACAATGTGTTCTTGCTATTAGCATTAATGCAGTATATTCGTCTTGTATCTGTTAATCAGATATTAATGACTCTACGAAGGTTTGTCTTCTGTATACTTCATATTTTTAATGATTAAGCATTTCATATTCATGTTCTTTTTAGGTGAAGTTTGTAAAGAAATGCGTCAAAATAAGCCTTTGGTTTATTCCAGGCAAGATTTGGCATTCAAGAAATCCATTTCAATGCCCTGCTGTAATATAACTTCACTGATGTCATGAGTGACATGCAACACACTGCTTTTGAAAATGGCACTGCATGCGCTTTCATCTCAGACAAAATGCACTCATGGTTGGAAAATCCACATGCCTCCATATTTGAATTGGTTCACTCTTCACTGTGTCTGCAGCAGCAATATACAGCATGCATCATTCCTGACGGAGGTGCTGCTCTCACAGTGATGCACGGTTTTTCTTTTCAGTGGGGCAACGGATATGTGTAGGAAGCAAATAAATCCCTCCAAACTAGCTAACGGCTAGCAAAACACCCTCGTAAAAGGCTTGTATAGACATAAAAAATAACCTCAAATCTTTCAAAGGCCGCATGAAAATAGAATGGCTCCAGTATCTGGGTTTTGTGCTGGTGTGCACCCCTGAATTTACTGAGGAGTTTCCATGAGTGGGAGGTTATTCTACAGTAGTCCTTTGTTTTCTTGTGTTTAGTTCATTTTGATGCTATATGCTATATCTCTGTACCTGTAGGTGGAGCTGCAGTGGGAGCTTAATTGACTCATGAATTGCACCTGGGTAGCCACAGGTTGGTGGCACTCACTGGCTTTCTGTTAGTGTTCCAATGCGCACTTTGGCTGAGTACATTTTGTTGTCTTCCACCTCCTCCTTTTAAGTGGTTTGTGTTGTATCAATTGGAGAGGACAGCTAGTGATTGTTTTCTCTTCCTTTTCTGAACCGTTTTTTTTGTTAGCTGTTTTTTTCGTGTGGGAATCCTGTGGAAGACTGACAGTTTACCGCTGCTGACGTCAGGGTTGTAGTCTTCTGCTTTGCTCTGGCCTGCTCTGTTATGTGCCATAACGGTCCTGTCCCGCTCAACATCCTGTATCTTACACTTCACTACATTACACTAAATACTTGCTAGCCCTTTCCCTTTTGGTAGGAGACCACTGTAACTAAGCTTTAGGGTGTAACTGAGGGACCTACAACTATAGTAGGGCATTTCAAATTAAGGAAGAAAAGATTATCCATCCATTATCTATACTCAAGAGGGGGGGGGGATGCTGGAGCCTATCCCAGTGTGCATTGGGCAAGAGGCAAGAAAGATGATGGTGATTTAGTTTTATTATTACTAGTTTTATGTTTAAAGGATAGCAGATAATCAGTGGTACTGCACAATTGGCTATTTGTTCTATGGACAGATGAGAGAACTTTGGATGCCAGGGGTCCCTTTATGTCTAATGGAAATTAAATAAAGCCTTTCACAGTGAGAACATCAGACTAACTGTCAAACATGGTGGTAGTGTGATGGTGTGGGGATGCTTTGTTGCCTTGGGACCTGGACGACTTGCCATTACTGAAGGAACCATGGATTCTGCACCGTAACAGAAAATTCTTAAGGAGAATGTCTGTCATCTGAGCTGAAGCATAATTGGGTTATGCAGCAATACAATAAGCTGTAAAATGTAAAAGAAAGTCTGAATGGCTGAAAAGAAACACAATTAAAATATTGGAGTGACAAAATCAAAAAAAAGGCCTGACTTGAACCCAATAGAGATACTGTGGCAGGACCTGACAAGCTGTTTATGATACATCTACCAATATGTCTGAATGAATAAGTTCTGCTAGGAAGAGTGGGCTAAAATTCATCCACAGTGATGTGAAAGACCGATATCAAATTATAGAAAACATGGTTTCAGTTATTCCTGCCAAAGGTTGTGCAAACAGTTAAGTTTAAGGGGGCATATACTTTCTTGCATGGGTGACATGGGTGTTTTGATTACTTTTTTTCATTAAATAAATGAAAAGTTTGAAGTTTTCTGTTTAATCAGGTTCCCTTTGTTCTTATATCGTCAAAGATCCGAAACAATTCGGTGTGACATGCTGCACTGCATACACACAAAATTAATTCGTACCCAAGCAAGGGGGGTTTTAAACTTAGTCCTGGGGACCCACTGTGTAATGCATGCTGGTTTTTGTTCCAAGCATGATTGCAACATCTGAACTGCGATGAGCCGTCCTTTGTTCTTAATTGAACACATTTCATGTCTATTGAGGGATAATTTACCCTCTCAAGGCGGAATTATGTCAGAAATGGCTGTGTATGCCACGATGAATAAATGTCCCTTTTTCACATTCCAGGACTTTTAGTCAAATCAATATGCATTCATATTCTGTAAAGTGCTATAAGGCAAGGCATTCCTTCTATGAAGTGCATTTATGATTTATGCATTTGTTTATGAATGAAATTGGATGGTGACAGGAAATCAGTGGGGTCTTATTTACAGAAAGTGTGGGGAAATTGGTTAGTGAAACCGAACAATCTGTGGAAACTTGTCAAAGACAAATGCCAGTGAGCCACACCTGCAATAAATTACAGGAAAATAAAATCAAGAAACATGCAGTTTCAACTTTGACTGCTCAAGAGATTTGGATGTAACAAATTCCAACACGCACAGTGGGTCCTGAAAAAGACTGCAGGGTAACTTCCTGTTCCTCATTCTAGGTTAGCTTTTACTGATTCAGGAGTGGGGCATCGGTGAAAGTAAGAAAAGAGTCCATTTTGACACACAACATGGGCACAATCCAGGGTTATTACTATATTTTAGGGTGTGGTTGCTAAAAAGGAATAAATTTATACACATACGTTGTGCAGGAGCTACAGGGAACAGACAACATGTATCCTGTTTATACAGGTCCCGAAGACCTAGTTTTAAAACCCTTGATAGATTCTAGCCTGCATTAAGTAAACATCTGTCATTCATTTTCACTGAAAATGCCAGTGGTTTTCTTTTTCACAAGGAGCTGAACAATCACCAATCACAATTTTTTTTATTTTATTGTGGCTGTGAAGAAAAAGCCAGATGCTTCAGTTTGCCTAAGTAAGGCAGCTAGATAATTTTGGGCATTTTCAACCAGAATGGTTCATTGTTAATTATTCATATCCAAAGAATGAAACTACTTTTGTGAGATACTTATGAGAAATTTCTCCTACATACACCCCCCCCCCCCCCCCCCCCAATCCACCTTCATCATATCTGTTTGCCGTTATCGTTTCCTAGTGCAAGAGCAACCATGTCATAGGACTGTCAAATTGCCTTCAAGTTTAAACTGACAGCTCTGCTTGTTAGACTATGGAAGTCATTTGGTGATGGTATTAATCAGCCAATTAGCTTTTAAATCCTGTTTGCACAGCGGTGACTGTGTGGTGTCTCCAAAAGGGAGAGATCATGAATAATTAAGCCTGTAAAACAAGGACTACCTAGAAACTCATTCTCTGAATTATTTATCGCAAATATGCTCAACACATCACCCACAAATTAATGACAACTTAAACCATTGTTACAGTGATCAAATGTGGGGCAGTTGTTGGGGATGCACCCACAAGTTGTGTTCAATTCCAACTGGTTATCAGTCGATGCTAATTTTTATAGCTTTATGGCCACCTGTTTGTTTCTCTCTCTCCGTTTCACTCTCACTCTTTCACACTCACACACAGGCATGGACACTCAGTCTAGACAATCTAGCAGCAAAGGTTAACCTTTAGACGCCAGTAAAATTCCTGCAGCTCGCCACAATTCTAAAAGAAACATCAATTTTCATCTACAAAATTATTTCAAGTTATTACACGCTTTGTTATATTCTCATTCTACTGGCATCAAAAGAGTTAACACGCCTTTGACCTGTGCCTGAACATGGCTGCCTTAGCTCAGCAGAGAGGCACTGAATGCAAATGAGGCCTGGCACCGTTGTCACGGCACGTGTCCCCGCTCGATCCCTGTCGTCAAGGCCCAGACGCATGGTGACAGTACTGTGTCATCTTTATCCAGCTGTGCATCGTGTGTGTGTGTGTGTATGTGTGGGATCAGATGATCTTTTGAAATACTTTAACCCCTTCGTGCAAATCCGGTCAATCCTCGCCCTTTTGAGTAGTGTTCAAATTAAGGCTTTATAACTGCAGATGTGAGCATTGCAGATACTTGGAAAATGGGTTAAATGAAGCAAGACATTTGTACCACTTAAACTAATCCAAGTTAGCACTTTATGTAGCACTGTCGTCTCTCAGCAAGTAGGTCCTGGGTTTGAATCCTGCCTGGGCCTTTGTGTGGAGTTTACAGGTTCTCTTCGTGTCGATGTGGGTTTCCTACAGGTACTCCAGTTTCCTCCCACAGTCCAAAGATATGCAGGCTAATTGGAGACTCTAAATTGCCCATTGGTATGGAATGTGTGGGTGAATGGTGTGTGTGCCCTGCGATAGATTGGTGGCCTGTCCAGGGTCTATTCCTGTCTCTCGCTCAATGCATGATGAGAGAGGCACCCCCCGTGACCCTGACCAGGATAAGCAGGTATAGTTAATGGACGGATGGATTTGTTTATATTCATAAATTAGGTAGAAATAAAGCACCACAAATGCAATTATCTTGACAAGGTTTTTTTTTTTTTTTTAAAGTTCAAAAAGTAATACTGAGTGATCACAGTATTTTAGCCTTGGCTGTTAAACACATGCACGTGTGTAGACAGACACACACACACACCGCTCTTTCCTTCCATGTAATGATGGCACAGATTCCAGTCTTGGCACCATGCATTTGGACAGGGTGCAAGCATACCTTTGTGACCACAGGACAATGACAGGGCAATGCGATCTTCATTTCCATTCAGTCCCTCCTCTCTCTGGGCTGAGGCAGCCAGAGGTGTGTGTCTGCATGTGTGAGTGCATCTGTGTGTTCGTACCCAAGAGGCTGCAGCTTGTCATGTGACAGCAGCGCCACCACCAGGTTGAAAGACTCCATTTCCCACATGCCTCCACACCCCAATCCCAGAACAGCCTTTGTCAGTGAGCAGAGCTCTTGGGATTCTGCCTTAGAGGGTAGATCAAAATAAAGGATATGGCAAATTTGAATATTTGAAGTAACTCTTGCACAGCATTACTATTTCTATATCTAAACCCCCAACTCATGCAGAATGTGTAAACATCCAAAGAATGTAATACTTGATCAAATTAATTATTTGTAGTTTTGATTTTGTAGACTGAATGCACATCTTTTTTCTTGTGTACACTGCAGCCTATAAAATACAAGATGAATGGGTGACTTGGGTAACAGGAAAAGCAACAGCAACTTTCTTGCACTTATATTTTCATTTTCCCCTCTCTTCCCCCACAACTGAATACTAGAATGTATCCTTGTAACTACTGAGTCACTGTTATGCTGCCTGCAATCCCTCACCGTACTACAGGAGACTGCTAGCTCTGAGAAGAGGAACATCTCTCTTACTAATGACAATCAGCAGCCTGTGGGGAAATTGTATACAGTTGAGGGAATTCAATTCCAAATTATCATGCAGATCCATGTTTTGTTTAAATTTGTCATACCGTTGGCAGAGTAACGCCAATAGTACTCCTCTGTTAAAGCCCTAATCACTGTTATTGCTGTTATTCACAATAGTGCTCATCTCAAAGAAATTGAACATATTGCAGATATACTCTAGAGAGTATAATATCAGTATATATTTAAATTGCAACACCACACCATGTATGGGCAACCATGCATGTGATTTCAATTTGCAGTTAATTAAATGTACCTTTTTTTAAATGCAATGATGTGAATTATTTTCCAAAAATGTGCATAATATTATGTATATTATGTATAACTTCTATAAGGGAACAGTCAATGCTCAAAATTTAATTCAGCTACTCTATAGTCTGTTTGGATTCCTGTCTTGGCACCTGCTGCATTGTGGGGGCTAATTCAATCTAGGCTGGGAGGCCCAAGCTATAAGGCTGAGCCTGTAGTCAGAGGGCAGTGAGCCACCAGGAAATGCCACAATTATTTCAGTGTAAGGCTGAGTAGCCAAAAGTCAATGTAATCCCACAAAATATGTTGAAGTACTTTACCTTTTTTGTCTTATTTCTGATGCTCAGTTCTTAGTCCTAGCTGACAGCTACCCTTCCCGAATACATCATACGCTTTCCAACAAGCACAGAAATCCATACTTTTTACCCATGAGTACCAAGCTCTACCCTCCAGACTTAACTCTGGCTTTAGAAGCCTAGTTATTTCTTTTAAAATGTTTCACTTTACCAAAGCCACATTTTCTGCTGTAATCCTATGTGTCCTCAATGCTGATGATAAAAATAAAAATCATTTAGACCATAAGAAGGACATGTACAGTGTAAAGCAATGTTTCCTTTCATCTGGGAACCAAACCGAAAGTGCCATAAAGACGAGTGCAGCACACATCAAGGCCGAAATGCTCAGGTGCCAATATCTTATCAATGTACATTATAGAATATAGTTGAACTGAGGAGGGTACAAATTCAACGACTATGTAATTTAGCCAGCTCATGTTTTTCATATCGGTTTGTGTTCCCCTGCAGCAGGAGATGCGTCGCCATTGACTACGGTTTTTCTTTTTTTTTTTTTTTTTTTTTTTTTTTTTGCTTTTGCTTTTGCCACTCTGCTGTTTTCAGTTTCAACCCGAGCTGTCGATGCACCGTTACCAGACACCGGACCGCAGCAACCGCGACGCGTCGAGCGACAACGCCCCCCCCCCCCCCTCCACGGGGTGTAACCCAACCTAACGCTCGGCGTAAAGCGAGGCCTCGGGGGGCCGAGGCCGTAAACGTGATCTACGGCGGGATCATAATGATCTACGCCGGTGCTGTAAAGCTGCTGACCCTAATTTGTAATAACCCCCGGGGCGCGTTACCGGCCCGCTCGGACGCCGGGGCCTGGCCGTGCTGCGGCGGGGTGGGGTGGGGGCGGGGGCGGGGGCGGAGGCGGGCCCTCCCGCTGCTTATCAGCCTGAGTTACGGCTCCTCCAGGTGCCCCCGAGTCATTATTTGCTCGGACCTTGGATGTTCTGTTTAGCGCAGTGATTAGTTGAGTGCTCTAATTAAGCGCTGGAGAATAATTAAAAGCTTGACGCGTACCGCAACCTACGGGCAGTGTTTAACGTATCAATTCCCAGAGACTAAAGTATTGGCGTCCTGAGTCTTTTTTTTTGCTGTGTGTGTGTAAGAGGGTGAGAGAGAGGAAAAAAAGGTATCATAATGTTTGGGACAGACTTATTTTTTTTTTCTTTTTGGCTCTCTGCTCCACAATTTTATATTTGTAATCAAACAATTCACTTGCGGGGAAAGTGAATTGTTGTCGTCAACTTTTATTTATGGGTATTTTTATACATTTTGGTTTCACTGTATAGAAATTACAGCACTTTTTTAATACACAGTCCCAAACACAGATCTCTGTATATAAAATTCAAAAGCTGTATATGTTCCCTTGGATTCAGGTGGCGCATCTTTGAACTGCTGATGTGTGCGATACAGCACCACAATAGGACGAGTGAAGGCCACAGTAAATTTTGAGCGCGCTGGAAAAGCCCTGCTTTCTCTGAAGCTGGAATTGGCAATAAAACACTTGTTGCGTGGCAGTGATCAGAGAGTGAGAAGCCCACCGTCTGTGGGCACTTTCAGAAGAGCTAAAGTACCATAAAAACCATTATTTTGGTAATGGTGTTTTAGACACAAGCAAGCAGAGCCATTTCAATCCTCTGAGCTGATGTGACCCCCCACGCCATTAATCGTATCATTAACTCGATCTCTTCTCTGAGCGAGTGAAGACAGAAGTGGTACAGAAGCAGACGGACCGCTGGTCAAATATGCATTTTAATAAGCGTTTCGGTAGCGAATCGCGGAGGCGCTTTGAGAGTTGTTCGGTTTAATTATAGAAAGTATCTCGGCGAAACAAAACCAAATAAAAAGCTTTATTAAAATAAAAACAGCAGTTTCTCGCCAAAACCGTGAGGTTTGGGTTCCTGAAAACCACCGTCCTTTGCAAGACTAAAGGCACACGAGAAGCAGAGGGTTGTGTTCCACGGCTGCCTGTTTAACTGATGTTCTTTGTGTCATACATAAACACTAGATTCCCTGTTAGGCTACAGTATACCATTTTCTGAAGTTTACTCTATGTTGTCACCATTTGAAAAATGAGATGAGATGCCCTTCAGTGGCCACAGTGCTAATGAATGGTTCTATGGTTACCTTGGAAGAGAAATGTGTTCTGAGGCGGGAAGTATGAAGCTAGCTTTATGCAGGAATGTCATGTGGAATGGTCATTAATATGGATGTCCCGCCCATTGTGTCAGGGTTATTGGGTAAATGAACCCAAACGCAGAGTGGGTGAATATGAACAAAGGATTTAATTACAAAAACACTCAGGAACAAACAAAAAGGGCCACGAGAGGCAAAACCACAAACTCAAAAGAATTCTTAAGAACTAAAAAGAACAGAACAGAACACAGGCAGAGCAAAACACAGGCAGGACCGAATACGGGCAGGCAAAACACAAGTAGGCAGATACATACAGTCAGAAACACAAGGAACCAGCACCCGAGTCAGGGAAACAAAGGACTTAAATAAACCAGACACAGGTGAACTCAATACATAATCAAACGAGAGGGATGGGATAACGAGACATGAACAAAAACAATGATTGAATAATAGAAGACAATAATAGAAAACAATAATACACTTAACACAGGGGAAACCAATGAGGCAACGAACAGAAATACAAAACTGAGAAGTGCAACCATTTGGCGGCCCAAAAAGGAAAAACCGAAACAAAAAGACAGAACCATGACACATTGTCCTGCCCCCTTGCAACAAGCAGACAGAGAGTTTAAATATTTAACTTTTCTCTCATGTTTACCAATCAAATACGAGTTTGATATTAAGGTATTAGAAAGTATACATGTTTAAGAAGTCATTTCTGCAAAAAACGGAATTTTGGTGGAAAAACAAGTGTTTTCAATTAAAATGCGTATTTCTGGAGAATCACCACAGACGACTTAAGCCTGGGTCCAGTGGCTCCTGTCACCTTTGAAAGGGTAAAGAACTATTACAGCAGCTACCTGGCAAGGAAAGTGAGAGGGAGCTCTCTTACCTTTCGCAGAAGACGGCCAACTAGCAGTAAATTACCTCAGAAGGAGCCTGGGGCACCATGAATTTCAATTTAATAAATTATCAAAATAGATTTACAATATGTGCCCAGCTGTCTGATGCATAAGTGTGTGTTACTGATAGCCAAATACAGGGGAGGTTATGGTCCTTGGGTCAAGGCAGAATGGAAAACTCAACTCAATTAAAATGGCCGCTTGCATTCAAGAGAGTCTCGTCAGTGATTCAAGGTGACTAACTCGGTTGAGCTACCCAATATAGCACTGGCAGCATTCTGTGAGGCCTGTGGATCCTTGTATTTTATTCATGCTCAAACTTCATTTTTAATGGGAAAACGGCAACATTTATTACATGGCCTTCTGACTGGTTGAATGAAACTCCAAATCTGCCACCGGCCAACCATATGGCAGAATCTCCTCCAACAGCTTGTTGTTCATTGGCATGGATGCTTTGTAAATTCTGATGCTGTGCTGTTTGTGTGCTTCTGATATTAACAACCACCTTTTTTTTTTTTTTTTAAACCCTTCCACCTGTTCCCTCACCCTCTGTCTGAAATGATGTTGATGAGATGTCTGGCCCAAGATTGCGTGTGTGCGTGCATGCGTGCGTGCAGTCTGCACTATTTAACCGCATATATACAGCTTCATTTCAACTCCAGTGTGCTGGAGTACATAGCTTTAAAAAAATTAAAAAATGAAATTGTCATTGTCCAAGTATTTATGGACAGCACTGGATATATTCTATATTTCCATCACATTGTGGTGTCCAGGTTTTGGAATGCAGAACTAGATCAGACAACTTTTCATAGAAGCGTATACCCATAACACAGGGAAAGAGGCCGCATAGCTTATCTCAAATGTCTAAGTCTCTCTTCCTTATAAATAAGCCAAAAGGTTGATGGTAGTCATTGTAATGCGTGACACAAAACTGACAGACTCAGTGAATGGAGGAAATCCATTCAGCTGTGAAGAGCAGCAACAAGAAAAATAAGCCAAAAATGCATGGATCAGTTCTCAGCTGGATGAAGAGCCCCAAGCCAAAATCAACAGTTCCACGCTGAGCAGGGTCCACTCAGCCTTGACCACTGGACTTTACCGGGCCTCTTGGAGTCCGGCCGGTAACAGTGGATTAAAGCACAACAGTCAATACCACAGAGAATTAATACAAGTGGATGCAAATGCTGAGGCTTTTGTTCCGTTTGCTTTCCAAAGTCAAATATCAAAATTCAACACATCCCTGTGCACCTCACCACTTTCATCACATTCATTCATCCTGGGGGAAAAAAACCTTTTAAATAGGGCCTAGGCATGCAGTTACCTGTCATAACTCATAACTTGCAGTATTTGACCGCCAATATCTTTAATCAATATAGTTTAATCATACTTGAATGTCTGATTGATGCCTCCAAAGAGCAATTCAGATTTCAATTTGGACATTTCTGAAAGGCCACTTTGCATAAACAAAATTGCTTTGAGGACCGGAGCCTATTTTCTGGTGATAATTTGATTATAAACTTGAGGTGTAAAATTTGTTCGGATCATATTTGGCTCTTCGGAAATTAACTGGACCCTTTTGAGCACTAATCCAGTCAAACATCAGGTGTCTGCAGATAGGCTAATGTGGAATTTGTCAAGCTTCCACCTCCAGACGGAACCTTCCAGAACCTGTCCAAGACAAACCGGCTTGTTTGTTGCAATGTTCCCTCCCTACGGCTATGAAATATTCTCATCAACAGTCTGTGCAGGCAGTGACAGAAGAGCAGGCCCGGGCCGTAAAGTTGAAAGTTTGGAGCCTTAGGCCTCGGCTGTCACCTCCATATCATAGCAACAGGACCCAGTGGGTTTCAGTCTGCCAGAGGCGGGGTGGGTTTATGTTTATGCTGGCCGGATGACTGCACCATTAGTTCCTCCCAAATGCACACTTGTTGCCGACAGGTTGGCTGTCGAAGCTGTCCTCCAATCAGCTCTGCCTTGTGGTGCCGTGCGGCCTGTACTGTGGAATATGGTCGCTGGCTCGTGGCGAAGCGCATCGAACGAGGACGCGCCGTTCTGCCGCAGTGCTTCTTGCACATGCTCAGATTGCACGGCGGTCATGTGATGTATTTTAAATTTGGGGAGGGAATAAAGGGAGTAAATGTTTTTCATGTTTACAAGGACAAACATATGGTGCTTAGGATGTTATACCACTGTCCTAACCTGAGATCATAAGTCTAACCCTTGCTCTAGAAACAAATCCTAAATCTAACCTGAATTCCTTACTCACTTAATCCTATATTACAGCCATAACCCTGTCTCACACATTATTGCAGCCCTAATCCAACATCCAGCCCTAACCCAAGGTCCTAGACCTTACTCTAATCCAGCACCATATACTACTTATACATTTGACTTTCCTTATCACATGCTAAGCTATCTTCAAGTGTGGCATTTTCCTCTGCAGTATACAACCATAAATCGTTTGCATGCGTTCAACAACTTAATTCAACTATCTGTGACACCAAAGTTGCACCATATTATCTGTCTGGACAAACCTGCCTTTGTGACCAAAGATAACTGCAGCATTATTGCTAATATCTGGTCCAGACACCATGGCATCTGCTACTTTAAAGCACTGACCAGCATTCCCCTGTATCACATACATCAATCAATAAAAAGTGCCCTGCTCTTTTTTTATAAAAACGTAATTTATATACTGAATGATGCGTGTGTGCTGTGTGTGTGTGTATGTATACTGAATGATCTGTAGCGCTTGCCTCAGTCATCATAAATACCTTATCCTGTCCCACCTCAAATCCACCTTCCTTGCCTCCTTTGATTCTGATGCTGATTCACATGCAGGGCATTACTTTTATTCAATTAACTCGTTCTTCAAATGTGTGTACTGGGGCATTCAAGCTAACAGTGGTGCTGTGCCAGTTTTAATTTAATAAACTCTTTTTCCAATTAGCATAATGTGGTAGGGCTGGAGCTTGGAGAGGAACCACAAGCACCTTTTCAGCGTGCACAGGCACCAGGGTTGCAGTGTGTGCGGCGGTGTAGTAATAATGGGTAAGGAGCTGGTCTTGTAACGTAAAGGTCACAGGTTCAATTCCCAGGTAGGACACTGCCGTTGTACCCTTGAGCAAGGTACTTAACCTGCATTGCTTCTGTATGGATGCAATGTAAATGCTACGTAAAATGTTGTGTAAGTCGCTCTGGATGAGTGGCTGTAATGTAATGTGTGCGTCTCTTTTCAGTCGCTCTCTGATAGCGGAGGGTTCTCCGTCACAAAAGAGACGGAGACGGAGACGTCACTGAAAAGCATTCTTATGATTTAGTTTTTGTTTCCATTGGTTTTTAAATTATCTGCAGTCAAAACTCTGTGAAAGAGAGCAGCAAAATTTGTTTTATTTCTTAACAAGCCTGCCTGCCTCGTGCGCTTCCTGGCGATAGAAATGAATACTCCGGGCCAAACTGGTTCGTACTGTACACGTCTCCTGGTGTCTGTCTGCTCCCTCCCGGCTGTGTCACATGGCACACAACACACACCTTATGTTTATTTAAGTTGCTTCCAGACCCCAGATGATGCACAAGAATACAGTGATATGCATTATTTATGAGGCCTATTGTAGCAGCAGTTATGATAAAGGCCTAGTTTTCAGAGATGTGTGCGCAGTATGAGTCCAGGCTAAAATTGAACTAGTATTCCCAATGCAAACTGCTGGGTTTTCCCTGAATCTACTGCTATAGGCTCATGCTTTAACTTATCTCTGTAACACTTCAAACTGCATCCCCAGTGCCACTCAAGACTGCATTACTCATTGAACAGGCCTTGTAAATGGCTCAAAAAGGGGGGGGGGGGGTGTAGAAACCGAAGGTGAACTGATATTTACCTATAGTGGCATATCTGAGCCAATCATTCATACCGTTACCTGATTGCATCCAGCTGTTGTGGACTTTTGGTCATAATCTGCCAGACCTCACCATGGTTAAGGTGAATTTGGGTTGATCATGGTTTTGTTGGGTCCAGATACATTTCTCAACTTTGTCAAATGCTGGTTGGAATGCACCCAGAGACGGAGAACTCTGATCCCCCCCCCACCCCCCCAGCAATCTGACAACAGCCCTGACAAAGACGACAACAGACTTAGTTGCAGTTTGAAAGTTTGTAGTGTGCAAGGTCATCTCTTTTGACAGTCTGTCTGTGTAATGGATAGCCAGCAGTTGGCTAGGCTAAGTGGACCTCGCGGGAGCCTGCTTCTCTCTCTTTCTGCCGTCCAGCCTTGCTGAACGGATTAGAGGAACATTCTGGAAGGTTCCCTTCCAGAGCCACCCCTCCTCTTCCTCAGGGAGAAACTGTCAGCTCCATCACTGCCACTGGAATACTTGCTTGCCCATGCACCAAATGTATGGATTCTGTGAGCTGCCACATTAAGGACACTGTTGTCCATTATTTATAAGGCGTGTTACTTTTTTGACCTTTTGTCATCACAATGTTATAGCCGCATCGGTAAACGGACTACATTCCTAAACCTACAGTATTAGTGGTACTCTCCCCTGACAGGGTAAAGTGCCATCAGTATATTTTCCATACAGAGAAATAGTCTAATAATTTCAACTGCATATTCATAGCATGATGTAACTGTTGCCTGTTGCTTAACTTTTGCAGAAATGTATCGCTGCATGCTTAAGCAGAGAAAAGACATGACGGGCACTCACAAAGCAAACTTTCAGATTTGATGTATGATTTATAAGTCACTCCTACGTCGTTCCTTAGATGCGCAGTCTGCCTCTCCTTTCAGGCAGCATTCTAAGAGGAAATTTTGATTTGAATTTGAACGTTTGAATTTAAATCGAACATACTGTGTGCTGCGCTCACGTCTCATTCAGAATGCAGGAAATGATTTCCGTTCAGAAGGAAACACTGAAGTTGCAGTGACGCAGTGTTAGAAGTGAGTACTTTTCCTTTGAAATACGGGCAGTGGTAAGGATGCATAAAATACACGCTCACAGATTTTATTCCTGTTTTGCGGAACAATGGGCGGAGCAGGCGGATTGGTCCAGCCCGAAGGAGATTAGCCCCCCCTTAAGGGCATCCCTCAGGCCATGCCGGAAAAACACGCACAGGTCCTCCTGGCACCATCCACATAGTGGGGCGAGAGCACGAAACTCGGTCGCGTACTCAGTCAAGGTACGAAGGCGGGGATCTCTTCCACGGCAGGGCCGAACCCAGAGGGCCCCCCAGCGACCACCAGCTTGCTCCAGACCGGTGGCATGCTAAACAAAAAAACAAAAACCCCGAGGAGAGAAAAAAGGAAAAGGGGAGAAAAAAAAAAAAAAAAACCTCTGCTGGGTCCATCATTGGCTGGATCCTTCTGTCAGGGTGCGTGGGGGGTTCGGAGCCAAACGCAGAGTGAGGGGGAAAAACTCAAAACTCCAAACGGAATAGGAAACAAGGACTTTACTTAGAAAACAGGAACAAAAGCAGGGAACAAAAAGCCTCGCAGGGCAACTCTCAAAAACAAAGGAAACAAGAAAATCCAAAAGTCCAAAAGCACGTGGAAAACAGAACATGGGCAGGAACACACGGGGCAGGAACATGATCAGAGGCACACACTAACAAACAACCAAGGATCCAGCACCTGAGTCAAGGAAGAAGGGAACTTAAATAGACACGACACTGACGAGACACAGGAGGGCACAATGAACAATCAGGCCACAGAGAGGGAAGGGAAAACGAGACAACCAAAAAACAATAATTGAACAATTGAAAACAATAATACAATCAAACAGGGGGAGCAGGACACAAAACAGAAGTACCGCCATCTGGCGGCCCAACAAGGAAGGACAGACGGGAACACAGAACCGTGACAAACTTTTATTCAGAACACGATTATCTGCCATAAACATTGCATTATCGCTGGTAAATTGCCACTCCGGTTGATGGCGATTCAATATGTGGCATCTGTTCTCCTGGCATCTGTTTAGCACGGTGGGGAACTTCAGTACGCCGTCCGCCACTGCAAGAGAGAGGATTTACTGTAAGTCTAAGGAATGGTCAAGGATAGGATCGCTGCTGTCTACACAAGGAGAGCAATGATTTCTGTGAAGAATTTCTCACGGCCGCTGTCCAGTGTCACGGAAATGGACACAAACGAACGTGAGGTCCCGTAAAGTTCACGCTAATCAAAAAAAAACAAACTAAACTAAAAATAATACACAGTAGCTAACCAACAACAGTCAAGGGATTATCAAATGGTCATTAGCCATTTGGAACATACTGCATGCGGGCTCCCCAATTACTTTTAGCAAACGAGGCACTCAAGCTCATTAATCTAATTTGATGGTTATGTTTTTGGCCAGCAGGCGTATTCATTATGCTGAGGGTTAAAGACCCCTTTGCATTTAATTTACATTAAATGTAAAGCGAATTGAATGAACCTTTAAAATTACCAGGGCTGTGATTAAGAAGCGCAATAATGACCAGATGAACGAACACTGTTTTGTGTTGCTTTATTTAATGGCAGTGCTATAGACTATATGCTCTGCAATTGTACCAGTACTGATATTAAATATTTTCCATGTATTGATTCTTGAGCCACATATAAAAGCTTGAATCTGTGTCGCTTGTATGAGTGGTGGCTTATGCCCACAAATGGTGAAGCCTACATGTGTGTGGGTCATAGAGTATTTCCAGTGGGACATTATTGTATAGATTGAACTGTACAATTTCAGTCCTCCAAAAGCCTTTAAGTGTACAGCTAGGCAAAATATTTAATGAAAATAATAGGACATCCACTGACCGCATTACTCTTTATATTTCAATGTATATAATAGTGTAAAAATGAATAAAAAATAAATAAACTGCAGTTTTGTAAAGGGGAGAGGTTGTTATGCTGAGTCACATGTCTCGTGCTTCATGTACACATGTTGAAAAATGTGTTGTGGGCATAAAACCCAACTTTTAACATCTGGTTTTGAGCAAGGCTACATTAAAACTATGCTTTTTAAGGATATTGCTAATAAATGAATGAAAAATGGTTTATATATACAATTTGCGTATATATCATATGATTTTTATGTTAACTGAAAAACATCTGCCCTATACCTATTTTAATTATCACTGGATTTGTATTTTTTGTAGAGATAAAATGTATTTGTGTGCATTTTGTTTTAGACATACAAATGAGTGAATCAGGATTATAGCGAGCCAGGCTCGTTATTGATTTAAATACCACTTCGTAAAGGTCACGTTTTGAAAATTCTCACCAAAATCACTTGATAGCTGTCCAGAGGGTGTCAAGGTTTGTTGCATTTATGTCTTCATGACACAATTACAGAATTCAGTTTTTAAACTGGAGAGGCACAGGAAGTCTTTTTCATTCACATTATAAAAGCATATGAAGGAGATGAACCTATAGGCAGGAAAGTAATTTTTTCAGACTATTTCGAAGATGAGATGATACAATCAAAAGTGCAGGTGCATGGGTTGCTTTGCAGAGGTACGGTGAGCTATAAAATGTTTGGGACAAATACATATTTTTTTTTCTTGAGGGGGGTTCCAAACCATACGTTCCTCCAGGCTGAGTGTTGGTTGGGGGTCGTGAGACTTGTCCCACGGCAATCAACAGGACAATTTTCTTTCAAGCTCTGTTTACAGCCATTTGATTGTTATGACTCCGCTGGTGTGCAGGCAATGGAATGATCAGTTAAAATTGCATACTGTAATGTAAACCGTCATAGGTGGCTCAGTCAACTTGGTTTTTCTAAGAAATACTGACATGCCATGAAACACTTAAACTAAATTTTACAAGAAAGTTCCACAACACCCACATTTTATCCTCAACCAGGGCCCAATTAGAACAGGCGTAGTGACAGGTCCTATATTAAAGTGTTCCGTGGAGATGGAGAGGCCTGTACAATTATCAATATATGCCTCCTTGTCAAATTGAGCTTCACTGACATCGTTTAAAAACGGAGTTGTAAATTGGGGTCCGAAACAAAACAAGCTGTTCGACCAGCTTGATCCCGATAGGATTACATAGCAAGGACCATTTGTTGGGATTTGGGTCCTCGGGTCCAATTGAGGATAAGAGGGGTGAAATACGGCCCAACTTGTCATGCTGCAAAGGCTTGCAGGAAGGCTTTCGTTTCAAAGCCGCAATTAACTTTAATGACTAGAAGCATAACAAAGCACCTTTTCGGGTCAGCTTCATTCATTCGGATGAAAACCTCCATACATATTTCCATTGTTTTAATGAGCACGGGAGCATATTGCATGCTAATAGATTTTCCCAATTCTCCAGTGTCTTAGCAGGGTGCATTTATTAACGGGAACCCAATTTAAGTTTCTTTCTCTCTCCGGTCCCCCTCATAAGCATTCATTTGTTGCACCGACTTCATAAACCAGTTTTCTGAGCAAACTAATTTCACATCCCCAGATTACCTCTGGCTTTATCAAGCATACCAGATGCAACGTTGATTTCTCTGGTAATTTTCACACTTGAGCGTAAAGGTCTTGTTTACCAGAAAGCTAATGCAAAGGTTAAAGTTTTTTTTGTTTTTTTTTTCACTTACTTTTAGGATTTACATCTGTCCTATTTTTGCTTTTGTAAACCACAACTTGGGTTTAAAAATCATCCTGTTAATTTAATTAAATAATAATTTTAGTCATTATCTAGTACTGATTTCCACATAAGCTGTGGCCCGCTAGGACTTTTGATTAGAAGTTTGACACATCTGGTTTGAGTTTTAAAGAACATTAGCATTTAGTGCTGATTAGCACTGTTCCTCATCTATCTATCATTTTATACCTCTGCGAACACCGCACAGTATACTTCCAACTGGACTTCAGGTGCTGTGATGGGGGTGGAGGGAGAAAATGGCTGAGGTGTCAGACTGGTGTGGGGCCCCACACCAGGGGCCCGGGGGGGCTGCTTAATCAACTGAATAATGATGACAGAGTGGAGCGTTTGGCCAGCAGGCCAACCAGGCAGCTGTCCAGGAGACGACCAGCAACCGACTGCACCGGCAAACGCAACCGGCGCAATTTCACAGGGCGGGAACCCCTCCCCTTCTGAAAAAATGGAAATAACTGTTAACCAGGGCTGCTGGAATCATTTCAGAATTGTGGGGGTGAAAAAAAATAAAATAAAATGAACATGTTTTACTTCCGTAATCACAATGCTACGAAACGTATGTGCCAAGGAATTTGGGGAGATTTATTTATTTATATATTGCAGTGCCCATGGGCCTCCAGAAATGAAACTAATTTCTTGTGGGTCTCTTCATTTTTTGGAAAAGAAAAAAGGTGTATTGGTTTTTCTGTACCCAGAGAAGCACAATGCTTAGGCATTTCCAGCTTAGCTTGCCTACACAAGTGGCAAGAGCATTATTTACATATTACAATTAGAAAGGATTTCACTGGTCTTTGTTTTAGTGATGTCCATTTTACCATGCTAACCCCGCCCACTGAACCTGCTGTTTAGCCTAGGGGCAAAGAAAGTCAATATTGGCACAGGTTTTTCTTTGTTCAACTCAATATCCTCTGGACTTTTAAATGGCTAGAATTGCTAGTTTGCCCCCACCCCCCTCCTGTGAGATGCAAGGAAATATTGTTTTATCAACGTTTTACAAAAATGTATTTGGAACTTCAAAAAAGCACTTCATTCTCTTTTATATCCCTTGTGGATTTTCTCAGCAGTAGTATAATGTGAATTACTTTCTGGAATTTCTAAATCATTTTGTCATTTTATGATTATGTACTGAGATTATTGCTGACTCGGATGAGGGGGGAAATCACAGATATTTCCTCTTGTCTATATTAAGGCCCATTAGAAGTGTAACCATTGAAAGTTTGTCAATATTGTATTAACATTTTAAATATCAAGAAACAACCACACAAATTATTAATTAGAATTATGGAGCTTCATCTTATGATGGTGCTAATTAATCCAAAAACTCTCCCTGTTGTACTATACACATTGTAAATTACCTTCTATTTTTTAGTACATGGGACAGTGTGAGACTCAAATAATCCATTTTTTGTCTGAGTAATTTTTACAGTTTGAAAATACTTGTGTGTAGCATTTGTTAGGCATTATTCAACCACACATTGCACATTGACATTTCCAGTGCTGCCCACCAAACTGACCAACCCTGGCAGATAACAAGATGGTGTCAGTCTGCCTCTTGCTGTCCGTAGAACGGCAGAGGAATTTGAACCAGACACCTCCGGCTCCTCAGTACAGGAAGGAAAGATAATCCCTCCCCTGTCTGCTGAAGGAGAATCACTGTCAGTCATGTGTGACATTACCACTGGAAATCCAAACTAACTGTTGGGAGGACACTGCTCATTGCTAGAATGTATAGTAGGTTAAAAATGTTAAGATAACGCCTGTGAGTTATATAAAGAAAAAGTTGCTATGATGCCACAGTTTTCTATTTTGTGATTAACAGGAAGCAGATGCAGACAGCATGGATCTCATTACACAATGTTTCAACTGTTTACTGTTCTGGAAAAGCATTTTGCATGACTGTCAGAATATTTAGTGACAAACAAAGAAAACCAGTTTCAAGCCAATGGTGTGTCTTAGTTAAAATGTTTTAAAACCCTACTTGGCAGGTATAGAGTCCCATCTTTTTTCCTTTTTTTGTACTTTTTTAAAACTACTTTTTTTTCAGAACTTTGTTCTCTGAAAGTGTTGCAGTCAATTGAAAGGCTATTCAATCCTTATAATTGTGTAACTTAGTCCCAGAATGATGACTTTCGGATGGTGGTGCTTGTAACCAACGACCTTTGCTGGTTACACACTTCCCAATAATCTCTGTTACTGCTTAACTTGTTACTGTGTAGAAGTGATTACAAAAGGAACATGTTATGTTATGGCTCTTCAAGCCGCAAATGGATGAATCACATTCCAGATCATTCTATTCTCTTCCAAACAGAAATCCCAGAGCGTTTATCACCTTGTTATTGCCCTGAAATATTATTTCACCCTTTTAGAAAGAAAGAAAAACAAAGAGGAGATCTTCAGTGTTTTTCATATATAACTCAACATCCAGGCTGCACTGATTGATAGTCGATGAGCTGACCGAATGCGAATCGCAGAAGTCAGTTTAAATTAATGGACACGTGCCAACTGGGACACTTCTGTGTGCAGGCATGAGTGAGGTAAGCAACAGTTTATATGACAGGCTAATTCTCAGATCCAGTGATTTCACAGATTAAGCAGTTGGATAAATAGCACCTTATTCTTCCTACCGTTGCATTGTACACGCAGGGTTTGCATCAGTACCATATAATAAGACTATCAACAGTCATGAGTCTTAACTGGAAGTTTTTCATGTCAAAACAAGGAGGCTACGGCTCCCAAGAATGAGCTGGCCAAAATAAACTCTTTACTGGCCGCATTTTTTTATGCATGGTTTTAAGCAGATTATTGAAGAGATTTCCGTCCTCAGCCTTCCACTCATTACTATTACAAGCTGCTTTTCAACAGCTGTATATATTTCATCCTTGGATGAAGACAAACCTATAGCTGCCCTTGTTCCATGGACAACCTGTGCAGATTAAACTCTTAAGTAAAAACGAAACTGCTATAGGCTAATCATCATTGTTCTCACCAATGTAGTTATGAAGAGATGTCCTTAAATGAAAATGGGAAAGTTATACCAAAGATTTAGACAAATGTAGTCAAAAAGTAAATCACAGTTAATGATTGAGCATTGTACCTTAACCAAGTGAGGACTAACATGCAGAACAATCCCCCCCCCCCCCCCCCTTTTTTTTTCCACTACACATTACTCTCTGGTTGTTGTATGTGACTTGATGGAAAAGTGTCAATCTGTTACTCAGTGTATGATTTAGGCAGACTGCAGTTAGATTTTATAAAACTTTTTGAAGACCGATTTAGTTTTACTGTGATGCTAATTAGCTTTTTGTTTGTGAACACTTATAACCTTGGGAACTGGATAAGGACATAAATGTGTAAACATTTTTCTAATTTCCTGTCTGTCAATGAAATATTCTTGAGTTGGCAGAAAAAGGCTGCTGTAAATTATTTTGATCCCGTACAAAACAAACATGTTCTCTTGGATTCCTTGAATTATGGAGGGATTAATGAGACTTGTTATGGCTTGAAAATAAAAGACCGTTTTTTTTTTTAGCGTTGAAGCTGAAGTGAATATTATCTTTGGATGTCGGCCATATGAGAAATTTGAGATGTCAATAAGAAGGACAGCAACATGAATTACTGTCCTGATAATTTTATTTATTTATTTTGCCTGCTGGGAGTTGACTTGCATGCAAACTGTCACATCAATGGCAAAAGGAAAACAATCAAGGAAGTCTTATTTGTTTGATAAACATGATTGAATACAAACATGCACATATTGGAACATTTAAAATTATCATTTTCTGCAAGTGGCTAATATTTATTCTATAGCAATACATCCCTGAAATGTATCTAGTTTGTTTTAAATGTACATTCTATTAACCAAAATGTATGCTTTAAGAAATCTGACACTAGAGTACAGGAATCAGATGAAACAAGCAAAGACGAGTTCAATCACCTGTGAAAATAGAGACCCAGATAACACCAATTGTTTCTGGAGTATTGGGGAAGAATCAAGTTTGATTCCAATTTGGTTGTGATGAGTGTTCTACAAACATTCTAGGAGAGCATGTTATTGTTTAAGATGAGTTCAAAGACAAATGTTCCAGGCATATCATATACAAATTTACTGGGAACATCCCTAATTGTTATGACAGAAGTGTTAAAACTGTGGATTGCACAGGTGAAGGAAGAAAAACTAATTTTAGCATAACTAAAATTTATTTCCCAAATCTAATTTTTTGACATGGAAAAGTGTTTCAGGGAGCTACATTTTCTGATTTTTAAAATATACGCATTTCATTAACCAAATTGGTCTGGATGAAGCCGGTGTCTAAGCTGGTGAAAAGCCAGCAGTCATGACTAAGATTTTGTCCAGAGCATGTGTGATAGAGAGATTGGAGTCTCAGTCGTAGTCTAGGCATACCTTTTTTTTTGCGGTCAGGAAAAGGATGCACCAGCCCAAATCAAGAGTGCAACAACAACATATTCTGAGGCTGTTCCTGCAATGTTCCTTGTGACTAAAAAAAAGTTCAAGGTACAGCCAGAAAACTACATACAGTAGTTAGACACTCATTCATTCTATCTTTCCAAACATATTCCAACAATACTCATGGAACCAAAAAACATATGCTGGGGAAGACCATCTATATCCATTCTTTTCCTTTATTTATGTAGGTTGGGGTGGCGGGGGGCAGTTAAATAGATTCTTACTTTCAGGACTAATTTAACCTCTTCTGTATTCCCCTCTTTTTTAACACAAGCCTGAATATTATATAACCAAAATAGTGGTAACTACAGTATATTTGAACCGTTTTCACTACAGGCATAATCCTGCCCACTTGTGAAAGATAACCCTTGGGAGTTTATTTTCCAAGAGTCAGAATTACTCAAAGTATTTCTGAAACACAGTAGAAGTGGAAGTTTGTTTTCCTCACCTAAAAGATTATTATTATTATTATTATGTTTTATATTATAAATACAGATGCTTGTGAATGTGCCTGGTGGACATGGAGCCACAGCCACAACACTCGACAAATCCTGATTCAAATTTGAATTTCACCTCTAGTAGTAGCAGGTCTGGAAGATTGTAGAAAAATCATTGATTGTCAATTTTACTGCAAAAAAACTGAGTGAATGCAAATAAACCCACTCCAGCCTGAACACGAGCCAGTGCGACTTAAGGGGTTAACCAGCGCAACAAAGGCAATTAAAACACAAGTTCAATATATTAAACCACAAACGAAGACAAGACTGAACTAATGATACTATGTAAAATGAATAATAATGTTTCATGGGGAAAGAGAAATTAATCATAATGGAATAGAAAGGGGTTTCGGTACCAGCAGCGTGATTACAACCGGTGAAATATGGCATGTAGTTAATTTCCTGGATTCATGTCATTAAAAATGGCCTGCAAACTGAGAGGTGAGCGCACCAATATACAAGCCATTCTATAATGAGTTTCAGCCATTATCAGGAGCCCACATGCTCGGAAGTTGGAACAGAGAAGCTTACTAAACACCGGCAAGTGTCAGAGGTGTTAAACTCCTCTCACGTCTTCCAGGACGTGAACCTGAGAGAAACGTGACCTTGAAACAATAAAGCAGAGCAGCATGGGTATCGGAGGTGTGGAATGCAGTGCGCGAGCGTGCGAGGGGCTTCGGACATGAGGAATGTAAGGATGCTGTGTCTGTCTGACAGCAGGTGCAGGTCAGTGGGATGATTTATTCACTGAAGGTGTGTGATGTACCCACGCTGAATCCAAAGCTCCAGGCAGGCCAGGAGCCAAGACTGCAATGTAGTTTGGGGTCTTAATGTCTAATTTGAAGTAAAATATTCCACACACAAATTTTATTAAATTGTTTTCACTTTTTTAATTTTTTTTATTTTCAAATGTACAAGCACTCATACACATAATAGGAGATAAACGCACATACAGATACTTTTGCAACTTATGGCTATTATATCCGTGCACAAATGGGGTTATTGGAGCCTGTTTTGATTGAATGCCACATGCCTCGACTCTCCACGGAGGCCGGGCAGGTCCGCAGAGTGCTGGTAAATAGAAAATTTTTTATGTCCCGGCTTCTGCGGTTTCCACGCATGCCACCGCGACCGTTGCGTACGAAACTGACGGGGGAAGGAAAACAACTGCCACCGGACACTTTGTTCCCCTGCTTTGTTTGGATGTCAAAAAGGACCAACGTTTTTTCATAAATGCCCTCTTTCCCTTGCAACTGTATGCGTTTGTCTGCTGAGGCTTTAAATTAAATTTAAAAAGTGTTCCAGATATATTTTAATTAAACATGACACCTTCAGAGAGAGGATAACATTGTCACGTGTTCTCAAATTAAAACAAGGATTTTAGCAATAGATGCTATGAATGCGATCGATTCTTGCATCCTGACTTTTACTCAAACATTGCATTGTCTTGTTTCTAAAGGACATACAGGTAATCAGGGTTAATTAACATGTGGAAATTGCACCAAGGGGGTGACCAGTGTGTGTGGGGAGGGTGGGGGTGGATTGTGATTGGCAAGCTAGCTTTGTAAAAACTACTGAATTTAACCAGCTTAAAGTAACAGGTTTTTTGTCCATTATTTAGTTCATCCATTAACTTGTTTTTTAGTGAGAACTAATCCAAAACAATTGAATTTTAAGTTTAAAATTACGTCCAAATTTATTATAAAGTATGTCTTCACATGCATTGTAATATGAGAGAGGTTTCCAAAATATTTATTAGAAATATACAAATGTCATTGTCACTTACAATATAATAATCAGTAGATTTTGTTTTGGTTTTCATTGTCCTTTTTAACAATCTTGCCCAGAAAAATGTGACCAAAGCAAATATTAGCTGATCCAGCAGTGATTTGCTGATTTTTTTTTTTTAATTTATTTTTATTTTATGTATTTCTTTATTTTATTTTAATTGGCTGTGACATTTCACTAATCACAGTAGTGCTTCTTGCTACTAGTTTTGCATGGAGGATTCTTTCTTCTGACATTCACCTTGATGTTTTACATGTTTTGGCACCGTGGAGTTCACTGAACGGTAAGCGAGACCATTGGCCACTAGCCCAACCAATGGCTGAGCAGTCTCAAGTTCATGTTTCCAGTATGTCATCATAGATTAAAACAGTGCTTTGGTCTTATGAAACGATCGCTCACATGCCCATCTGCTCTGTTCCCTCCACCCCTTTTCCCAGGATGCATCACATACCATACTCATTCCACAAAAGACCTTTTCCTAGACTCCTTCGAGCTGCTGTGTGCTGTCATTTCGATTTAAAATCAGATTTAAAAACCCCTCTCTTTATATGCAGCCTGTACCCAATCTCTGAAATTGAAAGACATTACTTTGGGGGAAATTATTGGAATCAATGTATCACACAAGATTAATTTATTTAAAAATATATATATATATTATTAATTATATGTATTATTATTGTTTTTTTTTATTTTTAGGAAGAATTTCTGTTTTTCAGATTGCTAGTATATCAGCACAGTGAGCACTTTAAAACACGTACCGCCTTGGCACATTATAATATGAGCGTACATGCCTTGTAATGTGAACTTGCATACTTACGTACATACAATGCTCACACCAACTGAGAATTATAGAAGCAGTGATTAATGTAATTCCCATATGCACACACGAACTGTAAAATCATGAGTGATGTTAGTAGAAGAGAGGGTACAATATAGTCAATGTACTCAAAGTCCATAATTTTAAAGCTGTTGAATTGCTTTTAAACTTAAATTGGATACTATTTTAAATACTGGATACTATGGTGTGAAGTAGAGACTTTTTTTGCTATAATTAAAAGGTTTTTCCAATTACTTTTGCTTCTAAACATTGTGATTGGGGCATGCATACATTCGCTTAATTCAGCGAATCCATTCTGCCCTGCACTGAATTCAAACAAGTGAAATTAAAAAAAAAAAAAAAAAAAAAAAAGAACAAATGTGCAGTGTGGCACACGGCCAATAAATAAGCGAGCCGTGGTACACTTGAAACGGAGTCGTTTACGTCACCTCGTCCGTCGTGTTCATTCACCGGCCGCGTCAAAAAAGCGTGGCCATTTTAAATTCAGCTTGGCATTGTGCGTGGGCAAGCAAACTGGCTGTTTTGGGTAGCAGTGCGTTCCCAGCCCACAACTCCTCTCTGACTGACTGTTTTTTTTAAATTTTATTTTTTTATTTTTATTTTTTTTTGAAAAACAAGAAACTAATTTCCACAGAGCCATGTCGTGTGACCCGTGACTCGCTCTTAGGCCCAATCACGAGGCAGCAAAAGCCACGGCCTTTCGTTGCCTCTTGAGAGGCTTAATGGCTCTGCCCTTACCAGTGCTGAGTACTGGTCCTTAAGAGCAGCCTTTCAACTTAATGTTGCATAAAACGTGGCATAAAATCTGAACTTTTTGTTATGTTCCTTTTAAATTAATTCTCCAGCAGTAGCTGTAGCAGTAGCTAGAGTTGAATAGTTCTAATATTTGACCTCCTCCTGCCACTCTCCTACACTATCTAAGACTCGTATCTGAATGCATTCAGTTTCTGCCTAAATATTATCTGGACATCCAAACACCACCAAAATATACGGATTATTCAGTATCCATTTCTCACTTCCTTCTCATGGTAGAATATAGTCTCCCTTAGTCTGCAGAAAGAGTGATTTGAATATTTGAGGCAAGAAATTCCCAGCAGGGTTGGGGTAGACACTACAGTATCAAGCATAAAACTCTTACCATCTCAGACCTAGGAGTCCTTATATTGGTTCAACTGAGGCTGAAGTCCATTTAATCAAGCAAGTGATCACCTTGCTTAAAATTCCAGCTAAAACCAGCCTAGGTTCAAGCTGGTTTAAGATGCATTTTCCACACAGTCAACCAGCTGTTCACCAGCTGACCAGCCTATATAGTGAGCTAATCCACCAATTGACCCCAGCTTCGTTCAGCTACAGACCAGTTTTGACCTGCCACAGACCAGCTAAAAGTATGTAGAATTGCGTAGAATCCCAGCTGGGATTTTCAGCAGGTCAAGGAGAAAAGCAGGCTCCTGTGTTGGGGCAGTCCAGGAGCAGGACGGAGCAGGCTTTCTTTAGGGGTGCTGGGGGTGAATTTGAGCAATGAGGATTCCCTTGGCACAGCTTGGAGTCCATGAATCGCTGCTACGTTACATTCTAAATCAAGATGAGGGTGAATCAAAGACTGAATAGAGAAATTAGTGCCGGCCATTTGTATTTATTTCTAGACAGAGGTTGACTCAATTAAATAACCAAGATTTGGAAATGGAAAAAAAACCCCCACAAATCTCTCCCATTGACCCACAGCCAGCACTTTCTACCACATGGCTTGGGCATGTCTGTTGGAGACCTATTTAGGGGGTCTACAACCTTGCTCCTGGAGGAGCTGCAGGGTTGCTTTTCATTAGCAACCAGTTCAGGTCCAATAAACCAGGTGAGCAGTATTTCAATGAAACCATTTCATTGACTGCTTTAACTGACCAATTAGCTCAGAGCTGAGTTTAAAAAATGAAAACAGCATTCTTCAGGACCAGGGCTGCAGTCCCCTGTTCTCAAGCTTTATGTCCTATTGCTAAAGTAGCATATTTACTCGAGAGTTGTAGGAACATATAAAGGTGTGATTCCATGGGTAATTTGGGCATATTACTGTTGTTTTTACACTTAACTTTTATGCATTTTGAATGAACAGTTGTTGCTCTGAACAATGAAACTGTGCTTGACACTGTCTGACTGTTATTCTTTTCAAAATATGTAGTCTCACCTTGTTTTGGAATTTCTTTTGTTAGACTGATAATGGTGCATAATTGGATTTTTGTCCTCATGTTCCCATAGCAGTATCTTTATATCAGATCAAGGCAATGAATGAAATATTTGTCTGCCACATCAATCATATACCACCCTTTGACCATTTATTGGTACCAACCACAACACTTTTTGAAATTTTTTTCCCCCTCATTTCTCCCTTCTTGAAAAACCAATTGTGTCTCCTGTCACCACTAACCACCTGTATCCAAAACGTGTAAACTACAGCTCAATCCTCTCAAATTCCCGCAGGCCATTACCTATTTACCATGGTTTTGACATGATCGTATATCAGGAGGCTTCCCCACAGGTGGTTGGGAAAATTAGGCCAGAACTGGCATTTTATAGAGCCCACCAATCATTATATTATGTGGCTGTGTCACTCCAGCTAAATTGTGTGTCCCCTACCAGCTCATAGATCTGCGTACCCTTCCAGTTGATCTAAAGATCAGCAGATCTTTGGTGTGCAGCGAAGCAATATCAATAAAAAAGGAGGGTCACTGTTGCTATTTGATCCGTATTAATAGGTACTTCTCACAGACGAGGCGGAAATGCTACATAAATGAGAATTCCTCATCGATACCGTCTCGGCTAAGTCTAAGACTACAGAAACAGGGACGTACTGGCTGCAGGAATCCGGAGATGAGAGATGTTCTCCCCAAAGTCACGGTTACAGTTTTGCTTCCAAATTTCCGCGTTTGCCAAAAATGAGTAAACGAAGGAGTAACCCTGGAGGGAAATGCTCACAGGGAAGGCTGGTGAGAACAGTTATTTGCATACATTCTCCCAGCAACCTAACAGGAGCAAAGAATGCCAAAATGCCTTTTGTGGAAATAATAAGAATTTCAGGCCCCACTGGTACGTTACCTTGAGCCAAAATGGGCACTACAAACAGTCTCAGACTGTTTATGTTCCCATAATTATTTAGACAAACTCATTGCCAGGCACTTTTGCTAAAAGCTCTTTAATTTAGTCTAGAATAACACCTGCAGGTCATTCTACATGTCACCAGAACTGCATTGTTCTGAGATTTTCAGGTTATGGTTTCCAAAACAAATACTTAAAGTGGGAGACTGTA
The DNA here is from genome assembly GCF_013347855.1 of Anguilla anguilla. Lineage (NCBI taxonomy): Eukaryota > Metazoa > Chordata > Actinopteri > Anguilliformes > Anguillidae > Anguilla > Anguilla anguilla. The sequence goes on from NC_049217.1 coordinate 14,352,830, forward strand.
ATGCGCTCAGCAATTGTCTTTTTTTGAAAGTAGATTGCCTGGTCCTGGTTCCTGATTGGTGAAACAGCTTTCTCTGTTAATATTCATTATGCATTCCTTATCACAGCTAAATAAATTAATACCATTGCACTTTCTGCTAACATGATATGCTAGATTCTGAAACTTTGTATGCAGTAAGCTGTAATTTGAACTTAGCATCTCATTACTTAACGCCTCATTGGCTTGTCCAGTTTTTAAAATGGACTTTCTGTTGCTTCACTTACTGGTGAATTAAATGGTGCTTAATGAATGAATGAATGACAATGAGAATAAGATTCTATTGGATGCCCGCTAAGTTCAGAAGCAGAACTAACCTTGTTATGACTCTCCTTGATTGTGGAAGGATGTGCCTCATAGTCTATGTAAGTGTCATATGTAAAATAGTCTTGTACTTTTTTGAACTCTTAAGTACATCTAGCATTAGATCAGTTTAATGAAAACTAATAAGGAATGTGAATCCATGTTGTATCATGAATATTACAGCTTTGCTTTGTGCTTAGCTTCCCCTCATCGTCATGCCGATATCCACGAAGGAACACAGCTTCTCATTCCACATCAATTTAGCGCGATGTCTGGAAAGTGTCAGTGCAGTGCTGTGGGTTCAATGTTAGCGTGCTAAATGCCAAATTAAATGGTCTATCGCATGCTTTCATGTACAATAGCATTTTGTTCAACCTGCATCTGTACTGAGCCATTAATTTATTCTATATGGCCACTTGTCATACATGCTATACAAATGTAATTGAAGGACTGTATGACACACACTGTATAAACGCAGCCTTACATAATGTTTCACAGACAATGCGAGTTATTCAACACGCCAGATGGCTAATTATCATGTTAGCGCTGGTGAGGAGCGGGAGAGCCAAGATGCATGCGAGAGTTAACCTTATAGTAAAGCGTTGGGTGTTAAAAATTTCAGCAGTAAGCTGTCATGTCAGCTTTCTAAATCACACCTTTCAAAAACTGGAACGCTGCGTTCTTGGATAGCCTTTGTGAGAGAAAGACGCAGGGGCTTTCTGCAGTCATTACATGAATATTCTCTCTCCGCTATTATGCGCTATTATTGGCACCTCGCACAAAAAAACCCACCACAATGCTTTGAAAACTTGAAATTCAAAAAGTTCCGTGAGGGGGGGTCGGGTGGGGGGGTTACCAGTTGTCATCAGTAAGAGAGACATTTATATACGGTGATATTGTGTGCAGTGTATAATGGAAAACGGACACGGGCTAAGTGTATGCGTTTGATATGGAGTGATCCATGCACAGGTATAAGTAATGCTACTTATGATAAATAATACAAAATAAAAAATAAATAAAAAAAATAAATAAAATAGGGGAAATGTGCACATTTTGTCTGCTTGTAACAAATGTTCTGTGAGAATGGCAAATAAAATCTTTAATAATTCAACAGCTGTTGAAAATAAATAAATGTGTTTTTTTTTCTCTCGCTAAATTAACTATGGATAGGGTTTAAGAAATCAATGCTCCCACCATCTGGAAAGTTTGTTCTTAATGAAAAGTTTTGAACCCCAATAGAATCAATAAAATCACCATTCATCTCCAGGGTTTCTTTTAAAAAATTCATTTATTTGCTTGGTATACACTGGCCAAAAAAGAGACTGATCCCAGTTATGTAATATAAGCACATTTATTGTTGAAAGTAAACTTGAGATTACATTGTTTTTAAGTTAACTTTTAACAAGTCTGTAACTGGCCTAATTTATTTACTACTTGTAAAATTTATTACATTTTCCTGTCACTCTACTGTATCTGAAGACTTGCAGGGGGGAAGGCTGCTTCTCCACATTCAGTAACTCTTGTTCTTCTCCACGCTGCTTCCTGTTAAAAATGACCTCTTTCCAAATAAGGAAATAGTTATGGCTTTATGCTGCTGTCCTCTAATTTTGAACAATTACAGCCCATTAAGGAAAGTGCGAAATGATTGTCATTCTCTCTGGGCCTCTTCATTTTCTTCCGGAAGGGGGTGATTGTGCTCCTAAAGGCCTGATTACAGATAAATGCAGCTCCTTGAACCCCTGCACCTTCTTTAATGTACGAAGCCATTGACATTATTAGCATTATTTCTCTTTAGTCTGGGTTTTCAAAATCAAGATTGACTTTTCCCCTCTCGCCATTGACTGATATGAATGTGGGTGTGACGTGAGGTCATTTCAATGTATAAAACTCAGAACTTCTCTTACCCTACGCTGCGATATATATGTCAAAGAAACAGACTTTCTTTTGAATGTGAGGAATGCATTTCACTGAAGTGCACCTTTAGAAATCAATCTAAAAACATCAGTCTGTGTCGACAAGTCCTGCAATATCAATGAGATTGTTGTCTGTGATAAAATGATGCACTGTTGAAACTAGCAGTAAGGAAGCAAGGCGTGAAATATTTCAATTACACATTACAAAATTGTGTGTATAAAGAAGACTACTTTCCAACCGACACAAAAATTACCAGTATGGTGACTGAATGCTGTGCTATGCCAGCTTCAAACATACCCCAAACACACCCAAATCTTACAGCAAATATAACATACACCATAAAGCAAACATTTACAGGATACCTTAGATAAGAGTATCTGTTCAGCAAATAATAATGAATTTGCATTTATATATACTGTAGTACTTGAAGCAGATTGAGCACCAAACCAAAAATGCACTCTCGTATTCATTAAAATATTTAATCTAAATATGTGAATTTTCCAGACTGAACTAATATTTTGTTATCTGTTGTGGGCTATGTAACCTTTGGGTAGGATGCTGTGTGTTATAATAATTATTGAAGCACGCACAAATTTGGCTAGCTAAATAGCTTGCATGATTGGATAAATTCAAATTTTCCGCCATCTCCACTTTTGAAAGTTTGTATAGTATCAAATTCTGTGGGCTGGTTTTGTAATCTCTGTGGGCATGGGGATGATGATTTCACCCAGAAATGTGGAAGGACTTCCGCAGTAGGATACGTTTATCTTCCGCCGGGAGGAGATGAGGAGTCGAGTTTGAAGCCGTTTCGCACATCATCTCCAAGGAAAGGAGGACACAATGATTGGTGATTGGAGGAAGAGGGGACAAGGTGGTAGTGGAGGAAAGGATGATGCATTTGTCAAGTATTGGGATGCAGCCAGAGCAATTCAATTAAGTCCCATGGCAGCAAAAGTAACCTGCCAGACATTGGGTTAACAGGGCACCCTTGAATAATATCCTCTACAATTAAAGACTTATGGGGGGAAAAGGTCCCTTTCAAAATCCTAATGATTGGTTAACCTCCATATTGCCCTCTGGTTTGTGCTAACAGCTTTGTGTGTGTTTAAGCTACTTAATATAGCAAAAGAGGGAAGGAATGTGTCAACATCTGTACAGCAAATTGCTAATTTTATTAATTAATCAGATGAATTACCATGGCAACAATTGGGCCAAAAGTGAAATATTTGGATAATAAAAAAAATAGCATCTTCTGTCAAGAATTGGCACCAGTGGAGAGTCATGTTTGACTTCCCGTACCTCTGCAATGTGGCCCTAATTTATGAGCAAATTTAAAATAAAAAATAAAAAATAAAAAAAAAACTGCTGTGGGATAATGGATTTCATTCAGCTCATTAATTACATGCCGATTAAGTGCAGTCCTTGAGGCAGTTTTTTTTTTGCCCCCCCCCCCCCCCCCCCCCCCCTTATTGCAAATGTGGACATCTTATTGTGAGCTGAAATCCCTTTGCTGAGTCACCTTTCAGTATACCAAGGGAATGTTGATGCGTCATGCTGCATGAATTCATTCTGTGTGGGGTTGGGGGGGGAGGAAAGGAGAGGGGGGAGAGTGTGAGAGAGGAGGAGGAGGTGGCCAAAGGGAGAAGGACATAAAGATGAGAGGGAGAGGAGAGGAAGACTGGTGGGGATGAGGGAAGGAAAGGGAGATACAAGATGCTTCAGACAAGTAACTGATAGCATTTTTATTGTAAAAGATGATATTGGCTCGAGAAATTTAAACACTCCTGTTTAAATTGCATGACATTACTTGGATTTGGATTATTCTTAATCCAAGAAGTTTTACTTATATCATTATGTACAGTAAATACTCAATATTAGCAATGTTATTAGCTGCTAAAGTTTTCAACAAATAGGAATGCTTAATAATTCTATAGATACTCAAGTTAATGCTGATTTACTTCTGTAATTATCTGTACAAAGAAACAAACATGCTACAAAAACTGACAGTTCCATTACTTGCATAATTTGAATATTTTGTTCAAATCACCTTAACTAACATGGACATGTTTCTGACAACCAAATGCATAATCTTAAGTCTGTTTATTTTTTCTTTATATTTTATCTGTTGTTTTCTGTGTTTCATTCTTATGTATTGTATGTTTCTGCTTGGCAGATGCCTTCGCCACAGAGAGATGGAACCTTCCTGGTAAAATAAAGAATAAATAAATAGGGCACATCAGTCACTTTGGAAAAGGAGGTCTCGTAATTAATGGCCACTATATAAAATATAAAAACCAGTACTATACATTACAATATGTACAAATACCATTATTTTTCTCCAGTGGCAAAGTGAAGCTTTATGTCCTTGCTATAATATGCTGTCAGGTACTGACAAATACAGTGTGGACCAATGAAAGGACATCATACTCAATAATTAAGCACCGCCAAGCTCCACTGACTCTGGGGCTTTGATAATTAAGCTTCAGTCTCCCAGAGATGAAGATCAGCTGTTAAAAGAATCCAAAAATAAAACCGCAGTCCTGCCAGAGACAGACTACTGTTGTGCCGATTTTCAAAACCCTGGTGGACTGACGGCCGACTCCAGCAGGGGGTCTACTGGGTGCTCGTATGGCGAACAAGGGCAATCTATATGTGAGGCATCAGCAAATTTCTCCTTCCAACAAAGTGACCACAAACTCCAGTCCGCTCATTTGGCTAAAGGACCATAATCTGAGCAGCAGGGACATAAAGCATGCCCAGTTACCCTTTGAAGTTTGATTTCAAACCAGCTCCATATTCAGTTCATTTTTTAAAAATCCATTGCGCTTGATTCAATTATTCTGGTATCCTTGCTCCTTTAACGGACAGGGATTAAGATAACGTAAAGCCTTTATTACTTATGTTCCGAGATAAGAGCGGCTTCAAATTTACATGTGCAATTAAAACCGATTGGATTGGCTTTCTGTAGAATGTGGTTAGAATTCCAAGAACATTTTACAGCGGATCGTTTCAATTGTCTGTGTTAAATACGCAGAATGTCAATGATAATTAGACTAATTCTAGTCGTTGAAACACCTGGACAAGCAGCATCTTCTGTTCTTAAGGGCTGGCAGTCCACAAAGGGTGCTAGGTTTAAAAGGCCTAGACTGAAATATTAAGCCTAATCCTGGACCCATCACTGATCCCCGTAGTTTGTCACACCTACTGATTTTAAGATGAGACATGGTATTCCTCTTTTGTACATGAATGTGAAAAGTCACACGTATATTGGGTCTTATAAACATCTGGGTCCATCCTGCTGATCTCAATGTGCTGGTCTGGTCTGAATCCTGGCTTAAATTGATCCCCAATAGCGGCATTAATATAGGCTGTTATAATGTCTTTAGATCAGAGGTGGAGGTGGAGTTGCTATGTATATGCTAACTGGCCAAAAATATGTGGACGCCCCTTCTAATTAGTGGGTTTGGCTACTTCAGTCACACCCATTGCTAACGGGTGCATGAAATCAGATGCCATGCAATCTCCATTGACAAACATTGGCATTTGAATGGTTCGTACTGAAGAGCTCTGTGACTTTCAATGTGGCACTGTCATAGGATTCACTGTTATTGTGAAGTGGAAACAACTAGTAGCAGCAACAGCTCAGCCGCAAAGCGGTAGGACACACAAGCTCACACCACTGAGTGCTAAAGCACGTAAAAATCAACTGTCCTTGGTTGCAACACTCACGACTGAGTTCCAGACTGCCTCTGGAAGCAACGTCAGCACAAGTACTGCTTATGAGGAGCTTCATGAAATGGGTTTCCATGGCCGAGCAGCTGTACACACCATGCACAAGGTCACTACACATAAGATCACCATGGCGCAATCACCATGGCCGATCGTTGGCTGGAGTAGTGTATAGCACACCAGAGCAGTGGAAACAGATCCTCTGGATTCATGAATAATGCTTCACTATCTTGCAGTCTGGTGGACAAATCTGGGTTTGGCGAATGCCAGGAGAATGCTACCTGCCTGAATGCAGTGCCAACTGTAAAGTTTGGTGGAGGAAGAAAATGATCTGGTGCTCTTTTTCATGGTTTGGGCTAGGCCCCTTAGTTCCAGTGAAGGGAAATCTTAATGCTACAGCATACAATGACATTCTAGAGAACTGTGTGCTTCCAACCATGTGGCAACAGTTTGGGGAAGGCCCTTTCCTGTTTCAGCATGACAATGCCCCCATGCACAAAGTGACGTCCGTAAAGAAATGGTTTGCCGAGTTTGGTGTGGGAGAACTTGGCCCTGACCTTTACCCCATCAAATACCTTTGGGATGATTGGAATGCTGACTGCAAGTCAGACCTTATCGACCAATATCAGTGCCCAACCTCACTAATGCTTTTGTGGAAAAATGGAAGCGAATCCCTGCAACCATGTTCCAAAATCTAGTGAACAGCTTTCTTGGAAGAGTTGAGGCTGTTGAAGTGGATCAGCTCAATACTAATCCCCATGGTTTTTGAATGAGATGTTCAACAAGCACATATGAGTGGGATGTTCGGGTGTCTGCATACTTTTGACCATGTAGCGTATGTAAAATCTAAATTTAATGCTATGCTGATAAAAATCTGTCAATACCAAAGCAGCCGAGTTTATTGCTGTTAAAATTAATCAAAGTAATTCACATTTGTGTTAAGCTGTATATCTGTAAGACTCCTTCGGCTTCAAGAGATGTCATTTCATCCTTGTGTGATTTATTGGCTGAGTAATTGACAAAGTTTGTTTTTAATAGGTGACAGGTAACTCATGGTTCTAATCTCTTCAAATGCGTTTGCAACTCTCTGAAACTCACTCAACTTGTCAGTTTTTCCAATACGAAATTACCTGATACATCTACTCTTATTGATTTGATTCTTACCAACACACCTAAAAAAATACCAGGTGGTTTCTGGGAAACTCAGACATCAGTGACCATTGTGTCATAGCATCTGTCAGGAAAACTAACCTGACTAAAACCAAGCCCTGCTTTATTTTTAAGAAATTTAAGAACTTTTGTAAACAGGCATTTCTTCATCATGCACATGCATGTGACTTATTTAACTGATCTTATCCCAGCTGCTTATACTGCTTGTGATTATTTTTAATTACAGTTTTCAATAGTCACAGTACATTTGTTGTCTTTTATTAGTAACATTTTATTTATTTTATTTTTGGTCCATATGTCTATATCATGGCTTCTGTTCCATATATTTTTACTTTCATTTGTAATTATTTTACTTTTAACAGCTAAAACTACCATAGTAGCAGATCAAATCAATAATGTCGAGATGGAACTCAATCTACTGGCATTCTTGATTTGAAGAATGTCAAGTTCCAATATATTTATATTGTAAAAACATGAAATCATAGCCTGTGTACACAATACGCTGTAAAATTAAATTCATATATATTTAAATTTCTGCTGCCAATTTAAACTGCATTTACTGCCACATAATTCGGTCGCATTTAATTTGTGATTTATTTATGATTTATCATACCAATAAGAATTAGTGATTAAAACACTCATTATACCAATGGATAATCATTTAAACCAAATATCCACTGGTGTAATGCACGGGAACTGGCAGTATCTGCACTCTGCTTGCCTCTGCATCATCATGCAAATGGAGAGTGGATCCCTGGGTCCGACAGGAGGAAGCATCCCTTTAATTATCTGTAATCCAGTTTAAGCCTTGAATTAAATGCTTCTCTGTGGTGTGCTACATGCTGCAGCAAAGGCCTTTTCACAGTAACCTTTGTCTCTCTGGCCAGAGGGAATGATGCAAACCTTCGAAATTGACCACAACAGACCACTTGAGGGGTGTTGTGGGATTGAAATGAAGGTCTCGTTCTCTCGCTCTCTCTCTTTCCCTCCCTCCCGTGTCTGAAAGAGGAATGGATGAACAAAGTCAAGGTGCTGTTCAAGTTTTCCAAAGCAGATGGGCGGGGCCAGGAGGACACCCAGAAGGTCCTGGGGCTCCTGGGAGCCACAGGGCTGGGGGAGGGGGACAGGACAACCTTCGGTTGCTGAAGTTCTGGATGACAGGGCTGAGTAAGACCTACAAGAGCCACCTAATGACAGCATTCAGAGGAGGCGAGAGGACACTGAGTGAGTGAGACAGGAGGGGGAGCGGATGGACATGGGGTGGAGGCACATACCCTCAGGGGCACACAGGACAGAGAATGTCTGGAATGGGAGGATTGGGCCCCTGGGAGCATGGTCAAGCTGCAAAAGACACAGAAGAGCAGAAGAACCGGACGAAGCACTGGGATAAAGGGAGGAACGGATAATGCCCACAGCAACTTATTGGAAAGCCTTTATATATGCCCTGGTCTGTTCTTCTGTGATATTTACAGACAGCATCTACTGACCATGTAATGATGCTTTCTCTAACTTTCTATAAAGCGCTTTACACTGAATTTTCCTGTCCTGTTTTTTTTTTTTTTTTTTGTAGGAAACTATAGTATGTGTAACATCAAAGGGAAAATAACAGAATCTTGTTGAAAAGGGTAACTGTGAGGTATAATGTGTAATGCTAATGCTAAATAATGCTCACTGCATAGATACTTGAATTATTTAATAAAATAATTGAGGTGCTCTTTCTCTCTCCCTCTCTCTCTCTCTGACTGCAGATGTTGTGTTTACCGCAATAAGAGGTGTTATATAAGAATAACAAGGCTGTTTATGTATTTCTGGAGAAGCACAGACTCGCGTAAATGAGCATGTGTAGAAAAGTGTATTGTGACTTTTAAGGCCATGCTGAGGGCCTTCAATTTCTCATTTAAAGCCCGAGCCAGCAACCCTTTTCAATTTCAAAATGTTCTCTGTAATGTGGCACTCGTAAACAGACCAACCTGACGCACAGAGAAATGCACCAGAACTGCATTTCCATTACATATTACTTTAGCAATATGAGTTCACGGGTGTATCTTATGAATGATTCCAGCTTGAATATATTAAGGCATTTTGGAACAGTTCAACAGCATAGCAAACATGCACTTTTTAAGAATCCCTCCTTTCTATCAGTCTAAACAATATTCCTTCTGATAAGAGTTATTTCACAGCTGCCAAGTAGCATTGTTTCAGTTTTAATGCAATTTTTTACAAAGGTGATTTGTATCAGCTTTTTGTACCAGAATCAGCTCTCCTGAGCTATGTTGAGACACTATGGGGCATTCAGAATTTGTCCCATCCTCATGTGTATTCAACCTTATATCAGTCAGGACAGCTCACGTATTAAACTTTTTCCATGGATATGTAAATACATATGTTTTGATTGGCGGTGAATGGATCTGATTCAGGTATTAGGGTCATGCACGCTGGTGCATGCACTATCTAACAGGGACTACTATACATCTCCCCTACTAAACAGGAGGAATACCAGAAAACCCCCCCAGTATCTAGAAGCAGATACAAATAATAGGTGGTGCTGGGTGGTGGAGAGAGGGAAGTTCTGAGCAGTAGCAGTGAAGCATGCAAAAGCAGTGTAGGCCAGCAGCAGCACTGAGAGAACTGATTGCTGGTTTGAAAGGGTGCTCCATTGGTGACGTGTGCCTGCATTTGGATGGGTAAGAGAAGAGTATGCAATTGGTTGATTGTGGAAACGCGTGTGTATGGGGTGAATGGGGCTGATCGATTGGTCAGCTGAGATTTTTGAGTTTCCTGACAACTTGCTTTGCGTATTCCATGCGTGCTATTTGTTTTGCTCTTGTTGCCATCACTGAATCTAATTTTAGTACATTGAGTGGCAACTGCTTTATGAAATTTTCTGTACAAATAAAGTTTGATTGATTGAACACTTGTCATAAAGGAGAACGAAAGTGTATTTAAACCTGTCCATTTTTATAGAGAATACAGCTGTCGTTTCATTTGGATTCCCCCCAATGCCTGCAGGCTCATTTATAAACACAAACCTGCAATCTTTCTCAAATGTATTCTCACGTACCCACAAATTTTAAATATATATTTAATATAAATATAAATATCTTTTTGAACGGGTTTCAGTTTTGATAGATTACAAATTGCCCAAACATGGTACGCGCACAAACACACTTTAGTTTCACAGTCACAGATCATATTTGGGAGAAACAGATGCTGCCCCAGAATCCCCAGAGCCAGCAAGCTCAAAAACAATAACAACAGAGTACATTACACAGAAACATGGTACAAATATTCCTGACACTCAGGTCCTTGAGCACAATTACATTTTAATGAGTTACTGGGGAACTAGTCCAGACATGACAAAACTATTGACAAAAACTATTGATTTATACCAACCCAAGTTGTGATATGGAATAGCCTATTTATTTTGACATTATTGCATTATGCTGTTCTGGAAAATTTAAAACATTAATTTCATTCATATAAATAGGTTAAATTATTATTTTATTTTAGGCAATACAGGTAAGACCATACAAATTATTAGTCTTCCTTGAAAGTCAAGAGCATACTGTTTATTTACACATGTTGACCTGTATTCAGTCGACGCTTGCCTTACAGTTCAAGGCAAGCCTTGTACTTTTTCTTCGCAAACTCAGTTTGACAAGTTGTTGTGATTGCTCCACTCGCCAAACTCTGTTTGTGAATTAGAAATACTTCTTGCTTGTTAGTCGAGGTCAAGGATGAAATTTGTTGATTTGAATTTCAACCTTTTTTTTAGTTTGCACATCAAAGATCCTTTAAAGGTTTGAGATTTTTCTTTTTCAGAAAAATATTGTTTATCTGGAAAAAAATGTCATTACTAACAAGCTGACAAGATTTAATTCTCATGAAACTAGCTTGTTCCATCTCACTGCAGTGCTTTTAATAAACCATAACAAAATGGTTCTACTTGTCTCCGCGAAGGCAGGAACATTTTCGCAAATGTTTATTTCATGCCTTTCTTTCCTTTTTCTCCCGGCCTGGAATGCTAAATCATGTTTCGGTGCTCATCGCTGCCTCGGTTCCTCATTCAGGCGCGCGCTTTCCGAGGCACGTGATGTCACCTGCCGCAATCCGGGCTCGCACAGACATGAGTCAGAGGGAAATTCAGTTTCTTTTCAGCCATTCAGATGTGGACTTACTTTTCCGTTTTGGACGGTTGTCTTGCTGCATGACCCAATCATGCGTCAGCTTCAGCTCACTGAGAGACGGCCGGTCATTCTCCTTAATTTTCTGGTGCACAGCAGAATTCATGGTTCCTTCGATTCTGGGCAAATCGCCCAGATCCCAAGGCAGCAAAGCATCCCCATGCCATCACACTCCCACCACCATGTTCGACTGTTGCTATGATGTTCTTTCTGTGAAATGAGACCAGTAATGAGACATCATTCCAGCTGGATGCTGCTTTCACCGCGAGCAATGGCACTTCCCATTGCCAAATTCAATGCCAGACCTGTGAAGAACCAGTGCCTTATAGGGATGATCCTCTCTGCAGCCCCAAAATATTTTTTTTAAATCGTTGATTACATTCTTATGTGAAAATTATTCTATGTACACTCCAGTATTAAACCGTTCACACAAATGGCTGATGTATGAGGCCATAGCATCCCATTTAATTATATTTGGGGTAAAAGATGCCTTTCAATTCAATTATTTTTCTGCTTGAGTTGATTTTGGTAAGTCAAAGGTTTGGCATTATGTCTCTGATGCTTTTCTTTATATTTTCCAGCCTCATAATGGCTTTCTTGACATTGGTCCCTTATGCTGACAAATGCTAATAGACCCCAAAGGCTTGCAAAAGCCTAGAATCAAGAATAGAAGCAGAAAGCTCGCTTATGCTAGCTGAATAAGCAATTAAACACATCTGACTAATCATAAACACCAGTGAAGCTATTTGTTCCAAACATTATGGCGTCCTGAAATGGGGGGCTAAAAGTGCTGTTATTTATACATGTATTAAAACCAAAATGTATTAAAATATCCATTTACAAAGGTAAGAATCCACACTTTAACCACATGTGCATTGTTTGACTGCAAATCTAAAATTGTAGAGTACAGAGCCAAATCAAGAAAAAATATGTCTTTGTCCCAAACGTTATGGAGCTCATTGCATATATACAGAACTGTGAGTGTGTGTGTGTCAGTCTGCATGTCTGCTTGTATGCGTGGGTGAGGGAGTACTTGTAATGTGTTAAAGTTCTTAAAGTGTGTAAATCACATATGGCATGCTATTTCAGTCAGTTCCGCATGCCTGTTTGTAGATATGATATGTGCCTTTGAGGTGTTGACCATCTGCTGTGAGTTACTGAAATTTGCTTCCTTTCTACCTATATTTTTCTTTACACGCTGCTTTTCTGTATATAAATAAATGCATATATCTAAGCATTTTATCACAACAGTGAACACAGTTCAGGGGTGTGAGTAAACCTATTTACAGGTATAGTCAGCTACCAAAGTTACCAAAATACTTTTGGAAATACAGAATATTAATTGTTTGCAAATTATGAAGGCTTGAAATGTATTGATTTTCATACTTAGACTGCACTGTAGATCCATATGTACCATATTTTTTTTTATTTTTTGGCTCTGAACCCCAGCATGTTGGATTTAAAATGAAATAATGACTGAGGTTAAAGCTGACAATCTGCACTTTAACCTCATATTTGGTTTTTTTTGTTTGTTTTTTTTTGTTTTTTTTCATTATGTCAAATCCAATGTAGGGCTCTACGCTAACATTTTTCCCAAGGAGTGCATGACTTGTGCTCCTAAGTTGGAGCGCGCTAATGCATTACGAGCCATGCAGCGTGGTGGAGTACAGAGCCAAAACTACAAAAAATTGTGTCAGTGTTCAAATGGACTCCACTGCATATGAGTTAATGATGAACATGAATTGATCTGGATAAAAATTGATGAAAACATGATATATAGAACTCGATTATGTTTAGCATTTTATCTGATTCAGAAGTATCTGAATTACAAAATAACCATAGGATATGTATAGTAAGAACTCCGATTAAACTTTGGGGAAAAGAGGGATCCGTTTTAATCAGAATATTGGTTTGCCCATTGCGAATGAGAATCCTTGCCAAGACTGTTTTCTACGCGACATGACAAGAAACTTTTCAGACAAGTTTCTTCCAATCAGATTTCAATTATGTGATGTTTAATTAAAGCATAGTGGCTATAAGTCAGGGAATGAGGGTATATATAATTGTTTCTTAATTACATCCTTCGACAACCAACCTTTTGATTGCTCCTTGCCGACACCGGGGTCTAAAAATGAACATGGCAATTAAAGTGTAGCTTCTGCAATCAGAGAAGGAATCGGATCTGCTGAGCGTCGTTGGGTAGGGGGCTGGATAAATGAACAGAGCAGAACATCAAACGCATTAATTAAACATAACATCCACGGAAGAAATGTACAGAAAAGATTAAACGGAAAATGTAGGCCCTTTAGTGGATTATAGCCATCTCGCTTTTGACAGCCTGAGGAGGTTATTTTTTAAATTTGTATTCCTACTGCAATATTCATAGCTACACATTACTGTGTACATGCATGTGTGTGTGTGTGTGTGGGAGGTGGGGGGGGTTAAATTAAAATTAACACAAAAAGGCCTTGGCCTAAGGTTCAGAGTCAAATTTTACAAAACAATATAGAAATAATGGAAATGGCTTGGTTTACAAATAAAAGACCATTATCCATACACTAAAGCTATGACTATTTCAATTTATAAAAAATCCAGTATTAAATACAAAGTTAGTATTATAAAAAGGTTAATAATCTAACATATTGAATTGGACCATGTGGTCACACAAGTGGAGATACAATCTTAATGAACAGAACAGGCAGCTGTCTAACAATGGCAAATGTATTCAAAGGGATTTGTCCCCCGACTCCTAAACAGCCAAAAAACATTTATTTTAATATTCACTGGGCTGTGAAAAGCATCCTGGCTCGTTTAGATAAAATTGAGAGCATTCAGGCTCATTCTTGGATAGTGAGCACATGCATATTTAACAAGTCACTGACAATTATTGATAATTAATGTAGATGGCTGTTATTAAGAAATTGTCTCGTCGGCACCAGTTCAGTTGTTGCATGACCTTGAGGGGTCGCCCTGTTATTAAATTCTCATCAGCGAGCATTAGTCATCAGCCAATAATACAAGTTGCCTTCTAATTGCCCATGGGAAGAGGAATGACACTCCCATTTTGGGTTTGACCAAACATTGCTCAGTGACGGATGGATGGATCGGTTGAGGGATGAGAATCACTGGCCCGAGATTCACTCACCCTTATGTCATATAAATTTTTCAGAGGCAACAGGATACGCCTCTTCACATCGAGAGGGCCATGTTCAGAAATGTGGAAAATATCAGAGAGAGTTTGCTCAATTACACTTTACTTTTATATTTTTTTATCGTTTATTTATCCTTGATTTTTACAGTCTCATTGAAATCTAGATATATTTTGCAACAGAAACATGCGAACATAAACATGTATGAAAACTGTGGACAGAGAAATACAATTCAGACGCACGTTAACTTTCAGCAGTCGAACAACATACAAAGGAAACATACAACATTAAAAAAATTCATGTTTAAGACTAAACAGACTTCATTGACAAAAGATTCAGATTTTTTGTAATCTATCTTTGAAGGGTATAGTATTGAAAACCTCAGTCTTTGCATGGTGTGCATCTTAGGTGAAGAAGTCTTGAGACCTGAGGCCTCATGCATTAAATGGTTGTACGCACAAATTTTACCATAACTTATAATTTATAAACTTGAAATTGTTGTGAGAATGTTCCAGACAAACCTTGTTTGTTATTCCTTGTTGCTGTACAGCTGTATTGCAAGCACGAGACCCATTTTTCCAATCTCTCAAAAGCCATCACATTTGAAGAGTAAAAATTGTACATGAACGGGACAGTGTAAATAGATCTATTATAACCTCTAAGATAACCTCTGCCTAGTTGGCTTTGCCAAGGTTAGGTCAGAATAGTGTTCACTGTGTGAACTAAACTGTGTTCTTGGCTAGAAATAGCTGTACAAAATAAGCATTGTATCTTACTGAACCTGTGTTTAGAGGTTGTATATGACCATGAAATGCACTTCTTGTAGGTCTCTTTGAATAAAAGCGTCTGCCAAATAAATGTAATGTAATGTAATGTAGATCCGTTCTGTTGTATAAACGTGGCAGAAATATGTGCAAAATGCCAACAAAACATGCGATCAATACCTACATGCCGTTAATGTGAGTTGTATTGACATCCATAAACACTACAATCGTAAAATGGCAGCTGACTGGTCACAACGGGTTCCAGTCAAGGCGACTGGGGATGTGCAAAAAATCTTCTACTTTAGGTCCGGCAGCAAGGGAGATACAGAGGAAAAGTCTGTAGATTCTTGTTCCTCAAAACCACTGTCGATGGGAAATAAACCAGCTTTGTTTATTTCACGGACAGTGGCTATCCACTGGACCTCTCGCAGTGTTTTAGTTGCTCTCGCCGGCAAACTGTTTCTCTTGTGCAAAAAGAGTTTGTTTCCTCTCGCCTCAGTGAAATTAACATGGTGAATGTGACTGGTTTTCTATGTAAAAGTTGTTTTTTGGATTGGCATAGGAAAGTTATTGAGTGACCAGATGCACTTACTTACCTGTTTAGCTTCCAACGGCCTCAACACTAAAACACCTTTAAAAGACTAGATGCCTCTAAAAAAAAATGATGCATTTGTCATAAGATGCTTATTATGCCTATTTGAATGATACCTCTACAGCAATGTGTTCTTCTAATAACCAGATATTATCCAGTCTTGCTCATTCTCCACCCCCCAAGAGGAAACACTGAGGAGTTCATTCCAATTCTAGCATGCAACCTAAGGCCTCTGAGATATTGAGTCTTAAATATCCAGAGATGTAATTTAAAGACAGCTCAATATGCCATTTAACTGAAATTGTCCATCTGCCTTTCAGTTAATATTCCATAACTACTAAAAAAAACTGTTTTTTTTTTTTTTTTTTTTTAAATTAAAATTCCGGATCGCCACAAGTGATTTTTTTCAGGTTTTGTCCTGTCACTCTGGAGATTTGTTATTTTCCCCGTCCTGGCAGCATATCCTGTTCTGTAACGGAGGCTAAACCCGATCCATTTTTCTGGGGTAGGGAATTTTTTAAAAAGACCTGTCAAGGTAAGCAAACTTCCATGACAAACAAGGCATTTCAGTCCGTTACTCTACGGGCTGGGCCGTGTGCGTAATTTAAACGGGTGGGTATTAGGCTGTCCGCCACGATGGCTTCGGCAAATGATTTACAATCCCGTTGGAGAAACAAAGGCGTCGGACACCGTTATTACTCAAAATCTTTTACTCGTTCTGCATGCTTATATGGAAAGGAGGTGGTGAAGTTAATGAAAAGAATGCAGTTTTGGAATCATGATTCATTTTGGAATGAAGAACATGAGTTTAATTTGAATGAAATTCAGTTTTATTTCTGTAAACCGGACAGGTTTTGAAGGTGTGTTCACAGTCCTATACTGTGCCCTACAGCCCTCATCCGGTGTCCTGATAAAGTATTTGCCCCATTCCTGATGTCCTCTATTATTACATATTTGTCACACTGCATTGTAATATGAGACTCAGGGAAACTGAGTAAACACAAATCACTTTTTTAAAATTACTTAATTTATTTAATGAAAAAAGTTACCAAACACCCATTTAACCCATGTGAAAAAGTTACTCAACCATTATCTCCAAATTGAGAACACGTGGAACAGTGGTGAATGGGCAGAGACAATGTGGTATGTTTGTCAGATAATTTATTGAAATGTATTCATATAGATGTGGAGAAGATGTACAGACGCTCGTGTGCGGGAATGGATAACCTACCACCACCTAGCATACTAAAGAGCACACACATCAATGTTATAATTGACTAATACCTTTTTCCCCTAAACACATGTTTACAAAGCCTTTGCCTCTAATTTATTAGTGATATAAAATTAAGAGAATGTTAGCCCTACCAATTTTGGGTTGCTAACTTTATCCATTATCGTTATCTGTTAACATCAGCTAAATCTATTAATTTTGTGTAAAATAATGAGCTAACATGCCTTAACTCATGTTGTTAATTCAATTCAATTGTGCTAATAAGATGAAGAATACTGTTTATTTTACCTTCTTTACCTTCGAAATGAGCATCACAGACAGTCGAAAACACTGGTGCGGCTGCAACGTTTGGAACTATTGAGACTCTCCAACTCGCCATTGCTCTAAAAAAATGGCCCATTGCAGCCAACGGAATTGACGCAACTCTATTTGGCTTTAGATTTAGAAATCTAAGCCAGGATCATGTTTTTAGAAACAGACACCAGCATGCATACCGACCCTCCAGGACGAGAATCGTGAACCCCTTCATTAATATAATTGCCGACCCAGCATTTTCACCGATCTACACCCCTAAATGACTGATGGTAACCTCTGCATACAAGCTCTAATGACATGAAGAAAATAACAACCAGTACATATTGGTCCCATGATACTACGCAATATCTTTGTTTGCACTTTGCATCTTTGCTCCACATTTTCACAGTGGCCTCTTCTGTTTTTCATTAATCAGCCAATGCATCAATGACAAAGATGTGGCTCGACGGAAAAATCATTTTCATAAGTTAATCAATAAATAATTAATTTAATACTGAAACTACAGCTAACACAAGGCTTCAGCTAATCAGGATGCATTGTTAATAGTTCAGTCTATTAACAAAGGCAGTTTAAAAAAAAAACTAAAAAAAAAACATTACCCCAATTAGTATTTAATGAGGTACGACATTTAGCTGTAAAGTGCAATGACATTCAATGGCAAAAGCAAATTAATCTATTTTTAATAAATCAGACATCAATCTGTGCATATCTATAAATGCTATTTGTCACATCCCAGTCAGACCACCTTATCTCCATGTAATTCATCAACATTTGCCAAGAGGCTTTTGACATGAAGAGGTCTATTTTACTCATTGCTGAAATTTAGTTTGATACCAGTTGTTAAGCTCTTATTACAGAAAGTAACATATTTCAGCTATTTCAAATGGACCACTGAATGGAAAGGAATATTACTCTTCTGTATTGCTTTCTCCCTATCAATGGAAGTGACTAAAATCATGCTTTTTTTAGGCATTTTTCTTTCTTTTTTACAATTGAGGTCATAATGAGGTCGGATACTTGATAGTCTGGAAAAGCCAAGGGCAAAGTATAAATACACACACAAACAGATGTTCACATGCCCACACACATGCACATACACACAGCCACAAACACATAACCCATTACCAATGGCAAATATTCTCCATCATTTACTTCAGTGTACATTATTACTGAACTTTAAAACATTTCAATAACAAACCATCCATCCATCCATTATCCATACCCTCTTATACCCAGGCAGGGGTTGTGGGGGTGCTGGAGGAATACACCCTGGGCAGGCCGCTAATCTTTCACAGGGCAAACTCATTCACTCACACACTCATACCTACAGGCAATTTAGAGTCTCCAGTTAGCCAACCTGCATGTCTTTGGACTGTGGGGGGAAACCTATGCGAACACAGGGAGAACATGTAAACTCCACACACAAAGGCCCAGGCTGGATTCAAACCCACGACCTTGCTGTGAGGCGACAGTGCACCACCATGCGGCCCAACTACAAACCAAGTAAACTTGTTTCAATGCATTAGTACCAAATGGTAACAATATGGGTAGAAATTAGTGTCACCAGAATTAATTTGAATTGCATAACTTGAATCTTTATTGCAGTATTTTGAATTCCTGTGTAAACTGGATTATTGAATTTGAAATTGTAATTTGAATTGCATAACATGAATTTGTGAGCTTCAAGTTATGCCAGAATTCTAATATGCTCAGAATAATAAATTCCATAAATGTAACATGAGGCATAATTTAACACCAGCTGTGGTCAGAATTCTAAGCATATAAAGAGCACAAAAAAGGCTTTTGTTCATTTTGGTAGAAAACCTTTGCAAATACAAAACAGCAGGCCAAAACTGAAAGTCTTATTGTGACTAGCTTCACTTGACCTTCTAACATTGTCATCTGTGAATTCAGTGTCAGACACAGTGGAGAGGTTAAAAAAATCGAAGCTGTGGAAAGGGGGGCTGCAAATGTGAAGTAGAGGGTCTCACTGATGGAGAGGAGCAAGGTTACCGTTGAGTTGCCAACTGCGAAGCTAGTTGCCGATAAAACAGGCTCTTTCAAGTGATGAAAGTAGAGTGTTGATTGGGGAAGGCATGCTCAAGCGTCTTAGCTAGAAATGGTATCAGACGGACTCGTCGATGGTTGTGGATGAGAAAGAGATTAAGTGTGTGTTTCTTCAGCATTGGGGTTACACAACACTTCTTGAAGGATGACAAAAAAACAATCAATGTACAGAGAGGAGTTCACCAGAGGAAATAAGTGGCATCTGTAAGGGGGGGGGGGGGAGAAAGTGGACAAACAGGATAGAAGGAGAGGGTGTGGAAAGAGGAGAAGGAGGGGCTCAGGAAGGTAATTGGGGGGCAGAGAGAGTCGGCACTGTTGAGGAACCGGCCGATGTCAGCGGCTTTCTCCTCCAAGTGGACGGTGAAGTCTACGCAGGCGTAGAAGGAGGCGAGGAAGATGTTGCTGAGGGAAACGGTGCTCTTTCCCGACTTCTAAAACGTCTGAGCCCATGAATGGATTGACACTGTGCCCTTTCAAGCATCGACTCAAAGGCAATATTTGCTGGTCACTTCCACAGCCATTAAACACAGTAAGAGGTGATGTAACTACCCGTTTTCAAAAATGAACAAAATACTTAATGTTGAATATCAACACGCTTACTGTGGCCATGTTAAGGCTTACTGCCTCCTTATTGTTCCCATGTGCACTATGAATGAGACCCTGTGTGGGATCTTTAACAAATAACACAAAAACCGTCTTGAGAAACTGGAAAATTATCATTTACACAGTGAGTCACTGATAAAAGCCTTCACTGGAAAATGTACCAATTTCCCCCTGCGGTATTTTATTTTATTTTTTTCTAATGGCCTTCCTGCAGATAAAGCTAAATAATGTTTTCAGTGTTTGTTTTTGCTGATCAATATCCCATGAAAAAGCTTTCAAGTCTTGAATTGATTGTCCTTTTCCTAGTTTCAGAGCATTTTTGCACATATTACCACTGTTTCATTCCCCTTCTTTCACAGTCTTTTCCATGCTAAGGGGCATTTTGCATTAATAACAAACATCTCCTGACATTGACCATACACCTATCCATTGCACATTAAGGCTATATAATGATGAAGTAGTTTTCAATGAAGCATCAAATCATCTCAATGAGTACATGGCTGTTCTGAATGGCTGCCAGCAGCCATACCACCATGCACACTGCACCTGCTGAGTGGCCAAACCTAAGCAAGTGTGGGCTTGGTTAGTACTTGGATGGGAGACCGCCTGGATGGGAGACCACCTGGAGAAGCTAAGTTGCTGCTGGAAGTGGTGTTGGTGAGCCAGCAGGGGGCAGTCTTCCATCTGGTTGAATAAACCCAAATACCCCAGGGCAGTGTCGGGGGCACTGGGCTGTAGGAGATGCTGTCTTTCAGATAAAAAAATGTAACCGAGGTCCTGACTCACTATGCTCATTAAAGACCAGATCCTCTCATCTCCGTAATTTCACTAGCAGCACTACCTTCATGCTTAAAAGTTTTCATTACGATATCTGGGGCTACAACTACATTTCAATCAATCAATTGAATTTGATTTGATATACAACATTTTACAAAAGATTTGTCACGATAAGCTTCACAGGCCTAAACCTCCATTCAGTAAGCCAGAGGCAACAGCAGCAAGAAAAACGTTAGAAGGAACCAGACTCAGTAGGGGGGGCCCATTCGCCGTACGTTAATGGTTCCATTACTGAAATGATAACGAGGAAACCCCCAGCCTTAGTCTATGAATAACCAGCAGTTATTTATTCATCAGTAATGCAGAAACAAAACTCTTGAATGGCAACTTGAGTTTATTTTTGATCATTTCTGTGTTATATCCTGAGCAACAAATGTAAGCAAAAAAAGGTGAGAGGAATGTTCTCACTCTAAATCACCTTGCAAATGTAATGCAGCTCTTTAGTTCTCAGTATAAAGTGAACGTCAAGCCAAATTTATTTATGAAAATCTCTTTTCTGGGAAGCTAATTGACATCATAACATTTTTAATGAGAAGTTTTTTAACAGGAATTTCTTTAGCGGCGCTAATAATATTAGCATTAAACTCAAGGATTTCTCAAAGTCGGCCCTCTCAACAATGCATGAAAAGGTAGTTTAAGAATGACCTTTTGACATTTCTGTCAAAATCCAGTTGATATTCTACTCCCCGAGAAAAAGAAAGTTGAGTAATATTTGAAACGGACCCTCGGGGAACATGTGGACGGACATTCAAAGCACATGCTGAGAGACAGGGAGCCCCCAATAGGCCTGATTTGTGATGTCAGTACCTCAAACTATACGCTGTCCCGAGGTTCATTTTCTCATGGAAACGGACCCAGATTCCCTTTCACGGGATGATGTAACCCTCCATAATGGGCTCATTTATTCATCAGAGAGGCTCATTTGGTTTCCCTTGATATAAATGCCTGCAGCAGTCACTGGGACTGATAGGCACTCGCCTTGTGCTGAGCAGTCACGGACCCGACATGGCTGCATTTATATGATGCGCGATTCCCGCTGCTGGCAAGCTATCTGACAACTGTCACAGCTACATGCCATTCTGCTCTTGACAGATATTCCATCCATTTCACCAGTGTACTCCAGTTCTTCAGCGGAAAACGTCTCTAACGCTTCTCTCGGTTATTTGGTGGCGGGGCTGATGTATGGCTGTCGTGACGGCTTGTTCCGTACCTCCGTTGTATTTCACTGTAGCAAAACGCATTATCTTCCAGCTGGGTTCAGTATAGATTACAACCAGAAGGTAACATCATTTGTCTTCAGTCCAAAGTAACCATAGTGACCCTTGAAGGATTATATGCTTTCTTTAGCATATTCGTTAGGGAGTTTTTCCACTCCCATATTACATGATCAATACCCAGAGAGGGCATTGCTGTTGTACCCTTGAGCAAGTCACTTAACCCGAATTGCTTCAGCCAATATCCAGATTTATAAATGCACTGTATGTACAAAGAATGTTAGCTGTGTAAGAAGCTCCGGATAAGACTGTTCTGCTAAACGCTCGAAATGTAAATGGAGACACAGCAGTAGTCTCCTTTAGGACCGTTCCAGCTGAAAGTGTTCCAGAGAGACTCGGAGAGACCTTGCGCCTTATCTGCAAGGCAGCACAGCACTCTAGTGGCCGACTGGAGAATGCGTGCGCAGTTAAACCGTTCCATTAAACCAGGCTGTAAAGGTGCTTTGGTTCCCCGAGAGAGAATGCCTTCAACCGACTTCCAGATGTTTTGATGCAATTTCAATTAAACATATTGTCTGATGGCAACGGCAAACGTCGATCTGCGCTTGTGGGTTGCATCGTTCGGTCTAAAGAAAGAAACCCATTGAAAGTACATGAGGGATGGAAGAAGACTTGTGCTCTCTATTCAAATTATATCAAAAAGACTTGATTAAGCACATCCCATTGGGGGGAAAAAAGACTTGATGATGATTTTTTAAAAAGAATATAGTGTAATAATCTCAAGAAATTGGAAGCAGCTTCCGTGCTGAAGAGGTAATTACCTCCCCACTGACGTCTCCTTCTGCGGTAGGTGTCATTAAACACTACACAGAAACAATAAAAACAACTCAAAAAAACATCTTTGCTTCCTGTCGTAACTGTCAAGGGATTCGTCATCTTCTCAAATATCATCTTTCTTAAAAGAAACAGACATTTTTCACACTAATTAATGCGCTGTCAATTCATAATGGGGGCAGAAGGCAGCCATTCACCAGAAGTTAACCGTATACTTCCCAGTCTTCAATGAAGATAGATACACACAACTGGACTGATATGAATGTATGCAGATATGAGATATTGGTGAATTTAGGAGAGTATATTCATAATAGGTCTGTAAGGAAGACAATTTCAGGTAAAGAGAGAGGCCTTCCATCTACAGTCTGGCTAGACAGAGATAAATAACGTTCATCCTGACCTTTAAAACGGCACCTGAATTGATTCAGCGTCGACCACAACAAAATGGTAGAATACATCTGCAATTGAGAAGTCTTATTTTTTTGATAATCTTGATCATTTTAAAACGTATTGGGGAAAGCATTTAAACAATTAGAGATGGTTTCAGAGATTTCAAATATAAAGTTACATTTAAAAGCTTTAATTTATGCTCTACAGCAAGATGCAAACATTTCACACTTTGTGAGATTTTAAAGGCACTGTATACCAAGCATCTGCAAAACAATCTTATGAGAGCAATATATTTAAGCTTGACTGCAATGTTGTTGTTTTTTTGTTTTTTTTTAAGAAAAATTGGTAACACTTTAATTATAGGTCTATACCATAAAGACATAACGCTGTCAGAGTGGCATAAAACCGATCACAACCAGTCATAAGTATATTACAGCTTTAGACGGCATGACAATGTATAACAAATACTTTGTAACTGTCATTGTTTAAAATCGTCTTTGTAAAATGTGCTATGTAGCCTACGCTATGACAGTGGCATGACGTTTCTCACAAGGTGAAATACGATGTCATAGCTGGTAATGACAGGTATTATGTCATGCTTAAAGCGGTGTTTAGGCTTTCTGGCGTTTAAAGTGTTATCCGAATAATTTAACATCCACCTGAGTCACTTTGAGTTGTAGACCTACAGCATGACCCAGCCTGAATAGGCCAAATGAACCCTACCGGTTAAATTTCCTTTTCTCTTGATTTTCACCACACTAGACTTTAAACATGTCACCTCATCGCCTGCGCCAAATGCTCTCCCGGACTATTGAAGTGAGGCAGCGTTCGTGCAACAAGTCGCTACAGCGTTTCACGGCTGGTTGCAAGAGTGATCCTAACGGTCTTCGGCACGCCTGATTTGGCTTGAAGTGCCTGAAGTGCTGTGGAAGCGAATCGGTGTGCTGTTCCTCTTTGAAATCTATCGCCACAGTGTTTTCACGAATGCATTTATTGACTTTTTTTCCTCCATTCAAAGTTATTTCTACATCTGCGCTTAGCCTACCATGCAGCGGCGATATTCATTAAAAATATAATCTATGATCCTTTAACGTCTTACGTTCAAACATATTTCTGCACTTGGATGTTTTCGATGGGTCCATCATGGCAGTGTAATACTCCAGCAGCTAGTGATATGAACAGAAAGCCATGATGCTTGGCAGCAACGGATGGGAGTTCAGCCGACAGAAGGATGAGAAGCAAAGGGATAGAATATATTTTCAATTAAATCCTGCCAAGCATAATAATAATCATATCCGTAATTTGGCGCTTTATACACGGTAAACATTCAAGACTGTATTCTTTTATTTTTTTTACTTAATTACAATCCCTATCCCACACTGTTTGACGAATTGATGCAGCGTGTTTCGAGTCTACTCGAATGTTAACCCGTTGAACTCCCTCACACAATTGCACCTGAGAACAAAATTTCATATACAATAAAACTGTCTTTACAATCTGTTGAACATCAAATTTTAATGATAAATACCTGTATCTCTCTAAAAAGGAAAAGCGTTTACTTTGTAAAAAAAAAAAAAAAAAAAAAAAAAAAAAGGATTTTTTGCACTTAATTGGATCAGTGCTAAAGCAGTGAGGCACACTTCACAAAAATGAACCAGTTGCAAAAAGAAAAAGGGATCCAATGCTGTTCACCACGAGACAAACATGTTTTAATGTTTTCCAATAATTTCAGGGCACCCATTGTGTATCCTGGTTTTCAGCTGAGCCCACATAATTAAATTAGGTTGAGCTGTGTGTTTGGTGTTTCTACTCTACTAGGCTACATGCCCGTCCAGAGGTAGATAAGTTGTGGGAAGCCTTTGGGCAGGTTCATTTCGAGACTGAACTGAATAACAGAAAATAAATGAATGGTCCGTGGGCAATGGCAATGATTTAAAACTGAAATGATGTTTGAAGCTGCAGCATGCTAATTTTTCCATTTCTCTCTTCGCATGCAATTCAATTGATGAATTCAACAAAGTGGCTAAAACCTTTAAGGCCTTCAGTTTTCAAGTCTGGGCATTTGTGTGTGCGCGTGTGTGTGTGGTTATTTAGCTCTTTATTTTTTTTTTACTTTACTTTATTTTACAAAAGTATGGGTATGGTAAACGAAATGTTCAAATAAATAAAACACTAAACTTCCTATTCCAGTCAACATTGTTTTCTGGTGGGTGGCAGTGAGTCAGGTGGCACGTCCTCAGGCAGAGCAGAAGATGTAGGCTTGGCTCGATCTCTGCAAAAAAAAAAAAAAAAAAAAAAAAAAAAACATACTCAGAAGAAAGTGGTTTGGAGTAGAGCAAGGGCTGACATTCTTGCCCTGTGTCTCGAGATCCACCTCAGACTATACCTGCAGTGAAATTAAGCCATTTCTACTTGAAATGTACGAATTCCAGAAAAATGTTGACAAAATATATAAGGTTCACACGGGGGCCAGGCAAGGCCAGCTGACGTAGGTGTGCTTATGCTTTAATAAATCACATACAGAAAATTATCTTGCTCAATGTATACTCCTGACCCAGTCGTGATGATATATCATCAATATTTTCATATTAGAGACTGTCATGTTTACCTTTAGTTTACCATTAAATCAGGCTTTGGCTTCACAGCTTGTTTCACAAATACCTTTCTACTGTTTGGAAAGGCCCTACCTTCACAGTAAAATCTTAAGTGACAGAGTGTGTTTGAGTCCACAGTGGTTAAAGGTACTTTATCAATGTGTGAAATAGGTTATACCAAAGTTGGTTCTCCACTGAGCATTTCATGTTGATAGCAGAACATTGAGCCAATGATCTGGTTGCAGCTGTGCTAGAGGCATGTCCTCGGTGCTGGTGATGGTTTCTGAGCTCTAAAAATGAATCTATCCAGCCAATGACTGCAGCATAGGCATTCATCTCCTCCAATGGCTGCCTTTTCCTACACTGCAAACCGCGATTTGAATATAGACTTAAATTTGACACCTATTTGATGTTTACCTGCTAGGCCTGCTTTGTAGACACGCCGCTTGGTCGTCAGGGAGCTGGTTCTTGTAACCTGAACACTGCTGGTATAAATCCCTGGCAGGATATAATATGTTGTCAACACTTAAATGCTTTTCTTAATACCTGGAAGGCAGACTTAAGCCATAACTGTTGTACAACTTTGAAAACGACAAAAAAAAACCTAGTTGGAACCAGTGTAGCATGATGTTTGAACCAACTGAATTCCACCATTTCAGCAGTGACTGGAATGTATGTTCCCACAATTTAAAAAGTAATTAGCATGTTGGGCCGGGCAATGCTGCATACGTTGATCATCAATAGCTGCTGCGTGTCCAGTTAGTCTGCCATGCATTTACTTAACAAATTAGATTATCGACAGGGCACATTCACGCATGATGAATTCTGCTTAAGATGTATTTTTTTTTCATTTCTAAATGTCCTTTTTATGCCTACGTCAGGGCATAGTGAGACACGAGCAACTGCTGAACTGGCACACTTGTAAAAGATGAACAAACTTTCAACTATCTTTTTGGTAAATGGGTTCATTGCAGGTATACGGATGAACTAAAATGAAAAAGACGAAGAATTGGATGCGGAAGATTCAAGTGAATTCCATTGAGTGCACACTGGACACTTCTCTAAATGAATACCGCATTTTTATAATTCAGGTTATGGTTTCGTTTGGGAGATCTGCCACTAACAAGAAATTAAAATCACTTATGTTAGAGAAGTGGAAGTGTTCAAGGAGATCCAAGCCAATACAACTTAAAGTTCTAAACGGTTTTATCTGAACTGAAGCCAGCATGAACTCTGGGTTTTTTTTTGCATCTGTTAATAAATATATTTCATTTCTGTGTGGGTGTGACACCTTATATTCTATTCATCAATAAATTGTATGCATATTTCTCTCCTCATAATTAGTTTAATTATGTATCATTATCATTAATTTCATATTTGACCCCTCCCTCCCCCAACTTGTGATGGGAATTATAATTTTAAGGTCTGTACACCTGTCCCATCTCCAAAAGAATCTTTCATCAATTAAAGGAGCAATGGCTAAGCTAAAATGCACGTCCTCTGATGTATAATACAGCTAGCCATCTCTTCTTTTCCCTCTGCAGTCCACCTGCTGGGCTGTGTAGCCAAGCGGAAGAAATCCTTGCCTTCCCTCACCTTAAGGCTAACACATCTCATTTTTTAGACGTTTATGTATTTAATGAATACAAAGGGCATCTTTCAAGGGATCGAACCCGCATACTTCTGGAGAAGTCCTGCTGCTTAACATCGCATCACAAACAAGAATTTATCCCAGCAGCTGAAAGTTCACGAAGCAGCCCTGATATTGTTGTTCCTGTTTAAGGTACATTGTGATCATTTCATACAGTGACACAGGCCCCATTCATCAAAGATGCATTGATCACCAAACAGACTGATAAGTTGCCACAGAGATCATTAAACCTGCAGTCACGTACACCACCAGGCTAACTGTTTTTTGGGGCAAAAACAGGTTGGCGTGTGTTACAAATTAAAATGACCCACGACGTGCCTGCGGGGTCCTTTAAAGAGATTGCATGTGACCAAGTGTCAGTCTACTCCAGCGCAGAAAAGAAATATAATTTAAATGGCTGCCATCAAATATGAGCGCCCGAGATTGAGTTCCTACCCTGAGCCGCATGGCATATTCATTTCTTTTATCTTCTGCCACCATCTCGAATGTGTGGGAGATGGGGAAAAGAAAACTGATGGCATATGACATATGGTTTAATAATATTATACATGTAGAACAAATCTCTCCATGTCTGAAATGCACGACTGACATTCCCATTACTAAGCCTGGTATTGCATTATTGTAGCTGGAACAATGTTAAATGAGAAGGTCTGTGCTGGGAGATTAATTTTCTAGCTGCGGCTCTGGCCAGGTGTATTAAATCATGCTTTGAATAACTTTTTTTAATTATTTTTTTTAACAATTGGACATAATTACCTATCCCACTGAGTAAGTGAGCCTTTGGTGTAATTAAATGAATTCCATGGTGCAAGTAACAACAGGAAATTGGCAATGAATTGAATGCATTTCAGTGCTTGGAAAAAATGCCTTGCGTAATTTTTGTTCGTAATTAGGAACTCATGGTCCCATCATCCGTATCTGATTCTTAGGCACTTCACCTTGCATATAAACAAATATAAAGCATGGCTTTAACCAAACAGAACTGCATATTAATCATATGTGTTTGTATAAATGCATGCACACAAACATATGGAATTGTATATGTTTACTGTGTAAGATAAGAACAATTGTCTAATGCCGTTCACTGACTTCATTTTCTCAGAAAATGAATGTAATGTCAGAACATGCTGGTCCAATCAGTCGATCGCCTCAAGCTGTTCAGTAGAGGTGCCATTTCAGTCTCCAGAAAGTGGGCCTCAAAGCATCCTTCAGTCATGCAAAGGGAGCGAGGCTAGCGACAAACCTGCTGAGACACCCGCTTCTAACACGGTCTCCTGAGGGCAAGTACGTGAATCAAAGTCCTCTGGAATGAATTTTGCAGGTGCAGCACCGGTTTTATGCGCAAAAAAAGAGGTGCCGCGGTAAATACTTTATGCCGTGTCAGACTAACCAGACTCAGCAAACCCTGTGAAGTGCCTGTTTGAAATCTGTAAAAAAAAGAAAAAAAAGAAAGGGAAGCAAAGAAAGAACATGAAAGGAAGCACCCTTTCAGATGTGAGCCATTCACTTGGAAACAGAAGTGTCTATTCTGCACGTGTCACCGGGAGGTAAGGGCTGAAGGCATTGTTGCTTTCTCAGCAAATCAGAGCTTATCCTCTACCTACAGTATCAACACTAATCTCTTTTTTTCACTGAGAAGGAGGAACATGTTATTCCAGCCATGGACTACCGGGTGAATGGCCTATTACGCTTTAGCTCTTAATTGTTCTTTTAAAAGTCTGGACTCAATCAACATTTAGCCATAATTTTGGTTTACAATTGAATTTAGTTTTGGTTATCACTGAACTCGCCAATCTCTGTTTCTGAAGAAAAAAACAACTCTTGCATTTAATTGCAGGTCAAAGTTGAAAACTGAACTCTAAGTAATTTAGTTATATCGCCAAATTTTCTAGTCAAATATCAGTTACAATTTTATCAACTTTAAATAATGACTCTAAACCCTGTGCTACCCTGGTTCTTCAATACAAGAATTATCTATCCATACTTTGCATTCTTCTTGTTGAATTGGCTGACTTTACAAGTGAACTGATGGCTCAAGTGAAGCTCCTAATTAGTTGAGCTGCTGAGCAGAGAGGTCCATAATAAATGAAAATAAAGCTTGTAAATCCCAGCAGCTGGATATCACAATATTGTTGGAGCTCAGAGTGTTGCAACTGCTCATTTATCAAGTGAAGCTAAAATGTTTTTCAAACCAAACAACATTGTAGAGGTCATGGTTGCAGCTATAGCCTTTTTAAACTGATTTAACTACACAGTATTAAAATGAGTTATGCCAGTCTTATGAGCAATGTATCACTGCTGTGTTTGACAGGAAGTGTTTTCAAAAGGTGCACTTTGCATTGAATATGCAGAACTGCTCACCCTTTGCACTAGTGTGCATGTGAGGTATCATTTGAGTTTACTATTTGCACAAAAGTCTTGATATTTGAAAATAATAGAAAAATACTGTTTCATTATATAAATGCCACAGGTTAGGAACAAAGCAATACCACTATAAGGCACTACCACAGGGATTCCATTTTATTGACTGTTACACATTTAAAAACGTTCATATGTTTTGATCTATTATTTCATTATAATTGGCTTAAAACAAAATGGGTGTTTCTGGGGTGAATACTAGGGGTTATTATTGAGATGTTATTATGTTCTGCACAAGAGGAGTACCAATTCCTTCATTTCATGAAATTTGCCTACAGAAAGAGGCTCGGGGCTGAATGTGTTTTCCATATATTTAATGAACCCTCAATTAGTCTGATTTACATTCTTCAAAAGTCGGCACAGCTTGCTTGCAGCCCCCGAAAGGTCAGTGCTGTCATTAGGAGATTAAGAGTTGGGAAATTAAGCCGTTTTAATGGTGTGGGTGTGGATGGGCATAACCCCCTCAGATACTTATTCCTCTGCAAAAGGCACAACTCTCTCGTACCCCTACATTTTCCCTGCACTTTAATTATCCTTCACCTTTTGCTTCATTTAGTGCTTTAATTTTTCCTTCATCGCCCGTCTAGTGACCCATGACCGTGCCTTTTAGACTGTTCACTGGGTAGTTTTGCAATTTGAATTGCATATTAATTCCATTTCTGATTTATCAAGCAAAATTGGTTTTGATGTATTCACGTTTTATTCAGAATGTTCCCTTTTTCGACTATGCATGCGTTATAAATCCCATGTAATGTTTTTGCCTCATAACGATTTTGTAGTTGTGACTGATAACTTTACTTTGTACATAATATATCCATTCAAACGCAGTTCAATCACTGTAGATTTCACTGAGAAGAATGGAAATGTGTACAGTTTCGAGACAGTATCGTTTTCCTTCTGCAATGTTTTCCTAAACCTGAAAACGTATGCTGATTGAGTTCAATTTGTTAGCCTACTGGAAATAATCTCACATACCACACAATTCAAACGATGATGCAAATTCTTTTTTCCAAAGGTATCCCCTCCTGGATTAAAATAATCCCCTCTATATAATTGAAATAAAAGCACACGCAGCGAAACGACATCTCTTTAATTACAATTTCTGTCTGTGAAATAGGCTATTGTGACAGTGGCCAAGTGCCATCGACCGTAGAAAACAGCGAACTACAGCCTCCAGGATCCAGTTCGGAGCGAAAATCCTCAGGGTTACTGCGCGTGCGCACTGTACGAAAAGCTGTGCCACTGCCTGCTGTTGCTGCAGTACAGCCATTCACGGTAGCTTACAGACCCCTTTACCAGGGAACGAATGCGTCCTGTCACAAATTTTTCTTCCTGAATCACACAAAAAACGTAAGATATACTCTGTTCGCGTTAATGTTTTATGTATAATTGTCTTTGGCTTGCTGGTTAGGTAGGTGATATGCAAAATGCGTCCTGCATGGCCTACAGCACATGACACTGTAGAAAGCCTCGGCATGCCTTAGTTCATCCAGCCGGCGATTTGCAGTCCTAGTGGCGAATTTTACATTTTAAATATTCGGCGCGGAATTAGGAACGCTGCGAATTAAAATTCAGTATAGAACTGTGCAAATGTGTGGACCTTTTAGCGAACGCATTTGCAGTTTACTGGCTTTACAATGAAATTAACTCGATAGGTAAATGTATCTGATGTCTTCAATTAAGTTCACTTTGCAGAACTGAACAAGAACTGTTTGTAATGGATAACCAGTAGCGCTTTTGACTAACTGACTATCAAATTAGACATTGTTGTAGACTATACGTTAGAGCCTATAGATCATCTTAAAAAATATTGTTCACTAAGTTGACGTGAAGGAGAAGATGTAGCCATGTTAAATGACTCAGTGAAGTCGTTCACAATTATCTCCTCATCCTTTTCTTTTTCACTCAGATCAGAGGACCTACGATGGCCGCTCAGCCTCTGATCAGAACTAAACAGGCAGAAGGGGTGATCAACGGCATGTCAACTCAGGTGGTGTGCACAGAATTCAGCAACTACATATTCGTAGTTCTCACGCAGTATGGCAAGATTGGGTCACTGATCTCGGTCACACCTGACGCCCGATCCACAGACATCAGCAGTCCCATGTTCACAACCAAAGTACTTCTGGGAAAAGATGAGGTAATGGTTCGAGTTTCACGCTTCTCTTTTGGTTCGAAGGTTTTTTTTACTGTCCTAGACGTGAGTGTCACCGATCTGCCTCTCCTGTGTTTTGCAGCCCTTGACGCACGTATGCGCCAAAAACCTGGTGACGTTCATCTCGCAAGAGGCGGGAAACAGATCTGTTCTGCTGGGGCTGGCCCTCAAAGACACTAATATTGAGGCGATCAAAGCCATGAAAGGCATGATCAAAAGCTGCCAAGTCTGGTAGCCGAATATCGCGGAGGAAGTTGCACGGGACGCTGACCAAATCGCGCCATCAGCCAGCTAATGGACTGAAACTTCATGCACTTGCTCGATTTCTGTGTGGCGCGAGAGCAAGTTTTTCATTCTTAAGTTGAATGTTAATGGTTATGAATGGCTTTTTTATACTATGCCCTTGCTATAACATTATAGCTGCATTTTTTCTTGAAAATATTTATCATAGTCAAGGATGGCACTGTGGATGCTATGATTCATAGTTTTGTTCAATTGTTTTTTTCATAGTGAAATATTTTCTGGAGGAAATGAAGAATTACACGGCCAATGTGGCCCATGGTGATGTTTCTGTGTTTCGGTTTAATAGCAGATGACATCAATTTGTCAGAAATGTTCTGATTTCCTATTTGTGCAGTCCAGGGAATCCCTTTCAAAGGGAAGTTTACTTTCTGCTTTTTTATTATTTCAATTTGTGTTTTTATAAAAAAATAAAATATTTTTCCTGGCCAAGAAAGTTTGTGTGCGATTAAGGAGATGCTTATTTATCAGAGTTTATTATGATGTGCCAGGCTTTCAGTGGCTATGGGCAATGATGGGTTTGTCGTTCAAAGGAAGAAAATATGAGTAACTCCAAGCAGCTTGTGCACCACTGTTGTTTCCAGAGGCTGTACTTAGACACATTCATTTTATGTTGTTTATTCACAGTTGCACATAAAAATGCGTTTCGTATTTTGTGCTGGTACTACGTTCCTTTTCAGTTCAGAAGCAGTGGGAGCTCTTCCCTCCCAACATTAAGAACCAGATGGTTTAGATGTGTTTGGACTGACCACGCTGGCACCCCACTGCCTGTTTTTGCGTTCCTAATGTTAACCAAGATGCTTGCAAATTAAAATTATGGGTACAATTATGTCCAGCTGTAAAACGCAAGAGTGTTTCACCTGCATTGCTGAACGATATTTATTCAAGCCTGAATCTAAGGATGAGAAGTCACAGCAGCGACTGAGAGATAAACCTGTGTGCTGACGTAATCGCCATAAATGATATGAGATGTTTGTTTTTTTTTGTTTTTTTTACGTAAGTTGGAATTGCACAAGCAGGAAAGATGTTAAGTAGTCCATTTGTTGTTTCTTTGAGGCGGTTCTCTCACAAGCTACAGGAAGATGCGCCGCTTCTTTCCTTGAGCACCACAGAACATAAACCAAACTGAGCAGTTCTGTGTTGAGCACAGCTACAGAACAGTTCTGTGTTGAGCACAGCTACAGAACAGTTCTGTGAGCACAGCGGCCTCAGTAGGCCTACATGCATATAGGAAATGGCTCCAATCAAAAATTAAATTAGAAAATAAAAAATTCACTTGTACAGTGGTGGCATAAACTTATACTGCAAATCGCATTGGAGTTACTTAGAAGTGTATTTTCTTGTTTTGAAATTGTAAACTTGTAAATGTCCCTATACTATCCATTGTAAAGTCAGCTGTAAAGTGTGGAATGTCTGTAGGTAGAAGTGTCCTTCATCACACCCAAAAATGCCTGTGTTCATCAAAAATGCCCCCTGAAACTATATCAAAAACATCCAAGTAAACAATCCCTTTAAATGCTTGTTTCGTCTTATCCTCTTATTTACTTGTTTTATAATCAAGGTTGATTTTCTGGTGTTATTTTTCAGTGAATAATAAAATTATATTTTGATAAACCTTTGTGGCATTACGTTTGGGTCTAGGTTGTTGTAGCACAATTACGCAGGAAGAATAAAGGCACTGCGTGTACTGTACACACCTGAAAGCATGTCGTTCACTTGTAATCTGCTGGTAGCCACTGTCACGTGACGAGGACCATAGGTAGTCACATGGTATGAGTTTCTAGTTGCTTGTTTTGCACCTGTTGCCGGTATTCGCGACCAAGTGAAGTAAGGATATTTTGGAGTGAATTTAAAAGCGCTTTTGTTTTTTTTTGCGGTAGCCTGCCTGATTAAAACATTCTCTTCACTGATTACATAAAATGAATCGGATTCAGCGTGGAGGTAGCCCTCCCGAGGTTACCGGCTAAACAAGGAAGCGTTAATTTGGCATTGTCAACTCCACAGTGATAAGGAAGCCATTCCACCTATGGCACCTGTGTCACACTTAACGCTTGTGGTTTAATCCGGTTTTAACTTTGCAAATGTGTAATTTTAGGGACTGTATAATTTAGAATATTTACTTATGTTTTGGATAGTTAAGAGAGCAACAGGTTTGTATACTTCCTGACTGGAAGTAGCTCAATAGCAAGCGAATGCTTTTCCAATCGATTTGATCGCCTGGTAATAAAAAAAGGCGTCGCTACCATCGAGAACGCAAGTGTCAAAGAAAACACACGGAACTGACACTGATACCGAAGTGTATCCATTCTCTGATTTCGAAGGTAAGTTCACAGCATACTGATATTTCCCAATAGAGACGGCGATGTTTTTGTGGATGAATTTAACAAACCATTTCTGTCGTGTTTTAACCATTGTGTCGTCGCAGTAGTTACAGCGTTATTTTGTTCGGAAATAGCTAGACTACATGCAATTGTAGCTACTTGAGTACGTGGCTTCAGGTGGCTTTCAGGTGTGAAAAAATCACACCCTCTGCTTTACATTCAGCAACAAGTATTTCCATTGCAAATTAAACTCTGTTTTTTTTCATCTTGATCACCCACATTCCAGTGTACGTTCATCGGTAAAAAACAAAAAAAAAACAAAACAAAATACAAAAAACTTTTTACTCAAAAAAAAAAAAAAGTTTAAGGTATTCGAAACTTCTGTGGTCCGTTCAGGGATAAAATGTCTGATACGATAGCTGAAGGAAGAACTCTCAGAACCAGGGCTGGCCCGTTGAATTTGACCCATTGAATTTGACCATTTGGCTTTGCTAACTGACTAATGATCTGTGTAAATAAGACATGAATTAGTGGAGCTTGAGATCAATTTCCTTGTATGCTGTTGAACCGAAACCTTCATCTGTCGTATGGAATGTTCCACACCGACTTTACTGTCACACATAGGCCAACGTGGATCATAACTGAATATTTCACCAGATTATACGGAATGATATTGGGGGTTTTTCCACCCGCGAGACTTCACAATGAACAAGATAAATCTACACTATCTTACCCGCCAAACTTTCTGTCATTTTAACAGATGCTCTTAACCAGACTGACTTACACAGATTGCATTTTTACATGCAATCAATTAATGCTGCTTGGTATTCCAGAAGCAATTCAGGTTAAGTGCCTAGCTCCAAGGTACAATGGCTTTACACCAGCTGGAGTTACGAACCCATCCCCCTAATCATAATGCGTTATACTTTCTTTAACAAGGCAATAAACCATAATACCGGATGTAGTCACCCCATCTGTTTAGCTTTGCCAGGTTTTTTCCCCCAACACTTTACTTTTAGTTTGGCTTGAGTGTTGGTTGCTGTGTGCAATGTGCAACAGTTTCTGCATCACCACACATCCTGGTAGTGCATGGTGTGTGAAGGAAGGAAAGAAAGAAAGAAAGAAAGAACAAACAGCCATTAGTGCAATTTACTGTCATTTCAGGTTAGGAAATACAGCATTAGTCACCAGCAGTAAAAATAGCCAAGAGCTTCTTGGCTTAACGTAGTAATGCAAGTATTAGAAAATGAAATCATGGCCATTTATTTGTTTGTGTGCTGCAAGTGCACACCATATAAATGGCTTTCATAAAGCTAATTTATAAGCCTGGGGAAGCTGTGCGGTTTAATTTTTATTCATCAGCAAATAAACAAAGGTGCCCTTTTTTACCATTCGGTAGTTGTCTTTATATTGCTTAACCCTTATTGCACCAAGGGACATTATCTGAGCTCTATTATATTATGCTTAGCAAATGCGTTTGTGCAATTTCTTCTCTAATAAGATTTTATCCTTTTTAGACGAATACGTTTTCTGAGGCCATGGAAAACAGCACCATGTCGGTGGGTGCCAAAACGATGGCTGAGAGTTCCGCGGGTCCGCTGCAGCTCCTCAACAAAACTGGCGTTAAGAACATGACGGTGCTCGTGTCAGGGAACACGACCCTCACGGAGGACCAGCTCTTCCTGAACACCACGGCCGCCCAAGTTCTGTCGGGCATCTTCGTCTGGTCGGCGCTCCTGATGACCTGCCACCAGGTTAGCTCTGCCCAGTCCGGCGCCCTTTTTACGACCAATCGAAACAGACCCTGATTTAAGTGCTTGATATATATAACAGATTTGATGTGCAGAGGGTTGTGGTGTCTTCTCCTCCTGCTGGGGTCTACTGTCAGAAGCTTATAGAGGTGGGGTTCAAAAGCACCGACATGTTACTTGGAGGTTTCAAAATGGCCACGGGACTGAACTAGACATGTGATTTCAGAATATTCGTTAACGTAGCATGTTTTCAGAATGAACATCCTTGGACTGTTTTCTATATAACAGAACATTCCGGCAGTTGAGTAATTTGCTGTGCCGAACTGTAGTTAGTAGACAAGTGAAATAAGATGATTAAGGTTTATCCAGTCTTTAATGTCAAATAATTAAGACTTGAATTGGACACCTAATGGGTTGGGTGGACACCCTTTTCTTTGGGCCCTAGCACTAACAGACTTTCAGATGACGTTTTCCATAATGAGCTTCACATTGTGTTCATAGCTGTGGGTGTGACTCTTCACTATGCAGATAAATACAGGTTAGTAGTGAAACGCAGCAGAACGGGCAGAATTCTGGCAGCAAAGCTGCATTCTAGCGAATGTCTGCAATTCCGGAAGGGCGGAACGAGGGGCCGGACAGGCGTGGGGTAACAGCAGTGCCGGCGTTACTGCCCTTGCCACGGTCCACCCGTGCCCGAGGGCAGCCACGCCCGATGGCTCGGAGTTTTAATCTGTGCCCCCCCGCCCAGCTTACTGTGGGAGTGGGAAGTGCTTGCCTTCACTGCGCGCACTTCCCCAGGGACGCTAGGCCGCGGTCAACAGCGGCACGGTCTGGATTACTTTCCGGGGCTTTCCGCGCACGTTTTTTCACACTAACAAAAAGTGCCTTGGCTGAACGTAGCAGTTAAAGGCCCTATTGCATACCCTTCCCTCTGTCAACCATAGTTAATTGAATAGGAAATACGAAGGGAGAAACTGCTTTGTGACCATGAAAACACACCTTCTTCTGTGAACTGCATGCTTGCTTTTATCTATCCATGGTGATCACAGTTTGAAAAAATGCGTGTCTAAATATGTCTCATGACTGTGGCCACATTCAGAATAGTTTTGCGAGACTCGAACAGCACTGTCAAGTTCTTGTTTTGTAAGTGTCAGATCATCTCAATGTTCCCTGTAGTAAAAAAAAAAAAAAAAAAACTCCTTTGGCACGTGCTCATAAAAATGAGATTTTGGGTCAGGTGCGAAACAAGATCGCCCGCCGACATTTACTGTGGCTGCGCCAATATAGGTGAGCAGAGTTGCCCCTCTCCCTTCCATAAAATCGCTCTGTTCAAATTGGCTGGAGCTCCATCGCTACAGCAGGTAAACAAAGCAAGTGCCAGCATAGTAATGAGCGTGCCATAACCTTCAACAGAGGACTCTTTGTGTCTATCAAATTATCTCTTTCCCCTTTAGCACTCGCTGCAGATAATGGGGAGAGAGATTTCATATACTCCACGCCATTGCGCCCGTTTTGAACCGAGCTGCGGCCCGCGGGTCGTTTTATTGTTTAATAAGAAGCCGCGCGTCCATCCCGGCAAATAATAACGTGCCTGCGATGGGGGGTTTTTGTTTTGGGGAAATGTATTCCTTCGTCGCGTCCGTTCGGAGAACCCTACTTGTCAGATCGAAAAGCCGGTGCGCTCTCGTCAGAGTTCCGTGTTAATTCGT
Organism: Anguilla anguilla; assembly: GCF_013347855.1. Taxonomy (NCBI): domain Eukaryota; kingdom Metazoa; phylum Chordata; class Actinopteri; order Anguilliformes; family Anguillidae; genus Anguilla; species Anguilla anguilla. The sequence continues at coordinate 14,391,061 of NC_049217.1, forward strand.
TAGTCAGGACGATTGTGCTAAGTAGCGCTAATGCTGGTGATTATGCTGAACGCTTGTCCAGTGGGCTGCAGCTACGGGGTCAGCTGAGGCGAGCCAATGCAAATCCCATGGAGATTATGCGCCCTTCAGAGTGGTTTTGCCTGTTCTTTTGCATCCTCTGTTTCGCCCCCGGTAGACTGCGGGAGAATTACACTGATCTCACGTGTCATGTCTGACAATTGAGGTAATTTAAGATTACCTCGCTTTATATAGTACAGAGAGGCCTCTGCCCCAGGCTGTGGAATCGGAGATGGTTTCACCAGAGAAGATGCTTGCTTTCTTTGTTTAGACGGCGTATAGCATTCAGAATGTAGCATAGAAGGTGTAAATGTTGGGTGACATCAGTGGTCCAGTGTAGTATAATGGCTTGGGAACCTGGGCTTGTAACCCAAGGGTTGCAAGCAGGGCTGCAGCTATGAACTGGATAAACATATTTTGGGGGGGGCGGGGGGGGACAAAATATACTGGGGAGGAGGCTACCAGCAAATTAAAAACAGTTGCACCCTGTATCCTGGGCTCGGGCCCGGGCCCGGGATAGAGTGTCTCAGTATTCTCCCCTATATGCGGCTCTGGTTGCAGGTTCGATTCCTGGGTTGGGCACTGCTGTTTTGCCCTTGAGCAAGATACTCCGTCAAAATAGCTTCAGTTTGTATCCTGCTGTACAAATGGATACTCTGTAAAAAGTTGTAATAGTGTAGTGTAAATCACTCCAGATAAGATTGTCTGCTATATGCCAGTACTGTAAAGTAAATGTAATGCAAAGTCCCAGCCCTGGACCTGGAGATCCACAGGGTTTTCTGGTTTCCATCATTCCTCATTGACTGATGAATTAAAGCAGTTAATGACAGTTACTTCACCTCACATGGTTTCTTGGGTTTTAATTAGTTGCTGATTTTAATGTGAAAATAGAGATGAAAATAGAGAAAGCAATGTCAGGCATGTTTTCATAAATTTTGCAAGATGCTGGTATAACACCATTTTAAAATGTTGGTAATGTGGTAGTACCAGTACACCAATCAACCTTAATTGGCAGCTCCTACCAGAACACAGGGGCTGGACTCTTCCCCCCCGTCCTCCTCCATTCTAAGTGCAGTATTCTAGACAGGAGGCTTCAGTCTGTCATAGCCCAGGCTGCCCAGACAGGCGTCCCACAGCAGTTACAGGCGAAGGTTATTCTGCTTATTAGTTTAATAAATAAACTCTCAAGCTACTGTCGGGAGACTCATTTGGAGTCGGTCCAGCACTCCGTCCGCGAGCTGCGGTGTGGAGGTTTTGCCCACCGCCGTCAGGGTGTCTGAACGGCATGCTGGGACACCGGAGGACCCGGACCCTTCTGTCACACGGGGGGGAAACGGGGCCGCCCCCGGCATCGCTTTTCAAGATTGGCAGATACATCACCGCGGAGCCGTAATGCCCGCTCGATCACCCCTTCATTTCGATCCGGATGGGACCGCGGGGAAAGCCAGGGCCCCCGGAGACGGCGTCCGCCCTCGAAATAGCCAGTAGTGGAACGCACCGCCCGCCCTCGTCCCGTTGCTAACGATATGAAAAAAGAAGGCTGAGGTCGAGTGATTTCGGTTCCAGGGCTCCGCTCCAGAGCCTTAATGTGAGATTTATTTACCATCAAAGCCATAATTTATGTGCAAGAAAAGCATCGACCCCTCTGCCAGGTTATTGCTTGAATTCCCAATGAGTAAAACTGCAGTGCTTATATAAATGGGTCCTAGAGCCATTTCACACTCAGTATACTGATGGCTTCTTTGCCTTAAAGGGCTCAATGGCAAACAGAAATTTTTTTTTAAAACAGAAACTTTTTGTGTTTAGTGTAGTGTGGACTTTATCGAACAGACTGTATGTGAAATGCAATTTGGCAATGTATTGTTAAAAAAATGGCCTCCCCTGTAAAATTGTTTGCTGGGCATTGTATTGCACTCGAGTTCCGAAGCCCTGTTAGCGATAATAGCTGGCTGATAGCCGGCTGTTGCAATGATATCAGTCCGCTCTTTCATTGACAGCGTTGTGACTGATCCTCAGTCAAGTTCACCTTGAGCTTTATGTCAACAGTACAGGAAAACATTCCCCTGGCCTCCTCAGTCAGCCGAACCTACAAGTTTAACTTTCCTCCTACCCAAACTTACTTTACATTTTTCAGTTAAATTTCTGGTTTCTTTCTGCATCATGTCTTTTGGGCTCTTTTGGCTGCCCAACCCTATTCCCGGAGCTCTACTTGTAGATTTTCGTTTCAGCCCTAATTTGGCACATGTGATTCTACTACTTTGCAGCTCAACTAGATCCTTGGGTGTTGAATGAGGGGTGTGCTGTGTTAGGGTTGGACTGAAATCCTACATAAACAAGGTTGGGCAGCCCTGCCCTAAAGGGTACTTCAGTTTTCCCACATTTTTCCCCAGCCAGGTTTCTCCTTTTCCTTCTGCAACAAGGCCTCCGGATTTCTGGCTTGCGGCTTGGACAGCAGCCTTGTCCAGATAACGTCACGGTCGGTGATGTAGAGGTTATACTGACAGGAGCCTTCTTTACAGGCTAACTTTAGTCACTCCCTTTTCTTTGCAATATGCTGTTGCTAAAACAGCTCGTCTGGTTACACCACAGCATGGTGCACCCAGGGCTGTTTAATGCAGGATGAAGAAAGCACGTGTTTGGGCACAGTCCCTCAAGGGGTTTTCACATGCACGCTCTCAGGAGAACGTAACCATCTAGTTCAAGAGTTATTCGTCAGGAAGAATGGTTCAATCTGGAAGATTTCACACTCTTTACACCTACCATAGAGGGTTCCATGAGGAACTAGAAGGGGTTCCCTTACAGAGACAAGCCAAATAACCATTTTTTACTGTACTGTAATGTGACATTATTTGTGGTGTACATTGCTTCAGTCCAGGCTAAAGGGAAACAATAGAGTAGCTTTCTCAGACAGAAATCAGGAGGGTCCAAAGTGGGATCCTGAGGTGACCCTCAGTACAAGCGTTGCATCTTTGATCGAGGCCTCACTTCTGCGTTTCCGTGTTTCTCCTCCTTGTGCTCCCCCAGATCTACGTGCACCTGCGATCTTACACCATCCCAAATGAGCAGCGCTACATCATCCGCATCCTGTTCATCGTGCCCATCTACGCCTTTGACTCCTGGCTCAGCCTGCTGTTCATCAGCAACGACCAGTACTACGTCTACTTCGACTCCGTACGGGACTGCTATGAAGGTATGCAAGCCCCCCTGCCGAGCCCCGTCTGATGCCTTCGCAGGGACAGATTCCGCTTAGCCCCGCCCATTCAGATCCACAACTATGCTGACTGCGGGCAAAGAACCCGGAGCCATTCAGTTTAACCACAGCGCCATGTTGTGCCTATCTCCTTAGTAAAACATTTAAGTAAGGTTTACTCTTACAAAATTCTCCTACATCACTCATGCAACAAACATATACGGCTGTACATAGGAAAATCTGCATTAATACATTGAATTTGAGGAAATTCATGCTAGTGTATTGTAATTTCTGCTTGATAATCTATTTTATAGAGTTTATTCAGATCTATCGCACAGACCGAAGCAGCAATAATTGGTATGCTATGCTCTACACATATATATATATATATGAGTTATGTTTTTAACATTGATATGTATATTTAAAATGTGTTCTATCAAAACAGCCTTCTGTTGTTTCGTTGTTTATATGAAAAAAAATACTTCTGGCATAGTAGCAAATTATAACGGTGCCCAGAGAGATATTGACCGTGTTATGAAGGAAGTAATTGCATTGAGAGTTGGGGTGGGGAGAGGAAATGCTTTTCTCTGTTAAATGCGTGACTGGGCTTTGCAGTCGACCATTTCCCTTTGTTTTGATGGTAATAGTAGGTCGAGGCAAGCGTGAGCAGGTTTTGTTTGTAGCACAGTAAAACAAGCGGCTCGGAGGAACTGGCCCGACCTGTTCCATCGCTCCCGTCTGGTTAATACGCATGATAAGGGAGACGACACAGTGGCTGGTGTTGTCGTACCGTGTTACAGCTGCCTGGGTGTGGCTCCGACCTCTCTCCCTCCTTTCTGGGTTTCCAGCTCATCCGCTCCGTCACTATTAGTAACTGGGACCGTGTTCAGTCAACAAATTTGTTAAAACGACAGGTTAATTTCCCTGGTCATTGCGCAATTTCATAAGCAACACAAATTCGGAGTAATCAGGACTGATAATGATTTGGCATTTGTATCATTGCGTTCCTAGTCATAAATATTATAATTAGGCAATTTGCACTACAGATTATTACTTCTGTTCATCTTTTGTTTAATTATTTAGATGTTCTATTAAGATGATATAGCTCATATAGCTCAGATACAGTTACACTACGCGGCCACAGTAATCGCACGCAGGCTAATATGGAACGTGTTCAGTGAACCATATTGAGGTGAACCCATACACAGACGGATTAAACGCAATTCGAAATGGATAGCAGTGGAATCGTGAAAATCCTGACGCATTATTTACGCGCACGGCCGTGGAGAATTTTTGAGCGGCGTGACAGGCCCGCTCCCGTTACATCTTTCCAAAGCGAAACTTTCCAACTTTAATAAGTTCCGCGGAACATAATAGCATACGGTGAAGATGAACAGCGCGCGCCCGGCCGGCTTCCTTTGAGACTCGGCGCTAGATTGCCAGTTGACAGCCTTCGTTTTCGATTTGCATAAACCCACTTGAAATGGTAACCAAGGATTATAGGGGATTTTCAAACCGGAGAGAGATCTGAACCTCGCCAGCTCTGGCGCATCGTACCAGGCAATCTGATGGTCAGAATGCATCGAGAAGGCAGGACCTTATTTTGTGGGATGCATACGGCTGCTGAAGATATGAAGCGGTTGGTTTATCACTCTAAGAGAAAAAAAAAACTTTTTTTTTTTCCAAATTAAGTCATGGGTATTTAGACCCATGGATTTTGAGATTTCAGGAGGAATATTAGTGTCTATTTGAAAATGAACCCTGCAGGGGTGTTTAATTAGACCATATTGCTGATTTATAAATGCGTGGTTTGTCCACACAAACACTTTCCTGAGTTTTATTTTCTCATGGAACCATCCCATTTTCACATAGTGTCTTATCAATGCAGTGCAGCTCAAAAATAAGTATTGTTATTTCAGGAAATAGTTTTTCTTCTCAGAAAAAAATTTGCCACAGTAGCAGAATACACAATGAATTATGTCAATATTCATTGTCCATGCCCTACCAGTTGTATCCAACCATAAATTCCTCATTTTAGGCCCATTTTATTTTTCACTGAGCTGTCCTTTTGAGTCGTGAACCTGCTCTCACGTTGTAATTGTCTTGTGCATTTTCCATTTTGCAGCGTTTGTTATTTACAACTTCCTGAGCCTGTCCTTCGAGTACCTCGGAGGGGAGAGCAGCATCATGACAGAAATCCGGGGCAAGCCCATTCAGTGAGTGTCCCCATTGCGCCGTCAAACAATGGAAACGCATTGCCCCTCCCTCAGGGCGACTCCACACCGGGGTTTTAGTTGGGCTTCTTTGTAGATATGCACTTCCTGATCTTTGTAACTTTCCCCCATTTTGAAAGCCCATTCTTTATAAAGGTGTCTACCGTCATGACTTCCAATGATTAAGACTCGCTTTGTGGACCATACGCCGGTAATTGTTTTTCAGGTTTAGCTCGCACATCTTTTTTCTCACATCTAAGAATGTGAGCCCGATCGCTAACGCGTTTTGGGACCGCGCTCTTTGAATGACCTTTTCTATGGCATTAGCTGTCAGAAGGCTATTTGTTACCTTTCATCTACCTACATCTTTCTTGTGCTCGGTGGGCTATAAAAAAAAAGCCTGCCAAAGTTACAAAATGGCAAATTGTAAATTATTAACTGCTAGCCATAAGGGGCTTGCACAGAGAGCCTCATTATGGCTGTCGTTCTCTTTCTAAGATAAAGCATGACTCATGCACTGTCAGTGGTCTAATCCCTGAAGGTTTGTCCAATCCAGAGATCCCAACCCGTGTTCTGAAGAGCCACTGGGTCTTTTTGTCTTTCGGTGTCGTTCAGCACTTAAATTACCAAATTAAAGCAGTCGATTAGTCTGTTAACACACCTCTTTCTTGCATCTCTGAATTGTTTAGATTTTTTGGGCCTAAAATCAGATTTGGTGTGATTTTGAGGTGAAAACCCCTGGTCTCTAAAATGGTAATTCAGCAAAGGCTCTTCCTTAGAAGAACTGATTGGGTATCAATTATACGTAAGACGTACACGTAAGTTACTTGATTATTCTTCAAAAAAAAAGTTTAATACAGGTAGGAACTATTTTCTGAAGTGCATACAACTCATTTGTTCAAATAAAGATGTACGTGGTACAATATAAAAATATTTATTTATTTTTATATTTAGATATTTATGTTATTAATACAAATCTGCTTATATTCATGGGTTTAATGTCACTGTACAAACTGTTTTGAAGTACCTTAACCGTATTTTCTTGTTTGAGACCACAAACCCCCAAATGCCATTCACCTGCCATTGTAAAGTCAGCAGGTTGCCAGAAATTTCTGTAAATACGTAAAATATTATTCATCGTGCAAAAAAAAAAAAAAACAGTCTGGGCAAATGAAAAACAAACACTGAAACTAAAAAAAATGCATAGATATATATTTTTTTAATTCCAGAAAGTGTTGAAAACAATCCATTTAACACTGATGTGAATACAAAGTGAACATAACATAATATAATGACGAGAACAGCCCAACAATTCTCACCATTTTCCTGACTAAATTAGCGCTCTGATTACCTACAGACTAGATAGCATCTAACACCGTATCAAGCCTGCACCCCGCTTTGGTCCAATGAGGTGACAGCTGTGTTTTGTCTGTCTCCTATCATTGGCAAAAATAGTGCCAATGGCCTCTGCCGAATTACCTGCTTATTGGATATTAACTGCCAAATGTCTCATTCATGTGATCTAGGTGTTTCAATGTATTTGTCCAACTCCTCATTAGTAGAAAAAGGCAAATTACTCCTATTGAATTTTTTTTGTTTTCATTATTTTGCAAGCCAGCCACACGATGCCAGTGGCTGTCAGCATGTTCTTTCTCCGTTCCACTTCAGAAAGCATCCCAAAAATCTTGGGGCTTCTCATTTACTCGACAGTTTTGGAGGCGATGCTAACACAAGGTCACTTTACATAAATTACTCCACGAGGGAGACGTCTGGCTGCAGTCAGTTAAGGAAGCTCATATCAAAAGTGGCTAATGACTATCCTGCTGTTGAACGCAAACTGCGAGTGTCAAACGTTTTGAACCGTAACCGGTCAAACTGTGCGTGGGGTTTTCAGTTTCGGTCATTGGCAGCTTTCCAGTCAGTGGTACAAGGCATGTCTGAAATTGTGTATCAGCGATGCAGTCTGTAATCTCTGTTTTGTTTGCTTTGATATGTACTACCGTTACAAAACAGAAACGGGCCAGGGAAGGTCTGGTGGCTATCACCTGCTTTAACCCTTCAGTTAGGGGCCGAGTTAGTACAAATATCCCAGCAAGCCCTGTGGCTCTACAGGACCAGGGTTGCAGATTCCCTGGGTCGGAGCTGTAAATAAAAGTGTTCAAAAACATAACCTCTCCAAATATTTATTTCGTTTTTTTTTAAGGTCGAGCTGGCTGTATGGTACCTGCTGTTTGGCTGGGTGCAGTTACTCGATCGGCTTTCTGCGATTCTGCAAACAGGTTGGTTTCCATTTTCTTTCTTACTACCCAGAACCATTAGAGGGCGGTCTTTTTTTTTTTTTTGGAAAGCATTAACACAAACAAGGCAGGGTTGTAAAGATGTTTTATTTCTGGATAGCTAATTCACATTAATGCTAATGGAAAATGATTTTTCCCTTTTCCTTTATGACAGGAAAAGGACAGCTGTTAGTTATCTTGCAGTTATTGGTTATCTTTAGAAAACGAAGCTGTGGAAACACACTGTGCCGTATGACGCAGTCCCCTCAGCCATTAAGCGGCTCTCAAACCGCGTTAGGCTTTACGGCGGCCTCCCCGTGTGACAAACACAGAAATCGCGCGCCGCGAGAGCGTCGAGCCGCCAGGAAATGAATAGTCGATGGAAGCGGGAACGGATAAACACGCCTCCAGGTGACCTATCTGTTCACGTCAGCACAGCTTCATTTATGCGTGGGCTTTTGGGGCCGAGCAGCTTGGTAAGTTCTGAAGAATAAATGCCGCGCTCTCCAGTTCAGTTTTTCTCAGTAGGGTTATTGGCAGCTCGAAATGGTGGCGCTTCCTTTGGAAATTATGTTTACGTTCTCTTTACTCATTTGTCTTAACAAATACACAGACAATTTGAAGTTTAAATAGCATTTAGACGAGTTTGTTCTAATTTCTTCAACTGGGATAGATGTACGTAAAGTGGAACTTAATGCTAAAAAAAGATATTCTGTTGGTAAGTTCATCTGTTCACCGATAACATGGACAATAAAAATGACAAATATTTTAATATTAAATATTTTCTATAATCAAGATATCCGACTCCTGTCGTGGGAAAATCTGCCAGGTGATGTGTTTTGCGTCACCGTGGGAACCACACCCATTCGCAGTGTAAGAGCGCCACATAGCAGAGTCGGGTGTGTTTCGGATGCATGACGTGGCCAATCAGATAATAAATGTTTTAACCTCACAACATTAGGAGGACTAAAAAAAATACAATACCGATGAATTAGGGTGAAGTTCTGAAGCATTCAGACATTGGGGAAATGCACAGTTTAGGCAGTATATGCTCAGCTAATTGCTGACAAATTATTCTTGTTTTTGTCCACCAGCTATAGCTAGTATACATCAATGGAAGAGTAATTGAGCTTGCGTGTCTACAATCCAACAAATAGTTTAATGAACTGACCCCTGTTGCAAAGGAAAATACATAAAGCTGGCCTTAGATGGCATAGCCTGTACGGATTGTCTGCAAGAAGAGTACCAAGTATTCACTGGGATGAATGTTCAGAGTTTATCGTTTAAGTTGTATCAATTTAGATTGTAAAAGCAATGCACAGTTTCGTCCATGTAACCGCAAACAATTTTCTTTGGAAAACTTCCCATGGTGAGTGAACTATCCGGTCTGAATCGCACGACCTGCCTGCTGATGCTTTTTCTCATTTGTGTCTAGGCCACTCTTCAGTTCTGTGTGGTGAAACCCATCATGGCCATCATCACCATCCTTTTACAGGCCTTCGGGAAGTACCACGATGGAGACTTCAAGTGAGGGTCACATTTCACATTCTGATTTGCTTGTAGCTACATTTTTGATAAATACAAGAGTCATGCACTCAATAAATCTTGCCATGGTTGCAGTTATTACATGGGTGTTGGGCTCTTGTTGAGCTGCTAATTAGTGAGTCAAGTGTGCCAAATTGTGGTTGAAATGAAAACCTACAGGATGGTAAATCTCCCGGAACTGGGTTGGTTACCACTGCTTTAAATGTTACTTTTGGCATTGCATAATTTTTCTTTTAACATTGCCTTTTATTTGTCTGTCTTTCAAACACACTGTGTATGTGTATTATTATTATTATTGGTTTGCCTACGGTACTCTCTGGCATATTGTGCAGTAGGACTGAGCAGAGGCCAGGGTGACGTATATAAATTCGACCGGTTGAGCGTATCTTTATCGGAGTCTGACCCCCCCCCCCCCCCCCCCCCCCCGTGTCCCTCCAGTCCCACGGGCGGATACCTCTACATCACCATCGTCTACAACTTCTCTGTCAGCATGGCGCTCTACGCACTCTTCCTCTTCTACTTCGCCACCAGCGACCTGCTGCGGCCCTTCGAACCCGTGCTCAAGTTCCTCACCATCAAATCCGTGATCTTCCTCTCCTTCTGGCAAGGTGAGATGGCCTTCCTCACTTAGAACGGGAGGACGGCTTGTGCTCAAAATAACAACTCTTTCTTCCTGCAGTATTCTTAGGTAAGGCAGAAATCAGACCAGGGATCTGAAACCCAAATCCTGGAGGACCCCTGTGTCTACAGAATTTTTATGTGCTCTCACAATTGAATGCTGAATTTAAGCATTTGATTGGCTAAAGAATCTGCATACCTTGTTTTTAAGGCATGAATTGGCTGCTGATTGAAAGGAAATCTCAAAAATCAAGAGAGGCCGCGGCCCCCCAGGACTGTAGTTTGAGACCCCTACATTAGACGAAGCAGAAGCAGATGTTTTGACGTTTGAGCCGTCGTCTGTGGGGAAAAATCACAATTTCTATTTTAACATTGTTGCTGCTCATCTTGTTTAACATTTATATAAATTTTTTTAAAGTGATGATATCTGTCATGAATCCGCAGTTTTTTTTAAATTATCAAAATGTATCATTGGGTTTCAATAACTTCTCTCCAGTCAAAATAGTTCCTCAGCCCACATGTACATACACACACATGCAGACACACACCATCAAGATTAACCATGGCTTCCATAAGCTGAGCTGGGACGGTTAGCGGTTTCCCTCCTCAGTGAGTATGCGAGTGTTGCGATGCGGTGTTGAGCGCGTGGTGTTGCCCCCCCCCCCCCCTGTAGGCATGGTTCTGGCCATCCTGGAGCGCTGCGGCGTCATCCCGGAGGCCCTGGTCATCGACGGGTACGAGGTGGGTGCCGGCACGGTGGCGGCCGGCTGGCAGAACTTCATCACCTGCATCGAGATGTTCTTCGCCGCCATCGCCCTCCGCTACGCCTTCACCTGCACCGTGTACCAGGAGAAGAAGGCCGAAACGCCAGGTACGTCCTCGTCTCCGGGCGACTGAGGAGCTGGATCTGTTCTAACGGCATGATGTGTTAGCCTGGGCTGTTTGCCCTGGGTGGCTCACCTCGTCAAGACGTAGTTTTAATGAATTTGTTTCTGAAGCATTTAAAAGGGACAGAACACAGGCAGTCTGTGCATAGAATACATGGAAAGTATTTGTTTCTAGGATGCAGGTAGGAAAGATGTAAGTAAACAGCTGAAGAGCAAAAGCTCATTTTCTGAATAGGTTATTGATGACGTGAGAGAGGGCAGCGTAGCTCGCCCTCACGGAAACGTTTGAAGTCCCGTTTTGAAAGTAGATCGCCGCAACTTTTTATTTTATTCTTTCCGACGGGCGAAAGGAGAGCAAGTGCCCTTTCTTCTCAGTCCAAAGACCGTCCATGAGGTCGGCATGGATACACCATCACTGGATTTCTATGTCATCATCTCCGCTTCCCAGAGGAAGCCGCCCAGGAAGAAAGTCACACCGCAGGCCGTCCGCCACTCCCGCGGGGGATGAGGGTGACTTTTTTTTTTGGTTGAGAGGACTGTTCCAGGGCACCTTGTGGCTAGATGAATAGGTTTTCACTTTTTCTGTGTTTTTATTCTTCCCCTCCCCCCACTGGCACGAAACCGGAATATATAAAGTTAGGGGAGCAATCTTCTGATATCAGCACTTTTTTTTTTGCATAAAAAGTAGACAAAAGAAAAGCGGGGGTTACAGAAACAGTAGTAAATCCCACCGCTCAAAAAAATCAATCATTCCGGAACATTCTTTCCGGAGTCCCGCGGCGGCCGCCGCGTGCTTCGAGACAAAAGGACGGCGAAACAAAAAGGCGGGAAAGGAAGAGCGTCGCTACGCGCCGGCGGCGAGCAGAGCGGTTCTCATCCTCGTCTCCTTTGGCCGCTGACGCTCGCCGCTTCCTCTTCCAAACGCGGTCTCTCGACAGAAGGTTCGCTTTCTGGAAGTTTCCGTAGGCAGGGCTCGCTTCGCCAGCGGATTCAGTATAGCGTAATTCGGTTGGATGCCGAAATGAATTCAAAATATTGTAATAAAGGGGTCGTTTTAACATGCTTTAAACAGCATGTTAACATGCTTAACATGCTTTTAGTTTGCAGTGATTCGCTTGTTTATGGTCATTCAATAAGTCAAAACGTAAGTCCAAAATAAGTGCAATCTTGCAAGTCAGAAAGTGAGATTAATTGTATGATATTAGAATCACAACTGTACAGCTGAGTCATTATTCACGGTGAGACATGTGGTGCAGTCTTTAGCCGACTCTGGAGTTGCGTAGGAGTCGGGGTTCGACACCACCACAATGGCGCCTCTGAGCTGCGATCTATCACCCTCTCCGCTCTCTACCCGTCTCAATAAAGCAAATCAAAAATCACCATGATAGGAGAGGACGGGCCGTCTGCTCTCCTTTAAAGAAAAGCGGTCTGTTAAGGACCTAAATCCGCAGTGGTGCCGGGGTCCGCACGGTGGATTTCCGGATGAATCAGGCCTCGAATGCGAATGGGCCGGCTCGGCCGCGCGGGACGCGTCCTTTGCGGGTCACGTGACCCGCTCCATCAGTTCGCTTCAGCCTCCTCGTGCTAATTTCCCTCGGCTCTCGTATAAAGGAAGAAGGAGAGAAGAAGAAAAAAACCCCCCGGAGTAAATCAGAGATTCGGGGTGACGTGCGACGCACAGGGAGTTCGCCGAGGGGCTCGGCTCCGCACGTAAAGACCCGGGAGAGCCTCGAGGCTCCTTCGCTCTCTGGAAGTCTCTCCCTTTTTACGTGGGAGAAAACGGGGGAAGGGGAGGACGGGGCTCGAGCGCAGGAAACTTGTTCAGCCCAGGAAATGCGGAGGCCGTGCGGTTCTAACGAACACACACATGCTCCATAACATGGGTGGGCCCTGGGGGCCTGACTGTGGCCCTGCAGTCTCTTACCGCCAAAATATACAAATGTTTCTTCAGGTCTACTGTCGTGCACATGACACAATGTCTTTGCTTAGTCAATTCAATTCAATTCAATTCAAAGAGCATTATTGGCATGGAAGTAATGAAACGATATTGCCAAAGCTGTAGAGTTGATATACATGAATAGAATAAAATTTAACGTTTGATTGGTTACGATAGCAAGAGGTAAGGGTACGTTATTTACAGTTACCCAGACTCCCTTTCTCTGCAACATGCCAAGACTTATCTTGCCACAAAAGGGGCAGTTTGGTCATCTGTCTTACAGGGGCTCAGTCTGGCTCAGTTTGCCGGAGCTGGGGGAGGTTTGCTGGCCGGACGGGCACTTTGCAGAGGGTTGCGAGAGTGAGATGGAGCGGGCCGTCTCTTCCGGCTCTTTCCCCACCTCCATCCACTCTCTAGTCCATCAACGGCGCGAGCTTGGCGCGGCAGGCCAGGAAGCGTTCGCGGGAATAATCGCCGAAGATTTCGCGCTGCGCGTCCGCTGCTTAAACATGCCCGGGACTCCCCAGGCTGGCGGGGCTTATCGAATCGCCTCCGTCTCCCCGTTCCCTCCCATTGTCCTCCCACCCGAGGATGTTTCTGCTTTTCTATGCCTTCATAAATGAAAGGAACCTAGCCTCACTTCCCTCAGGCCGAGAGGCACACGATGTCGGGTTTCATTACGAAAACATGCTGAGGAACAGAGTAGGAGAGAATTCAGTGATGATGGAATTGTAATGTCTTGTAATTTTGTCATTGTGCACAAGCTGAGGGGAAGAAGCCAAATCCTTATTGGTAGTGCTTGTATCTCTGATACAGTGTTGCTGCGCTTATGGGTCACCAGTGCAGGCTAGCTCACATGTGGCCCGTCCTCAGGGGGTCATGTGTGATGGGTCTCAGGGGAGCTTTCCCTCATGCCTGAACACGCCAGCATCAAGCTTAACGCCCAGCTCCCAGTAAAGGTGTTACTCTGAGAAGGACTCCCTGACACGTGCTAACGTGCTAGCACTTCCTTGCTGATTTTAATATGCAAGCTATACTGAACGTGCTACTGTGAGGATGACTGCACTACACGGCAGTACCACATTCAGTTGTTTTTTTCCACCCTCCGGGGATATGTGCACGATATTGACATATGTCAGATTTGCATGTGGATGTAGTTGCGTGTCGGTTAAGCCAACAAATGGGTGACTCTGATCTACAAAACAGTTACAAACTCTTTGTACTGTGGAAGCTTATCCGTGCCAGAATTTAAATGAAAATGCAAATCAGCAATTACATTTCGCTTCCGTTCGACGTGCGCAGAAACCATAGCACAATTCAAATGAAAATGCATAAGCCCGCTTTGCGTTTTCATTTTCAAGTTAACGTACGTACGTTCTGACAATTAAAAAATTTAGACGGACCTCTGAACTCAAGGTCATGATTAGAAATGTGAGTTTTTGAGTATAATGATCATGCATCGGCAGCTAGGTAGGTAAGGTGTCTTAAGTCTTGACAGGTTGTGTTTATATTCATTCTTCAGTTCTCTTCCTTTTTTTAGCCCGTGTCCTCTGTAGGCTTTGTTGTCGGCAACGCCTCGATCCTTCACCTCATTCTCGCTGTCCGAGCTCTTGTCCTTCCTGCTGACTTTATACTGCAGTTGCAGTTCTGGTCGCTCTGTGTCATCTCCTCTCTCTAACCATTCCTGCGAACAATCGCTTCTGCACGTCCCCGCCTCAAAGTCAGGCTTCAGCTTCGGCCTGGAACTCGCGCGATAACCGTTCAAAGTTTCATTCAAAGAGAGGGAACACAATGAATGGCAATTCTCTGTCTAAGCACATTTTCTACCGGGGAGGGGGGGGAGGCTTGGGGACCTCTTTGTCTTGGAGCCAAAAAAAAAAAAAAAAACGAACATTCTTCATTTCGGAAAGAAAGGAAAAAAGAAAACAAAAGAGACGGAGTGTTCATTGTACCTACTGCTCCGCGGAGATAGCGCCGTTTGCGTCCGGGAGCCCGCCCGGCCCGGCCCGGGCGAAGCGGACCGTAAAACGAGCCGCGCGTCTTCACCGCGGGCCGCTCCCGACCGACGCCGCGGAGCGCCGAGTCGGAACGCCGTCGAACAGCTTTCCCGTTTTTATTTTCGCGCCGGGGGACTCGCCAAAAAGGCTCCCGCTCGCCGAAGTGAAATATTTCGCTTAGCGTCGACGTCTTTCCGCGGCGCTCCCCAGCGTTTGCTTAGCGGCCATTAGCGGGGATGAGATATTAAGCCCCCGGCGTGTCACCGCGTTAAAGCGCGGGCCGCAGAGGCGCTGGGTCTTCATTAAGGGGTCTCTCCGTCCTTTCCTGAGCGTTTCCCGCTAAGCGCTCTGTCCCTGTTAGCGTTTAACATTGCCCCCGGGCAGCGAGGAGGAGGAGCGCGGCACTGGCACGGAGGGGCGTGGCGCTCGGTTAAGAACAGGGACGGGTGTTCAAACCAAAGCCCACACTGCCGCCTGCAGTCTCCGCACTGTGCACTGACACATTATTTTATACACACAACAAATACACTCTAAGACAAATGCAATATATTGTAAATATTCAGAAAATATAACGTATATATTTCACAGCATGTTTTTTTTATTTTTTCAATACGTGAAATTGACAATCATCAATATTTCTGTTTTTTTTTGTTACAATATCTGAAAACTGCAATAATTTGTATGTTTTCCAATATTTTGTGAAGTGGTGGAGTATTTTACAATGCTGATAATTGTTCTATTTTATTTGTATACATTGCAACATATTCCAGTTCCCTAAGGGCTAGACATGAGGTATACAGTCGCGTGTTGTCATATCATGAGGTCATATTGTTTCCTGCAACAACTCTTTCCTGGGGGTACCACGGTTTATGCTGGTTTTCCTTCCGAATGCAACTGCAATCCTAGCATTTTAACAAGCTGTAAGCTTTTCTTCATTAGGTGCTTTTCATGTTTAGAGAGATTATTTACCCTCTTAAGTCACATTATGTCAGAAATGGCTATGCGTGCCATAAAGAAATAAAGTCCCTCGTTCTATATTTTTTTAAATTACATACAGAGGGGTATGTATCTTTTACCTGATCAAATTAAAGACTGAGGTTAAACACTGGGCTCCAAACACAAAAAAGTCATGGCCACAAAAACAAATTAGTAGTTCATTAGAAATGCTTCATTATCAAACACAAAGCAAATGATGAGGAGTCAAACCTGCATTGTATTAGTACGTTTAAGGAACAATTATGAAAGAACTTAACTGTGTTCAGCAACCTAATTAGGAGCCTACTGGTTGACCTCTTAAATTTGATCAGGTGTAAATATTTCTGCCTCCTTTCATGTAATTGTTTGCAATGTTGCACAATAAACACAAAGTGAAAATTAGGCTTTTATTCTTCATGGCACCTCTAATTATGACATAATGTGGCGGAAGAGGGTAATAATCCCTGTAATCATGCTAAGGACCTAAATAAGAAGTGGTTCTACAAAAAACAGTTGAATTGCTAAAATTCAGAGATTGCAACAGTGGTTGGAACGAAAACCAGCAAACAGAGTGGTACCCCAGGAGCAAGTGAGAGCCACTGGCTTACTGAATGAGCTGTCTGCACATTAAGCTTGCATTGCTAGCATGTTGGACAGATTGATGCAGCGCCCCATGCCCTCTAGTGATAGCTACAAAGTATTGTGAGTAAAACTAAGTTGAATAGGCTTAATAGAGTCAAACTGCTGGTCTTAAAAAATGCTATGATATATTTTATTGCAACGTATTGGAATATATCCCATTTCCAGCAAAGTGAAAATTTCGATTTTGCCAGCTTAAAGAACAAACGAACGATAAACGTTTTTGTCTGTCTCTACGCAGACAACAACGCTCCAATGCAGAGCATCTCCAGTGGGCTGAAGGAGACCATTAACCCCAACGACATGGTCCAGGACGCCATCCACAACTTCTCCCCCGCCTACCAGCAGTACACCCAGCAGTCCACGCAGGAAGTGGTCCAGCCCAACCAGAACGGCACGGTGGGATTCGTAGGCGGCGGCAAGAAGAACGACAAGGTCATGCTCATCACCTCCGACGACGAGTTCTAGGGGTCGCCGGGACGGTCCGCGGCCTCAGCCAGAGAAACGTCCGCGTCGGCACTCGCGTGGACATCTGTCGTCTGCTCCTCCGTTACTGAATTTCACCCGCTCCTTAACGTCTATCTCGGGCCTTCACCAATCAGCATCCTATTCAGCACCTGTCTGCTAGAGTGCAGTCACCACCTGGTCTTAAGTTGGGTCTGATTGGAAACGCTAGCTTATATTTCTTTCTCAAAAAGAAGCGCAGAACGCTCAAATTTGTTGGGTCGAATTTGTTTTCATCCTTCAATTTATTGCATGTAATATGGGGACTGGCACCAAACGCCAGAGAGCTGTGAACAAGAGAATCGGGTCAGTTTTTCCCTTCTGATATATTGTGAAACGTGGATGAAACTTAGGCGAATAAACACACAAGTAACAGTGGCTGGGCGATGTGGGGAATCGGGAACACCTTTGGGTGTTAAAACGTTACTTTAGCAGGCTTTTCCGAGACCCCTGACAAACAGTTGTTCCCAGAGACCACGCGCTAACGAGTTAACAAGATGGAGACTGACAGCTGCCTATGAACTGAAACTCGGAGCAGTTTAGTTGCTTCGTAGTGTTGACTATTCCACATCTACGTCCTCTCACGACATTGGAATTTGTGTATCGCGTTACTGAATTGTGTATTGTGGGGACGCGTGGCGATGGAACTTCCTTGCGAAGCGTCTGTTTTAGTAATTATGTTACAGTATCAGATATGGGTGGAGACTACAAGCTAAATCTCTCATAAATATGTTGATTTGTTTTTCTGACTGTGCTACTGAAAACATGTGTAATTAACTTAATCTTGTTTTGACGATAATGCCCTTTCCTTGTTTAACTGCTGTCCTATTTCATACAGAGAAAAAAAAAACCTAATTTGCATTTGAGCTTTGTACACCTGACGATTTACTAAACTATCTTGTTTTGTCTCAGTTTGAAAGACGCTTATTGTTGTGCGTTCTCACAAGCTTTTGTTTCATTTACTTGCTTAGTTAATTGTTTCTTTACTCGTTCAATTGTTAATTTGTAATTGCTTTACATGTCATTCGTTCATGGTTCAC
The DNA here is from genome assembly GCF_013347855.1 of Anguilla anguilla. NCBI lineage: Eukaryota > Metazoa > Chordata > Actinopteri > Anguilliformes > Anguillidae > Anguilla > Anguilla anguilla. The sequence goes on from NC_049217.1 coordinate 14,408,938, forward strand.
ACACTAAGAATGTTTCAGTTTGCGCACTGTAAATTAATGTAAATATGACTTCTTTATTTGAACCTATGTAAAATATTGTATATAGGGGCTGCTCAGAGACACTCATTTGGAATCGGCATATGCAGGAATGGATAAGAAACGTTCACTTTACCCGTGTTTTTATACTAAAGATATTTTTGAGTATACCGTGTTATTAGCGACTTGAAATACTCATCTACAAGTAAATGGATCCAGATTAGATTCTCTTTTCTATCTATCTATCAAGATGAACCATTTATGGAATTTGTCATTTGTCTTAAGTTTCTTTTTTCCAAGTGAATGCATCAGTTCTGATTTCAAATCCAAATAAAGATGTCGGTTTCCTTTAATAGTTTAAACCCACTCCTTTTCTCATTTGTTAATGAGTTTAAAATTGTGCAGAGGATAATGTTTGAGCCAGGGATCTGTTCTACTCTCAAAAATCCTGGAGATTGATGGGTTTGTGTTTGTTCACTGTTACTGGGCAACAGATCAGAGCAGCCGGTTATACAGTCAAATTGCCTCACCGGGACCCTGTTTCACAAAGCAGGATTACTGAGTGAGCTGGATAACTGCTCTGAGTAAAACCCAGAACCCTCCCAGATCTGGAACATGGACTGAAGTAAAAGGAGTTCCGGGTTTTACTCAGCACAGTTATCCAGCTAACTCGGTGATCCTGCTATGTGAAACAACCTCCTGGGTTTCCTGGGTCTGAATTGATTACTGACTTCAAGGTGAAAAAAGAGACCAGCTGACCACAGCTCTCCTGGCCCAAGTTTACTACTGCAGTACTGCTGTCTATAGCCAGAGATTTACTTTTACATTTCTGCTTACAGATAGATGCACACTTCCAACTCTCTCCATGAGGAAAAAAAAAAGTCTTTATTGAAAAGTACAATTAGAAAAATACACAAACAGCAGATTTGTATTTACAGCAATAATTTACTTGTTTTCAGTCTGAACCTGAAATAGCGAATGATTTAGCACTTTCACATGAGGGCGGTTCATCATAAAACTGGAACGGACATAAATGAAATCCAATAACTTAGATATCACAAATAAAAAGAATAAAATAAAAAAAACCAAACAAAAATAAATATAAAAGGTCCAAATAAAATAGATATAAACATAATAATGAAGTAATACATTTAGAGTATGACGGTTTCTGCTGCTTTTCCGTGTTGTTATTTACAGTCACCATTAGCAATAATGCTATACGGAGCACTACATTATTTCAAAACTGCACAAAAGACTATCTATTGTGGCTTTGCATCTATTGCTAAACTCCTATTCGAGTATCAATGAGTTTCTAAATTCAAGGCAGAAAATCTTTCAATTTACTCTGCTAAGTACGATAAATATTCTCGTTTCCCCACCCAATACCTTTTCATTTTTAACATTTACGTATACAAAATAGTCATCTACAGCAGCATACTTCATGAGTCCTGGAGCTTTTACTTGAATTTCTAGGCGACTTATGCTTTATGCCAGTGTTTTTCAACCCTGGTCCTGGGGACCCACTGCCCTGCATGTTTTAGACGTTTCCCTGCTCCATGAATCAGGTGTGTTGGAGCAGGGAAACGTCTAAAACATGCAGGGCAGTGGGTCCCCAGGACCTGGGTTGAAAAACACTGCTCTATGTAGACCATATGTGTTAACATTCCTATGTGTATTCATGGCAAATAGCTTTAAACACTGAGAAAAAAATAAAACATATACTTCAAATATATATTTGTGAATGTACGAGATATAAAATATACTACAACAGTCTGAAAGGCCACGCAGAGGAGAGGATAAGTATCCAATTCTTTATATGGTCGACCCCAATACCGTTTCTAACCTGCCTATATAAAATGACTTCATCGCTAAGGGAGGAAAACCAACACACTCTCAAATGCCGTGGCTCAAAACACGTTTCTCCTCCACCTTGTCTGATGGTCCTGCTCCTAAGTTTGTACGCTCCTCAGAATTGGCGTAAGTTCAATTTTAATTTAAAAAATTCAGGAAAATACAGTTCAATTAATTCAAAAATCTCCTTGAATTATTACAGGTATTTTGTCAGTTGGTGGAATGAGTTTTGATTTGTGTTCCAGGTTTATAGAGCAAAAAGAGAATGGGGCCCCACCCTGGTGCACATCAGTGGCAAAGCCCACTATGGCTGCTTATGCGCGAGCACGTTGCACATTTAGCATTCTTGCACATTGGCTGCAGTGAACAGGGTTCTGTCATCTGCATTTTCCCCCTGTTTCATTGCTGGACTTCAAACACACCTCAACCAGCTGGTGCAATTCCATCAGATTAAAGGTGAGGGAACAGACGCTCATCGTTAAAAACCGAGAGGCAATTTACATCTGGCAAGAACCCTGTTTCTGTCAACAACAAAAAAAAAAAAAAAGTCAGGATTTTTCACAGTGGTTCATTTGTCAAAGGGATGTTTTGTTAATGTTGTATACATTTTCTATAGTGACACATACAAATAAACTTTTTGACACTAAGGACACTGGGTACAACAGCAACAGTCTACAGAAAATGCAGCTTTTATGCCCAAAAGCTGCTCTGCCAGTCTAAACATTTTACATACAAAAACTTTACTCCAAGATTCATTCATAAATCAAAGGCACCTGAAAAGGATAATTTTGTGGCATGAGCGTTGTTTCATGGGGAGTCCTGTCCCAGACAAAAAAAGGCCTTCTGTCTAATCAGTGTGAATTTTCAGAGTAGCACGTCAAGTGACTGCATTATCCAATCAAGGACAATCTTTGAAATCACATCCACTTTATTCATTTAGTCCAGTTGTCATTCAGCTTCTCTCAACAAAAACTGTAATGAGCAACATATGTGAAAATGTATCTGTCTAATAATTAGTCATAAATGTGCCCGTTCCTTTGGAGCGTTTACATTCTGATATGGAGTGTAGTGCTCTTATCAATGGCCACTGGATATATGATTATCCAAAGCATAACTCCTTGTCAATCATCCTGCAATATACTCTGAGAAATGCAGTTACTACCAAAGGTAATATGTCAAATAATATCACTATTTTAAGGGGGCAAGTTACATTATGAGTACTTCACTCCAAATGCATTGCATGTCAAGCAGCAAAGAAAAAACCTTACAAGTAATATTCAGATGTGATCATACACACAAAATGAATGTGGGAATAAAAAAATGGCAATTATAAGAACTCAGCCATGACCATTGTTAGCAAAGCAGTGGGCCAAACAGCAAAGTCCCCTGCAGCTCTGAAACATATCACCAGGGGGGCGATAAAGAGCAATTACCGCGGAATATGAGAGCCTCAAAGCACGACAACATCAATCAGTCTGACTCGGCAACGCGATGAAATTCCACCACCGGTCTACAGTAGCGTACTGGATTGAGGGAATAGCACGATAGCCGCTTTAAGCCTCTGACAAATTAAAGTTAATTAAATTTGCCATTAAAATCATTTCAATAAGTGCATTTAATTATAGTTTATAATACAATAATGATGTAAAATATAACAAAAAGTCTGTAGAGTTTGATAACTCTATGGAAACGGCCTACAATCATTGGCTCGAGTGAGTGAACAGTGCTTTTTCTAACAAAAGATGCAGGCATGTGCAACCCTCCATCCAGTACATTCATATAGATCAGTGGTTTGCATGATGAGACACAGAGTACGCTGCCAAGAACCAATGAATGCCAGCAGTGAGGGAGGTCTAGAACTGACTTCAGAATTCACACATCCTCTGGAAATATTTCAGAGTTCACATCATGTCCTCTCTTCCATTTCACTAGTTTTCAGAAGAAAGTTCTCTCAACAGCACTGGTGTCAAAACTCAGGACCTGGACGGCAGCGACATCTGCAGGTTTTCGTGATTTTCCTTCGGTCAGCAACGATTTTAGGCCTTGGAATCTAAGTGCGCGGACTCTTTAGCCAATCACTGAGTTTGATTGATCAGATAATTGCTGAAATTCCCCAAAAACCAGAAGAGACAGCGGAGTTTGACATCACTCCTACAATAGTGTCTGAGTCTAAATATGACCACATATTGGAAAAACGGTTCCAACACTGGCGGTGTCGAGTCTGGGGACCCAATGGCAGGAATGGTGTTCAGAGGCTGTAACTCTCCTCACAGTGGTGCGAACAGCAGTCGGAAGCTTGCTGGCTTTTTTTTTTTTTTTTGTGTGGTAAACGTAAAATAGCACAGAGCAGTTTAAATCTGTAATATACAGGTAATAACTGGATAAGGCTTACATCTCAAGATAGCGCATCTAATCTTATCACTTTATCCAATATGGATTACCCACCATGAAATATGAGATCAGTTGTGAGAGTTCAGAACTAGTAATCATAAAAAAGCAAGTGCTCTTCCTGTTAAGATAACGTACATCAAATGATCCCCCTTCCCCCCCCCCCCCCCACCCCCACCCCTAAGGCTATCATTACTTTAGGTTTGTAAAAAATATAGATCATATTGATTTATTATAGGCTTCAAACAGACCTTTATTCTGATTTTAATTTCAGAAAACAAATAGGCCTAATTTCACTCAGAGGTGCTAAAGGCATCCTCTGGTCATACAATATCCATTTCAAAAATATATCCCTGGCAAGTGCTTTTTAAACTTTTATACTGTGATTAAACAGCTGTGTATTAAGTGCCATGCAAAGATTAGTATTTCATATACGATAAATTAGCCAAGTCAAAGAAAGCTGGCCTCTTTTCCTATAGCTTTGCTTCCTGTCTAATTTAATTTTCTGTGTATAACACACTCCAACAAAAACACTAAAAAGTATTTAAATCTGTTCAATGAGACAGTGACAGCATGGAATTGGATGCATATATATATATATATATATATATATAGGAGTTATTGACTTGGTACTTCCAACTACGTACAACAGTTTCCTTGTCTGCTTATTAGCTAACTTTTGTTCAGAATTTTTTTTTAATGATTCTGAAACTGCATTAGAAATTGCATGATATTTACATGCTACTGACGTTTTTAGAGGACAGCCCTCAGTATACCGTCAGCGCCACGGTGGTCCCTCTCCTGTCGTTCACACCTACAGCAGCCTACAGTGAATGTGCGTCACAATGTACAGCTTTCGTTATGCGCTGTTTCGTCCATTAGCAACAGTTTCAGGTCGTCCAACAGTTATACGGTTTGAATGAAAGATTAGTACTCAATATGGTATTGCTCTACTACTAACCATACTATAATGGTAATATATTATTCTGTTCTCTATAGGAAAAACTAGAAACCACAGGCCCAGTCAAACCTGTCTCAACCCAGTGCTATCTTAGGTCAGGAGTACCCAACGTTGGTCCTGGAGAGTCACATGACTGGCTGGGTTTTCGTTTCTACCAAAAACATTAGCAACCAGTTCAGCCACGAGGAACTACTTTATCTAATCAATTAAGTACTGAATAGCCAGGGAAACTCTCCAGAATCAGGGCTGGCCACTCCTGCTCTTAGGTCGTATTAAGTATCTTGCTTATTAATAAGCACGCGGATCTGTTTTCGGGGGAGGGAGTAACATTGTAAACAGCTGCCTTGCCGGTGCGGGGAGGGGAGTTCGTTTTTCGAAGTCGGAGTAACGACAAGCGGCCAACCAACCCCCCCCCCCCCCCTTCCACAGACCCCGCCCCTCCCACCCCGCCAGCCCTAGGAAGGGGCGGAGAAAGGGGTGGAGCCAGGACCGCGGTTGGCCGACTTGACGATGGTGATGACGCTGGTGGCGCCCACCTTCCCGGGGGAGAGGGGAGAGCGGGTGACGCTGCGGGCGAAGCACTGCAGGGCCTCGTACTTGGCCCTCAGGGCGTCCAGCTCCAGCCGCATGCTGGCGTTCTCGCGGGCCAGCTTGTCCACCTCGCGCTGGAGCTCGGTCTTCTGCTTCTCCAGCTCCTCCTTCTGCGTCACGCGCTTGATGCGGCAGCTGGCCGCGTAGCCGCGGTTCTTCAGCGTCCGCCGCCGCTGCTTGAGCCGGGCCATGTCGTCCTTGTTCAGCCCGCGCAGGTGCTGGTTGAGCTCGCGCACCGACATAGCCACCAGCTCGTCATCGCTGAGCACCGGCGCGTTCTCGCCCGCCTCCTTCTTTACCTGGGGGGGGGTCAGTTGCACACCGTGAGACAGCCAAGAAAGCCTTGCGCCTTTCCACCATAAACTTTTCTCTAATCGCCGGCTTAATAAACAAACCTGGCATCTCGAAAATCGCAACTTCTCTAGAAACCGGAAACGCCATTTTTCTATCGTATAATATCGCATTTCATTAGTCAGTTTCAGTTACCAGGATTAGCGTTCAGTTCAGTTTGGGAAATTAATTTAAATGCAATTAATTATATGGAAAATCTCCGTAGAACATTACGGGCCATTTTAATTTCGCAAACTGAATTTAATTTTGTTCCACTCCCTGGTTTTACACTCTGTATCTAACCCTGTTAGATATAGTGCTTTGAATAAATGTTATTAATTACAGGGCCATGAAACATTAACATTTCCCTTCAGTAGCCCACTGATTTAGAAAGCGTTCTATAAAAAAAATGCAATAAAATGGAGATACAAGGTTATGTGAAAGTTTTTATCAATTTAGGCTGAGAGGATGCTAGTCTTGTGGCTGTCAATCCTCTTAGCATCAGAGCCCATTCTGTCTTTATTATCAAGCTTACTCAGCTTACAAATTGACCAAACCCTCGTTCTCATATTCTTATTAATAATTTTTATTTTTTATTTTTAACATGGAATAACACTTTCAGGCTTGTGTATGCTGCATGTAGACCATGTGTAACATTGAATATGTCCATACTGTTATACCCAATTGGTCAAGAATGGGACAGTAAAAATGTTCTTCATAGGCCTTATCGCCAGTGTGATCGCACGTACGTGTGCTTACCTTTAATGCCTTGCTCGCTTTACAATTAGACGTCATACCCTGCATGCATTCAGCTGGCCAGAATCCTTCAGACATATAGCTAGAAAACAAAATAGGGAGGGAGAGAGACACGGGCAAATTAAATTAGTTTCACTTTAAATCAACGTACGCTCAAAACGCAGTCTTCTAAAACAGATTTTAAATGAGTGGAATACAGAAGACTGTTACGCGTCTTTTTGTTTTGTTTTCGTAGTTTCTGAGGTGGCACTAGATCCAACGGCCCATTGCGTGGTTGGCCTAATGCACTTCATCCATTTTTTTTGCCCCGATCTGTTTATTTTCTGTTCAGGTTAATAAAACCACTTTTGCTTATGTTATCGTTGGGCTCCTGTACATTATATGTTCAGTCTCCAAAGAGCCTACGAGGGCATAACAAGGACAATAAATACTCATCTCAATTAAAGCATGCCTGCATTTTGGTGCGACAACTGAACATTCAGGTGTAAGCTGGCATCTGTGATACTGTGATGCACACACCGCTTCAATTGAATCAGCTGTTTATAACTGTTGTATAATTTAAAGTTGCCAGCAGATGTCAGTGTCGCGCCGTCACGCACAAGCCAGAGAAGGAAAGCTTCTGTTTACAGCTTCAGTGTTTTAGCACGCGGTTCAAGAGACTGCCCTGTAACTGGGGCAGGAATTGGTCCCCACAAGGCTGCTGTCTTTCTGTCTCGTCTCTCATCCCGGGCTATTTTTACGAGAGAGGTTTTTTTTGTCTGACCTCTCATCCCGGGCTATTTTAACCGGAGAGGTTTTTAATAGACATCGGTGCAGTTGATAATGAGCTTTGGAGACGTGCCATGCTGGAAACAAAGTGGCCACTCTGTCTTTTGAAACAGAGAGCTGCTGTCCACATTCCACTTCAGGACCCAATCTCCCCTGACCCGTGTCAATATGAGACCCCTGCTGTGGAGATGCCCAGAGCCTATGGCAGCAATAAAGGGGCGTGGGAGAGTAAAGTCACATGACTCTCCTAACATTAAAGAAGACCATAACCCTGGCGAACACATGGCATGAATTAAAAGCCTAATGCAGTTTAAAGACCTGAGGAGTGATATAGGCTTACCCAGCAGGTGGTCTTATCTGAAGGAATTGACACTACATACTATATTAAACACAAGGTCAGAGCACGCATGTGTACATCTATAAATGATATACTACCACATAAACGCAAATGATATAGGCTCCTGATTCATTTTTATCATCTTGACCCCATGATGTGATATTTTTCATTAATGAGTCTCATTTGACCACTGCAGTCAAGGAAATAATAGCATAATATATCAAACTATATTTATGTTAATAATTGTTAATAGCCTACTATGTGATTTATCTGTTCATATGTACAGCTGCTGGGTGAGTGAACGAGGTATGTTGCAGATTTAAGACTTGGTAAGAAAGAAAACCAGGCAGCCACAACCTATAAAAATATGATTGTGTGTCGTTTTGACCATAGAGTTTTCCCCACGGTCAAGAAGTAACACAACTGGACACTCATTTACTCAGCGCCAGTCCACATTTGTATTGTTCCCCAACATGGTGACTTTACGAATGAATGCAATGAATATGCAGTGACTGACAGCAATCTACATGCCAACAACATGCGCAGCCATTTTTCAGACCTTGAAATACAGGTTCGACTAAACATATATGCTCAAAAGTACAGTGGCAACAGCGCCAGGGACTGAAAAGGTTTCACAATTTTTACCCTTTAAAACTGCAGAATCTGCTGAAAGTATTTGTCAGTTTCATCTACATGAAAATATTGGCTTTATGTGTGTTAAGTTTATTAATTTCTTTAATGGAAAAAAAAACATCTGCGTGATTCGATATGTTTTTGTCAGGCTACGTTGTAATGTTTATAAGTTATTATTTCATATTGGCTCATTAAAAGGCTCTCTAGGCCACCTATTTTATTTCTGGGTATGATATGAAGAAAATGTGTAGCCCAAGAGAATAAAGATTAGATTGTATTATTATTATTATAATTATTATTATTCTGAAATGACGAGGAAGCGCTCAAGATAAGAAAGATTCCGATATTACCAAACTGGTTATCTGTGATCATAAAACTCAACGAATGTCTAAAAAATCTGGTCACGTCGAAATCCATGCGTCCCGTGATGTGATTCCAAGATAACAGTCATTTGCCAGTATTGTAAAAACTGGAATAACCATATCACCGTCACAAGTTAAAAACCGCAAACATGTTAATAGGCCATAGGTACAACGGCTATACAATGGCCTTCACGAGCTCCCCGTACATGTTAACTGCAAGAAGGTGAAACGTAGAACTGACGGCGGTAGAAAGCCGTGCAGATTTGCACACGAACAGATTGGAACATTCCAGAAGCTAAGTGTCATGGAGACATTGTTTCCCCCGCGCGGTCATTGTTGTATTTTTGCTCCGAGACGACGTTCGTTATCGGGTTCAGGGTTGTGGACTTGAAAGAGAAAGACCTACCCTGTTGCACTGGGCTATCCTGCCTGCATGTCCTCACTTAACTCTGGCCGTTATATTTAGCCGGTGCGATGACAGTCATTTTTGCCAGCTCGACGATTTGAGTGGAGCGATACTAGGCTACATTAGGCAGTGGATTATTCCCCGGCTCCACTGAGACGCGCTTAATGCATCCGGTGGACGGAACTTTGTTGGTTTATTCAAATGGAAAGCTAAAGTTTGCCCCATATTCAAAGAATTAAACATCCTCATAATGTAGCGTGCGTTATGTTTTATTACATTATTTATTTACTTAGCAAATTTCCTTAGCTGACGCTGACTTGCACATTTCACATTACAGCTGGATACATGAAATTCCCTAAAATTAGTGATGCACCTTGAATCAGTAAGAAGATTCGGTAGCCCGCCTCATCTATATATTCAGAATTTTAACTCTCATATCTGAGCGTCATGCTATGGTGTATCCATGTATGTTTCATTAGGTTTTTAAAAGTAAGTTTGGGCGATTCACATGTTGTACAGAAAAGGACGTACAAACATATCAAAGAGTAGCCTATTTCAAAGTTAATAATTCAATTTTCCCTTACAAGAAATTGCTCTCCTTTGCTTACAAAAAGAGATCAACTGTGAAATACACCAGTTTGGTTTAAGGCTGTTTACTAACAGTATAACTGGCTCATGCTATTTTGCAAATAGTTTGATCTTTGTAGTGTCAAACAGAAAGAGCTTCTTTAAAAGCAGGTATTAATGGATATTCCTCAGCATGGAGACTCTTGCTTATTTGGTTTTTATACATATAATGAGTGATGTGTCCTAAAATGTATTTGGAAATAATTCATAATCTAAATTCATTCCAGGCCTACAGTGGTAGAGAGCAGCCATCTTTAGAACTCATTCACAGGAACAGTAAGGAGAGCGGTATATTATAATGGAAGATGAACCGTCTTTGGCAGCATGTTTACATACACGTGTATATGTGGTCTCCTTTCAAGCACCAAGTTGTCCATCTGGTTTGCCTTGTGTAAACCGCATTGGTGATGTGTGTGCTTATTCATTTCCTTAAGTTACCATCAGGATGAGATAATTGTTTGACTAGCTCCAAAGGTACACCATATCTTGACATAATACAATGAAAGACGGTGTTAAATCACTCTTCCTCCCAAACAGTGAGGGAAAAAAATGCTTCTTAGTGATTTTAATTACTCATCGCCTGGCTGGGTATAATTTCACTATCCCCTGCGGACACTTTCCTGAAGTCGTATCTCCGTTCATCCGGTAAATTGTGCGTCAGGGAGCAAAATTTTCCTTGGTTCCGGGAAAAGGGAAAAGCCCGGGATACGCACATCACACGGCAAGCCGTCGACCAATCAGAACGCGGTGCGGAGGAGGGAGAGAGCAAGAGAAAATTCCTAGACAGCAGCTTGGCTCAGAGAGCCTGCTTTCGGAAAGGGTTGCATCAGGGGGGAGACCCTGTGTGTGGCTTTCCAGGCAATGCCCCGGAACCCCAGCACTGGAAAAACACCAACCCCCCCACCCCCCCCCCCCCCCCCCCCCCCCTCCCCGCGAGGGGCCTCGGATGTTACTGAAAAGTCTTAGAGGCCTCCTTGTTTCCTTGGAATTCCCTAATTCGCTGAGCTCTTCGCTTTCCAAACACCCCTCTCCCCCCCGCCCTCCAATCTTCTCTTTACCGCCTTTGAGCGGAAAAAAAAAAAAAACGCTGAAGCCCCGAGTCCCCTGCTTTTATTACGTCTTCCACAGAAACAGCAGGCGCGTTCTACGGCTCCGCGCCGCCTTCGACTCGCGGAGGCCCGAGAAACCCCCGGAACACCGGGCTCCTCCAGCTTCACTTTTCAGCGGGAGGAGAGGGAGAGTGCAGGGAGAGTCGCACAGACCTTTTTTTCTCAGAGCGAAGCCGTGGAAGACGGGCGGTGAATATTCGCACACAGTAAAATGCCCGACGTTAATTCAAACCTAACGGAGTACATCTTAGTCCAACAGGGACCATATGCACCCTGTGAGAATTTATTCAACACTGAATATTTTAATGCGCGCGCGCACACACACAGACACAGGCACTACACTTTAAGCAGGTCTACACTTTAGTGTAGACCTGCTTTCACTCACAACATACTTTGGGTTTACAAGCTATGGAGTGTCTAGAAGACAGAGACAATACCAGTGAAAAGTTTGGTTAGACATATTTAGCACGTACATAGCTGCCTTGCAGGGGAATTTTAATGTGCGCCCGACGCATTAGATTTATTTTTCCCCAAATAGTAATACAAGGTTTTCTGTTTTTGTTTTTTGTCTGGTAAATGATTCAAAATTGCAGAGTTCAACACTTGGTTCTTAGTGCCAAAAACACAAAAAGTTTTCAAGTGTGAAATTAAACCTCCCAACAGATTTGCAAAGAATGCGTGCAGAATTCCAATGTCTATCAGATATTTTACATAATCAGATCTGCATACTTTAAAACAAGGGCTACATTGCAATACTGAAAAATTAATGACTTCACTGAACCTAACAGGGAGATATATAAATATAACAGAGAGCAAATGAGGCAACCAGACACAGTCAGATAACAAGTCAACTTATTGCAGGAGTGGAGTTATTATTAGAGACACATAAAGCACGTATTTTCACCTTCACATATACGGTAGCCTAGCCTCTGACACTTTTTCAGGCTTCCGATTGGCTCTCGGCAAACACGGTCTTCTAAGCCTCGTGCTGCAGTCACACTGCAGGAAACGAAAACAGCCTGAGGTCTATATGTGAATGCAGGAAGTAAACTGGATAAAAATAAAATAACAAAAAAGTCTGACTGTCATGGGAGATGTGACGATTACGTCATCGCCCGGTATTGGGCCACGTAGGCTACATCATGCGGGCGGCAGCGGGGACGCAGACAGCCCATGTGTCCGGAGAGCTGACACGGCTGAACGTCGAGGGCGGCTCAAACACAAGAGGAGGCTTGTCCCGGGTTCGATCACGCGCGGTAACGCGCCAGCCTGACTCTTATTTTCCACAGAGACTTTCTTCCTTTTATACCTAAGTCATACCTCGAAACTGCCATTTCATTCTCTGTGGAGGAAAATAGGCAGTGTATTTTTGTTGTTTTTATAGCCAACTATATTTGATGAGAAACGATGAATGTCACTGAACTAAATAATATTACTCTTATTTAAAGAGAGTGCATAGTGTCAGAACCTCAATAGCTAAGTAAGTAGGCTGCAGGCCTAAGTTTCCAAGAAGTTGCAAAGCTAATGGAACATGAATAATAATTAAAAATATTTTTGACCAGCACCGGGTATCACAAAGTAGTTTTGAACCAAAGGAGCGGAGGAACATTTTTTTTTTTTTTTTTAATCATTATTATATTTTACACATTTATAAATGCATGTTGTCTTTCATTAATGTTCTTCAAAAAGCACTTTCAGTCTCACTCCATTCCTCACTTGGTGACATTTAACCTAATTGTGTATCCCCAAAAGCAAGCTAGCGTTCATATTCAAAGACCAGAAGACGGATAAAATAGGAACACAGAGGGGAAGGCTGGCCGTCCAGCCTGCCGTTTCGTTAGCTCAACGAGCACCGCGGTTCATCGCCAAATAACTATGCGCCCGCACGTCCACGGTTAGCGTAAACAGGTCCGAGAGTGGCAGGGCTCGCTCCGCCCACGCATGGCTGGCTTACCACGCCACCGCGAATACACAGCATTCCAGTGAGCGGAGCCTTGCTTAACCTTGACAGAGAAACTCCAGACAGAACCTGTGATCAAAGCTGCCCGCGGCTTATTTCGCCATCTCCACTGGGTACGCTGTACGGCGAGACTTCCAAACGTTGACAACGATCTTCAGAAGTCTTATTTTATCTTTTTTATTTGAATTTAAAATTATTTTTTTTATTTGTTATCTGGCATTGATTGCGTGACTCCCCCTCAAATAAGGGAAACAAAATGAACCATTAAAATATGAACAAGTCACTGGATGCAACAAGTCATTTTATAGCTTAGGTTCATTAATCAAACTTTCCATGCAGGGAGGTAGGCCTGTGTTCAGTTCCTAGACAAAATGACATTTATCACATTGGTTTTTTTTTTTAAAATGGTACAAGTTTTCCTTTTCAGTTGAAGCCAAGTCTATGCATATGCACGTTGTAGCCTAATAGATTAGTTATCAACTCTGCCAACTCTTTTGTAGGTTTTAATTCCTTCTGTCAGTTTTTATCGTGCTTTTTCAGTTCAGGAATTCCCTCAGCTGTAACATCAATATACAAGTCCATAACTTCTATCAGAGTGTAGCCAGTATTGTATTTTGGAAAAAAAATCCATAATTTAAATAACAGCTAATCTCAAATTTGCAAATACATAGACCAGGCAGTCAGTCACAAGATACAAACACTCATATTAAGACTTTCCAATTGATTGCTGAACTCTTCAAAACACTAACACAAGTTTTCAGCGAACTTATTTTGCATATTTGAAACACAAGAGTACTGACAGAGAATAGGTGAAGTCTCAATCAAAAAGAGTAGTTTGGAAAGTATGAACATATTTCTGAAACTTCTATAGCAATAATTATTATTGAGGATTTTGACATTCAAGGCAAGGCTTTTATGCAAATATGTCCAGTTTACTACTGTACATGAGCAATGTCAAACAAAACACAATAGGTCATATCGCAATTATGACCTATGTCTAACTGAAAGTGCTTTATTCTGCAATACTTAGTAGAGTGTGGATAATAGGAATCGGTGTATAATGACATTAAAAAATACTGTGAAAAACATTACAATCCATACAAAACAACAACACTGTTATGAAACACTTATGAACAATTCAAAGCCAGGTAATTAGCAAGAAAAAGACATTGTAATTACATTTAACCGAGTGCTAAATTATCTGATACCTTTGCAAGTTGTGAAACTCAACGGCCCCAAATGAGCATGTATGTACAGTAGCTATTACTTTGCGTCTTTACTTGCACAACATTACTACCCAGCTGTCACTGAAAGTGACAAAAAAACGTTGTGCAAGAACTGAAATATGTTAGTCTTTTGCAAACAAATCCTCGGGCAAAGCCAGGGATAAAGCTAACTTTGAGAGGGTTTCGTCTACACCATTGTCTCTGGCTCGCAGTGAGGATTTTCTGTGCTGAAAGGAGGGATAGAGAAGCCCCCATCCCCTCTTCAGATGTCTTCAGGTTTTGTACAACATTACGTAAAGGGAGAGCATAGCACAGTCGTGAGTCACGCTGTTTACTGGTGGTAACTCCAAGCACCGACAGCAAGGAATTACGTCCTCGCTACTGAAAAGAAAATCGTAAAAAAAAAAAAAAAAATAGCAATCTCAGAAAATCCAGGATGTTTTTACCGGACGGAAGGAAAAGCCTGAGGATGCGTGGAAGCGGTCAGCTTGGCCACAGGCTGAGGCCTATGGCTTAAACGGATGATGAGAGGAAGGCATCTGCTCCGCTCTACCTTCCAACCCGAGTCACGCAGACCAAATGGAATTCCAAGCACGCGAAGAACGGAGGAAAATATGACCATTTTTTTCACGAGGGGAAGCCAGTTCAGAGATTCACACAAACCCCAGGGGGTTGAGGAGCACAGAGCGCGGCAAACGCTAGCCAGTAGCGTTCGGTTTCTTTGTTTTCCATCCGCGCTCCATCCATGCGTGAATTGAGTTTGGAATTAAGCCATTACAGAGGGCTGGATTTACAACGACAAAAACAAACGCGGTCGTTGCTAATTACCGTGCCTTACATCTGAGGATGTAACGCCTTCGCGGGTGTGTACACATTCCTCTGGAATGATAGACAGGAAAGAGAACGTTCCATTGGTCAGGCAGAGCTGCACAAAACTGGTGGAAGGATGCCCTGGACTGAATCGGTGTCGCCTGCTGCCAAATCTCGCACACTAATTCCCTTTCCTCCGCGTTCCTAGACCATAAAGTGGTGAAGGAATTGGTCTTGGATCCATTAAGCCATTCGCTGAGGCGGGGAAATGCCACATGCAAATTCTGGGAAATGGCCCTAACGGCTTGTGACCATATGCTGAGTGCTGGAGAAGGGAGCGCATAACACCACGTGCTTGGGCATGTTCCCCTCTACTGCGCTGTTTTCACTGAGACGGCGGTAAATGTTTTGACAGCATTTTTTTTCTCTTCCTGAAAGTAGTTCAAGAAGCCGCCTCAGAAGGCATCATTTCGTTCATCGGACTGAGCCTTTGAATATGGGACGCGTTCGACCTAAACGGGATGGGCTGCAGCTGAGGGGGTTACTTTTGGACTTACTCCGAGAAAGAGAGACAGGCTAATGTACATTTCAAACATTGACCGCGTTGTGTTTTTAAGTATGCATGAAGCACTCCTCAGTCGTGTCATTGCACTTTCAGAGCAACTGTTTGCTTGTCTCTCTGAAACCACACTGATTATGGGAAGCCATTATCCATTACCACATAAACTGCTTTGATCTCATATTGGGAGTTTCATCGTGAATCTGGCCTCTTTGAAGAGTTGTGAGAATGATGCACATTCGTACAAAACGGCATTTCACGCGTCATTGTGAATGCTAACCTGAAAACCGCACTTTCTCCGATAATGCATGTGCTGCACTGCAGTGCCTGTTATGCGAATCTCATTCGATGATCGGCGAAATCCGTAAACTGATAAACTTTAACAAACAAAATGAAAAAAATCCTCCGCTGTGACCTCAGTCTCACTGCTCAGTTTCCTACGATAGTGCATTGC
The DNA here is from genome assembly GCF_013347855.1 of Anguilla anguilla. Classification (NCBI taxonomy): domain Eukaryota; kingdom Metazoa; phylum Chordata; class Actinopteri; order Anguilliformes; family Anguillidae; genus Anguilla; species Anguilla anguilla. Next base: position 14,425,081 of record NC_049217.1, read on the forward strand.
GCCAACGCGTTTATTTAAAAAGGAGCAGAAAGCAGGGAGGCGGAGGCCACCACAACAGACACTTTTTTTTTTTTTTTTTTTTTGCCAGTGACTCATATTCACCCTGTCAGAATAAAACCAGGCACGCACTGTACAACACCCCTAAACTTCTGTCAGTTTCTGATGAGAACTTGCTTCCACGTCTCCCACATAGACCACAATGACAGCAAAGGTCAAAAGGCAAATAATTTGATCGCCGGCCAGAGACATAGAATCAGTGCAGAAATATGACAGCAGCTGTGGTTGTGTGCGTGCGTGTGCGCGTGCGTGTTTTACTTCTTTATCCTCTGCCAATTTCTCTAAATCTAGAAATCAGAATGAAAGTTTGGTAGCAGGCTTTTTTTTTTTTTTTTTTTTTTTTTTGAATAGGGTAGCGCTTTCTCAAATTCTCCGACAGCGAGGAACTGCAACGGTTCGAGATTCGAGGCCAAGATCGCAGGTGCTTACTTTGATATTTCTACATTAAAATATACAGTTTATTCAAGGCTAGTCAAGCAAGCCTAATATGGCAAACATAAATGTCTGAACTGTAATACTGGTCTCCAGTTCTTCGAAATGGAGCATTCCTTCAGACCGCACTTACACACTTGCTTGTGCCACAACACTATAACATCCTCCACTGCCCTGTGCAATATTCTCCTCACCAATGATTGACATATCAAATCATGGTCCACAGGCCACCTGCATCTTTCAGATTTAATGAAACGGCGGAGGAAAAACCTGCCATGTGTCACAATTAAATGAATCATATATCAAACATGACTCACCTTTCCTACAGAGGAGTAGCTTATTGCTGTAGTAAAAGCATTTGGACCAGAACACACACACACACACACACACACACACACACACACACACACACACACACACACACGCACGATGACACCCACAGCAAATGAAAATTGGTGTAGGGCTGATCTTATCTTAGAGCCTTTTTCCATCCATCAGAACACTTCTGATGAGGTCCTCACATATGCGAACACAAATTGCATCCCATAGAAGTCAAACATATTGCTGACTTCCCAGCACTGTGAATAAATAGTCACTATTGAGATGGGTTAACTATTAATGATTTCTTTATGGGAAATCAATGAGATTACCATAACAAACTCGGCATTCCAATAGGTATCACAACATTTAAATTTACATGTATTTATTATTATTATTATTATTATTATTATTATTATATTACACACGTAAGTGTTAGTCTGCGATTCTTTCACATTCAAACCGTATTAATCGCCTGTAGCCCAATCTTAAATTAAAACATCAGGTCGTCTGTCGTCACTGAAACGTCTGAAGCTGTTCAAAGCCGAATGGCGTTTTATTCGTGCATTTACTTGCCCGCATACGGATCACTGGGCTACTCTCCGCTGCTCAACACAATCCAGTTCAGTCTATGACACCACGCCTCCCTGCTCCAAATCTCCCGAAATTATCAACGCACGGGGACACTTGTTATAGGAAAACGCTCTACTACTACATTTTGCCACGATTCGAACAGTGGACAGACGCCTCATACTTCATTCTTTATGGCCGACCCCTTTCCGCTTTCTTCTTGGTGGGTCTCCTTGAATATCGTGCCCTTTGTCCTAGAATTCCCAAAAGCAGACCACGTGTTGTTTTCTTATGGCGTAATGTAAAAAAAAACCTACCTTACCGACTTTCTTAGGCTATATTTATGTTAGCTAATATTGTAACGCAAATTTAGCAACGCCATAAGTTAAAATTCATCACAATAATGCAAAAGCAGTCTCATGACTTGAAAATATTTTTTCTCCCACCGCATGTTTTCATAAGTAGTCAAATTTATCAAACTGGTGTCCAAAATGTTAACTTAAATAGAAAAAAATAATGGATGTATTTAAGCCAAAAGCTACCAGAATTTGTGTCGTTTATTACGATTAATTCATAGATTATATGATCCTTCTAACACGTGTTCACGTAAGTACCCTATGATAAGACCTGAGGTTTTGTTATTACAAAACTTTGCCAAAATACTTTTTTTATATGTCGCCTGTTGTCTGTAATCAGAAGTTGATCACCATTTAGGTTCACTTGTCTTTACTAATCTTGCGATCCCATGCTCCCCACATATATTGTCCCTACATTCTTAGAATCTCACGTAAACATCAGCACCTTAAGCAGGAATTTCAAAATACGGTAACTATCAAAAAGCTCGTACACCTTACCTTGTGAACGCGGATAGCTTGTGTCGGGATTGCGCAATTCTCGAGCTGTGATCGGTTACGAGCCGGGCTTTGTTGTTACAACCGGGAGAACGCTTCCAGCACCGAACCGAAATGTATCCCAAATCTAAATTAACTACAAAACAACAACAATGTATCAGCATTCCACTCTGTGCTTCCGCAAGCATTCACGTCACTGACTCCTCGTGACCGCCCCCTCCATTCATGAAAATAACTTTATGCTGACGTCAGCCAGGCGGGAAACTAGGGAAGCCAGAAATAGCCAGAGGAGGTAGACGCAGCTGGCGAATACTTTCAGAGAAGTTGTTATATTAGATTTCGTGTGACCAGGGCTAAGTCTTCTTTGTTAATACTGTCCTTAAGACAGTCGGCATCTGGGGTCTCTAATAAAATTCCCACAGATGTGTTGGCAGGTTGCCTGTTCACAGGGTCACTTACATTAAACCACGTGTTGTCATTTTAGAGAAAGCCACTTTACCACACAGAAGAGAAACGAGTTCCCGTTGGCAAGGGAACTTGAACTTGGGCTGTACCCTTTCCCCAACTCTGCTGACTACAATCTACTTTTATCTGCAGGCTACTTAGTGATGTCAGATTTGTCTTTTCTGTTGGTGGTGCTCATGTGCTCAGACAAGGTATAATTTTTCCTGAGACCATGGTCCAGAATGCAACAGTTAGCGTTCAGTAAATTTAGCTCTTCTAATATCAGAGGAAATGGACAAAGGGGACAGGAGATACATTTTAATATATGCCATATGACCAATAGTGTCTGGACACCCCTTGGTCTGGGGCTGTTTTTCATGGTTTGGGCTTGGCCCCTTAGTTCCAGTGAATGCAGATCTTAATGCTACAGCATACAATGGCATTCTAGACGATTCTGTCCTTCCCATGCAACAGTTTGGGGAAGGCCCTTTCCTGTTTTAGAATGACAATGCCCCCGAGCACACAGCGAGGTCCATATAGAAATGGGTTTGTCAAGATTGTGTGGAAGAACTTGACTGACTTGCACAGAGCCCTGACTTCAACCCCATCCAACACCTTTGGGATCAATTGGAAAGCCAACTGTGAGCCAGGGCTAATCACCAAATCGGTGCCCAACCTCACTAATGCTCTTCTGGCTGAATGGAAACAAATGCCTGCAGCAATGCTCCAACATCTAGTATGAAACCTTCCCAGAAGAGTGGAGGTTGTTATAGCAGCAAAGGGTGAACCAACTCCATATTAATTCCCATAATTTTAGATGTGAGGTTGGATGGCAGGTGTCCACATACTTTTGGCCATGTAGTGTAGCTGCAGACATCAATATTTTCATCTAAAATGGAAACTGGTGGTATTGCATCCGAAGTGAAACCATACAAGTAACATGGCAGCCAGAAATCTATGTTAATGCAAAACAAATGTAGAAGCATTGGCTGTCCTTACTGTTCCATTCCATCCAGATGCCACACATCACAAAGTGTTGCCAGACCTCACCGCAAACTGGTATGCCAATCTACCATAGGCTACCGTGTCCACATGCCCAGGGCTACCACAGGAAGAAGCTAACTTTGCTTATTGCTGTGCTTGTTAAATAAAGGGAGTTTTTAGGTTATAATGGTGCTTTTGTGTTCCCTTCACTGCACAGCAGAATAAATGTGCCAATGACTTTTCCATGCTGTTCCCTGGCCTCTCCACCTCAATGTCCTTAGGGCACGAGTATGGAGGGAACATGACATCACCCACGGTCTGAGAGGAACGCCCTGTCCGAGCGAGCACAACGTGTTCTTCTCACAGAAAATTATCGTCAAATTCTTCCATCTTGGACCGCATAGCAGGAGTAGGAGAGTTTAGCGTTAGGGCATAAACTGTGAGGACTTGATGTTTTGTGTCCGTCGGTGAACACCAGCGCCATCTCTGGTTTCTGATTCCACCTGCTGCTGTTACACACTACACCCGTGGTTCTTAAACTCAGCCCTGGGGATCCCTTGGTATGCCAGTTTTTGTTCCAGCCACAATTGAAATCCCAGTGTTTTAACAAGCTGTTCATTTTCCCTGTTAGATGCTTTTCATATTTTGAGGGATTATTTACCCTCTTAAGCCATGTTTTCCCAGAAGTATCTATGCATACCATGAAGAATAAATGTCTCATATTCACATTGTGCTTATTGTACTGTATTACAAATAACTACATAAAAACTGTTAAAAGGTTACCTGAGGTGAATCAATAGGCTCCTAATTGGTAAGTGTGGATACCTGGCCACTAAAACCAACTATTTACTATATAATGAAGCATTAAAAGACAAAACAAATGATGATGAAAAATTATGAAAGAACTTAAGTACGCGTGTTTAATGACCTTAACTGAGCAAGAGACTGGCTGTAACAAAAACCAGCGTACACAGGGGTCCCCAGGACCGAGTCTGAGAACTGCTGCTCTCACTCCACAAACGCTGCCAGCAGCTGTGGTATGAAGCCTGGGTTCACAGCTTCTGCCCTGGGGGACCCCTACGTTTGCTGGGCTTCATTCAAACTGCTGAATTGGAACAGGCTGCTAGCTGTTCTAAATTGGACACATTTAATGTTTATTGAGGGATGATTAACCCTTTTTTGTCAAAGTACCACATTATGTCAGAAATAACTGCATGTCACAAAGACTGATTGTCCTGTTCTTTCTTTTAGTCCGTAAGATCAATGAACATTTTTTTTTCTGTAATAGGCCTTATGGTAATGATTTTTTTAGAAAGAGGTTAAATTTTTTAATCGATCAGATTATATACTGACAGGCGACATTAGTGAAGCCATCATTGCTGGGAGTGTGGATACCTGTTCACCGAAGCTAACACAGTAGAGGTATTCAAAGACAAAGTAAATAGCAGCAAACCAAATTGTATTAATAGGTTTAAGGGAAGAAACGTGAAATAAGTTCTACATGAGTTTTCAACAACCTTATCTGATCTAGACAGTGGGTGTTTCGAATGGACATACACAGTGGTCTCCCAGGACCAGTTCTGGCTGCCAGTGGCATAGTGGTTAGGTTTAATTCTCTCAATAGTGTAAGTGACTGAATAAGTTTCTCCCTCTTCACTTTCACTGATGTGTGAGTTCTGGTGGAAAATGTCTGCCATGCATCACCCAGGTGGGAGCCACACATTGGTAATCAAGGTAAATTTCTCCCTTTCACTGTGCAGCTCTCTGTGCATCTTGAATAGCTCTATGGTGCCTCGTGAAAGTATTCAGAACCTTTGAAGAAAGTTACAAAATTCTTCTGGATTACCGGTCCAACAATGGTAACTGGAATATTGAAACATTTTTATATTTTTTGTTCCTTCTTCCTAATTTATGAAGCTGCATTACTTTATCTCTAACTTCCATAGAATGCTCTATAGTCTTTGTTTTCACACATTTGTGGCAATGGCAATGGTATGGTAATTCTGTCCTCATTAGGGCTAATTTTCATCTGTGTAAACTTGGAACTTCTAGAGCACGGGGGTTGAATACTGGTGCAAACAGAATATTTCAGTTTTTTTATTATTATTATTATTATTTATGTTTTTTGTATTTATTTGCAAACATAAACCATTGTTATGTTAAATTAATTTATTTTGAGTTTCATTGTTTTAAATTAAATATGGCACAGAATGATATTTCAGAGTATCATTTGCAGGTCTGTACAATGCGAAAATTGTTAAGGGCCTGAATACTTTTTCAAGACACCGTAAATCCAATCCTTTTGACTTTTACCCAGAAGGCTGCAGGCTTGAATCCCCGTGACATCCAGAGCAATGCTTCACTTGGAATCGCTTCAGGAAAATATTCAGCTGCATGAATGTCAAGGGACAAAATGTGAAGTGTGCAAGTTTGTATGGATGAAAAATGTCTACTAAGAAATTCAATACAGTACTGTTTTTTAATGAAGAAAATCCTAATGTTGCAATGTCGATACTGAGATTTGTGCAGTTCTGCTATTGTAGGCTGCGATTGTGTCATCTCAATTTCTGTAAATGGGTTATTAACGAAACACTGTGTTGCCTTTGAAGTGTTATACAGGAGCTTCCTTCTCCATTCTCTGTCAGTTATTTTGCACTTGTTCATAAAGGATACATTTTTGTTGCATTACTAATTTCCTCCAAAAGGAACTGACTAATGTGTAATGGAGTCTGTTCTACCTGGGAACAAAGCCATGAGGGCCCGTTTAAAAGCAATGCCACCGATGAGTCATCGTTGTGTTTTTTTGAAACGGGCCTGTGAGTGCGATTTCTCTCTGGGATGTGGGAGATTTTCATAGTCTGTGTATGTAAAGATGAGAGACGAGAGGTTCTTGGGGAGGTGAATAATCAGTTAAGCCTTTGTGTCGTCGATGGCTCATTCTAAATTGTCGCTAAAAAACCTGCTCCAGTGTGCGCTGTGGTACCCACATGTAAAGTCTAGGCTCGATGTGTGCTGTGCGTCAATATTCTGTTCAACTGACATTTTCTCAATAAAGAGCGAATCCTACCGTGACTTTGTTTATTAGCACTGAGATGCTGTGTGCCGGGTGATACTAATCTACTGGGGGTTGTCTTGTATTGAACTAGCATTGTAGACTAGTGCAAAGGGTATTGTATTGGTATGTTACAAAAAAATGAAAAGAACAAAGAAAGGAGCCAAAAGGCTTCAGATGTGCATCAAAGCATAGAAAGAATTCCTTCTTAAAGCACAAATTCATATGAAATGTGTCCTACAGATGTTGCATTCCACAAAACCCAGTTTTCTTCTGATCCTCAGCTGGTGAAATCCAAGATGTATATACGTCTTTGTCGGGCATGGCCGCGGATCTGGAAGGGAGATGTATACCTGCAGGCTTTAGGTGAGGTGGTACGACAGGGAGGATCAGAAAGGCTGTCAGCCCTAAGGAGCCGGTTCATTTGATTGCATGCTGTGTGTTTTTCCTGCCTTCTTCACAAGCAAGTGCGTTTCCATTCAACGCTTCCATTCCATCTTTCCGTGTGCCACCTATGGCAATGACGCTGGGAAGTGAAGGATTCTGGGATGTGGTGAATGGCGCAAATGCTAACGGCATACCCCATTACTTGTCCTTAACGAAGGTCTGCGTTTTGTTTGCATACGCGTGTTGTTTTTTCATGGCATGTGATTCACTTTCAGGATGTGCTGTGCCGTGACATCGTCGGTGTGGACAGTAGGGGATTTCACCTTTGACCCCTACACTTTTGCCACATTGTAAGATGCAGCTGAAAGTCAGTATTGCTTGACTGTACGTCATGGTCTTGGAATTTTCTCTTGCTGACATAGCAGATAATAAGTGTCAGTTTCATGCTGCCAATTGTGCTTGGGTTTACATTTTTCAAATGGTTTCAGGTTTATTGTTTCTGATGACATATCTACGACTGTCTCTGGGCTACCGTAGAAAGAGGAAGCTGGTAACCTACCTGCTTTCTTTAGTTTTCTCTTACCAGTTCTGTATTAGTGTCATTTCTTTGAATGTGTTCTGCTCAGTGTGCCCTCTGTTTAGCTTGGGTTTCGTAAATAGCCTTTAGTCTGAAACAACACTCCAAATGGAGAAAATATGAGTCAGTTGCTTTGGTTTGTTATTATAAAGGTCAAAGCTATTTTAATTTCACATTTGTACCTTCTCCTCATAATGTCCTACTGATTTAACCATAAGCTTTTCTGTCTACTAAAAGTACTAAAGTTGATTCATTTCAAATGCCACATGTGGCGTGTTGCTTGTGTACTGTAGAACCAATTACTGATGGGAGACTGAGTATAATTTGGCTGGGGCTATTATAGGATATCTGTGAGTAATTGACTTGGGCCATTCAGTGAGTTTTAGTGCGAAGAACAATGCCTTCCTATTGTTTCAGTTAAGTCAAAAAAATTGCCAGTGAACTTTCCATTGCAGCACTACCTAATTTGCAGTTCAAGAAGCCTCACTCTACTGTTAAATCAGGCCCACTACAGGCCCAGGTTTCCATTAACCATAATGTTCTAAGCTTTGGTGGCATATTCACAGAGTGCAACTTGGTAGCACCCTCTCATGAGAAACTGACCACAAAACTCCTAAGCACATTTTCAGTTTCAATATCAGACACCCACTGTGAAATTTATTACAGGAAGTCCCACGAAATAATGAAAGAATAATTGGAGAAGGACACCTCACAATGAAACTGAAGGGTTGTGATTCTCAGTCTCATGACTTGACTTTTGCCAGCTTTCACTTTTACCAACCAGTGTAAGTTAGACATGTCTTCGTGTACATTAGAGCACTATTGAACAATTCAATCAGTTGAAAGAACAACTCAAAATACTTTCCTCATTTTACCAAGGATATGTAAATGCAAATATTATGACGGAATATTTGTAATACCTTTATTACCATATTTCAGATCATTTTTATCCTCAGCAAACCAGTTACATTTAATTTGAAATTTAATTTGAAAAATGTGTTTCAGTTGTGCTCAAGTTTCAATATTACTTTTGTTTTGCAATTAAATTTCTCCATTCAGACATGACAAAGTTTTGCTTGTTGATTAAAAATATTTAATCAGTTTCACTTTAAAATATAATTTTATAAGATTAAGATTTAAAAAATTAGTCTGCTTTCAAGGAAACTTGAAAAGTTTGGTGGTGACTTACATGTTATCTCCTAGTGACAATAATTAGGTTGCATCTTTCCCTACATATTTGTTGTACAGTATGAATGCTTTGACCTGGACAACAGGCACAGCTTTAGCCTTGCATCGCATTTCTTTGTACGTGAATAAAGTTTTGAATGACAATAGCCATCAGTTGGAAACTGAATCACACTCTGAGGCACTGGAGACTACAAAAACTGGCCCAAATAGCACCATCCAGTGTTTCTAAAGGGAAACTGCAACTCAGACTTGATGCCACACGTGCCGTGCTTACTAAAATGTTTTCGGCACACAAAAGCAATGTTTCTTACATGTTCAAAGCATCTATTTCTTTATATTATCTTTGAATTCACACCTCCTCAAACATTTTCTAGAGATTTTCTAGAAACGGAGATTCTCAGTCTTCTTTTTTCGTGTATCCCATCATTTCCTAGAATTTTTCATTTATTCCTCTTTAAGGGGACAGCCAATCATAGTCCGGTTATTCCAACAACATAAAATGGAATTATATCGAATTATTTATCCCTCTATTAAATGTTCAAAGTAACTGTAAATGATGTCCAACAATAGTTGGAATCTGTGTGTCAACACGTTTGTAACTACTTTTCAAACTTTGCAACATAAAAAATATTAAACATAACCTTGCTTAAAATTCCTGATTTTTGCACATACATATAATTGCAGATTCTTGCACATATCCTTACTTAAAATGTTAAAATGCTAGATATTTGTAAAGAAGCTTGGTAGGTCATAGGAATCTACGCAGCAATCTATGGTCTAATACAAAGTAACAGGAATATTCAGTCATTCATAGCAACCATAACCATGTAAACACATACCAATACTTTCACTCAGTTATTAAATTCACATGTTTTTCAGTGTGCTTTGCCATGTGTGCTTTGTGGTGTTCTCCTTCAATCACACGTTTTTGTTTTCTTTAGTCTGGCAGATCCGTCTGTGACTGTGTCCAAGCCTGACATCATTCTACAACACAGTCCTGGGATGTCTCTTAGAAACTCAATTCCTTTCAGTGAAAATAAAGGGTCATTTGCCTCAGACACACAAAGTCTCAAAACTCACATGGCTCATTAGGCTCATTTTTACTTGCTGTGGATAATGTACAGCATTTCAGACTTTATTGTGTCAAAATAAATAAATAAATATAATTGTCTACTTTTCACTATTTGTTTTATGTAATGGAGAAAGAGTTACACAGTGTTATATGATATAGCAGCACCTCTAAGACATACACATCCTTACTGAAAGCTATGAAACCTAATCAGCCCACGGGGGGCTTTAGTGCCAATGTAGCCAGATATAACTGTTTTCCGGGGAATGTTCGGACCAGAACTGCTTGTAAACGAAACTGATGAAAATGTATTGTACTTTTTAAAGAATGCTTTTGTCCCCTTTCTATTTACAGGTGTAGCTCAACCATGGAGGTCAATAGATCTTTACTAGCAGCTGTTAGAGTAAACGAGCTTCAGAATGCCAGACCTTTTTGTTGCTGGCCTCTTTTGATATTTTTTTCCCACTGTTTCAGGATGTCAACACTTGTAAAGCACCAGTGTGCTAAGGTATTTCATTCAGCTGTGGAGATGATGTCTGACCTTCATTGTCATTCCTTGTTACTATATGCATCAAAGCAAATAAGGCCAGTTATTGCAGTTTAAATAATGCCTGGTTTCTATGAGAGGCATATATTTTTCCAGTTCAGTACACTCTGGAAATTATTTTATAAAGTGGATAGAATGAATCTGGGGCAACCTCAGCTGTGTTTCGGCTCTTGTAGGTCAATTATTTACGTGTACACTACTTTTCCATTAAGAGGGTGTGTTGCTGACTATGTAGGCAAAACTAAGCTGTTATTTTGTTTTAATTTCTTAACGGTTGAGTTGAGTCATCCAGTGCCTCAGATCTGTCAGATGTTCCCTGTAGCCACCTACTTCCCCCCATGGCACTGTGCTTGCATCAGATGACATTTTGTTTTTTGGCAGGTTGTTATTTATTTTTTTCCTGCCCCCCCCCCCCCCCCCCCCCCACAGAAAATAAATAAATAAAAATAATAAATAAATAAATAAATAAATAAATAAATAAATAAATAAAATTGTGCAGAACAGCACGTGAGCTAAAGATACTGTCAAATAAGCCCCTAGTACATACGCAAACAAATATGACTTTCATATTGTTTCAGTTAATCCTCACTACATGTGTAATGTCGTTAATAGTGTAATTGCAGGATAAATATACTGCGCGCGGTGAACAGCATTGCGACTCATCTGAATACGCAGTCACCACCAGGTTAGATTAAATGTCGCTTTATATACAACAGGGAGGCTACACCACTGATCTATGTACTACACTGGGATGACGCACATTTCATCTGCGATAAAACGTCGTGCTATTTTTCTACGTATACATTATGAATACTTTTGATCTCTGCACTTTAACTGTATCTACCGTTTTCAACAAGTAATACCAAAGATATAATGTGTATAATTAGTAATCGAGTTTGTGGCTTGGCAGCGACTTCCGTTTTCTTTTTAAGCGAAAGTTGTAAGTTCCGGTCGTTTTATTCCGGGGTAAAAGGTTACTGTTTCTCAATCCCCGAAAAAATATGTCGCTGTAGCTGGTGAAGTAACCAGTTAGTAAAATAACTGAGCCTGCATATCCTGGGTAAGCAAAACTACTTATCCGTTGTTTATTTAGAATTCATTTATTTCATCTACTTGCAATGTTATTTGCTACCTTGCTTATTATTAACTGCAGGTAGCTAACGCTACAGTGGCTGCTAATTTAGCTGCCTGCCTGACTTGCATTCAAATATCGACAGATAAGCTAGTTTGCGTTCAGTGTCTGCAACTATCTATGTTCTTGTCAGCTATGGTTTGATTAACTTGCTAAGGAATCGGATGCTTAGCTGCTTAGACTTATCAATTTGCACGATGAACCTCATCAAGTTCTCTGAAGCAATAGCTTCTAAGACGGGAGTTTTGTATTTAGGCTATTAACCTAGCAGATAGCTAGCTGATGCTGTCTTCAATGAGTTTGTTTTCTGACAAGTATATTTTATAGGAAGGTAACCTAAGATAACACCAACCTTGTGTTTATTATTATTATTATTATTATTATTACCTTTTTATGTTGTTGTATTCTTTACACATGCATAACTATAGATAGAGTTATGAGATTTTGACGATTTACTTCATAAACGACCAGGTATCCAGTATTGGCACAGATCACCATGAATCGCCCAAAGCCCCCCACAATTAGGCGTCCAAGCACTGCGAAACCTTCAGGTAAGTAACAACTGTGGGTGTCAACTAAATTAAAGATAAATACTGTAGATGGTTGAAGTAACTGCTGAGTATTGTCTTGAATTTGGTTAAGACACTGTGTGGCATATAAATCATGGTATTCTAATGCTGTCATCTTGAATTTCAAACATTATCGCTCGCTGTTCAGGTCACCCTCCTCCTGGAGATTTCATAGCTTTAGGGTCTAAGAGCCAGGCTGGGGAACCGAAAGCGCCAGCTGTTCTCTTGAAGCCTGCCTCCACGGGTTTGCCTCCTGATCGCAAGAGGGAGATCCCTTCATCTCTGCCCTCCTCCTCGGGCCTGTCCAGCCTCTCCAAGCGGCCCAAACTCTCCACCCCTCCGGTCAGCGCTCTGGGGCGGCTGGCAGATGTGGCTGCGGTGGACAAGCGAGCGATATCGCCCTCTATCAAGGAGCCTTCGGTCGTGCCCATTGAAGGTACTGTCAGAGTCACATGACCAATTAAAGAAAAGAGAATGGGCCTCCTTAATGACATGTATTGTGCATAAAATGTACAAACAGCCAGCGTTCATAATCTCATACACCTGGGTTATGCACAGAAACAAAAAGGTCTGCACATGTGTAATGAATAATCTTTTTCATAGGAACATTTTTAAAAACAAAAGTAAGAATGATTTAAGCAAAGTTTTGTGGATGAGGCCCAATGTCTTTGAGTGGGATGGGTATTAGTGACTTTTATTACAAAGACGTAATAAAAGTGCTGTGCGTTTAGTCTGTCTTTTATTTTTGTGTACAATATTTTTGAAATCATTTTAACATGATGAAGAACACATGGGGGGAGGAAGGGAGTTTGAGGGGGGGCGTGGTTTACAAGAATAAAAAGGAAGAATGAATTCAAAGCAACTATGCACCTCAAATGAGGTTGACAAGAACTGACCAGTGTCAGACAGACAACAGTGTTGCATTACTTGCCTGGTGCAGCCTAGCCATGGACAAAAATAAAAACCCAAAGGTATCTTTCGGCTTTCATTTCTCAGGAGTCGGGACAGTGAGATATCTATTTGGAACATTTAATTGAATTTAATTGAAGTCTCCCCTGGGAAAGTTCTTGCGAGCTCTTTCGCCGGTTCCGTGCTTCGCTTCGGGAGCTCACGCGTGCGCTGCCCCCCCCCCCCCCCCAGTTTCGCCTGTGGTCCTGCTGGACGAGATCGAGGCCGCGGAGGCGGAGGGCAACGATGACCGCATCGAGGGGGTCCTCTGCGGCGCGGTCAAGCAGCTGAAGATGAACCGCGCCAAGCCCGACATCACGCTGTACCTCAGCCTGATGTTCCTGGCCAAAATGAAGCCCAACGTCTTCGCCACCGAGGGGGTCATCGAGGTCGGTTTCGTTTTTCTGTGTTATTTTTTCTTTGTTACGCGAGATATGCGCCGTATTTTTGGGTTGACCTAGTGCCTGCCAGTTTATTTTCTGAGGATCTACGTCTTACTGGAAAGTTTTAAAATGGAGAAACTGGACTGTTTTATTGTCTGTTGTGTCTTCTGATGTTTTCATCTTGAGACTGAGGACCACGTTGGAAATAAGTGTTGCTAATTGAGTATTTTGTGGAACCTCCAAGTCAAAAGAAGTTGGCACAACCTCCGCAGGGTACAGATTTAAACAGCGCATTCCTGAAAATTTGAATGCACAGTCACATTTTATTTGCTTAATTTAACAGACTGAACTGATTACCCTGCAGAGGCTGTTTTAACTGCTTTTCACTTGGAAATCCAGCAAAAACATGCAGTTTGACCAGGGGTGCCCAAACATTAGCATGCCACTGTAAAGGGCAAGAAACGTCACCAAAATGCTTTTTCTGGAACTGCCCCTAAAACGCTTTGCTTGGAGCTGACGGGAGGGCGGTGTCCTCGCCCTGTTTCGGACAGGCCCTGTGCAGCCTCCTGCGACGGGACGCCTCCATAAACTTCAAGGCCAAGGGGAACAGCCTGGTGTCCGTGCTCGCCTGCAACCTCCTGATGGCCGCCTACGAAGAAGACGAGAACTGGCCCGAGATCTTCGTCAAAGTAAGAACCGATCGCTTCGCGCGCAGGGAATTTGAAACTTATTGAGAGGTGGGTGTGGCACAGCGGCCGGGAATGTAATGCTGAGGTTGCAGGTTCAACTCCCTGGTGGGGAAATGTCACAAACATAAATTTCTTTGGTGAAAATGTAGCTGCTCTGTGAAAAATTAGCAGCTGTTTGAGAGATTGTGAGTTTTTTAAAACTAATGGTTAAAATATGTTTTTGTTTAGGCCAGGCCTAAACATAGAGGGTAACCGGTGCTGGACAGCGCAGAGAGTGTCGTAGCATGAGATCGAACCCTTAACCTCACAGGGGCATTCTTATATGGGTTTAGAGGGGTCTACCCCGTGGGCCAAGATTTATTTTTTAATTTTGATAAATTGATGTCACGTTTTTGATTGGGTCCAGGTGTACATTGAGGACTCTCTGGGAGAGCGCATCTGGGTGGACAGCTCCCACTGCAAGAACTTTGTGGACAACATCCAGACGGCCTTCACCACCAAGATGCCCCCGAAGAGCATGCTCCTGCAGACAGACACGGGCCGCTCGGGCGGGGACCTCAGCGCCGGTACGGGGGGGGGGGAGGGGGCGCTCGCTCCACTCCGCACAGCTTGACTGCCAGGGCAGAGCTGCTGGTTCCACAAAGCCAAATAACTTCCAGAATGTTCTTCAGAAGTAGTTTGCAGGGCTCTACGCTAACATTTTTTCCAAGAAGCACATATGCTCCTATGTTGAGAAACTTTGGAGCACGCTAATGCATCCCAGTTAGTAGATGTGCTCCTAAATTATTTTTCCAGTTAGCACACATCCGTTTCTGGGAGCGATGCTCCTGAAGTAAGAGCACTACAGAGCCCTGGTTTGTAGACATGTAACTAAGGTCGTGGTCGGTTATCCAGAGGGAAATTCTGCGTCTTTCTTGAAATGTTTCCTTTGTGTAATCGCTGAATGTTATTCCCATTTTTAACTGCCCTCAGTGAGCGCTGTTAGGCCGCTGTGCAGTCTGCTATGTTTTGGGGTTCGGCCTCTCACCTCTCACCTCTCCCCCTCCCCCTCGTTAGGGAGCAGCCCTCACCCCTCCACCCCGGACGAGGACGACAGCCAGACGGAGCTGCTGATCGCGGAGGAGAAGCTGAGCCCGGAGGACGAGGGCCAGGTCATGCCCAGGTAACCGGCATTGACAGAGAGGCTCGTCATAAAACTGCCCAGCAGGAATTAACGAACGTATCCGCGGCCATGATTTGTCTGAAACCCGCTGCACTGTTGCAAGTGCAGACCTTCTTTTAAAATGTCCACTATAACTATGGCTGTGTATGCGCTGTGAATTATGAACAAGTTGGTAAAACCAAAACGTGGTTAATATGCTGCCATTTTCAGCTACTATTAAAGCACTGTTCCTTAACAGTGCAGTGCTTTTCAGTCATGGATTGGCAGTGTGAAAATCTGGGTACCGCCCAACCCCAACTCATACTACTGTACACCCACCCCAAACCAATGCAAGGTGTCGCATATTGGTGCGGGGCAGGTCTACAGTTCTGATTGGGCGTGCCAAATTTTGGCGGGAAAACCCAAAAGGTTTGGGACAGCCACACAGGCTTGTTGTTAGCGCGTTCCCTGACGTACCGCGCTGGCCGCAGGTACGAGGAGCTGGCGGAGAGCGTGGAGGACTACGTGCTGGACGTGCTGCGGGACCAGCTGAACCGCCGGCAGCCCATGGACAACGTCTCCCGCAACCTCCTGCGCCTCCTCACCGCCACCTGCGGCTACAAGGAGGTGCGCCTGATGGCCGTGCAGAGGCTGGAGATGTGGCTGCAGAACCCCAAGGTGAGAGAGAGAGACTGGGAGAGAGAGACTGGGGGATAGAGAGAGAGAGAGACTGGGAGAGAGAGTGAGAGAGAGACTGGGAGAGAGAGAGAGTCTAGATGAGAGACTGGGAGAAAGAGACTGGTAGAGAGACAGAGAGAGAGAGACAGACATAGAGAGAGCGAGCATATTATCTGCATAGTACTCTCTGCCAGCACTAATGTGCTGATGATGTCATAGAAATTTGTCAGTTACCATGACGCTAGAACACGTGTGCCCCTGTTTCCACAGCTGACCCGCCCCGCGCAGGACCTGCTCATGTCCCTGTGCATGAACTGCAACACCCACGGGGCGGATGACATGGAGGTGGTGTCCAACCTCATCAAGATCCGCCTCAAGCCCAAAGTGCTTCTCAACCACTACATGCTCTGCGTTCGGTAGGCCTCTCACTCGCCCTCGCCCCCTGTCTCTTGCGCACGGCCGCCGCAGGGTGTGACGTTCTGTCTGCTTGTCCCCCCTCACCCCCCCCCCCCTCCCCCAGGGAGCTCCTGAACGCCCACCGGGACAACCTGGGCACCATGGTGAAGCTGGTGATCTTCAACGAGCTGTCCAACGCCCGCAACCCCAACAACATGCAGGTCCTGCACACCGTCCTGCAGCACAGCCCGGAGCAGGCCCCCAAGGTGAGACGGGGGGCATGGTTGGGCATGGGCGTGGCCTCTAGGGTACAGGGTGGCAGGGAAACTTTCGATGCCAAAGGTGAAAATTCTGGAAAGGTTTTCTCTAGAGTTTCTCTTCTTCAGTCATTTGCCTGTAATGAGTCCAGGAATCCATGTTTGTTCATGCTTTGATTCGGGACTAAAGGATTATGTGAAATTTGAATAATGTGCATGGGTAAAAAGCCTTGGATGCAGTTAGTAATGGGATAGTGAGGCATCATGAGCCCTACATTGGGTGGAACCCTCAGGCTCTGTGGGGTCCTTCTTCCCCCTGCCTCTGTTCATAATTTCAGTGGTTTGAACTTGCTCCTAACTGGCTTGGTCTGGTTGAGTTTATTACATTGCCTTCACCTATATATCAAGGTAAGGAAAGACAGAGGGCGGAAAACGTTGACTTCTCTGACCGCTATAAAGCATGCTAATTGTGGTGGCTCCGCCCACATTGTCGTCGGCGACGCCTCCAGCTGTAACTCAGCCCTCCCCCTCCTCCTCTCCCCCTGCCCCCCCCCAGTTCCTGGCCATGGTCTTCCAGGACCTGCTGACCAATAAGGATGACTACCTGCGGGCCTCCAGAGCCCTGCTGAGGGAGATCATCAAGCAGACCAAGCACGAGATCAACTTCCAGTCCTTCTGCCTGGGCCTGATGCAGGAGAGGAAGGAGGCCACCTACGTGGACATGGAGTTCAAGGTCAGCCTGTCCGGCCAGTCAGAAGGTCGTCTTACCGCTAGGTCAATCAGAAGTCGCGTGTTGGAATGTTATGTGCGGCAATACCCTTATACCCTACTAAGCCGTTGTTTCGGTTATTATGTTATAATGTACACAGCCTATACACAGCAGTCCATCAGTGCTGCATAGGAGGCCCATAGGATTGTTGCCTGTGGCGTCAGTGTAAAATGTTAGCTCACACACGTTACACTTAAGCCTTTTACAAACACTCTCGTGCAGTTATGTACACAGCCTGCAGAGTTGTACGTACCAACAATTGGCCTTAAACTGCCAGTGTTTTTGTATGTTATCTTTTATAAAAAGCAAGCAAAAGAGTAACCTACAAAAAGGGTGACTTTGGAAGTAAAATAATTTTGTATGTAAAACTCTGCAGGCTGTGTACATAGCTGCATGAGAGTGTTTGCAAAAAATGCTTAAATGTGATGTGTAAGAGCTGACATTTTGCATTGACGCCACAGGCCTGTTAAAATGCTAGCTGCCACGTTTGCAGTCACCCTCAGCATTTTCCTTTTCATTGCAGTTAAGAACCCATCATAATAAATCTCACTAGTAAAGGAACGTGCCGCATGGCGAGTCGTTAGCTAGCTCAGTCCTGTTGCTATGCTGAAGAGCGACAGCGTGTGCAGGTAATTAATGCGGGTCTGTACTGAGCCTCTGTGTGCTCCCTGTAGGAACGCTTCGTCATCCAGGTGACCGACCTGCTGACTGTCTCCATGATGCTGGGCATCACCGCCCAGGTCAAAGAGGCCGGCATCGCCTGGGACAAAGGAGAGAAGAAGAGTGAGCTCTACTAAAACTAATACTAATGCTACTGCTGTTAATACTGATACTACTTCTGCTACTACTACCACTGCTACCAATACTACTACCACAACCACTACTACTACTAGTACTACTAATACAATTTCCACTACCACGACTAGTACTTCTATCACTATTAATACTGCTACTGCTGCTACTACTACCACTACCTCTACTACCACTGCTTCTAAAATTCTGATTGTTTATTACTTTTACCTTTTCAGTGGGGAGTGGGAAGGGACTCTCTTCTCTTGTTGCCCCTTCCCTGAGTGTGGTTTTGTGTGTGTTTCAGATCTGGAGGTGCTGAGGTCCTTCCAGAACCAGATCGCCGCCATTCAGAGGGACGCCGTGTGGTGGCTCCACACCGTGGTGCCCACCATCAGCAAAGTGGGGCCCAAAGACTACGTGCACTGGTGAGTATCACAGGAAACAATAACGCAGTGGCAGAGCCAAAATGGTGGGCGTTAGGCAAAACCCCTAGCTGGCAGCCGTGCAGCCTCATGGGTAGGGATACGAGGTTGTCGCCAGAAGGTTGTAGCTGTGAGCTGGTCATTGCTGTTGTAATTGTGTACAGGGTAGGAAATTCCTGAGGACTTCCTATTAAAAATCATTCTGTCTAAAAATCTAATATATGATAGCAAGTATAAGCTGTCTCAATCATTATGGATAAGGGTATCTAGTTAGCATAGATAGGGTGAGCGCTCATATTACTGATGTGTTATCTGAATATTATCTCTGATGTAAAACGGGTGTATCTAATTTTTGCAGCCTTCACAAAGTCCTCTTCACGGAGCAGCCAGAGACCTATTACAAGTGGGACAACTGGCCCCCTGAGAGCGATCGAAAGTAAGACCTATACTCTAAATGTGGGAGACTGCTCTTCCTGTGTGGTCTGTCTCTCAGTTAGAGCTGTGGGAGGTCAGATCATGGGTCAGTGACGTGTTTCTGGTGTGCTTGTGTGTGTGTGTGTGTCTGTGTGTGTGTGCAGTTTCTTCCTGCGCCTCTGCTCAGAAGTGCCCCTATTGGAGGACACGCTGATGCGCATCCTGGTGATTGGTCTGTCCCGGGACCTCCCCCTGGGCCCCGCCGATGCCATGGAGCTGGCCGACCACCTGGTGAAGAGAGCCGCCGGGGTGCAGTCTGACGGTACGCCCCCCGACCCCGCCACGCCCCGCCCCACATCCTCTCATGGCAAAACGCTACAAGTATCATGATGGTGGATATAAGCAAAAAATCATTCTGAAGACGCGTTGCTGTGAGATTGAATTGAGGCCCAAATCTTTCTCTCTTCTAGACTTGGACGTGTTGCGAGTGGAGAGGATCCAGCTCATCGACGCGGTGCTCAACCTGTGCACGTACCATCACCCTGAGAACATCCAGCTCCCCACAGGGTGGGGCTCTCGGCCTGCATTATGAGCCTAATTTATACTCCGTCCCCCCACACTTCCGCTTTACAAGATGCACTTTCAACTGAAAAAAGTGTTGCGTCAAACTCCTGACACTCCTGTCACACGACACTTCTGAATTTCGTGCACCTCTAGAATTCTTTTGTATCATAGATGCTGTCGTACTTTGTGATTGGACAGTTTACAAATGTCAACAGACGGCCAGGAGTGTGGTGTCTCGTTACCATAGGGACAGCAGAGCCCTCCCCACAGGCCTTTGCTGTAGTATTATTGGGCTGTGCTCTGATTACAGATAATAATGGCTCAGGAGGGTTTTTTTTTCCCATGATCACATATGGTATCATGCTCACTTATATTGTTATTGTTTCCAATGCTTTTTAAGGTATCAGCCCCCAAACCTGGCCATCTCCACGCTCTACTGGAAAGCCTGGCTTCTGCTGCTCGTGGTGGCTGCGTTCAACCCGCAGAAGATCGGTAACTCGCATTCGTTTGCTTTGGCTTGCTGTCAAATCGCATTTGTCAGCTGAAAAATTTAAATGCGACTTCATATAATATGGCATTCCGCTCTCAAAAATCTTTGGCCCTAGTTATTCAGGCTGTTTTCTTTAAAGAGTGTAACTCTGCAGAAATTCAGTAATCTTAAAATAAGCCCAGTAAAATCCCAAAATATTGCTGGAGGCTCCATGTTATTTTGAACATTAACCAGTGAGGTTTTACATCTTAATTGTTTTTTCCTGACTGTAGGTATGGCTGCCTGGGATGGCTATCCCACCCTAAAAATGCTCATGGAGATGGTCATGACAAAGTAAGCCATTTATAGCACTTGGACTTTCATTCTGAAATTTTATTTCTTTATTCCTGAATGATTGTGCATACTGTAAGGTATGGTCTGTATGGTCATTAAAGACTTTTCAACATTTTCTTTTTTCAATTGAAGTGCTCGTTTAAAATCTCAACTGAAAAAAATGTTCTGTATATCAGTATTTTTTATCTTTTGTTCTGTATGCGTACATATGAAAAAGATGGTTGTAGTTGCACTGGGTCTTTAGTATTTTTACTGTAGTAGAAGTAAAAGAAGAAGTAGAAGTAGGTGTGTCTTATGGTGGTCGTGTACAGGTGTAGAGGGCTGCTGTGTGTGGTAAGAGCTTGGTTTTGACGTGTTTGATGTGGAAAAGAGGTTGTTGGATGCTGAGAGCTGCCTCTGATCCGTGGCCTGTGATTTTGCGCTGGCAGTAACTACTCGTACCCGCCGTGCACGGTGGCGGACGAGGAGACCAAGACGGAGATGATCAACCGCGAGCTGCAGGTCTCCCAGCGCGAGAAGCAGGAGATCCTGGCCTTCGAGAGCCACCTGGCAGCCGCCTCCACCAAGCAGACCATCACCGAGAGCAACAGCCTGCTGCTGTCCCAGCTCACCAGCCTGGACCCGCAGTGAGGACTATACACACACACACTCACACACGCACACCAGCCTGGACCCGTAGTGAGGACTATACACACACACACGCACGCACGCACGCACATGCACACTCCACACACGCTCACCAGCCTGGACCCGCAGTGAGGACTATACACACACTCACACACGCACACCAGCCTGGACTCGTAGTGAGGACTATACACACACACACGCACGCACGCACATGCACACTCCACACACGCTCACCAGCCTGGACCCGCAGTGAGGACTACACACACACACTCACACACGCACACCAGCCTGGACCCACAGTGAAAGCTACAGACACACGCATGCACACCCACCAACACACGCTTAGCCTTAGCCTTGTACAAGCCCATACGCACATGCATACACACCCATGGCCATACACACCTGAACACGCTCTCCCTGAATATGCTCCCGCTGAACCCACTCTCCCTGAACATACCCTTCACGAACATTCCTCTCCCTGAATACCCTTCACCTGAACACCCTCTCCCGGAACATTCCCTCCCTGAACACGCACACACACACACTCAGGCTCCATGCCCAAAGGACAGCTTCTCCCTGAACACGCACACGCACACACTCAGGCTCCATGCCCAAAGGACAGCTTCTCCCTGAACACGCACACGCACACACTCAGGCTCCATGCCCAAAGGACGGCTCTCAGACACTGATGCAGTCGGCAGTGTTACGGCTCATTTGCTCTGATTCACTGCACTCTGATCCTTAATGACTCACAGGCCTCTGCTGTGATGTCCTCTTGTTCCGCACCGAGTCCTTTCCAGTCCGGTCGGCAGGGCTTTCTCTTGGATCCTCTCCTTTCCAGCCTTTCGTTAAATTAATCCAGGGCTGAGTCATTCGAGGGCTTGTATTCAGAGAAAATGTTTTGGAGAAAAGTTATAAGAGGACTTTTTGCATCTGTGCAGACAGGGAGAAAAAATGAAAACATTAAATTATTATAATGTCTTACTGGAAAAATGTAATGAGCTCAGATCGGAGAGCCTTACTTTAGTGACCTTTTGTCCTTAACCTTGACTTGCAGAACTAAACACTGTTTCGCCAAAGCAGTTCATTTTGGGTCATAGCTATGGAGAAATGCATGTGCACTTGCTGGTTGCATATACGCACTTTGATATGGGAATGTTGTTGACCAGATCTGGTACTGTTGCTCATATTAATTGGATGAAGGCCGGTACGCTCTCCTGCATTTTAAGGCCCTGGATTTGGGCATCCGCTAAATGAATGCAAGGTAATTTAAATGTAGACAGATTTCAGGACTCAAATGACTGTTGGGTATTTGGCTCGTCCCCCAGGGGCCCCCCTCGCAGACCCCCGCCCCTGGTCCAGGAGCAGGTGAAGAGCCTCAACCAGTCGCTGCGCCTGGGACACCTGCTGTGCCGCAGCCGCAGCCCAGACTTCCTGCTCAACATCATCCAGAGACAGGTGAGAGAACTACATCTCCCAGCATGCCCTGCATCCCATTAACCTGACCTCTGCTTCGAAGGCCTAATGACTCGTCCTCTGCTCTTTCCTCCAGGCCTCCTCCCAGTCCATGCCCTGGCTGGCTGACCTCGTCCAGTCCAGCGAGGGGTCCTTGGACGTGCTGCCCGTGCAGTGCCTGTGCGAGTTCTTGCTCCACGACGCGGCGGACGACTCCACTCCCGTGGAGGACGAGGAGGAGGGAGAGAGCAAGGAGCAGAGAGCTAAAAAAAGACAAGTGTGTGGCTTCTCTCAGAAACCGTCTCTGAACGAGACTGCACTGTGTTCTCTCCAAAAACAAATATAACGGCAAACCCAAACACTCAGTCACACAGTGGTATTCATCTGTTTGTTCCCCAACCGCAGAGACAGCAAAAACAAAGGCAGCTCCTCGGACGCCTGCAGGATTTACTCCTGGGTCCTAAAGCGGATGAGCAAACTACCTGCGAGGTCCTGGACTACTTCCTGCGCCGACTCAGTTCCTCACAGGTTGCCTCGAGAGTGCTGGCCATGAAGGTACATCGTGCATAAGAGCTACATAACACCTTAAGATGCACAGCACATAGCATTGCTATAATCACTACATAATACAATCAGAAGCAGTGTGTGAATATTTATGAACACATGTTGGGTAATGTCATTTAAGACTTAGAACTTAGTGAAAGTCTGTACCCAATGCCCTATAATGGTCTATACCTTGCATAAGCACTTATAAATATCTATGTAGTGCTTATGAAGTGCTTGCGCAGTCGTTAGGTCTGTATGACCCTTCGTAGGCAGTGTTAAAGCGGTGTGGTTCTCCTGGCAGGGCCTGTCTCTGGTGCTCTCAGAAGGGGGCCTGCGGGACGGAGAGGAGCGGGACCAGCCCATGGAGGAGGACTCAACGGACGCCGAGCTCCTCCCGAGGTACCAGTGGCTCCTGCAGGACCTGTCCAAGCTGCCCCTGTTCGACAGCGTCCGGGCCATGACCTCCAGCTCCCTGCAGCAGGTCAGCCGAGTCGGCTGGAGCACAGCCGTTATTTCGCCTAGCGATCAGAGACAGCGCCCTCACCAGGGCTGGAGGCTAACTGCAAGCTGAGAATCAGTTTTAACCCCATATGTATATATCCTCCAAGGCCATTCACATGGAGACGGATCCTCAGACCATCAGCGCCTACCTGATCTATCTGTCCCAGCATGCACCTGTGGAGGAGCAGGGTCTTCACAACGACCTGGCCTTGGTAAGCGCAGTGTCGATCCATGGTGTGTGCGCGCACGCTTGCGTTTTTATTCTCCAAGCCCTTCTGCTCTTAGTGTTGTAGCTCTTTAGCTACTGTTTTTTAAGGACTTTTCTTCTAGAATGACTGAAAAGCTTTTGTGCCTTCAGCATTATGTTTCACCATTTAGTTTTTTTCATTGCTATTAGCAGCAGGGTTTGGAAAAGCTCTTTGAACATTGTATTCAAAACAGCCCGACAAGGCATTGCCATTCAGCCCTGTGATTGGCCAGTTTGCATCACTCTCTCTCTCTCCTTCCCTTTCTCCCCCCCCCCCCAAGGACGTGGCGCGGCTCATCGTGGAGCGCTCCACCATAATGAGCTGTCTCTTCAGTAAGCACTCATGCCGGCCCGAGTCGGACGCTGTCCTCTCCGCCCTCATCAGCATCTTCTCCTCCTACATCCGCCGCATGAGGAAGACCAAGGAGGGGGAGGACCTCTACAGCTGGGTGAGCCGGGCCTTCTCATTGGACCGTGCCCTTTCTTTATATGGAAATGGGTTGTGTTCTTATTTCAGCCCTTCTGGGCTAAAGGCAGAAGCCCATAGGTCTAAGGGGTTCAGTAATGGCGTTCAGAAAGAAGTTAGTTTAAGTTAGATGAGGTTCGAAGATTGAAGTGTGGGCGCATATTGCCGCCCACATGCCTAACCGTGCAGTGCAGCGCGGTCGCTCCGCGCTCGTTCTTGAATAACACGGGAGATGTGTATTTTTTCAGTCCGAGTCTCAGGACCAGGTGTTCCTGCGCTGGACCACGGGGGAGACGGCCACCATGCACATCCTGGTGGTGCACGCCATGGTCATCCTGCTCACCCTGGGCCCGCCCAAAGGTACGCTCCCTCCCCCTCTGCTCACCCTGGGCCCGCCCAAAGGTACGCTCCCCCCCCCCCCCGCACACCCTGGGCCCGCCCAAAGGTACACTCCTCCCCCCCCTGCTCACCCTGGGCTGCCCAAAGGTACGCTGCTCCCCCCCCGTTCACCCTGGGCTGCCCAAAGGTACTCCGCTCCCTTCCCTGCCGTTATTTCTGTTACCGTTACCTTGCGAGGCTGGTGTCATCCCGCTAGGTTTGTCGGGCGGGTTTTTTCATTTGTCTTCTAAAAACGATTATTCATTCCTGTGTGATGTTCCTGTAAAAAACTGCAGCCCTTTTTATGCGTACTTTCCCCCTTCCTGATTTCCTCTGTTGCATATTTGTCACACTGAATGGTTTCAGACCTTTGGATAAAATGTAATATTGGGCAAAGGGAACCTGTGTAAACACAAAACACAATTTTTAAACGATAAATTCATCTATTGCAGGAAAACATTATCAAACACCCATTTTCACAGCACTGTATATAAATGAAATTAATTACACAAATGCTTTCATGAAGTTCTTGTAAAACGTTCTCTGGTATGGTGGTACACAGGCCCTCTGGTGGCCGTGAGTTTCTCAGTCTCTGGCCAGTTGGAGGGAAGAGAAGCCCCCTGTACAGTTTTCCGCACTGAACGGCTGAACAGCGCCCTCTTGTGTCTGTTCCATCAGAGGAGAGCGATTTTTACAACCTGCTGGACATCTGGTTCCCCGATAAGAAGCCCCTCCCCACCGCCTTCCTAGTGGACACTTCGGAGGAAGCCCTTCTGCTGCCCGATTGGCTGAAGCTGAGAATGATCCGCTCAGAAGTTTCCCGATTGGTGGATGCAGGTATGTCATCAAAAAATGGCATTAAACATAAAGAAAGAAAATGTGATGTGTTTTGATTCTGAAGAATCAATCGATAAATCTAGTATCAGGAAGAGAATCTGTCAATTTTGGGTTCCAGAAGGCTAGTTTGCAAAAATGCATAGAGAAAATGTTTATTTTGTCTTCCGTGTTGGGTTTGGATCAAATTGACTTATTTTAAACTTTTAGTAAAAAAGGAATGACACTTTAGAGTAACTAGACCAGTATAAGTTCGGTTCTTGTTTTGTGTTTTTATTTGTTGGTCATAATCTGTAGTTGCTTCATGTCCTTTTGAATATATAGTTTCATTATATGGTGAATATAATAAAAGGATAAAAAATAATCTAGAAGATCAGTTTAAAACAATAAATATCAGTAATCTGCTGAATTATTTTTTTTCATAGATGAATATTTCACAAATAAATGTATTCCCCCATGCATTCATCATTCATCATACATTTTTGTCACATATTAATGACACTCTGATTGATCTCCCTGAACTCTGGTGCTCTCCCGCAGCCCTGCAGGACCTGGAGCCACAGCAGCTGCTGCTGTTTGTGCAGTCCTTCGGCATCCCCGTCTCCAGCATGAGCAAGCTGCTGCAGTACCTGGACCAGGCCGTCTCCCACGACCCGCAGACCCTGGAGCAGAACATCATGGACAAGAGTGAGCGCCCCTCCGGCTAGCCCCGTTAGCCTCGTTAGCCCTGCTAGCCCCACTGGCCCCACTAGCTCCACTAGCCCGGCTAGCCCCACTAGCCTCGTTAGCCTCGCTAGCCCTGCTAGCCTCGCTAGCCCTTCTAACCTCATTAGCCTGGACTTAATCTAAAAAATAAACTTACATTGTACTATGCTGAAACCTACACTACAGGAAACATAAAAATAAATAATTTTATTTTCAGGAAAATATTTTCAGTGCTACAAGTAAAAAGGGTTTGCCATCCAAGACATTTGCGTTATGTAAAAAAAAATTCAAATACTGCCAAGTCTCAGGAGGATACAGCTGTGCAGTTCACTCTGGTGTATAGCACCTGCTAGATGGAATTCTGGGGAAAGGTACTTCATCACAATAAAATGTCCAGTGTTAATTCAACACTTAATAGATAACATTTGGGATCAATGTATCTGTTAAGCTACCTGCTATCTGTTATATGTTAAGAGTTGAATTGACATTGGATATTTTACTGTGTATGTAATGGAACCGAACCAAATGCAGGCTGCTCACCTCATGTCTTTATGGCACGTCCGCCCGCCATTATGCTTGATTGTACTTATCGTTTGATGTCAGCCGCGTGTGGCGTATTGCGCCACCCCGGTCTCTGAACCTACAGTGCGCTACAGCGTACAGACCGTGTGTGTGTGTCTCTCCTTAGACTACATGGCTCACCTGGTGGAGGTGCAACACGAGCGGGGCGCCACCGGGGGGCACACTTTCCACACCTTGCTCAGCGCCTCCCTTCCTCCTCGCAGAGGTAAGCCTGACTATCTCTGGAATGTGCTATATATATGTGTGCCTAAGTTTTTCCAACGTCATTTGATTTGTGTTATGTTTACATTTGTCCTTATATTTTATTAAATCATTTTTTTCCTTGATGCTTAATGCATGCCTTATGAAGCAGGGGTTATGTGGTTAAGAGTTTACTACCCCAGGGTCTGCATTATCTGTGCATTTACCCTACATTTACCCTACACAGAGTGGCCCTTTAACCCTTTATGGTGTAATATCACATATATGTGATTTAGAATGTTCTTAACTGAACATTCTAATGCTGATGTCACAATCACTGCTGGTAATTGAAAGCAAAGTTCTAGAACACTGACTTTGAGACAGAAATCCTTACTCTTCAAAGGGTTAAATGAAGCATTCCAGGCGATTGCAGGCCCTGTGTCTGCTGCTGAACAGCGTTTTAATCCATCCACGCGTGCACAGATTAAGCCTTGTTGCCTCATTCCTCTTGCAGACAGTGCCGAGCTGAACCGAGCTAAAGTCACCGTGGAAACGCCCCACGGCGCAGTGAAGATGCGGGCAGCCAATCAGATTCCGGCCATCGGGCCTGACGACGATCTCACCGGAATGCTTCTGCAGGTACGGATATCAGCATCAAATTTAACGTGATTATATTTCACAGGTTATTTCATCACAAATTCACTTTTTCCACTCAAAATACTTTCTGCACAAAAGAGCAAGGAATACAGCTACACTTCTGTGCTTTTTTCTTGCCTTTTAGAAAAAGCTGTTCAAGTAAAGAAAATCATTAGTAAATAAATGATGAGACATGATTCAATTATTTTGGCTTTCTTGCCAGGAGCCAGTCGTCTTGCGAAATTAGTGCCGTTATTTTCCATTTTAAGGGTCATTTAGCTTGCGCTGCTTCAGCTAGCAAGCAAACGATAATTATCACAAATTGGCGAGGGTAAATACTCAGTCCTCAAAGTCTTTTTCTTTCTGTCCCTGGAGTTAATTGATTTATTTGTGCAGACGGTGAGACTTGAAGCCTGAAAGCTGCAGGACTTCGCAAGCTCATTTCTCACTCCTCGACCAAACAGGAAAAAGTTCTTTATTTCGCTAGGAGGTCTTTTATCGAGAGAGCCCTGCCAGAATTGGCAGCGGTGTAAACACAAGCATTCAATTAAAAATGCAGTGTAATTCACGGACATACACAGATAATGGCAATTCAAGCTTTCTGGAACATTTCGTCTGAAGATTTGAAACAATTCCTCTGAGATAATGTTTTGTACAGTCACTTTGAAATCACTCAGCGATATTAGTGTATGTAGTTAAGCCTCTCTAGGTTTCTTTCCCACTAGATGTTATTGCTCAGTGGTAACTGTTATTGCTCAGTGGTAGCTGTTAATGTTCAGTAGAGCCTGATATTTCTCAGTAGTAGCGGTTTTTGCACAGTAGTAATGGATATTGCTCAGTAGCTGTTAATAGTCTGTAGTAGTAGTTATTGGTCAGTAGTAGTTGTTATAGGCCAGTAGTAGCTGTTATTGTTCAGTAGTAGCTGATATTTCTCAGTAGTAGCGGTTGTTGCACAGTAGTAATGGATATTGCTCAGTAGCTGTTAATAGTCTGTAGTAATAGTTAGTGGTCAGTAGTAGTTATTGTTATTGTTCTGTAGTACCTGCTGTTGATCAGTAGTAGCTGTTATTACTCACTAGTCTTTGTGATTGGTCAATGCTAGCTGTTATTCAGTACAGTAGTAGCTTTTATTGGTCAGTAGTAGTTACAGTTGTAAGTATTGATCAGCACTATCAGTTGTGCATCATTAGCTGTTCTTGTTCTATAGAAGCTGTTAGCATGTGTGTTATGCTTGTGTGTCGTATGCTGATTTCCTGTGTTTAACGGGCAGTTCTGTGCGTGCTTCTTTCCTGCAGCTCTTCCCGCTGAACCCGGACCCTCGCTGGCCCAGCTCCCCCCCGCGCCAGCTCACCCTGGCCCTGCAGCAGGCCCTGGCCCAGGAGCTGGCCCGCGCGCGCCAGGGACACACCCAGCCCGGGGGCGTGGCCTCCCGCCTCCTCCAGGCGCTGGCGGCCCTGCTCAACTCCACCCACGGGGGCGCCCTGGTCATGGCCATGCACCGCAGCCACGCCCACTCCTGCCCGCTGCTGCGCCAGCTGCACCAGTACCAGGTAGGAGGCCCAGGCTCGCCCGGCTAGCCCGGTCACAGGGCCCCCGACGCTCCAGTGCCAAACTATCCCACGTAAACCGTTCAGCAGCTCGTTCACAAACTCGTCTTCTCCTCCTGAATTTACTTTCTCCCTCAAACCCATCAGAAGACGCCCTTCAGTCCCACCCAGATATCCAACATGAACTCAAAAGCCCGGGTGCATTGGGTTCCATTTAAGCCCTTCTCTTCCCTTGCTCTCTTACCTCGAGTGAGCTGACTTGTGATGGAATTTGTGACATGCAACAGGTGAACTTAACAGCTTGTTGAACAACTTGTTGAATGAGAGGAAAAATGAGGAAGCAAGGAAATGTAATCGCTCCCTCCCCTTTGATAAATCGAAACCAAACACCACTTTTTGGCTGCTGTATTTCATCCCGCCATTTTAGGGATTCCACCTTGAAGCGTGGGAACGGAACGTCGGGATGAAAGTATAAAACTCCGATGTGAACGCACGCTCGGCTCACGCAACCTCACTCCCTGCAGGCCGCAGCCCTGCGATGGCAGTTTTTGATCGCTAAAACAATAGCTTGCATGTAAGACGTGCACACAGTGAAATGTCCAGTGTCAGTTCACTCTAACAGATAACGTTTGTTCCCACTCTGTTAGAGCTGAATTGACATTGGACATTATACTGTGTGCGTGTTCGTCGATGCGCGTCACGCTCATTTCCCTCCCCCCTCCCCCTCCCTCCCCAGCGGCGCGTGCCCCAGGACTCGGCCTTCTCCGCGCTCTTCTTCAAAGCCGCCGTGCAGATGCTCAACTGGCTGGAGAGCCCGGCAGTGGAGCCGGGGCCCCTGCAGGCCCTGCTCAAGGGCTTCGCGGCCCAGTACTCCCACAAGCACCGGCTCGGCGACGGTATGTCAGTACTATGCTCAGTTGTGTCTGCCTATTGTTATTGTCAGTAGTAGCTATCATTGCGCATTTTTAGCTGGCATTGCTCAGTTGTAGCTGTTTATTGTCTGTAGAAGCTGTCACTGAGCCTTATTGCCGGGTGTTGCACAGTCGTAGCTGTTTATCACGTAGCCGTTCAGTTTATGAGCCTAGTAGACACACGTATCCTGGAAAGCAAGTGGGGCACGGAGTAAGTCCTAGAGGATCGAAGGTAATGGTGTGGGAAATACACTAAGAAATACGCAACGAATTTGAGGTGACAAACACAGAAATGCAGTAGAACTGCATTTTAGAAGTACCGTTTGAACAGTACAATGAGAGGTTCAGATGAGTTTTCCATGTGCATTACAGCCTTTATCAGGCATTCCTACCTCATTCTTGGCTCAAGTACGTACATGTAGCAAGGGGAGAAAGGTGCAAAGTCATCCAGGAAGTAGGCAGTTGCAGATGAATCACAGGGCCTGGTTTAATAAGACCTTCAGCATGTGTAAAACCTCTTATCACACGCAAAACCAATAAAACAATCAACGATTGGTCCGGGTATTTGTTTTGCATTGGTCGTGTTATTGTTTTTGTGGGCGTTAACAGGTTTTCCGCTTGCTGAAGTCTTGGTAGATCAAGCCCAGAACTGGTTATAGGGGCAGGTGTTTACCGTTGGTGACCCGGTCGTAACCGCATCCCCCCCCCCCCCCCCGCAGTGCGCACCGGGTTCCTGCACCTGGCCGAGGCGCTGGCGTACGGGCGGGACTCGGAGGTGGGCGCCAGGGCCGCCATCGCCACCCTCAGGGCCGGGGAGAGGTGCAACGCCGAGCCGGACCTCGTCCGGAAAGGTGCGTCCAGTCGCCCCCCCTTTCCCCTTGCCCGGGTCGGCGGAGAGTCACTTCACGGGCCACGGGCCCATTTCGAAACACTAAACCGAGGAGCCTCGTGCTAAAAAAAAAACATATGCAAAGCAGTCAGTTGACTGTTAAAAGCGCTGTAGCTGTGTTAAGCTGCAGCAGGTCTGACTTATGTCCCTCTCCTGCTTTGACGTCTCCATGCCGCAGATTTGCTAGCCCGCTACGTAAGAAACATGCGAATTAGCTGAGCGGTGCCATTACCTATGTAACGTTTTACATTACAGTAATGAGCAATTTTACTCAGTATTGCTACATACAGTCTTCATTACAGTTGCCCAGGGAACAGTCAGCATTAAATCATGTGTAGCTAGCTGTAGCAAACTAATTCATTAAACTGTGTACATGGCCAGGGAAAAGAAAGTGTTATTGTCCAGTAGTAGCCGTTGGGTCATTTTTCAGTTGTAGTCTAGTTGCAGTTATTGGTAAGTAAGAGCTGCCATTGTGCATTATTAGCTGTTAACTCAGTTGCTCAGTTGTAGTTATTTATGGTCAGTATTAGCTAACATTATCATCTCTTGTTCCTCTTTAGTAGCTGTTATCCTGTTGCAGTATTTGTGCATTATCCACACTTATATTGTACTTGATGTTGTAGCTTGTTATGCCTCATAGTTTGACTTAGTCAGAGTAATGTTTACTGTGTGAACTGGACTTAATTCATAGCTATGAATAACTTACATAATGAGTATTGTATCTGATATAATCAGTAATGAGAATCTTATCGGACCTGTGTTTTGTAGTTGTTCCAATGACCTTCAGTCTGCCCTTACTGCACGTCGCTTTGGAGAAAGGCGTCTGCCAAATAAATGTAATATAATGCAATCGGCTGTTGTTAATCTGTAGCAGCTGTTACTGTTAATGTGTAGCTGTCTTGATTTTGAGCCGAGTTTATGTTGTCCTGCAAGCCTGTACACCCCGTGCAGTTGCCTCAGTATCTGACATTTGGGTGCATAATAAGCACACTACCAGTTAGCACAAACGTCCTCACAACGTTCCTGGAATGTTTTAGTCAGCGTTAGCCGCTACATTGCAACAACACCGTGAGAACGTTTTGCGTTAGCTGGGCTCTTTCGGGGGGGGGGGGGAGCAGTGAACTATTGCTGCAGCGGCAGGCCTCTGTTTGTTTTGGGCCAGCCTCGAGCCAGCGTGAGTCACGGATGACAAGTGAGTCAGCGCTAGCCACCGTCCGTTTCTCGTGTGCGGTTTCTGGCTCCTCCAGGAAAACTCGACGTGCCTCAGAACCGCCTGGCGAGGTTTGTTTCGGACCCCGACCCGCTTCGAAAGCGTCGGTGGGTAACGGGGAACGCGGAGGGTTAGCAGGCCGTGCTAGCGCCGGGCGTTTTTTGCGGGCTGTACCGCCGTAACTGCGTCCCTCTTCCTTCTCTCAGTGCTGCAGGGCCTGGTGGAGGCGAAGTCCCCGTACCTGGAGGAGCTCCTGTCCTTGCTGATGACCGTCGGCACGGAAACGGGGGCGGGCGTGGCGGGCCCCGTCGCCATGGTGATCTCCCTGCTGCTCCAGGAAACCGAAGAGAAGGCCGTCAAAACGGAGCCGGATTCTGAGTAAGGGGGCGGAGTTTTTTTTTTTTTTTACGGTGAAACCCTCGGCCGTTCGTAACCGAGGGTGACTCAGCCTTCCTTCTCCACATCGGGGGGACCGGCTTTGTGAAATGTTGCTGAGTTAGCTAACAGACCTCCTTCGAAAGGAACAGGGAATATTTTCTTCCATCTCGTCCAAACCACCCCCAACCCCCCGCCCCGCCCCCCCCCCCCACCCTTTCCCAAACATGAAGAGGCTCAGTGTTTCCAGCTGGCACGGGGAGTCTGCTTCCATCTGGCAACGCCGAGGCCCAAATATTTACATGTAGCGGACGTGGCTTGTCGGCGTCGAACTAACAAAGGCCAGTCATCCCACTGTTCTGGTGGAAAGGTTTGCAAAGGGAGTTTGCAGCCAATGACGGTAACTGCAGACCGCACGGAACCAGCGAGCGTTCATATACGCACGTACTCAAGGCCCTGCTCCCCGTGGGTTAGGGTCAGAGGGAGTGCTTTACCTGTGGATATATGGGTGCAGGTGACACCGCACTGACTTTGTGATGTAGGTAACTTCTGTAACTTTGAATGCGTGCTTCTGAACTGGGGAGAGCGGAAATTGGGGGAAGGGATGGGGGTTGGTCTATGTTTGTGTTGGTGAGTGTATGTATAAATATTTGTGTGTGTATGTGTGTGTGTGTGTGTGTTTGTTTCTTTTGCTTGGTATATCCCAACTGAATTCTCTCCCTCGGTTTGTTTGCGCTCGTTTAATGACTTCTTCCGCAATGCATAAAATGGACTGAAAAACTCACAAGCTCAGATTAGCTCTTGGGGTTAAGCGGTCTTTGCAGAATGAAAGGCAGGGTCATTTTTATTCGCTGAATGATCGCCAGCGCGGTATGTTTGTTCTCGCGGCCCTTTACTGAACGAATCTCACTCAAAGCCTCTCTTTCTTCGGCTCCAGCGCGGAGCTGACGAAGACGGGGTGGAGTTCAGGGCTGCTGGTCGATTGGATGGAGCTGCTCGACCCCGAGGTGACCTCCGTGTGCCCAGACATGCAGCAGAAGCTGCTCTTCGCGCTGAACAAGGTGAGGCTCTGCTCTGCTGCCCCCTGCTGGCCAGGCGTAATACGTGGTCTCTGCCGCGTCAGGCGTCGCCTCATTGGTCCGTTTCTCCTTGCAGGGCAAAGGGGCTCAAGTGGCTGCCGCTCCCTCCTATAGACCCTACCTGCTGGCCCTGCTCACCCACCAGTCCAACTGGAAGACCCTCCACCAGTGCATCAGCGCCATTCTCAGCCAGCAGAGGGAGCACAGGTGAGCTAACACCACACAAAGCACTAACACACGTGCCAACACGGGCGCATGTACGCACACACACACACACACACACAACAGCCCTGAAGTGTTTCTTTTAGGCAGAATATGCTATAATAAGTGTCGTTTCCATTCTCAGCCAGCAGAGGGAGCTGTGACGAGCTGATTCCCCACACATGCACTAGGCCTGTAAGAGCTGTAAAAGTTCAGTAAAATGTAAAGTGCTGTAAACCGTCTGTGTAGGTCCCTCATTGTACCTTGGTAGAGTTTTTCGGTGAATATGCTCACAGTTCTATTCTCAGCCAGCAGCTGATGTTAACATTTAAGAGATACACACACGCACACACTAGGGGTGATGCCGAATACAAATAGCAAATTCGGCAACGCTCGAATAATACTTCCTCTTGAATTGTTTTCTCCTCCTGAATTTGGCTAATATTATTTGGATTTGGATATATTTTGTTGAAGTTGATTCATTTGTGACCTTTGTTTCTTGAAAATAGTTTTGCAATATATGGTTTCGTAATCCATGAAATTAGGCCATTGCTAGCGCAGAAGTCGATGCCATAATGCTCCCAGGTCAAGTGGAGGATCATGTCCTCACAAAATACAACTTGGGGAAGTCTGAGCATAATAGTTGAAGATGTGTCCCACCCTGGGAAGCTTTTCAATTTGTTCTTTAATTTATCCAAGCTTATGCTAATCAAACATACAGGTAAAGTGAGGCTTCAAGTAGTATACAGTAGTTCATAATGAAGATGAGGAAATATTTTATTTTATTATTTTTTAATTATAAAAGCTTTTTTTAAGTTTATAATTAACTTCAGTGTCCCTCTGGTAGAGGTGGTGGGTGGGTTTCATGCAGTTCGTACTATGCAATTTAGATTACGGGTGAGTAACTATGTTTCGTTTTAAAGAAAACATTTAGGATGTTTTGTTAAAACACGTTTTAAACTGGATTTAACTGTTTACCTGATTGTTATAAAAGCCTGTTATGGTTATATAACATACAGGTCATAAATACAGCTTTAGAATTACCTGTTGTTAAACTGGATTATTATTTATGTTATTGTAAAACCATGCCTTTATTGCTTTCACAGTGCCAGTGGTTACTAATCAGAAATGTTTGCCATTTTATACAGCTAACAAACTCCACCCACTTCCGGCTTACACCCACTTCAAATTTTTTTCTAAATACAAATAATTTTGTTGATTGAACCAATACAAATACAAATAGTGGCATCTCCCTCCACCCCTAACACACACACACACACACACACACACACACACCAGGCCTGGAATGCTGTTGCACCTCACACACAGAGTGCTGGACTGCACCAGCGTGTTCTAAGAAACAATCCCTGGCGTGCCACATTGGCACAGTTATCTCTCAGACCTCAAACCTTTGGTCCAGGGAGTGCCAACCTGCTTTGCCTGCGGGTGCTGTCGCCGTAGTGTTGAAAGAAAGGTTTATGGATCAGATAATGCAGAATGTCACCCTGAAGAAGGGTGTGTACTGTTACGCGCGGTCGAGATATTAACCCCAATCGGTTTCGAGCGGTTTGCCCGTGTGCGTGTGTGATATTTGCATGAGGTGTGATTGTAAGTGTTGGACTTTGCCCCCCCCCCCCTCCCTTAGGCTGGACCCCTCGTCAGCTCTGGACTTCCTGTGGGCCTGCAGTCACATCCCCCGAATCTGGCAGGGTCGGGACCAGAAAACCCCGCAGGTGCCTCTCCTCCGTCCAGTACGCTGCCGCTTTTTAGGGAAATTCACCCCAAATTAAAAAAATAAAAATAAAAACGTATATTTTTTTTTTGTCTGTAGACAACCGTACAGTCACTGTGAATTATACATGGGCCTGAAGAGCTTGACAAAGTGCTCCTCCTACTTTGTGGGGAAAAGGCTGTGGTGCTGTTCAATGTGAAAGCGTACGCTCGTTGTTGTTTACGCTCTCTGCCTCTGTCCTTGTTTTTCTGATTTAAAAAAAACGTCTGGACGGGTGCCAGCGCTCGTCCTCTTGCAGTCGAGCGTTTCTGCGCACCCTTGCGATATTCCCCTCTTTCGAAATGTGTTTTTTCGAAAGCTGGCGTGCACAGCCATGTCCTTGCTTCCCTTGCTAGACCCGGGTCAAATATGCTTTTGAAGTAGTTGACTTTCTGGCAAAGTTTTAAAGCGTTTGTGTAGATCCTTGGGAGTCAGTACGTGGTACTAAGATGCACATTAATGTGAAAGAATTTTGCCCTGAACTTTACTCTTAACTTTTAACTCTTTTAAATTTGGCATAAATCTGCAGTAACATTACTGGTGCCTCGAGAGTTTGCGTGTTTAAAGCCACACGCGTGCGGCTTCCTGCGTTTCTCATCACTCTCTCGGGGGCGGGGCTTCGATTTCCGGATGTTTCCGTTTTTCCAGAAGCGCACGGAGAAGTCGGTCCTGCGACTGAAGCCGGACGAGCTGATCAGCCTGGTGGACCTGATCCTGTCCGAGTCTGAGCTCAACAGCCGAAGCTCCGCCCTCGGCAAGAAGAGCCTGGACCCCGCCTCCTGCTCCCTCATCCAATCACGCCTGCCCTTACTGCACAGCTGTTGCCACGGAGACCTGGAAAGTGTGAAGAAAGTGTCAGAGTACCTGATCAACTGCACAAAGAAGTGGGGTGACAGGTATGAGTGTTGAGTTGTTGAAATTAAATTGTTACTCAAGCACGCACCTCCAATTTAGCCATTTTAAAGGGATCTTTAAGACGCGCTTTGACTCCTGTGTTCTGAGTGTGATTAGTACAGACGCGCTGTGACTCCTGTGTTCTGAGTGTGATTAGTACAGACGCGCTGTGACTCCTGTGTTCTGAGTGTGATTAGTACACAGACGCGCTGTGACCTGACTCCCCCCCCCCCCCCCCCCCCCTGTCCTCAGCGTGATGAGTAAGCGGTGCCAGAGCCTGCTGCTCCAGATCTACCTGCATTTCCCAGAGGTGATCCAGCACGTGACCCTGCCGGACGCCGCGCTCAACAGCGAGGGGGCGGCCGAGGGCAGCACCTGCAAGGTAACGACGCGCCCCTCCTCACCCCTCGAGGGACGCGCTTTCAACACCGTCTCTCCGAGAAGCGCTTTCGTTTTCGCCCGAAGTAACAGCCCGCGAAACGAAAGAAAGAACCCCTTTCGGCTCGCGAGTACGTGTGGAGCCAAACGTGTTCTGCCTGTTCAGCGCCAACTTGTTCGGGCAACTATCCAAAAAAAGAAACCACTCTCACTCGACTTGCCCTGGGCGTTTCCGGGACGTCAGCCGTTGAGACGCTTAACCACACTGTCCTGGCGGTTCAAATGAAAAATCTGAACAAATGTCCTTTTTAAAGCTGTGTTTTTGTCTTTTAACGTCCTGTTTTTTTAAAAAATAATGGAGCTTCAACACGTTAGCCGGTAAACATGTGGGCCTGGTAGCTGGTGTTTGTGTAAGGCGATGTGGTCGCTAAGCGATGTGGTAGCTAAGCGCGCGCACTGTGTCTCTCAGCTGGACGTCCTGGTGCATCGCCTGGTCACGCTGCTGGCCGACGGCGGGGACTCCAAATCGGCCGAGAACCGCATGTCCGACGCCAACCTGGCCTGCCGGAAACTGGCCGTGTCGCACCCCGTGCTCCTGCTCAGGTGCGCTCGTACTGGTGCATTACACTGACCATTACACTCACACAGGAACATTACACTGCTCATTATACTTATACTGGCATAGTACACTTAACGTTACACTTGTGCTCAAACAATACATTACACCTTACTCTTATACTGGTACATTGCATATTAAACACGTAAGCAAAGACATATTATACTTTACACATGAACAAGCAGTGGACCTTACAGCATAATTTGCACATACACAAACAAAACATACACATTCAATTTTATACATTAGCGTTTGTACGTTAGTTACACACGTTAAACGCCAAAGGTTCACCTTATGTTTATACTCATACATATGATGTGTGTGCCCTGCGATGGATCAGTGACCTGTCCAGGGTGTATTCCTGCCTCTCGCCCAATGCATGCTGGGATAGGCTCCAGCACTCCCCACGACCTTGAACAGGAATAAGCGGGTTAGATAATGAATGGATGGATGGATGGATGGACATATGTAAACATGGTACCCAGCGAGTCTGAGCAGCATTGGTCTGTCAGCCAATCAGTAAGTGAGGGAGCGGTTACTAGGGCCACCACCTCCGTCACAGCCAAAAATAAAATGCTAGCACACCGCAGCAGTGCGTGCGACCTGATGTGAATGAAGCCGCTAACGTTGTGTGTCGTCGGCCTTCCAGGCACCTGCCCATGATCGCGGCCCTGCTCCACGGGCGCATCCACCTCAACTTCCAGGAGTTCCGCCAGCAGAACCACCTGACCTTCTTCAGCGACGTGCTGGCCATCCTGGAGCTGCTGCAGCCCTTGGTCTTCCACGC
The DNA here is from genome assembly GCF_013347855.1 of Anguilla anguilla. Lineage (NCBI taxonomy): Eukaryota > Metazoa > Chordata > Actinopteri > Anguilliformes > Anguillidae > Anguilla > Anguilla anguilla. The sequence continues at coordinate 14,463,349 of NC_049217.1, forward strand.
CGACCACCAGAGGGCGCTGCAGGACTCACTGCTGTCCTTCATACAGGTCCTGCAGGTGGGGCAGCCGCTCACGCGGAAGGTCGTTTTTTTTTTTTTTTTTAAATCGGTTTGCATCGGTTCGTTTTCAGTTCAAAAATGTATATAATGGGTGGTGAATTGTTTTTTCTAAAATTGTTCAGTTATGAAAAAATGCATTTGAACGCTTGTGTTAAAATGTGAGTGGGGGAAGCAGATGTTTGTAATGTCCCTCTCTCTTAGAAGTGTTTGGCTGAGAGTTTCTTAAACTCCTTTCCGCTGTTGACCTGTAGCCCGTCCCTGTCTTGCGGGCATAATCACGGCTACGGCTGCGTTTTAAGTAGCCACCGGGCTGCTTAAAATGTCTTCTTCTCGGAGAAGCTCGTATGGGTACGACATCAAGTCCACTCAGACTTTTCAGTCCCTCTGTCGCCGTTGCCGTGGTGCGTTTCCCGGACCTCCCCCCCCACTCCTGACCGTTGTCTGCGTCCTCTGACCTTGCAGAACTTCCGGAAGTACTCCCGCCAGCTGTCGCCGTTCATCAGCAAGTTCGTGCTGTTCATTCAGCGCTACATCACCCACGACGCCGGCGCGGCCGTGCCGTACCTGCAGAAGCACTCCGACGTCCTGCAGTGAGTCCGGCAATCCACATAAGTCACTGTAGCTAAATAGCAAGCTAACTAATAGCTCACCTAGCTAGATGGAACTATTTTGCAGGAAAATATAACTGATGTGCTTGTAATGTTGCATGCGTAAGAGCAACCAGATCTTCATAGTACATTCAAACATCAACATTAGAAAAGTACAACATTTGCTCGATAGGAATTGAACAAAATTTGATGTTGTTTTGTCATTTCACAAGCTAGCTATATTTTGGTAGCTAACTAGCTAACAAACGCTACAGTATATACATAGCTAATGTTAGCTATCTAGTGTATATTCACAAATGCAAGCTAGCTAGGTAGATAGCCTTGTTAGCTTCCTTTATTACGAACAAAGCTATCTGCAAGGCTACTAAATTAACTACAATAGCAGTAATTTGTACATGCGCATGTATAAGACAATGTGCCGAAGTACACAATAATGTGATAGTATCCAATAAGATGTCGATATATCAGAGTTGGAGATGCTCCGCCCACTTTGAACGCCTAATTTATTCATTTATATTTTAAAAAACAGTCAATTTCAGTCCTTGAATTTGATTTGAAATGACAGAACAGAGTTGGAATTAGAATTTGAATGAAAGGAAATTCAATGAAATTCCAATTAATTTTTTTTCATTTATCACATTAAATGTTGACTTTGATACCGAAGAGATTGACGCAAGTCTAAACGTGTGTTCCTGTGTGCGTATTATTTATTTTTATTTGCGCGTGCGTGCGTCTCCAGGGGTCTCTCCTCAGAAAACCCTGACCTGGTTCAGCTGAAGTCTCTGTTGGCTGGCCTGACTCTGCCTGTGAGGACCGGTCCCTCAGAGAACTCTGCTGAGGACCGTGATGGTAACTATGTGTTCCACTGTGTGATTGCACACACTGTACTGTAGGCCCCAATGATCTGTACCATCCACTGTGTGATTACACACACTCTACTGTAGGCCCCAATGATCTGTACCATCTACTGTGTGATTACACACACTCTACTGTAGGCCCCAATGATCTGTACCATATACTGTGTGATTACACACACTCTACTGTAGGCCTCAATGATCTGTACCATCTACTGTGTGATTACACACACTACTGTAGGCCCCAATGATCTGTACCATCCACTGTGTGATTACACACACTCTACTGTAGGCCCCAATGATCTGTACCATCTACTGTCTGATTACACACACTCTACTGTAGGCCCCAATGATCTGTACCATCTACTGTGTGATTATACACACTCTACTGTAGGCCCCAATGATCTGTACCATCTACTGTCTGATTACACACACTCTACTGTAGGCCCCAATGATCTGTACTATCTACTGTCTGATTACGCACACTCTACTGTAGGCCCCAATTATCTGTACCATCTACTGTGTGTTTACACACACTCTACTGTAGGCCCCAATGATCTGTACCATCTACTGTGTGATTACACACACTACTGTAGGCCCCAATGATCAATACCATTTACTGTCTGATTTAACAAACTCTACTGTATTCCCCAATGATCTGTACCATCTACTGTGAGATTACACACACTCTACTGTAGGCCCCAATGATCTGTACCATCTACTGTGTGATTACACACACTGTACTGTAGGCCCCAATGAACTGTACCATCTACTGTGTGATTACACATACTCTAATGTAGGCCCCAATGAACTGTACCATCTACTGTGTGATTACACACACTGTACTGTAGGCCTCAATGATCTGTACCATCTGCTGTGTGATTACACGCACTGTACTGTAGGCCCCAATGATCTGTACCACCTACTGTGTGATTACACACGCTGTACTGTAGGCCCCAATGATCTGTACCATCTGCTGTGGGAATGAACACACTCTGCTCTTCTTCCCCTCTCCCCCTCTCCCATCCTCCTTCCCTGAGCAGCAGACCCCTCCACAGGGTCCCTGCCCCTCGTCAGCATCTCGGCCTCTGCTTCACTGACCGCCGGAGACATGACCAAGTACCTGAAGAAGATCTCCAGGGGAGAGGCCATCGAAGGTAAGCAGGGCTGCCAGATTGGGGTAATCCCCCCCCTCCCCTCCGTCGGGTCCCACTGCTAATAGTCGCAAAGTGAAGACGTAGTCAAAAATGCAGATTCCTGGCTTAATCATTTCCTCAGAATTGAAAAAAAAAAACCTGTAAACAAGTCGGTTATTACTCCAAAATGAGTCAGGATTACTAGAAATCCATACAAAGCTGCTTGCTAGTCTCCCCAGACTCACCCTGTGTGGTTTTTTTAGAAGGATACTTTGCATAAGCTGAGGGGGTTGGGAGGAATGCGGGCGCTTTCATTTGGGCTAGATCAAAACTGTGGACTGGATTCCTGGGAATGGAGCCATCTGGAAGGAATGTAACACCCTTTCTCCACCTCGCTGGTCCTGTTTTACGCCCTGTTAGAACCAGTCAGATTGCTGCTCCCCTTTTTGAAATGCCCTCTGGCGTAGAAACTAAAAGGTTTGTGAAAATGTTCACGAGGGACATTTGAGCATAAATGCTTATAGGAGCTGGAGAATTAGTGGAACGGTCTTAGAAATGATCATGGGAGTCTATTGAAGATGGGGGGTTTTGATGTAATAAAATTAAAGGGGAATAAAAGTGCAGACATCTGGCAACCCTGGAGATGGTGCTTGTGTGTTCCCTCACACAGAGGAGTTTGTTATGAAGGGGTTTATGTACGTGCCTTCCTGCATCAGTCATAGCAGGTCTGAACTCAACATTCTCCTGCCAGTGAATCCGTTGTACCAATCTGAACCCCCCCTTCTTCCCCTTCCTTCTTAAAGACGTCCTGGAGGTTCTCAGTGAGGTGGACGAGAAGTCGCGGAGAAGCCCCGAGGTCATCCAGTACTTCATCGTAAGTGTCGCTCAGGCAACATTTGCTCTTAATGGGGCACCGACGGCCATTTTCTCCAGGAAATATTTCTTAATTTACAGCAAGGCTTCCCCCTGCATTTCTAAATGAGAAAAATAACACAATAATAACATGCTCATCGAAATGGATATAAAACACCTGTTTTCCCTAAACAAATTCTGTGTATTTGAAAGTGAACTACAGGGAATTTGTGTTGATATAACTTAGCCCTCGAAATCCATAGCCCTAATAATTGCACGTGGGGATCTGAATGCTCTCCACTCTTTATAGGCTTCCACTTGAATAAAATGAATTCAGAATGCGAAGTCCGGAAACTTAAAATGGTTAGAAATCACTTTGTGTTTTGCAATTCGCATTTAAGCTGAGGCCTTCATTAACAAAAGTAATGGAGCAATAGCACTATTGCCTCCCGAGCACCAAAGTCTTCTTTCTCGAAATGGCATTGCCTGTTCTTGTTATCCAGGGGTGCGGTTTTAATGGTTGCTTGTTCATAACAAGCGTGTTCAGTTCCGTGTAAATATATTAATGAAAATCGAAGAGCACTTGGATACTGCAAATTGACCACGCCCAATGAGAAAAGGATGACTTTGGAGCCAGCAATCCCACAGTGCACCCCGGCCCTTCGCATTTGTAAGCGAAGCCGTTTTAAACGCAAAGTTAGGACATCTTTCAATGGAAATGAAATGAAAGACGACGTTGTTGATTTACGCTCAGAATTCTCTGCGTTTCGAGGGAAGGTTTTTTTTTTTTTGTTTGTTTTTTCCCGTCAGTGGAGTTTGCCGCCTCTCTTCACCGTGTTCTTGTTTTCGTGTTCGTCCGCAGAACGATCTCCAGAGGCTGATGAGCTCGCCGGAAGAGCTCTGCCGCAACATGGCCTTCAGCTTGACCCTCCGCTGCATTCAAAACAACCCCTGGTAACCACTGCGCCGAGCTCGTAGCTGCCCCCCCCCCCCCCCCACCCCGGGGACTGGCGGCAAAACTAAAACAAACCTTTTTTTTTTTTCTCCCCTTTCTTTCTTTCTTCTCTCTTTATGCTCAGCATGGCGACGGAATTCCTTCCCACGTTCATGTACTGCCTGGGGAGCGGGAACTTCGACGTGGTGCAGACCGCCTTGAGGAACCTTCCGGAATACGTGCTGCTCTGCCAAGGTAGCGGCGCGGAGCGGCGTCCCACTCACGAGACGGGGGTGGGGGGGCGGAGTCTTCTACCACATCCCCTCCGCTCACTCGGATTTCCCTGTGTTTATCTTGTGCGGCCTCATGAGAAAAAAGACTTTGAGCGTCTTTTTGAGGCACCGCCTGGGAACGTCTTAGTTCCGCTGTGTTCGCCGATGCCAAGGCACGCTATGTGAAGCTGTCGCCGTCCTTCAGCCATTTTCATTTCTGTGTGCGTCTGTTGGAGGGAGAAATGAAATGTGTGTTCTAGACTGCAGTATGCGCTGTTCAGTGTACCCGGACACGCGCAGCGTAAATGGCATATTCTGTCAGAAATCGGTTTGGGCACCTGTTAAAAAAAACTTTTTTAACAGCTGAACACAAGCAGAAGACCGAGCTCTTTTACGAGTCGCATCGCAAGCGTTGACCACCAGTTGTAATGCACTGTTGAACCACTGTAGAGATAATAAAGTCTGTATTCTTTTTTGTCCCCCCCCCCCGCCCCCCCCGCCCCCAGAACATGCGGACATATTGCTTCACAAGGCCTTCCTGGTGGGGATCTACGGGCAGATCGACACCAGCTCCATGATCTCGGAGTCCATGAAAGTCCTGCACATGGAAGCGACAACGTAGAAGACCAAAGCAAACTGTCTCTCTTTCCGCTCTCTCCGTTTGCCGAGTCTTCAACTTACCGTGTCAACAAGGCCTGGACAACCAGCCTGTGGTTGTTTTTTTTTTTTTTTTTTTTTTTTTGAAGCAATGGCACAAGTATCATCTGCCGTTTTCTTTTATTTTTTTTTCAGCTTTACGTACAACTCTGTTACGGGAATTCAACTCGAACTCCGTGTGAAAACGTGTAGGGGATCAGATTGTAGGGATAGATCGGTCTTTGTCGCAAAGCGAAACATTTGTCAATGTCTTTTAGTAGTGTTTTGTATCCCTTAGAAGGAACTCTTTGTGTACGATAACTATTGCTGTATTAGAACTCCAATTAAAAGAATAATAATGATAATGGAAAAGTTTCCAAGGAATGTCTTTGATGTTTTATTCGATAGCGGTAATTTAATTTAGGCGATGTCCGTTTGAAGTGCTGAGAGATTCCGGGAGCTGCCCAATAAGGAGTCTCAAAGTTTAAATACGTGCCAAAGTTTTTGTCTTCTTGGTGGCAGACGAGGACCATTGGACCAAGCTAAGTGAGTGCTGATGGTGCAAGATGCTGTCAATTCTCGTAATCTATTACTGAAACAGACCTATTGCTGAAACCACATTGTTCATCCACACGGAGGCCAATCTGCCGTGTTTTGAAAACAAGCGGTTTCCGTTCTTCCTGGAAATTAAGACTTCGTGCCATGTGGCGTAACTTGTCCTGGAAGCAATTTTGAACCCACAAAAAAGCTGCATATAGCTTTGTTACACAAAAATATATACTGTGTAGTCTCTAGGTCAGCAGGTTGTCAAGCTCTTTTGATAAAAATGAAACATGGGGTTTTCTTTATTGTCTGCCGCTTAAAAAACAAACAAACAAAAACAAAACATCAATGACGACTTTATTTGTTTCTGCCATGGCACTATGCTCAGATTTAAGGTCTGAGTGTTAACCACATTGCTTGTGTCTCAATATTTTGAAATGGGGCAGTAATTGTCCAGAATAGAGGAACTCAACCTTTAACTTAAGAAAGAATGCGTATGAGCAATGTTTTTGTGAAGATGTTTTTGGGTGGACGTTAAAATTACGTGGGGTTGGCACGGTGGTGCAGTGGGTAGCACTGTTGTCTCACAGCAAGAAGGTCCTGGGTTGGAATTCCGGCCTGGGCCTATCTTTGTGGAGTTTGCATGTTCTCCTCGTGTCCGCGTGGGTTTCCTCCAGGTACTCCGGTTTCCTCCCACAGTCCAAGAAAACCAGATCAAAACCATGTGATCCGACCACTCACTCACTCACTCAGTCCCAGACATTTGCGTTTGTAGGGCTGGCCCCGCTGTTGCGGTCCAGCCAAAAATGTGCAGATTAGTTTTATATGTGGGTTAACCCTAGGTATATACCTAGGGTTAGCTCTGCTTACCTACTCTAGGTATGAGCGCATGAGTGAATGTTGTGTGTGCTTGCATCCGTTTGTGCGTGCGGGGGGAACTGGCACCTGTCCAGGGTGTATTCCTGCCTCTTGCCCAATGCATGCTGGGATAGGCTTCAGCATAATGACCCTGCGACCCTGACCAGGATAAGCAGGTTAGATAATGGATGGATGGATTAAATTAAATATGCAACTGATGTAATAATGATATTGTACCCATATGGGTATAAATTGAGATCATCAGGACTTTTCTGATAAATATATATATTTGTATATATTTACAGGCAGAAATATTAATTTTATGTATAACTTAGTGATTTAATTAATTTGGTTAAAATCATTTAAAATTGCTGCACGCCCCTGGTTTATGGGGTCGTTTGTTTCGGCCAACAGCTAGACTTTGAACGCTGCATATTAATTTGGTTCAACTTAAATGGACCGTGATGTTTCGCAAACATATCGCGTGTACTTTTTGTTTTTGGTCAGCTGCATTCTCTGTGACAGTTTTAGGTGTTTTTTTTATTTGAATATAGGTTACACAGCAGAAGAACAGGTAATTCAACTCGGTGTTTCGGCATTTGGTTGCCATTTCGGTATTGTTCATTGTTGTTGCTGTCAAACTGATGGAGTGAATACCAATCGCCCTGGCAACCAGTGTGCCATGACTGCCTTGCCACCGTAGGAATTTCAAAACAGAAATTATGGCGTTGAAGATAAGGATGACAAACGACAGTAAAGAACTCCTTTTGACATTTTAATAAAAGGACCGGTCGGGAAGAGGTACAAGTACAGTCTTCGACAGTATTAGGTCCAATACATGAGTTTATATAGTTTTCAGAGACAAAGAGCTATTGGTCCAGATTATTCAATCGCCGTACAGAAAACTTCCATTTATAGCCAATCGTTGGTTAGGGAGTCCATTCCACAACTGAGCATGGGGGCCAGTTAGGGTAAATAGAGATCCCTTAATCCTTTAATCCACTTGATTACTGCAGCTGATGTCTGTACCCTCTTGCATGCATTCCAACAGATGAATTGTCTGGGGTGAAACAGCGTACACTGAGACATATTGGCTATTAAACGTAATTGCTTATATAACGCTTTATGTAAGCCAGGTTTTTTTGCAATGACATGCTCCTATAAGTCTCCTCAGAATTTTGTTGTTCAAGTGTGTCTCACGTCTACCAATCTCCAATTAGCTGCATCTATAATGGTTTAGTTATGAATGTGTGGTTGTTCTGAAGTAGAAATTCCATCATTGTACTTCCTTAAACTGTCTTTGCCAATCAGTTTGCATTAAGGGAAAATGGAGGAGGCTTTTGTTGTTTTAACCCTTTATGGTGTAAGATGGCAAATATGTTATTAGTGTTCTTGCCTGCACATTCTAATGCTGATGTAACAATCACTACTGGTAATAGAAAGCAACGGAGTTCTAGAACACTGACTTGGACTTTTGGGAAAAAAAAAACATTCCAGAAAAATCTTACTCTTCAAAGAGCGAAGGCTGAAATCGTATTCAGAGTGCAGTGGATTCAGTGCTTTCTCTACTCCTGTTGGCTGTCTAGAGGAACTACGTGTGTAATGACAGGCATTTCCTCAGATGAGATTTAGCGATGTGTCGTGCGGTGGCATCCGTTTAAAGTGACAGAGCTGTCTTAAGAGATGATGGGGCTGATGTGCTCTGATGTTTACAGCACTGCCACCTGTCGTTTTGTTTCCCGCGGGAGATGACTCAACCACGCCGCACTGGCCGTTGTTATTGAAAGCCTGGAAAATGCGGCAAGACGTGAATGTGGATATAGAAGCTGTGGTGGCGTGTTGAGATTTATTAAAGCTGCCCATTGAAAACAACCTAGAAAAAAAGCTGTAAACCTCATTTCAATGGACTGAAAACAGCATTTTTATTTATTGACTTTGTAAAATACAACCATAAAATGTGTTTGTGTCATTCCCCTAACCTTGTTTTTTTTCATGAATATAGTAATAGCAAACCCGACATAACAGAAATACAAAGTACCTGTAAGCAAGGAATAAGCTATAAGTAAGATCGCTGACTAAGTGCACAACGCCTGAAACGTTCAAACTGGTAAAGCTGGTTTTGTGCTAACTTGCTATCAACTTCTCCAAAGACGCCTCGACATCAAAATAGAACGTCCATTGCATCCATCTTTTTTCACTTCAGTATTTATTTTTGGATGTCGCAAAGCAGGCCAATGTCTGAAAACAAATATTTTGAAATGCATTTTGTTTATTCGTCGGGTTGTGGTCTGCGAGCTCTGGGTGCGGAGCCGGCTACCGATTGGCCGTGGTGATGTGACGCGTGACGGAGTGGAATGACGGCTCACAAAGAGCTGTCGTCAAGAGGCTAGCGTAGTGGAATGATGAGCTGTGTTGAGCCGGTAAGTGCGACGCGTTGGGCCCTTGTCTTAACACGCTGAACTGACACAGCTATGGCTCTGGCCTGTCGGCGACATAGCTCAGGAGGTAAGAGCGCTTGTCTGGCAGTCGGAGGGTTGCCGGTTCGATCTCCCGCCCTGGCTCAAGTGTCCCTGAGCAAGACACCTGATCCCTAATTGCTCTGGTGAATGCGAGGCATCAGTTGTAAAGCGCTTTGGATAAAAGCGCTATTTAAATGCAGTCCGTTTACCATTATCCATCTCTACCCGCATGAAGTGTAGGCCCTACGTTTTCTCCAGCTGGGTTTTATTGCCTGCATTCCAGACATTCAGCAGTAAGATGGTGCTATGGGCTCCTCATCAAACCTCCTGGTTGCAGTAATTAAAATCTTCACTTTTTTTTCTTTTCTTTTTTCACACGCTGAAGAGACAACGTAAGGCAACCTGCCACTGAGACAGACAGGAGCCGAAGATGGCTGCAATACAGGCCTGGCAGAGCATCACCCGAGAGCATACTCAGCACCTGGTGATATCTGTGGGTCACAAACTTAAAGCAGCCATTGCTGGCAGAGGATATGCAACAAAGTAGGCCTACTCAACACGACTACTTTAATTTGCATAAATATTCATATGTTCCAAACATTGTGGTGCCCTGAGATGGGTTGCTATGTATAAAAAGTCCTGTGATTTCTACATAGTAAAGCCAAAATGTATAAAAATGCTCTTTAATGTGTCCCAAACATTATGGTGCCATGTGTAAAAAGTGCTGTAATTTCAACATGGTGAAACCAAAATGTATAAAAATATCCTTAAATACAAGCTGAGAATCGGCACTCATCCATATATGAATTGTTTGATTACAACTAACATTATGGAGCCCACTGTTGTTTTACTCGTTAGCATTAGTCATGGGTGCATGTGTGTGCGCATGCATGCGTGTGCGTTCGTTCATTCGTTCATGCAAGCGTTGGGGCCGAACGGGGGTTCCAAGTCCAAATATTTGTGCAGAATTATGCCCCGATAAGGTACGTGAAAGGGTCTGTCCTACGCACAGTCCTTGTTTATTCGAACTCCATTCAAGCTCCTCTGTGTAATGCCAAAAATGGCAATGTCGGAGCCCCCACCCCCACCCTCCAGCTTTTACATGTAAATGTCTCGGATCTGTAATATATTATTATCTGGCCAGAGGTAGAGTACAAGGAATGCACTTTCCCGGTAATACGTAACGACTTGCACTTACTATTGCACTTACTATTCAGCTCTGAATCGTGAAACGTCTCAAAGAAGAAAAAAAAGAGATAGTGCATTTGAAGCTGAAGGTGACGTTTGTGAAATGTTTATCTTGCCGCTCGGAAGGACGTGACTGGGCTGAGCCGCTGCTTGGCCGCGCGCACCTGCCCTCTTTCTCAACTGCGTCCCTACTTAGATCGTTTGGATTCCTCTTACTCCGCGCATGAGTTGCGCTCGGCTAGCATGAAAGTTTTAAATTCAGTCTAGAGGCGTTTACCCAACTCTGTTCTAAGTGTGATCGCGTTTGGTGTCTTTTTAAGGTTCAACGATAAAAAAGCGACCGTAGCCTTTTAGCTCATTGCTGGCAATACGCAAATAAACTAACCGTCCCTCGCTGACTGCTGAATACAGTTACAGGAGAAACGGCATTAAAAGAGGAATGGGCTTGCAGAAAAATAACCAAATCCCCACCGCGAAGTGCAGTGCTGGGTCTTACAATAAGTCTACATCACTCTCATATTTCTGAGCATAGGAAACATTTGCTAAACAAAAAGTAAATTTTATCCAGCATTTTTGCTCGCATTAACTCATGATGCCAATTAAGGGAGTCTTGTGGACAGGGCCTTTTTATTTATTTATTTATTTATTTATTTATTTACTTACTTAAAGCTTCCGGGTAGCTCACTCTGCAAAAGCACCGCTTTTGGCATATGAGTGACCACCACAGACTCAAACCCGCCCATGCCAGCATGGACTGTGGCTGGCAGCTCTTTGCTGATGGTGCACAATCGGCTACGCGTGGCACAAAGGATGTGGGAGGGATTGTTGGTTGAAGAGCTGAAGCACTTGGGCCATAGAATTCCCCCTCCCCCGCTCCGAGGGGAATTCTATGGCCCAAGCTCTTGAGTCGATGATCGTATTTCACACCAAGCGGAGTTGGCTCTGGGGTTAACCAAGTGCAGACCCACATGCAGTTTTATTCACTTTCAAATCACTGACCACATGAGTAAGATTTTTTTTTTGATCATATCAGCCACATGTAGTTCCCCATGACATTGTGAATAAGATAACTGCTCCTTTTTCCCCATGCAAGACATTTCGCAGGCATGTTAGCTGCTAAAGTGTAGCTGTGATGGATATGCAATGCATTCACTGTGCTTTGAGGACCCGGAGGGAACCGCAGCCCGGTTTCTCAGAGACACCGGAGGGAGAACGTTCCGGGAAGGGGAGTCGGGGTGCGGTTCCCAGGAAGTTAATTGCGAGCATTCGGGGAAATGGGAATGAAGGATACACCTGTCAGTGTGTTCTGGCTTTGGCTGCTGAGAGGTGAAATAAGTTGCACAGGAGCTGCATAGTCATGTACAGAAAAAGTGTTTATTTTTTCTAAACAACGGTTGGCCAGGATGGCTTCAGACATGTTGCAGGGCACGTCACAATATGCGATGTTTAAACATAATATTTGATGGTTATGAAGGTGCATATTCGTATAGAGAGTAGTCATTCGTCTCACCCTCTCTCGGGTGCATTATCCCCGAGAGCTGAGCCTTCCTTTCCTTAGAGGGAGAAAGTAAGTTGAATTGTTTACCGAGAGATGAGAGGTCAGTAACTAGTGAAAGATCCCAGGCCCAGGCCCCGTGACATGCACACACAGACCAGACCTGGGTCAAATACGTATTTGTTTTGGATTCAAATACTTTTTCTGTGCTCTATTGGTCTTGCCTGGTTTAATTGAGCCTGCCAATATGACCGGAAGGCGGGGTTTTGCGATTTTTGAGACCATTTAATTGGTTCCAATACGCCGGACAAGATCACTAAAGCGTAGAAAAGTATCTGAATCCAAAACAAATACGTACACACTGTTAGCATGAGTGCAGGGACCGGTGAAAGTTAAAATCACTCACTGTTACGCCCGGTGTAGTTCTGGCACATTCAGACAGTACCTTTTAGCAGCATTGGCTCAGAGAGCCTTCTTTAAAAATGATGGAAGGGACCGGGTTAAGTAGAGGCCAGATAAGGAAATATTTGAAGTTTGTCGAGGCCTGCTGTCTCAAATAGTAGATCATTGTCTGTATAGGCCCTTCTCATCTGCATATACAACTGGACACACAAATAGGTTTGCATATGTATGCATACCTTTGCTAACCTTGAAGAAAGTGACTACATAATCTTTGTACATGCATTTGTGGTTGGCTTGCATTTTTGATTATTTATGCATTGGTCTATGATATGTTCATAAACAAGGCATTAGTTCATGTCAGTTAATGGATCAGCATTACTGCCGATGAACAAAGATCCTACACATCCTCTATTGATGCCCTAGCTAAAACAATTACCTCCTATGAATGCCTTGTTAATGCACTCGTCATCGATTTGTTCATATTGCTTTCCTTTTTGGCAATTAAGAATATGCCATTACACAGAACTGACATCAGTATTAGCCCTCTATTTTCCACGAGTTGCGGTATAATTTTTGCTTGTGTCATTATTGTGTTCAGCAGTTGGAGGGCAACCGACATGCCCTCACCACCGAGTGCTGTGAGTGCTGTCCTTCTTAGTAATGTTTTGGTTTGTCTTTGATTGTCAGGTTTTGAAATGCCTTATCCTTGTTTTGTTGCCATGGTAGGCTATCTGGATTTTAAAGTATATTGTGTTCTTTGTGTTATTTTGCTTTCATTAAAGAGCAGTTTTAATACCTAGGCCAGGGAATTCCCTAATGCTGAAACCATAAAGGTAACAAGATGATGAACCATTGTTTCAGATATCAATTAAAACCAAATGTCTCATTCAATCAGTTCTTAAATGTTAATGTATGTCTTCCATTGGTTTGTGATCAATTCACCAGTTTCTCACAAATCCAGCTCATGCTGATACACGATAAATCATCTCAAGCATTTTTTTGGGGGGGTGGGGGGGGAGGAGGGGTGAGGGAGGAATCAACTGTAGGCACGTAAATGTCAAGGAAATTGATATGTTTACAAAGCTCCAACTTTGTATTTGAACAGCTGTATTTGACAAAACCTTGCGGTCAAGAGAAGTCGGCGTCTCAGCCGGTCGGGTCGCTGTTAGAACCTGGCAGGAGCGTGATTCACCGGCCGCGAGCGGAGAGCGCGGTGCGGCCCAGCTGTCCGTTTCCTGTAGGAAGCGATCAAAGCCGGCGTGGCTCTCCAGCCGGTCGAGGCGGAGGTGACGACGAGGCTTTATCGCCGCGGCGCAGTGGGGTTATTAGTCATGCATGTCGCGGGGCTGGGTGCGACTGTTGACTGAATGATGCCGCACCCGCGGTGCGTTCTCTCATGCCAGTCATATATTTTAAATAACAATAAGAAGTCAGTTTAATCTCTTGGCACGGTGATTAGGCAGATTTTTGAAGTTTTAATCAACCGTTTGTGTTAGTTTACTAATTTATGCATTCACACAATTTATTTTAAATATGGAAATTCCTAAAATGTACTTGTTATTCCCTTGTATGGTTCTTTTTCAGCTGTTACAGCGATTGAAGTCCTAAAACTGGCAATGGACACAATCTGAAAGCAACGACCACGCAAGTTACAAACAACTCGTTTTACAGAAAGTGTGCGCATCATAAAAAGTCTGTAATGTTAACTGAAAAACCTTATCAAAGCTCAGCTTTTCCTAAACAAACCCCATGAATAGACTTTATATATGATATTTTCAAAGATATGCACTTTGAAATGAGATAAGTATGTTATGTCTTTTTGACTTGGGACAAAATGTTTTTACATTGCTGGATGTGTATATGGGGTTTTCAGCTACAGTGGCTGGCAGCTGGAGGAGCTGGAGGAGCTGGAGAAGGCCTTCGAAAGCATGCGTTACCCAGACATCTCCATGAGAGAGGCGCTAGCTCTTCGGCTGGACCTCATCGAGGCTAGAGGTATGGCTACTGCTGTTGTTGTTTGTTGTTGTTGTTGTTGTTGTGGTAGTAGTAGTGGTAGTACTGACATCAAAATAAGGGCAACAAACAATTTTGTCAATCTTAGCTCACACAAATCAAACAAGCTCTATTCGAAAGCAGTGTTATTCACTTTCTTAAATTATTTCAAGTAAGTTGTCCCTGTTTTTTTTCATCTTGGATGTCCATTCTGCATGTGTGTCTTAGTATTCTTCAAGCAATTGGCTACTTTCAATATCTGATATTGTCATGAGCTGATGTAGCTAAATCTCCAACAGGCAGAATTACTGATTGTGGTACTGGGGCATTTGTGATGATGTAATCGGCAGGAAAAAAGAAAAAAATAGTAACCCAGGTTTGGAGCTTTATTGTGTGGACATGTGAAGTTATTTGTGAATTCTGTCTGTTTCCATGAGGTCAGAAGGTACAAAAGTGCATTTTCATAACCCTTGTGTGGTGTTCTTTTTTTTATTTTGTTATTCACCCAATGTTCACCGGTCTGGTGCACCCATAACATTATTGGGGTTTTAAAACAATACAGCCTAACAATTTGTGTAAAAATACTTCATGGATGTTGTCTCAATTACAAGCAATATAGACAGCATGTATGATTCATATTTGCCAGTTACCTCTGCTAGACCACATTTTTCAACAAAAGTGCTATTTATTTTTTGTGATAAAATCGGATTTTTGTAAAATATAACTATTATAATCAAGAATAAATTTGACGGGTGGAGTAAATAATGTTTATCTTGATGTTTTGAATGTTTTGAAATAAAATGTGTGCAGGTTCCCGCAAGACACTGTGTACATTCACACACTGCACAGGGTAATGAGTGTGGCTAATGCAGCCACAGACTGGTTCTCGCTGCTTGAAATGTAACATGTAACACGTAAACATTGAAAACAGGCCCACAGACCCAAACACCGCCCAAGGGTAAATAGCTGAGAGTCTGTGGTCATTGTTTATTTAATTAGGAAATCATGAAAAGTGGCAAACTCTCGGTACTGTAGGTATGGGGCATGCCCCGACAAGGCGTAACTTGCCGCATACCAGCCATCCCAATGTACCGGATCAGTAAGGTGTTACAATATGCTGACTAAGATGTTATAAATTTCACAAATGCTTAATGATTATACACTTCGTGTGAAGTGTGACCACATCAAGCCTTTTGAGTTTGAGTCATTAAAAGGTCATGAGAACTGGACACTTAACAATTAATTTCTTTTTTTTCTATCATGTTTTAAAGAGTTGCTCCCCCATTGTTGCCGTGAACTCAAGATTTATTGAAGATTGGTTTCATTTATTGTGTGATCAGGGATCTGGATGTCGAATGACTGGCTGCAGTTTATGTATGAGATTTATGCACGAATGGCCAAAGAACCTGAGAAGGATCACAAAAAGGCGTGCCCTCCTTTTGCATAATTTATTTAGTTATTTATTTTTATTTTTCATTTGCTTTAAATTTCTAGCAGAAGGTTGCATCGTTTCTTGAGGAAGATTGCGTAGGCAGAGCTGAATAAACAAAACAAAATCTTGTTTAAACTGATATGCATAACTGGGTAAAATGATCAAGAAACAGGTTAAGGATCTAATAGTCATTTATCTACCCTTCCGACTTACAACTTACCAGCTACTACTCATAAGCACTTTCTTGCTAATCTGTGCATCATATCGACCCATTTAATTGCATGTCTTCCCTATATTTCAGTCAATGTAAAAATATCCCCAAACACGAAATAGGTAATAATCTGTTACCATGCAAGATCAATCAAGTGAAAAATTCTATGTAAATGAAATATTATTTAATATTTTTACAGGCAGGTTTGTTTACAAAAAGCATTAGCAGTAGTTCAAGTCTTCGCACAGGTCATGTGAATTATAGCTAGTTATCGGATAGCGTTCATGCTGACTCCCTCTGTGGGTGAGTGTGGAGTATTTTCAGTGTTCACGGCATTTCCCACACCCCTCCCCTCCTCTCTTCTCCCCTCTTCTCCCCTGATCCTCCATTTTGGTTTCCCTAGGTGTGGTTTCAGAACCGCAGAGCGAAGATGAGGAGGCGGATGAAGCTGCAGGGTCAGGTAGCGGAGCGAAAGGTCAAAGGGGATGGGGAGGAAATCGGCAACGGACCCAAACCAAAGGTATGTGGCAGTGTATGCAGACAGAGACTGACACACAGCAATTTCCCCTCCTCAAAAAACCACCTGACACAACACAACCACATTACCTCCAAATGCAAAGAGCAGCAGGTTTCCGTCCAGACCCACGGCGCAACCCACTTCTGCAGACACATTAGCTGGCACCACCTGCGCTTGCGTCCTACTAAACGAAGCACCACATGCGCATGCGTCCCACAAAATATCCCTCAAAGGTAGTCCGTGAGTGAGTGAGTGAGTGACCACAATTTGCCATGCATAGCCCACGGCGCCAGTTCCTGCGCGCCATGGGAAAAACAGATAAATCTTACACATAATTTATTTTTTACTTTTGTCTTTTCATCACATTTTAATTTTACTTTGGTTTCAACACATGTATTCGACTTCAGTTTTTATTTCAACAGTATATAGTGTCTGCTTCAAGTTCTTCAAGATAGCTGTCTTTTTAAGTAAAAATGTTTTTTTGACTGTGTCGCTCTGTATCGCAAGGAGCCATTTCCCAAAACAAAAACACGGCTTTGGCTAAACACGCAAACAAACATTATGGACAAACGCCATCTGTATTGTTTGACGGCAGAAGCCTGTGAATTTCCTCTCCATTGTTTCCGCGATCGTTTTGGGAACGCGTGTAAAATCGGCATTGCTTTTTTGGGAAGCACACTTTCCAAAACATTGCGACAGTGATGCATTTCATCGTTCCACAGGTCTCTTTCCTATTCCCGATCATGTACACCACAAGATTTATTTGGAATCTGTGACCAACGGAACCTCTTCAGGTAGTTAAAGAGAATGTCAAAATCAGTCTGAATATTACCGACCATTTTGTGTCATGTTTTTATCGTCTACTCAGCTACTGAGTAGCTGGCAATCCTTGTGATTAATCATGACAAATGTGGGACAAATGTTGACAAATTAAGAAAAAATGTTTATTGAACATTGAACAGCTATTGTGTGCTGCATATTTTTAATTGCATACATAATATTGTGCTGCATACAATCTGAGCATTCTAGGTGATTATGGTGCAAAAATATTTTTTTGAATGATTGCTTGTTGCTATTGAAACAAATAGGGGCCTACTATATTGTATATTTATGCTGTTATAAATATTTCCCCATTATTTATTGAATGTAAACTGTGTAAGTATTTCTGGTTGAAAGCATTTTTAAATGCCAGTAATATAATATAATTACAATATCATTATCTGTCATACTGTTTGCTAAATCTGAAATGATCCTGGGAAGATTCTCGGAGTCCTACAAGCCGCCACAGGCGCCACCAAATACGCTCAAACTCGCCTCGTATGTTTCACTCATTTATTCAATGAAAGACATTCGAGTTAAGTTGACCCAGTGACCCACGAGGCATACGTAGCTGGGAATTGATTCACTTTTGAATACCTCTGCCAATTCAGGGAATGAATAGAGCGCGTGTTTTACGCTTCTGAGAAGTTAAGAGATTTGGACTGTTTACAGAAGGTCCTGATCCAGACAGCAACGTCGGAGAAAAATACATATCATAAATACACTGAGCACCTGTTTAAGGCACAGCCCCTGTGGATGCCTGAAAGGACAATGGAGGTTTCCTAGGGGCACTGGGTAGTCTCACCTGATGGTGAGGCAGATTCAACAAAGATAGACTGAATGTTTGGATATAACAATTGGCACAATCTGCTCAGAAACTAATTCAAATGCATTATGCTCAATATCACTTTATGTAAATAAATAAGTAAAATAAGAATTAACGTAAATCGTCGAAAAAGAAAGATGTTGATAGGCTACGATGACTGGATGTTAGGCGATGGGGTTTTCTTTTAAAAACACAATTATAGTTTTACATGACGAAACGTGACATGCTGTGCTATTTAGACTGCAGTATGTCATAAATAAATGAAACCAACAACGACCACATCTCCATCTCTGCCGACGCTCATATGGGAAGTAGACTGCTGGACCTAGAGTCCTCAATGCTTGGAGCGTCTGGTTAGACTGGGACCGCCCCTAATCGCAGCAAAACAATTAACTTCCCTTTTCGCTCCAAGGAGAGAGAAAACACGCGACAGAAAAGACTCGCTGCGTTCAAGGTTCAAGATTACATTTTATGGGCTTTAGTTTAATATAATTAACATACGGCGAACATCGCAGAAGGTAAGTTGTTTTCAAATTGTCCGTTTGCGTTTGTACAGATAATACATGTTCGGGTACATTGCACAACTCGTATGAAGGCTGGATACGTTGTTTAACCAACCTGGGATGGGAATAAGGAAATTGATTTATAGATAAACTTTGGCCGTCGTAGGCTGGTGGATATGTTGCTCTCTCGAGCGCAGGAATATGGTGTGCCGTGTTTATGCGTGCTTGCGCACGATTTTCCAAATAGCAGATTATTCGAGTGAAAGATACTTTTTAATTTTTCAGTATCGTAAGAGCGCTGAGTAACATTTGCACTTACTGATACTGACTTTTTTCGTTGCCGTCTATCTTCAAATTTCCTCAAGATTTGCCGGTAGTATCTGCAGTAACCTGGCACGTAAAATTTCACCGGTGTCCTCATGATCAAACTTTTTTTTTCTACTCAGTGCGTTCTAATGAATTTTTTAGCACCGCAATTTATCACGAACGTTTCCATAAGGATGATATATGCAATGAAGCGCACTGGATTGTGATGTGACCATTTATTAACCGCTAACCTGTGCGGGTAGGCTATCTAGGGTGCTTGACATTGATACTCGTTTCCTTTTTCTTTTTTGTTCAAGACAAAGGACAAACGTCGTAGATCACACGATGAAGATAATACATCACACTGTAAATACGCCATCTGTAATCCTCGTGTTTTTCATCGAGCTTGTTTCACTGATAAGGTGTGGTAAGTTATCCTTTTTTTAACTGTTCGGGGGCTACAATCAATGTATGGACCATCGTGGATCACGAACATTAGGCATGTTCTTTGATTGTGAAGGCTAATTCCTTGCATATTAGACATTATGTATGGAATTATTAAACAGGCTACATTTTAACACTTTCACACTATAACACTGTTATATTCAGTCTTATGCCATTACATGCATTGTTGTTTGATATATTATATATTAGGCCTACTAAAAGCATCTTCCGGGGATGTTTTCACTTACAGTATGTTTGCTCATTATTTTTGCAGTACCTTTGAACGTTTCAAAACTAAATTGCTTTAATGACTATGTCACAACAATGGTTTGCAACTTCACCTCCGACAAGTTCCTCAACTGCAGTGGATATAGCTTAGACTTTCAATCACCAATTATGGAGTAAGTTTTCCTTTCTTTATTAATTAACTGTGTACTGTCGATCCGTTTGTGCAAGTTGAAAAACACATGATTTCATCGGAGACGCGTAGACCTGGATGAGTCAACATTTCAAGTTAATTTGATCAGTTGCTAAACGGTCTGTGTTTCTTTAGAAAAAGAAGAAATACAACTTTTTTAAGAATAGAACTCCAAAGTCTTCATCTTCAATGAAAAATGTGATGAGGGGCAAGGGGGCTTGATCAACAAATATGTCTCTCCATTTCGACGGGTGCTGCTTCCATGTTTCCAAATTCTATTTTGGAAGGAATTTTGATTACATTGTCTACTGATACTGGGTCTTATTTTGTTTATATCTTAAATATTTAATGAAACAAATTCTTGGCGAGAACGCAAACTGCCAAACCACAGCCGTCTTTAACGTTAAAACATGTTCTCACATGCCGTCAAATTAGTGCGTAAACAAAGGAAGCTCACGTACACAGACATAATGCACTTAGACTTTCTGTGTGTACCCGGAGTACGCTTTTGTTTGCACACGGTGCATAAACAAATGCATTTATATTGGAGAAAGATGTGTATTGTGTGTGTGGTTAGCGTTCTCACTTTTTCAATCTATCATTTTGCCCCTGTAGCACATGCTGACAGCTCCACAGCACTAAACCTGAATTAATTAATGATATAAATGTTAGTGTCTCGGTGTGTATAATGCATTCCGTTATGTAGACGGCTAATTATTGTATCAACCTATTTCTTCTTTCGTTTAATGTGCTTCTCTTCAGCTCTTACAAATGCAGTTTAATAAACTCTGAAGAAGATGTAAATTATTATCGGTCCAAATGTGGATGCACAGTTGAATTGCCGGAGTTTGTTAACGCTGAGGAATACACAGTGAATCTGACGGAAGGAGGGAAAGTCATAAATTCAACAATTATCACTGCGGTAGACAACAGTAAGTAGGATTTTAAGTCCAATGGCGAACACGGAGGCTGTCATTTTAATTTCTAGAGACACACTGGTTAATGTTAATTAAATGAATATAAATAATATATTAACAACAAAAATGAAGACCGATACAGTTTGACTTTGAATTTGGTGAAGTGCTTGTATTCATTACGTTACTTAGACTAATTATCAAGAGAAATTGCAAACAGTAGGGTGGATTCAGCAAATGTGGGACATGAGCAGACGTGGGACACTTGAGCTTTGCATTACTATGCCATGTAAGAATCAACAGCCGATCAAAAAAAAAAAACATTCTTGAATTGTTGCTAAAATAGTTACTGTCATTCAACAATTGTTTTTGTTGGACTGCCGTCTTTACAGTGGGCGTGGTCAGCTGTCAAACTAAGACTGATCATTGCGAGTGAACTGTAAGTGGACCGGCATGTGAAATGACACTTAGGGATGATAAGGTTACTTGGTTAATAAAATCGAGTCAAAAACGTCCTCTTTTGATCTGCAATATAGTGGCTAAAACACGGGTCAAAATACAAATGTTTTTTTTTTGTAATATTGGCTTGAGTTTTTATGATGAAGGGGGGATTTTGCACTGTCCCACTTCTGCTGAGCATGTTAGGTAAAGTGGGACAATGTTTTAATCAGTCCTGGTGTAACAAACCGACAATTTACCACAGTTTTATACACTTACGTTCTAGGTTAAACCATACTGATGATTATTTGGTGTCTGTCAGTACTTCACATCTTACTGTTTTTATAGTAATAAGTACATTTTTTTACACAAAAAGTATGATAAAATCATAAATCTTATTGATATGTTTTGCTCATTTCAGGAAAACTGTGCCACCCAGTGATAGAACACAGTTGCGTGTAAGGCCAGTGGGAGAGAAGAGACAAATTATGAACTGTTCAGCATTCCTTGCCTTTATGTGAATTTAGTTCAGGTTAAATTGTCTGCAATTCAAGTACAGCTTTTCAAACTCGTTTTTCAAATGCAATCTAAATGCAGTGTAGTTTAGAAACTTAACACTACATACACTACTTTTGTGCTTAAAGCTTTATTTTTAGTTTATACAGAAATTAATTTAAAATGTATCATATGATGAGAACATCATAATAAATACACTGAGGTTACATAAAATCACGTGCATCGGAGTTTGTGTGTGTGTGTGTGTGTGAGAGAGAGAGAGAGAGAGAGAGAGCAACACATTTTTAGTGAAAAATAACTTATTTAAAATGGAAAGAAATCACTGTTACAAATCCCAAGAGTCTGTGTACCAAAAATGATAACGATCTGACACTCCTAACTTATGTTTCTAGAGATTATTTCATGGATAATCAAAAAACTTGAAACCTTTTCGACTAAATACTGAAAATAGTATGTTAAGAAAAACAAGCAATACTGCCTTATACGTTGGCCGATTTGAAGAAATTTAACAGATTTGCGATGAGCTCAACTAGCTTGACAAGTGTACCAAAGGAATTTCAAAACTTCCACTAAGGACATTAATGGGTTAAGCTTTGAAATGACTGTCCCACTTCACCTGAATACTCTGACTGAGTGAAAGAGTGCCATGCTATGGTTAAGGGTGTTTATCTTCTATACAAAAACACATTTCAAAAAAATTTCCACACATAGATGTTAAGAAGCCTTAAAACAATTCATATAAACATCACTGGTGCAAGTAAAAAAGGTTTTCGATAGTCTACTGAATTTACCAAAAAGTGTCCCACATTTGCTGAATCCACCCTAAATTTTATGAAATACAGTACTGGATTCTCAGAAAATGTGTGTTAAAAAAAAGAAAATTGTTATTTTATAATAATAATAGTGCAGATATGTTTTGAGTCTTTTGAATCATTATTGTTTGTTTAATATACTGCTGCCATTAACTGTGTTCCTGTGTTCTGCAGTCAAGCCCAAAGCCCCTGATATATTATTGGTGATGCCAATGGAAAATGGAAACTACAAAGTGACATGGAACACAAATTACCCTGACTATAATGGCCTTTCTGACAACTTAGAGATTGAGCTGAGCTACAAAAAGAAAGGAGAACCAGACAAGGTGAGCAAGTTATATACATATATATATATATATATATATATATATATATATATATATATATATATATATATATATATATAATACAGGCCATGTGTGAAAAGTGAATAAACCAGTGGCAATCAGGGACCATGTTAAAAAAATAAATCTTAAGGCTAGAAGTAGCAGCAACTTGCTGATTTAGGAGAAGCTACTAGAAATAATGGACGTGTAAATCCTAACTTTAGGACTCCTAAGTTTTTGGTCAAAGAGTAATTCACAAAGCATTTTAGTGTGAAAACCAGCTCCTATCTGCCAAAAAGTTTTTGGTAGTCAAGAGGACTCCTGAGTCACTAAGGCAAAATCACAAACAGTCCTGAAAACGGCTGCTGCCAGCAATTCGTCTCGTAATTAGGTCAGTGTTTTAGGAACATTTAATAAAAGCAAGCTTTTCAATAGGCATTGCCTTAATCACGAGGGTATTACAATTGTGACAGAATGCACACAGAAGGGGTGAAGCCTGTGTGGAAGGGATTTTCCCTTTAACAATGTCCTTCCTTTTATGAACCAGTTGGGCAAGAAGTAAAAGCAGTTGTTTTGTCCAGCTTGATTTTTGTTTTTGTTTGCAGGGCATTAAGGTTGCACACTTGTTGCCACCATGGCTATTCCAGCCTAATAATTCAAATGCTGTTTAAATGTACACCCGTGAAGTATTTCATGAGCTGCCAGACAAGCAAGAGGCTTTCAATTAGCCAAATATATACTTGACTAGTCCGTATATTATTTTTGGTTTCATGTTTAATCAGCAACACTTAGCCTACATTTTAATTAAAAAATCTGTATTTCAATATTATGCTAACATGGTGCTTTATTTGAATATGGTAACATGATGCATATTGTGACAATTGTTTGCGAAATGCGCTATAAATACATTTTGATCTGATTTGATGATTTGTACTTCCTGCTGCATTTCTTTGAGAAATTTGCCGTGAAGATAGTGAGTAAGCTGGTTCATGATACAAGATGTGATCCGTAGCAATGAGGTCAACCCCGGCCCTTTCTCTGAGCTTATGAATTCTCCTCATTCCTTAGTAAGAGATGGTCTCAGAAGCTTTGTGAATAGGTTTTGTATTCTTCCCTTTGTTTATATCGAACACTCTGCCCCATGGATTGTTTAGCATTAGTGGTAAGGCGTGTCCCTTCGTCTGATACAGATAGCATTCCAAGTAGGGGTGGGCGATGATAGGACAATTTTATGTCATAGCCCATAACGTTTCAGACATGACCTGCGTTTTCAGTCAGATAATGTTCCCAGTTCCTTCAGTCTTTTCAAAAATCTATTTCTAGAATTATTTCTAAACAGCTAAGCACTGTTAGCTGCTTTGAAAAACGTATTGCTGATTAGCTGTTATGGTGATGGATTTTATAACTACATTGAAGTGTAGTTGTGTAAGTCGCTCTGGATGAGAGCGTCTACTAAATGCCTGTAATGTGAAGTGGAACTCCAGTTTATTGCATGACCATATAAAGCTGCATTTGAATTATTTGTGAGGTCAGACAGCACAGAAGTGAACACTCTGAAGAAGTGAGACTCCAGGATCTTTTTAGTTATTTTTTGTTTGAAACCCTGAAAAAGACTTAACTCTTGGTAGCTTGATCATCAAAAATCAACCGTCATCAAAATGTATATAGCACAGTTCACACACACAATTGTCACAAGTGCTTCATAGACAACCCTGGCCTAAACCCCCACAGGAGCAAGCCTAAAAGCAACCGTGCAAGGAAAAACTCCCTGGTAACAGATAGGAAGAGACCCGTGGAAGGAACCAGGCTCAAGGGGGGAACCCATGCTCCTCAGGTCGGCTCAGGGTTGTAGGTTTGTGACCAACATGGTCAGTCAGTCAATGTACACATTGATCAAATGTGTATCAGGGTATCAAACCTCACACGCCCCCTCTCTTTCTCTCCGCGGACACCCAAAACCTTAGATGCGTAAATATGGCTTCCTAGCCTCAAACCAAACGAGCAGTTCAGCTTCACAGTGCATTCGAGGACATTCACATTCATTATATTATCATCTGTACTCTGGTAGCATGGTCTTTGTGAAGTGAAGAGCCTTGTGGCCAAATGGCCCCTCCCCCACCCCTGGTTTTATTCTCCATTGTAAATATTGAGCCAGTCTGTGTTGCTATAACCCAAGGTTTTTTCTTTTTTTTTCCCACAGGCTGCAAGGAACGTAAGTGCCTCTCTGCCTTTTCATGAAATACCAGGCAGCGATTTAGAGCCAAGCAGCAAATACGTTGTGAAGGCGAGATCGCACTCCACCCATTACAACACCCAGTTCAGCGACTGGAGCCGGGAAGTGGAGTGGACCAGCCGTAAGTCAAACATGGAGCGCATTGAACGTCCGCGCGTCCAGTAAAAGCACGCACATTACGAAAACAGCGAAAGCGCCGTTATTTCTGCTAGTTAACCGTTATTTCTTATGTACCTGCCGCGTGTGTTATAATGATCGTTGTGGACCGTTCTCTGTGGCTGGAAGTTAGAGCAAAGTGTTTGTCATCCGACCGTTTGTTGAACCGCTGTGTTGACAGTTGCTTTTCATTTTGCCTAGCTGCCCCTGCTGGGAGCGTGTTGAAAGCCGTCATCCCCGTCCTTTGTGTACTGCTCGTCATCAACATCTGCGCTCTCTATTGGTGCCTCACTCGGTCAGCGAAGTGCTCCGACACGATTCACTTTTCACTCGGTCACATGCTACATTCGTAGATTATTCAATGTGTATATTATCATACAGACACAAAGGTAAAATCAAATAAGACCGAGCACAATAAAAACAACAACAAAAACAACAACAGTAATAATAATAAAATTACAGATTGCTTTTCAGATTTAACAATGAAACAATAAAAATGCTAATTGTATGAATTTTAATAAAATTAACAAAAACGTAATTTTCTCTTTTGTCTTTCAGACTCAAGGCTAAGTGGTGGGATAAAATTCCTGCTCCCAAGAATGACATAAAAAACACGCTTCCGCGAAATTTCGAGGTAAAGCCATTTTGTATTCCAGCTCGAGACTCGGAGCCACATAGAAGGCAATCTAATCTGTAATCAGTGGTACCCCAGATGTGATGTCATTAAGTGTGAAAATGACATCATTCATTGGTGCATTTTTGTGCATTTGTTTGTGTGTGAGCAATGTCAGAAATGTTTTGAAAATATTTTCTTGATATTTCAGTCAAAACCAGTGTACACCAACTCCAATTTTTAAAACGCATTTAATGTTTTGTAACCATGCAGTCCCACAGAGATTTAGAATTTCTTTTACAAGTAGACTTGGCCAATGGGGCAAAATGCAGAGAATACAACAACAGACATCAATGATACATTATAGAAGCAAATTATATGTACAGGATAGTATGCAAAGAATGAGTCAGTAGAAATAAACCTGGATATGGTGATGCAATTGTTTCAAAACAAGCTCTTTCATGTTTACAGTTGATAAGTTGTAGAAATATCAATTTGCTCAAATTTGCTAATTTCCATTGATTTACACGGTAAAGTGTCAAGTGAGCGGTACTTATTCCATGTGTGTGGGAATTGCTTGAAGTTTTTGAATCTTGACATTTGAGTTAAACTCGTATTTAAGTAATTCAAGTAAACATTACTGGTAATACTTAAGTTGGCACAACTAAAATTGGAGTTGTGTTAACACAAGTCATTTTATATGAAACAAAAGTTCATAGAGGTTAAACAAATTAAGTGGCATTAACTTAATACATGTAATCTTAGCAACTCTGATTTGTGTTGGGTTAACTTGTCACAATAAAATGAAATATTTTGAGTTGCTTTACTCAATTTGTGTTAGGCAGCGGTTCTCCTGTATTGTTTATTTTAATTTTTCTTGAGTAAGCTGAACTTACTGTGTTTTACAGTGTAGATTCTGCCACAAACATAGTTCCAACAAGCAGCAATGGCATTTAGCATTCTAGAAAAATATGGTAGCGCTTGGCAGCATGCTGTTTTTAATTTGGCATAGATCACTTCGTTAATTTGGGCATATCAATACATTTTTAAGCATTTCATGTTAAATGGAGTCTTTTTTGGGATGTTGATGTCCAGCCTTCTGGTAGTTTACTTTTCTTCTTTCCATCACCTAGATAATGTTAACATTAGATGCTGAGAGATTTTGCTCCTTCTGACCAATCAGAATTGAGTACCCAACAAAGTCATGGTGTAAACATAGTTTTAAAAAAAACAATTCCACAATTGCTTTCTGAATTCATATTGATACATAGTCATAACACATTATTTCAGTGAAAATAATCTCTCGAGAAGGAACCAGAAAGTCAAAAGCTCTTGTTTCCTATCAATTATTAAGAGAGGAGATTATAAGAATTATGACTGGGTGGATTTGGTGTGCAAAGATATGATGGTAAAATTCCAAGAACACAAGGAAGCGGTTTAACGCATGCAAAAATGTTGCTGCAGCATGCAAAAAGATTATGTCACAAAAATCTAAACATGACTGCTCAGGCCTTCAGACTTTGGTCCACTGACGTCACAATGCTGCCACACTTACCTTCTATTGTTGCTTCCAGAATTTTATCCCGAAAGATTACGATCTACCCGCCTACCACACTGACCTTCTGACCATTGATGAAACCGAGGAAAAGCCAAGGTGAGCTTGTGGATATCACTCTGTCTGTCTATAAGTGTGCTTACATTGACCAAATCGTTCTACTTAATGCAGTGGTTCCCAAACTCGGCCCTGGGGAGTCCACTGCGCATGCTGGTTTTCAGTCCCACCACAAGTGTAATCCCAGAATTTTAAAAGGCCGTTAATTTTTTCCTTAATTAGTTAGTGGCCACCCGTCGTTGACTTTGATACTCGTGTTAATAAGCCTTCTATGCTGCTGCTGATTTGATACACTACTCATATAAATGCCCCTGTTGTAATCTCCCACTCAGGCCTACTCCAAGCACATCGGAAAGCGAGCAAGATAGCCTGTATAAGAATGTCTCCAGCCACGTGTTGGCGAAGGACAGCGGTGTCTTCTCGTCCGACGGCGGGTTGAGCGATTCTGCGGGTTCTTGCAGTTCCTCTGAATCAGGGTACAAAAACGTCCTTTACTCCAGGCTGTCGGCAACCTCTACGCAAAACGGCAGTTCTCCAGAGCTGCCAGGTAGCGGGACCCCCTTCTTCCCGGCTCCACCCATGCCGGGCTGTGACATTTTCCCCATCTACAGTGAAGTTGAGGTTCTGAAGGCACCCAGTCCAGACTTCCAGAAGACCCGGCAAACCCCTGATTCGTCGAGAAAAGCTTCCGGAATGACCACGGACTGTAAGTATTGTGCGGCCAGCACGCCTCCAGGGGAGGAATCCTTCAGCCCGCACATCCTGGGCACCATGCTGCTTCTGGAAGCCTGTGGAAACATCACCAGAGCTGATGATGGATACGAAAGCTTTGCCAAGGCGGTCAGCAGAGATGCTCTGGGAAAGGCTAATTTCCCAGCGTGCACACTGGAACCCTGTGAAGATGGCTACCAGGATCTTCAGACCATTTTAGAAAACAGAACTGACTGGCACTCTGAAGCAGGCAAAGCAGATAGGGAGGCCTCTTCAGCGGAGGGTCCAGAGAAGAGTTCTGGGCAGGAACGGGAGCTCTCGCAATGCCCTAAATGGGATATTTTGGAGTCCATCACCTCATGTGCCTCCCCGTTCATGCAAAAAAGCAGCATGGAAAGCTCCGCTAATCCTGCTTTGACTACATGTCCCATTATTCAAATTTACACAGACAGTTCCTACCATAGAGTGTAGCAGTGTGCAAGATGTCCTTTACAGCCAATGCATACTGAACTCTCTGATTATCTGGTATCATCAGGACTGTAAAATATAAACGTGCTTCTGTGATGAGGACTCACCAACTCAACTAAGGGACTGATAAGAGTGTGGTTATTTTTATGCTATATGTGTACAGTACATGCGTTGGAGTCTTGGTAATCCACCAATCCAACTTTGGTAGCCATGTTTAAATGTGGTACATATGTTTTTTGTTTTTTTTTTTCAAACATTGAGACTGAGAGTTTCCCTTCATAATACTGGGGCAATCATATTCTTAATCAAGGTGAAAATTCTAATGAAAATATGTTAGAATTATAGTGAAGTTTATTAATTGTGGCACGGCTAATGTTTATTTTCCTCAGTTGACAGCGATAAAAAGCACGATTGACTGCTAAGAACAAAAACATAAATAGTTCAAAAAGAAAACATCTCAAAAACTTAAATAGACTGGATCAGTGTCATTTATTTTCATTTTCTTTTTAGAAGGCATGTAAATTGGGAATTGGGGAAAAACAACTTTTAGTTTTAAAATTGCTACTTTTAATCAGTTTTACATTATATTGCATCGCAGTTAAATGTAATTTATATTATGCTGCTTTGCAGTAAGACAAGCCTAAAAACAAACCCCATTTTCTGCTTTTTAAATAAAATGTAAATAAAACATTTCAAGCTAACATTTCTGGAGATAATGTTGCAATTAGCAGAAAATGAATCAGTGCCATGGGTACTTAATGACATTAATTCAGTACTTAGTTTTGTAAATAGGTTTGTAAATATGTAGGAAGTTTCAGAATAACAGTAGAATAATAAATGCATGTAAGTTATTTGTTATATCACTCCTGGTTTGTTTCCTGTAGCCACCCATCGGCAGTTATGGCAGCGTAACAAGCACACAGGCCTGTTGGGTGAGGTGACTTAAGAAAACAAGTCCAGGTGGCTCATGTTACTGGTATTGGCATGTCTGAAGCTTGACTTCCGCATACCAGGAGTCACGCTATTGCCCCTTTGCATGTACATATATACATCTTGTTGCTGTTACTACCATTTATGTCATTATGTGTCACATTAAGCCTTGGACATCTCTGAGAGGATCTGGCGAATAATAAGATAAATGTATCTTCTGTGAAAGTATGATGATCATTTCAGTAGCCCTGTGATAGCAGATACAACTGTTTTCAGATGCAGAAGGCTGAAGTAGATAGGAGATTCATTTGTTTTGCAATTTCCGTCTTAGGTTCAGTGGTCAGGGGTCATTAGTAAATAATGTGGGAACTGTTTTCACGTGTCTACTGTTAGCACTTTAGCTTGCATTAGATGTTAGAATTGATCATTTTTACAATGTTGTTTTTTTTTCATGCACTACAAAACTGAATTATTCTCCATCATGACTTGTGACTTGCAGCTGGCTAATTCTTGCACATTTGCAATAATGTCGATTGATGTGCATTGTTCTTGTAAAAAAATGAAATAAAGATTTAATTTAACATATATGCACAGTGTTAAAGTACCAAAAATTGGGATGCGATGTGCTCTACTAATCCTAGTAGAATCCTAGAGATTACTGCATTTCGCTGCCCTCCGGAAATATTGACACCCTTGGTAAATATTATCAAAACAGACTATGAACAAATGTTTGTTTGTCTATCAGCATTATCTTACACTCATAATATGAGAGATATCACGTTTCAACCTTTAAATCAACCTTTAAATTATTCAAAGAGAAAAAACCTTCATAAGACAATAAACTTTTTTTTCTTCTCAAAAACACCTGTCAGATTTATATTGGCAGCCCTAGAAGTTCTTATGAACAAAATGTAATTGACCCACATGCAGTGGCCACTTATTAGGAACATCTTGCTGTCAGACCTACCACAATAAAACTACATCATTTTCTCATATTGCTGAGCTCAGAAAACATTTGACAAACAATGTGAATCTTTGCTCATATTAATTCACGGTACCAATAATTCTGAGGGGATTGTGTTCCTTATGGTGCCATCAAACGGATCCTAAAATTTCTCACTGCCATCCACCCTGGGTTCAGCCAAAGTGTTTGTACTGTTCATTACAATTAGGACAATTAATTATCAGTTATACTATTGTAACTATTAATTATAATAATTTATTTGATGAGTTTGCTTACTGGTTTGTTGAGTGTTGGCGATGAACCAGGTTTAGCAGTGCAGGGGAGTTCTTTACAATATAATATGAGTTTCTCATATCAATTTTTAATGATGTGATAAAGCTTCAAGCAACAGAGTGCATCACAAGCACGCAAGGTGTTTCCATTGCTGGAATGAATTCAAAATGATTTTAGAAAAGACCAGTGGTGTTGTGTCATGGCGATCAAATTAAGAGCATTTCCCTATGTGCAGACGTAATCTAGTCCCAATAGATTTGGACCCACAACGCATACAAACTGTTGGCTTCTGCTTCTCGGTTGTTGTTTTTTTTTAATAACGCATAACATGCACTGTTTAAAAAAAATCTTAGGAGATTGGACTTTGGACCCGAGTGTGAATCCACCCTCTAGCTGCGGAACCTGCGATAGTTCACTGCAGGAACTGCTGCCTGTGTGTGCAGTCACCTGTATGCTGATAAACCAGTACTGAAATGTCAGCCCGCATTACAAATAAAAGCTTTCCTCGCATGCTCTTGCTCACTTGCTAGTTTGCTATTGTATTTACTGTGGTGACAGATGGTTTGCATGGTGGCATATATGTTTTCATTTGAATGCCTTTCATTGTGTGAATGAGGAAGCAAGTATTGCTTTGCGGTCTGAGCAGTACAGACAGACAAATGAATCTTATTTGGTTATGGAGAAATGGCGCGAGCACAGAAAGGTGGGGTTTGTTCACCATAACAGAAGGTCATGCTGTAAATGGACAGTGTACAATAACATCACAGTGCTGTCATTCAACGCACATGAAATTCTGTTCAGTCCGAGGCTATTTGTGAGCATAAAGACCAAAGGGAATGCGGAAGCTACAAATACAATATTTGGGGAACACTAGGAACTTGTGTCAAAGTGTATTTCGTGTAATGTCCGCGACTGATCAAAAAAAAATTCAATTCAGTATGTTTACACAGAGAAAGAGTAAAACTGAATTGCACTACCCTCCTGTCTTCGTTGGACTGAGCCACTGAGTAAGTTGCTGCTCACATCCTTTTTAAAAGTGAATACTGCCACCTTTTGGTTGGTTCTAGCCATAGCTGTAGTACTCAAAGTCTGCTTGATGTTCGTCTGCAGTGTCGGAAATAAAAGGGAAACAGTCACCTGTGTGAGATATTGTTTCCATTTGTAATATAAGTTTGAATAACCTAACAATCACCATAAATTCCTTGTACTGACATAGCATGCAGCATCAAATATGAATGTGTGTGTGTGTGCGTGTGCGTATGCGTGTCTCCTTTTTGTAATTGAAGTCACAGACAAATTCAGTTTAAAAAAACCTCAAAAAAGAAAAATACTAAACACAAAATTAGATTCGTAGACACACAGAACTACTGCAGTTTCTAAAATGTTGCTCTATAAGAAGACATATTACAGTAGCACTCTGAGTATAAGTCGCGGATCTGGGAATGCTGTTAGCCAGGTCGTACACTATTGGACTGATGTACAGGTTCAGTGTTATGGGCACAGTGTAAACCGACAGTGTCAGCTGCCTTTGTTCTGCTTCCTGCTCTGGCTCCTGGTACCTGTAGAGCAACCATTTTAGAACACTCTGGGGGACGATCAGTTTTGGGAATTTACGTCAACTTCTGGTCTTAATTATTTACATAGCCCCAATCATTTATTTGATCTGAAATCATTATTTCTTCCTTAATCCGTGAGCTACAACTGCAGACTGAGGATGTATCCTCGGTGAAGCAATATTAATAAAAGCACTGGCGCATCTGTTCAAAATTTAAGCCAGAAGAACTGGTTATAGCGAAAAAACCAGCAGAAAACACCAGGCAACCGGAAATTGGATAGTGTGCCTCTGATCTAAATCTTGATGAATGTTATGAAACGGCTTCCAAATTTCCTGCTACTCAATCCTTAGGTCACGGGGAATGAGATCTAACCTCACCTGTTGCAAAGATTGGCCTGAAGTGCCATATAATCTGTAGTTGTTTTGGTGTTCTGTTTCAGCTCTGCTGGACGTTTGCCATTTGTAGACTAGACTTCACCAACCAGCCAAAATGTGGAGTACTGTGAGACTTTGATGCCATTTTGGCTCCTTCAGTAAGTTCATGTTTTCTCTACAAATGATTCCTTCATGCTATTCTCTAGTATTTTAAGGGGTGCTGCCCATTGAATTTCCTGTAACATGATTTACTTTAAGTCTAAAATTATGAATGTTATCATTTTTCCCATTGATGTAAATAATTCAAATAAGGAAGTCATTTAATCTGCATGGATGCATAAAAGCTTGACATTAATGTATGTATATGTAGTGATACATAAGTATTTTGTAGTTAGTCAGTTGAGTTTTGCTTCAGATCTGAGGGGCCTTCTTGTGCAAAAGGCTGGGACTTCACATTTCCACCCCCCACCCCTCTTCACATTTCTGCACATTTAAAAAAATAATTATTCATGGACAGTTTAGTACGAATACACAGTGCACTATCTTCCAATGACAAAACTGCATCACCTTACCTCAAAAGGGTTACAGTGAAATCTCACAAATATTGTGAGCGAGATGAAATGGCAAAATTTAGACAAACAGGAGACGTTACATTTTTCCTTGATTGCTAACACACTAAAACTGGTTCTTTTAGCAAAAACTCCCAAATTATTACTTCAGTTCTCAGAGGACCAACACATCTCTCAAAACTATCAACACTTTTCACTTGTTTTAACACATGCTGCAAATTGTTAAACTTTTTCTGCAAATCTCTACAAACAAATGCTCTCATGAATCACTGGTTACACACTGTGCTCATGCAACAAACACTAGTAGTCAAAACAGTTAACTCAAGTCATCACAACCTAAACTCAGGTAACACACCTTTCTCTAGGTGCAAACACTTGGCAGCAAAATTGTTTACACACCGGTCACAACCTCTGGATCAATAAATAGGGCCACAGTTTGCGTCTGTGTGCTTTTGAACAATGGATCCTCAAAATGGACAAGCTGTCCAAAGATCAGGAAGACAAAGGAGACGAAGAGGCAGGAGACAATTTGTCCCAGACGAAATACGTGCCACCTTGATTGACCATGTGGTAGTGCATGGTATGATGATGAGGGGAGCTGGACAGAGAGTTCAGCCAAACTTGAATCGTTTCACAGTGGCATCCATTGTCCATACTTTCAGACAAGAAAACAGGTACTATAATTTACTGTAATGTTACATATTGTATCTGCTGTACTACTGTGAGAGGATATGCTGTCTATGTAATGTTGAAGTGTATTTACAGACTATGTTCTTTAGATTTAATTGCTGTTTTTGTTTATAGTGCTGCATATACTGAGTTCCTTTTATGAATGCTACTCTCCTTGGAAAATACTACATTTTTTGTTCCTTCAACTGTGTTGTGATTACTGTACTGTTACAGTACTTTTCACTCAGCATCACTTTTCAGTACTACAAATAACATATTTGGAAATTTGCACACTCCCTCATTTGTTAGTAGTGTAACATTGCAAAGATCAAAATCTGAAAACCATAAAATAAGTAGAATAACCAGGAGAAAATAACTCCTGACGCACTGCTATAAAAGGTTTTTGCAGTAGTGCTTTGAATTTATCTCACTGGTGTGTTATGGGTAATCTGCATTGTGTGTGTTTTCGATGGCTTATGTGTGCCATTTGAAGGCAAAGTTTAATTTTGATGGAAGAGTATATGTTTTTGAGAAGATAATTTGTGCTGATTGATGTGTAGTTTTGGGATTGTGTTAATGGTTCTGAGAAAAAGGGGAATTGTTTCATTAAATGTGGCTTAGCCATCAAAAAAACTGTAAATAATGACCATATATTACATATTACACATTTTACTTTGTGTGCTTGTTGGTCAGTCATTAGTCAATTGTCAATTTCATTTATTTATTTTTTCTAGGTTTCAGAGGTTCATGAACTGAGAAACGGAGATGTGGGTAAAAACGATACATGTTTATAGCAATTAAACTTAATTGAATCTTAAAGCTCCACCCATTTGCGTCACGAAAAGTACCTTTTTCAGGTAGCCTACCGTCACGCATGGTTTAGTTGGGAGTTTCTTCCGTTACAGTCAAGAAGTAGCCTACGATACTTTTATCGGCTTCTGTGCCTTTTGAAAAAAACCCCGGACAGAAACTTTTTTTTTTTGCCGGATGCTGGGATACAGTTACGTGCTCTGGGCATTTCATAGCAATAGCGAAACATTTTTCTCTCTGTATTTGTTCACAGTTGCGAGGAAGGATGGCAGCAATCAAGGCACTCCAGCAATGGTGCAAAATTCAGTGTGATGGCTATCGAGATGTGAATATCATCAACATGACAACGTCGTTCAGGGACGGACTGGCTTTTTGCGCGCTTATCCACAAACACAGACCGGACCTAATGTAAGGAATTTGTGACAACTTTATTAGAGCTGATGCAAAATTGTGCACACGTTTTAAAATTTGCCAAGGCATGCCAGATACCCTTTCACGATTATCTGGTACTGAGACTTCGGTGATAAATTACGCGAAATGGCAGCAAAAAATTGAGTTCCTAATGTTGCCTTTTATTCGGATGTTTAAGTTCTATTTTGTTTTATACTGATTAGTTGTGGATGCATTACTAATGGGTCTAATGAAGCCCCGTTCCGTACAGCTGTGGGCACTTTGCGACAAAATCCGGCTCTAAAAGAAAAAAGAAAAAAGAAAAACGCTTCTCATCGTGTGCTTAACAAAATATCTGACCTATATCTGTCTTCTAAAAGAAAAAAAAAAACGCTTCTCATCGTGTGCTTAACAAAATATCTGACCTATATCTGTCTTCTAAGCACACCAAACACGTGTTCTCTGCTTAATTGAAACGATTGGTATATTTTAATCAATGTTTAATACGGAGTAGGCTAGGGGGGGGAAAAGCCTTAGGTGAAATGACTGGTACGTTTTCATCAAGATGTTTAACACAGAGTAACAGGAAATTGTTTTGGTAATAAACTTTTCCACATTAATTCATTTGCAGGGGCAGTTTACTCTGGGAGAAAAATAGTTGCTCTTCATAGACCACTGAGGCCAGCATATTTTTGTCTCACATCCGTCAATTGTCCAATATGTAAGCAAATGCATGTGCAGTAGAACTTTCCGTTGCACCTGCTTAAGCTCGCATTTCCCAACAGGATGACAGTGCTCATCTGTTTTTTTCCATAATTTGCAAATGCGTCTGATTTCGAAGTTTGATGTGTAAGAAAAGTTTTGAAAAAGTTACACTTCTGAACATGTGCAGCCTACTTACCGACTCGGTTTAGCAGGAATATATATTTCAAGGGCAAATTCCTGATTAAAGGCGTTTGTGTGTGTTGTACATTTGGAACCGTGGTCAAAACCAACAAAATAACAATTTCCGTTAATTAAAACTCACGGAAAAGAACAGAGAGTAGACTATTTGGATTAGAACGAGTATTAATTGCAACCATACTGGGTTGTCAGTATGAAGGGTACTGCTGTTAAACTCAAGACAACAAAGAGGTTAATCTGGAGTGAATAAAAAAAATAAGTCTTAACACTAAGTTGCCATTGGTTAATTTAGCCTATATCATTTTCAAGACGGACGAGTCGGAATGTATTGGTGAAATTCCTTTTGTGATTGGGACCATTATTGTAATGGTGTGACCAAAGGTAAAATGAAATGAATGCTTGATGAGTGCGTTTAATGAAAATGGGAATTTCTTTTCAAATGAATTTTCATTGCAGTGGTCTCCAACCCTGGTCCTGGAGAGCTACAGGGTCTGCTGGTTTTCATAGTGACTCTGCACTTCATGAATCAATTAGAGCAGTTGATTACACAGTTAACTCAACTCACCTGGTGTCTTGGGTCCCAATTGGGTGCTGATTTTAAGGTGAAAACAAAAACCAGCAGACCCTGGCCTATAGCCTTTCCCCCATCTTTAACCGTATGACCAGATGGGCATTACCTTTTAAAAAAAAAAAAAAAAACCTTGACCCTGCGTGATTCATTTCCTTGTTTTGTTCTGTTTCAGAAACTATGGCTCTCTCACTAAGGAAAATGTTTACGACAACAACAACTTGGTAAGCCTTATTTACGGTTTTGACACTGGTTAAGCAGAAATGCTATAGGAACCATGTTTATTGCCTCAGAATCTCAACTGATAAGGAGTGTGACTGGCGTATACACTTTAACAGGGCAGAACTTAAACCACTTCTATTTACTCCGTGCCCAGTAATCTTCAGAATCAACCTGGACTTAGCATGCTAATGCCATACTGGTTTTAAAAGTTTCCTCCTTGATTTTACTGCTGAGGATTGATTCCATTACTAATCTTGTATACTGATTTCTGCACAACCTGTCTAAAGTGACCTAGTAGATTTTATTTTTTCTACTGTAGCTCTGGTCAGAAGTTAAATGGCCATATTTCGCTCTTGGGACGCCGTGTAACGACCATCGGTTTAAATGTTGACAATGGGGTTAGTAAGGTTTGCCTGTTACAAAAAGGCTCAATTTCACCGTGCTGCGTGATTAAAAGTTACGGTTGACTGCGTGCGTTGTGTGCTGACTTGCAGGCTTTGTTTATTTTGGCTGTACATTGTGTAGGAAGGCCAGTTATTCTCAGCTCGCATGCA
The DNA here is from genome assembly GCF_013347855.1 of Anguilla anguilla. Taxonomy (NCBI): domain Eukaryota; kingdom Metazoa; phylum Chordata; class Actinopteri; order Anguilliformes; family Anguillidae; genus Anguilla; species Anguilla anguilla. The sequence continues at coordinate 14,500,692 of NC_049217.1, forward strand.
GTGATTACTCTCCTGTGTTTCTTTGGCAGGATAAGCGTGTTGACTAGATTAACCCAGTGGACTTGTTTTCACGGTGCCCCTCCTTCCTTAAATGTCAGGGCTCAGGAAGTGAGGAACGGTGGTTGGAAAAGGAACCCCCCCCCCCATCTCCACAAACACACACACACACACACACACCACCCCCTGTCCTGTCTCGGCTTCACAGATTTTCAGGGATTTCAGGGGAAAGAAGCATAAAGGCCACACCGTATTCAAAACACAGAGAGCTCTTGGGGGGCTATTGCAGAGTCCAAAGAGTCACAAACGTAGCCCGACGTCTGCAAGTGAGATGAGCCCAGCCAAGGCTTTGTGGGGTATTCATTATGAATAAGCTACTGCCATTGCAAGGCTATACACTGTATGTATTACCTGATGGGTCTCTTTCCCAATGCAAGTCAGTTAGAAAATTTAATTTTGCATCACTTCCATTCATTTATCCATTGATGTTGAATTATGGCCTATTGGGAGATGATCTTGGGTTGGTTTGAATGTGTTGTTGGATGGTCTACACAAACTATTGTGGACCTACACACACAGTTCACTGTGTTTGACCGGGTGTACAGCACTGCCCCGTAACGTGTCTGTTCCTGCTTAAAGGGTGCGTTTAGGATTACCTCTTGGACAAGGTTATATTCCTCTGCATATTTCATGAGGAGGATGCGCTGGTCCTGAAATAGTTGCATCAAGTTTCAACTCTGCTTTCCGTATCTCTGCTGCTTCCCGTGTCATAACTGAAACTTTGTCATTCTTGCAAGAGGCTGAAGGTTTTCGATACCTACCTAGAATACATTTTTTTTTTTTTTTTTTTTACAGCTGCAACTATCCTACTAATACTGTCTTTCTGGGTGGCCTTTAGCCACCACGCTAATCAGATGGCCAAAATGTAAGCATTATGCTGAATATTAGGCACACGCAAAAATATGGATGATGGATTAGTTTTGCCTTTTCGCTTTGTCAATGTATCAATGTTGACTGCTCTCTTTCCCTCATTGATGGTTACGGTATGCATTTTGAATGATTTTGTATCGAGTTCACCTTTTAGACTCTGATAGTATACCTGTTGCAGTGGTACAGCTGTGTTTATGCCTTGTGTGGGCTGGATGGGCAATGCATGGGCATTTCAGCCTTCGCAAGCTGAGGGAAAAATCCCTTAATCTCTCCCCTGTCCTTGCCCCTGCCGTTCAGCGACCAAAAAAAACATCCGCAACTTTGCGAAACGTAAAGGGGGAGCGCGGGGACTTCCCCGACGATGGCCTGCTAGCTGCCCCCTCCTTCCTCCCTTGGACCTCCGAGTGCAGAGGAAACGGCAAACGCTGTTTGTCGCCCGCTCCAGCCGTCCCCGTGCGAGGTCGCCTTCGAACGCGTCGGCCTCTCTTCTATTTCTGGAATTTTCTCCATTGTTTGGTTCTGTGCAGTCGGTCCGGCAGCTGCTTCCACGCTGAGGGGAAAACCCTCCCAGGCACGACGATGCCGACTGAAACAGTGAGGCGTTCTGAGCTTTGCTTCTCTTTAAAAAATTAAAAAATAAATGAAAAGATGAAAAAACTTACTGTGGTTTGTTGTGAAACTAAAGTCACCTTAAAACCATTTTAGACCCAAGAAACCAAATGAGGTCAGCAAACTATCACCAACTTCTTTAATTGACTAATTAGGTGCTGAGTAACAGTAACCAGCGCGTCCTGTGGCTGTCCAGTGTCGGGGGTGAAGAGCAGGTGGGTGTGTCGCGGTGACTGCGCGGTCGTCGCGGCGGCGCTTGACCGCACGGCCTTCGTTGCAGGCGTTCCGCGTGGCGGAGGACCACCTGGGCATCCCGGCGCTGCTGGACGCGGAGGACATGGTGGCTCTGAGAATCCCCGACCGCCTCAGCATCCTCACCTACGTGTCCCAGTACTACAACTACTTCAACGGCCGTGCCCCCAGTAAGCTACTGACTGACCGCGGATGTTCACTGCCCAGAGCACCTTTCACATTACATTATACATTACATTTTACACTGCGTTATACATTTACAGCTCTTATCCCGAACGTATTGCTTCATTATATATCCAGCTGTATCAATGGATACAATGTAAATGCTATGTAAAATGTAGCGTAACTCGCTCTGGATAAGAGTGTCTGCTGAAATTCCTGTTATGTAATGTAATATAAAAATAAGGGACTGAAACAAAGTTTGCACTAGGGGGAAATCCTAGCCCCAAGAGAGGCTAGAAGTGCGGTCTCTATTGACATTTTATCAGCTACCCTGTTGAACATTAAACTAGGTTATTCGAATAAGAACAGAACTATCCTATTGAACACTAATCACAGTTAAGGAATAACAGTATGGTTGGGGCATTACACAGATTCTGCCTTCAGTTCCATTATATGAGCAGTCATCAGTTTACATTGTAGTTTAGCTGTGTTAGCAAACTTTATGCAAGCGCACGGATTCCTAATCCATGTTGACTTATTGCACTTATTGTTTTTTCAACATCTTATTTTCTCCCCCCACTTCTTTCCCAATTTGGAATGCCCCACTCTAATGAGCTCTGTTGCATAGTTCCACAGATGGCATGCGTGTCGGCTGAAACCCACAGAGCCTGCCCCCATAGCTAGCTGTTTGGCTTGCAGGGTGCTAGCTGATCTGTGCATTGTTCTATGGAGGCTGCACACCAGGCACTGGCTCTCAGCCAGAGGTGTGGTACTGGAACAGTCAGGATCCGGTTCCCCACCGCAAGGCGTAACGTAGTCCTACCTCCGCCAGGTGGGGGTGTGGGCGGAGTCAAGAGACCAGCGGAGGGGTCCAAGGAGGAGCCTTCGGGGAAGAAGAACCTGCCGGTGATCGCCAAGCCCCTCCCCTGCAAACTTGCGGTGGAGAATCGCCCGCCCCTCGCCGTTACAGTCACCGCACCCTCTGGGCACTTGCCAAAACTACCTCCCGCTGCTAACAAGGTAATACTTGTTTACATGTAGCACACAAGTACTTGAGTTTCCTTTCCATGATGGATCTTGACAAGCTGTATATTACAAAGAAGAGGTGGTAGAAGAGGACAGCCCTCTATTCCCACACAAAAAAGTTGTTTTGTTTATTCCAAAACCTTTGGATTTGGCATTCCATTTTTGAAGTTTACGTTCATTAATACCCATGAAAATAATCCTAATGAGTCCAAGTTCATCTTGAACTCGTACTGAGAATTTCACAGAACAATGTTTCCATGTTTATAATGAGGATATGCTTTTGATTGGCCGACAATTTGTGTGCAATAAAGGCTCTGCGCCGACGTTGTTGACATCCTCTTGGCAGTGGCTAGTAATGGGGGCTTTTGGGGTTTGTGGTCTAGACTAGAAAAAGTAATTCCAAGCAGCTTGTGCAGTGACATTATGTCTGCTGAGGCTCTGCGTGTTCGTTTTAACCGATTACTCTTCAAAGATGACTTTAAACTAAACTAGTTTTTGGTTGGAAACATTTCCTATGGGACATTCAACCTGAGACCGCTGCACTGATGGAAATTTATTTAATGGATATTTGAACAGGGTGACTTGTTGGCAGGATGATTTGTTTATAATTGTCAATAAGTGCTTTAAAATGAATCTTCATATGTACAACCTCTGGGCACTCAAAAAGCAGGTTTGCTTTTTGGAGTTGGTTGGAAGCATTTTCATGCTAAAAGCACATACCCCCGGGCCCTGTAGTGTAAACTTATCTGCCCTTGTTGTGTACCCCTGTCTCGCAATGATTCATGGTCGCGTGATTCATACTATCCAGGTTACTGTTTGTTCTTCTTTAAATTACACAAACTCCCTTTGTAGACTAATGCTGATCCTGTCCGATTTGCCCCAGTGGCCAAAGTGCTCCTAGCACTCCGACACAGGAAGTCACAAGCCCTTCACATCCTCCCCTGCACATGTGCTTAAGTGTGTTTCCACATGTGTGGCGTGTGTAGATAAAGACTACATCTTATCTGTCCAAGTCCCACAATGCACTGTGCCTGTTAGCCTTTTCAGGGTCCAAGCCAAATGGCCTGTATATCCTGCTGTGTGACGTCAGGATGTTTAACTGTTCCCATAACAACAAAGGATGAAAACCTAGACGAAGGTCTAGCATGTGATATTCTTTCTCGTGGGTATTATTGTTTCACTCCAGTGCTGTGTAGAGGGACTAGTGGCCTTTCCCCCTGTCGTTTCCTGTCTGACCAGTGCCGGGTGTGCGTCGAGCCTCCCTCCCAGGGCTCTGGCCTGGAGACAATACTCTCCAACGATAAGGATGAAAGGTCGCTGTGGCTCCGGGGGTTCTGGGAACTCGGCCAGGAAGCGGTGAACAGCTGCTCGCCTGGCTGCTGTAAATAATGCAACGGTCTGTTAAGTGAGAACGCGGAGCTAGGCAGCAGAATGTTAACTGTGAGCGTGAAGCGAAGCGTCGCGCTAGTTTTCGGGCAGAGATGAGGTGTTAAAGCCACCGTTGCGGATGGTTGGGAAAAGGTGTCAATAAAATGAATTTCCAAAATTTCTGTGAATCTTTTGGTCAATATCTTTTGACTTTCAAAGAGTTTTATTTGGGATATGTAAGTTTAGAAATAATCACCAAAGTCAGCCATTACTTTAGCCACTTTAGCCGTTTCATAGTGCACTGATAATCTTATATATTGTAATTTTATTTATTTTTCTTCCTCAGCCGCTTCCTCAGAAGGAAGTTTTGGTGGAGAGCTCCAATAATACAGGGACCATTAGCAGCACCTGTGTGGTTTGTAAACACCATGTTCATCTCGTCCAGCGCCACCTGGTGGATGGGAGGCTCTACCACAGGAGCTGCTTCAAGTAAGCTTTTTGTAACCAATGATAAAGCACTGAAACTCCTTATGCTCCCCATTTAAAACTGTCCCGGAGTAACGTGCCTTGGCCTTATCTTGAATAGGTGCAACGAATGCTCGAAAACCCTCCTCTCTGGAGCCTATAAAGGCGGACCGGAACCAGGAAGCTTCACGTGCACCGCTCACCAGAGCTCCCAGAACAACTGCAAGATGACGGCTCCGAGTGACGCTGCTCCCTCCCCCCACCCCGTCTCCGTTCTCTCTGCCCCAATCAGAACGGAAGCCAAGCCCGTAGCCCCGCCTTCTGCCACCTCGAACTGGACCACCTCAGCCCAGAAGACCCAGGCGGCCCGCCAGCGGTTTTTCACGTCCGCTCCCGCTGTGGCTGACCCCACGCCCTCCAGCAGGCGGGCCCCGGCGGCCCCGGCGGCCCCAGAGAGCAGGGGCCCCAGCAGGGACCTGGAAGAGAAGAAGCCAGACCTGATGACAGGGAACCTGTCGGAGGGCAACTGCAACAATAACAATATCTCCACACATCCACGGCTCTGGGAAACTGGCCACTGGTAAGTCTTTACAGTACAGCCATAGATCTGAATATGGCAGTGTCTGCAACTCTGGTCGAGGAAAGCCTCAGGGTATGCTGGTTTTTATTTTTGGTTTCTTTTGTTTTTGTTATCCAGCACTTAATTGGTAAAAAAAACGGTTTATCCATTTTTTGGGTCTAAACTGGCTGCTTTTATTTATTTTGTATAAATTTGAAAACGAAGATCGGCAGACCCTGCCACTTTCTAGGCCCTTGGGTAACTCCTGTGATATTTAAATATACATCTATGTGACTCATCTGGATTGTTTTTTCTTTCCCCTTATTGCATATGTAATTGCAAAAAGACCTTTTGCATGTCAAAGCATCTGCGAATGATGACTAGTCAGATGACCCATGTAAAGCAGCATCAACACTACTAGCAAGCACTTAAAATACAATTTTTTGCTAGTCATTGGATACCATAGAGATTGAAAATGAGTTGGGGTTTCTGTCGGGAGAATGGATTTTTACAGAATTCATGACGCTAGTAACTGATAATCCGGACCATAAAATTTTGATTGGAGAGCTCAATCTTGCATGGCACCTTTTATAGTGCTATTACTGCCATTTTTAGCAATGGCTCAGTAGATCTTATTCAAAGCATATTGGCGGAGTGATAGTAGTAGTAGTATAAGCACAGTGCTCGTGTAACCTGGGACTGTTGGAACAGGGCCCCTCCTGCTGACGTTTCCAGATCTAAGAGGGACGTGAACGGCTACGGAACAGCGGAGAACAAACCAGTCGAACCCTCGATGCGTCTCAAAACCACCAGCAACAAGGAGGCGCTGTGGGTCAAGTCTACCCAGAGAGAGTCTTTAAACAACTTCTCTTCCCGGATCAAAGGTGAGCTGTAAGCCTCGTGGTTGATTGTATTGATTTGCACATATGAAAACGGGAGTGTTTTAACAACTGGAAATGCATGTAGTGTGGGGGGGGGGGGGGGGGGGGGGGAGACGGGGACGGAGGGACGGACACCATTCAAAACATATCGACAAGATGGCATTTAGTGACAATTTTATGTATCCATACAAGGTTATATATACAAAGGACAACATAATTTGACTCCTGAAAAATCGCTTTCTGTGAAATGACTGCTAATCCTGTGGTTGGATTAGCCCTGAATTTATTTAATAATTAACTGACAGTAATAATGAAAAGTATTTAATATTGCACAATATATTTAGTCTCTCATCTGATGTTACCACATGTCCTGTAACTATAATTTGACTCCTGAAAAATCGCTTTCTGTGAAATGACTGCTAATCCTGTGGTTGGATTAGCCCTGAATTTATTTAATAATTAACTGACAGTAATAATGAAAAGTATTTAATATTGCACAATATATTTAGTCTCTCATCTGATGTTACCACATGTCCTGTAACTGTCATACTTGTGCATGACCCATGTGTTGAACAATCACTGTTTAGCCTAATATTGGCACACGATTTCAGAAGCTAATTATGTCCTTTTCAGAGTTTTCATTCAAATAGACTGTAGAAAAGTCATTGGGTTTGAAGCGGTTTCCTGTATTTGGCTATCCGTGAAACTGAATGTATTTTTTGCCCTTGGAGCAGATGTCGAGAGGTCTGAGACGCCAGCGGACTGGAGATCAATGCTCAGGCCTGTGCCAAATGGACAAGGGCTTAAGTAAGTACTGTGTTCAAATTTAAGTCCGCCATTTTGGTGACGAGGAGGAAGAACGAAATTACATTTCATGCGTTCACTCTCCAGCCTGTTGCTCCCTCCCGCCTCACCCATCGCTGTAATGATTGACTGGTTGAGAGTGCAGCCACTGCCATTCTCCCCCATCCTCTCGAGTCCCAAGGAGTGCTGCATCTGAGCCTGCCCATAGTGCAACACGCAACCAATACGTTGACTTCCCTGCCCCCCGATGGTCATTCTTCTGTTCTACTCAAATTTCCCTAAATGCAAGAGGTGAGGCAGTTAAGATTGGTGATGGGTTGCACTGCAAGAGAATACATTTTTTCACAAAGGGGTGGCATTATTAAAGTAATTGGTTGATGGAACGTACCTGGGAGGCCATTTCTCTAAGTTCAGTTAACAGCCCCGGAAGAAATGGGTGTAAATGTGTTCAAAGTAAATCTTTTACGGACAGTCAAGCATTTATGATAGTTATTACTTTTTGATGTAGCTTGCCAGGATTAGCTGTGGAGTTGGAGTTTCCTGTGTCCTTGAAGGTCAAACACTTCTTGTTAATGTTGGTCCTGGAGGACTGCAATCTACTTGATTAGCACAATGGAGCCTAATTGGATTAGGGACATGCCCTCAAAATCACAAATTGTGCTTAATCAAAAAATTACCAACTTTAGGTGCTTAAATTTTGCTTCTGAATTTTGATTTTGCTTTTGTGGCTGAAGTGCGTGAAGTGCAGGACAAAGCTAGAGCAAACATGCTGTTTTCAGTGCTCAGAGAAGCAGCTCTCGATAGAGACAATGCACCATAAATGAATACATAAACTGAATGTTAGCACAGTAGCCTATGAAACAAGTGGTCTGTTTAAAATAGTAGTAGTAATAATAATCGTGGTGCTTCACTGTTTCTAATGGGCCGATTGAACACAATCCCAAATACGGACTCATTTATGCAGGAGGTTTTATGTAATTCTGTTTTAAAGGATTTTATTTTTTCAGCTAAAAGGTGATTACACTTGGTGATAATTTACCACAAGTGTATAGAAGCTACCCCCATTTAATGAGTACTTTAATGTTGAGTGTTCCTGTAAATGTCTTCACTTTTTGCATAGACTAGACTCTTATGAAGACTATTTTGCATTTGATTCAGCTCTGAGATGGAGGCCAACCCTTGTCCAACATTGCCGCAGAACGACACCACTACAAACCCACTGTCTCCCCAAACTGGAGTCTGCTCCGGTACCCCTGCCATTAGCCACGAAAATGCAAGAACCCCTTCTAGAAAGCCTCAAAATGTGTGTGGACGTTGGGGTAAGTCCTCTCCGTGACATCTTCATCACAGCCATAGTAATATTGCTCTCCTTGTTTCGCTGTTTTTCCCCTCAAAAGCAGTTGGAAATCAGTACAGCTAGCTTTAGTTTTTGGTGATTACTAGTAGGGCACAAAGCTCGTCTGTTTTATGTGTTTATATGCATGAGTGCAGTCATACAGTTTTTTCTTTCTCCTTTTATCCCCGTTTTGCACATTTGAGCACATCTGTGTAACCTCGCTGGGTATCTCCTATTAATCTGTGCAGTTTTCTTCACACATTTTTCTCTCTTTTGGATGCTTAACTTTTTTAAGCACGTCTTATTTCACTACAACTGACCCTTTGTTATATAGGGCAGAGATTGATACCAAGAAGTTCGATTCTTTGGACTGAATGCTCTCAATGTTTTCAAACTTTTTTTGCATGATGTGGTCAAACAAACCATTGCAACAAAATGATTACAGTTGGCCTCAGGATTGAAAATCCTGTTTTTGCAGATTTCACAAACGGGTCTGGTTCGCCATCCACGAATGCTTCCACGCCTGAATCAGCTCTGCCCAAGGCAAGTCTTTACCCGGTGATAATGTTGTCAAACTATGCTACTGTAGATTGCTTTATAGCTGCATAGAGCTTAAATTGCTATGAGAGGCAGTCATGAGAAGGTAGCCCATGGATAATATTATCAGGGCTTGACTTTATCTAGGCCATAAAACTGCCCGGTAAATGGCTTATTAAGACTTAACTGGAGTCAGGCCCCTTGGGTCCTATAATGCATAATGGGTTATTTCCACTGTTGCCCTTGATTGACCTGTTTTTAATTTTGCATGTGTTATTACAAATGAATGTAGCAGTTATGTTTTGGATTAGGTGTAATTTCTCAAGCTAGTTTAGAAATGGGCAAATGTGTAAATCCTTCAATTTTTAAATCCTTGCATTTTTAAGATTAAAATCTGTTGCATAAGGTTTTAATTGGTTATCTATAACAGATGTTGCTCTCGTTTCTGAGAGTAGCATCTGTTACTCAAAGCACTCTTCTGTTAGATTGAATAGAGGCCATGCTTATAAATGTTAAAGTGCCATTGATCTCCACCAAAGTCCTAATAAGCGAAATGAATCGGCGATTATCGCAGCTGGACACTTGAACAGATTTGTCTTCGTTCCCCAGGGCCGGTCCTTCTGTGTGCCTGCAGAACGGATCCAGCAGGAGCTGCAGGAGATCGAGGAGCACCTGAGCGACCTGGAGAAGCAGGGAGTGGAGATGGAGAAACATCTTCGCCACTGCGAGGCAGGTGAGAGACAGAAGCAACCTCCTCTCCTCTCCTCCTCTCCCAAGTTTGGATGCAGACAGATGTCGTTGAGGCGCGATGCCCTGTATCGGGAGTAGCACGTTAGCGTGCGGGCTAGGAGCAGAGACCTCGAGGACGATGGGGAAAGGGCCAATGTCGTTAGTGAACTCTGTTTGCCACATTCCTCCAGCCATCAGAGGGGGTTCTGGTCTTAAGTGTGCTTAATGGGCACCAAGAGGAGTTCTAGTTCAGTATGCATCCAGTTTGAATTTGAGTCGAAAATTTGAGGCGGTCATTCATGCAGTAAATCATAATGTCCAGAAAAGTGACTTTAAAATGTTTTGTTCTCTCACAGAATAACCATACCGTATACTTGTCTCTGAAACTTTAAGAACTTTTGTACAGTGCAATCCTCCCCCACAAATCAGGGTGGTGGTGCACAAAGGATGCACTCTCCCCACTTCCCTCCTGCATGTGCGCTCTTCTCTCTGGAGGGTGTAGGGACAGGATGGGAAAGTGTGAGGGGGACGGTGTAGAGCGAGGTGCGGTGCAGTCCCTCAGTTCATGCAAATAGTTCTAATTAAGTGCATTTTGTCTGTTCGCCATAATTGGTCAATATGATTTTTCCCAAAAACAGTGCTTCAAATTGATTGTTGCTTTGTTGACCTTATGAACTAAATGTTGAATGGATTGTAAATACATCCATCAGAAGGATTTGTTTAGCTAACTTCAATTGTGCAAGTGACCTTACAATTGTCTAAGTAGTGCTTTCATCATCCTTCCCTGTCTCTGCTTGCGTTTCAGAAGGGGAAGAGGATGCTTTGGACTCATTAATGGTGGACTGGTTCAACCTGATTCAAACCAAGCAGGCTTGCATCCGCAGGGAATCTGAGTTGGTCTACATGTAACGTATCATGTTCTTTAAAATTTTTGTTTTTGGGGGTTTCATTTAATTTGATTGGTCAGAATGCATGAATAAATCCCAGGGCAAAGCATGGATGTCGCAGGTAGAAATATTCATACCTGTTAGAGTGCATGACGTACCTGTTGCATTGTGATTCGTGATTACTACTTATTACTGAAAGACCCTTCCCTCATGTACGTGCATGCAGTGCAGTGTTTTATGTCATCATGGTGATGCCTGCATGTCTGTTATATTATTTCCGGCTGAAATTTTGCTTTGGTCGTTTCCTCAGTGCAAAAACTCAAGATTTGGAGGAGCAGCAGCCAGGAGTGGAAGGGGAACTGAGGAGACTGATGGACACACCAGGTGAGCCCCGAAGGGTGAACTCTCCTCTCTGGACTTCTGTCTCAACCTTCATACACTTGAGGCAGTTTAGTGGAATGCACTTCCTGCTTTGTTTTTCAGTTGTTTTGTAAAGCCCAAATTGGTTTGGCGCCATGAACGATTAAACAAACATTTGGCAGGAAAATCGGCTAGAAAAGAGCATGTTTGGGTGTCTTCCTTTTTCTTTTTATGACCCTAGACTGTGGAACAGCCTACCTCTGCAGATAATGGGCTCCATCAGTAACTTTTAAAGCAAATTGAGAATGCACTTTTCCACATTGACTTTTAGTTGATTTGGCTTGTATTTATGCTTGGGTAATAAAAAATTTTTTATTACTGTATCACATTTAATTCTGTTTTCTTTGAAGCATTTTGGGCTACAAATACCTTTTTTATAAAATGTGAGTAATTTATTTCTGTAATTTGTTTCTGTTGTTGGTTGTTGTTTCTGTTGCTTCCTTGATGGTTTTCGGATCGATCCGTTCAATGTGTATTTCGGTGATATTCTGGAGAAGTCTGAGGTGTTTTTACCTTTTTGTTTCAGAACATTTAAAGACCTCAGTGGACCGGCAGAGGGAGGAGGAACTGATGGAGAGGCTGATGGAGATCGTCAACGACAGGAATGCCATCGTGGTGGTGCTGGACGAGGACAGGCTGAGGTGGGGACCGTTTGCGACATTGCACCTGGCCTGCACGCTCCTGCGCATGACCCTTCTGCTGTCCCCACTCAACACTGTGCGGCTGCACACCATCACCAACACCACTAATGCTCTACTCAATGCATTATGAGCATGATGAACATGCACTTCCAATATAAGAACATTTCCTCCTAAGTTATTTATCAGGTTCATGGATGCCGCCATTTAGATATTTTGGACAATTGGAGGATCAGTATTTATTTTGACATGGTTGGCTATCATTATGTTCCTCCTTTATTTATTTAAGGTTTTTTGTTGGTCCCCATTTATAGCGCACATCACACTTCACCGAGTACAAGTAAGCCCCAAAAAAGAAAAGGTCTAGTGATGATGAAGATACGTTTTTTTTTTTTAACATCTGGTTTGTTAATCAATGATGGGGATAGTGTCTGCTGACACATTGTATCATGTTTGATTCCTTTTTTAATACTCGACAGAGAGGAAGAGGAAGATCAACAGCTACATCAAATGATGGAAAAACTGGGTGAGTCTTGCGTTTCTGCATCTTCAGAACCACAAATACAAATCCATTGTCATAAACACCTAGCATATGTGCTGGCTGTGAACACCAGACCAGCTTCTGAATCCATGGTAGCATCCTACATAACCTATGGCTGGTAAAGTCCTGCACTATAAAATCAGGAACAGACAAGGTCAATATTTACAATGTTAAAGGGAAATGGTTCCTTCTTCCCCTAATGGCATACAAATGTTTCCACATGTGTATGTTTCATATATATATATTATTAATTTATTTAAAAAATCTAAATGCATAAACTGCACACACTCCAAAATGCACATTTGCACGTCTAGGAGTAAGTCCTAGTGTGATTCAAGACCAAATTGGACTGGGATGGTTTATGGTCTACATCGCTCTAATTGTGCTGTACTGTAATTTTTATTTTTTTTTAAATACTCACTCGTCTCGTACAGCACAGCTTTTGATTTTTATTTTTTATTTTTAGCATTTCTTCGCTACACCTGTTAGCATTTTAAAAGCTTCCAATGCAGAGTAAGCAGTACAAATACATGTCTTTGTTATTTTAACTATTATTTTATTTTAACTAAGAGAATTTCCCGTTGTCGGCATAAATTATAAACATTAATACAATTTTGCAGACATAAAAATAAATTAATTGAATTGATGGATGTTATTAATAATCGTATACATTCCGGTGCTGAAATACTGCCTATGGCTACAGGCCAATGGAGATGTAATGGAGTGATGGAAGTCTAGTTTCTCACAGCGAAGTTGAGTCGCACGATCCCTTGCTATTCACAGGCATGATGGGGTCAATGTCCTAGGTTTCCATATGGCGCTTGCTTTTCCTGGCATATTCTTGTGATCTAGTTTTGCTACACGGTTCTATTGAAGGTCAAGGGTCACGCCTGGCCTATCAAAGCCTCCGTCTGAATGCTGCTCAGAGCCCCGTTTCAGTGAATACCGTAGCGCTTCTACCTTCCTGAGCGCTTTTGCTCGGTGCCCTATTGAATCTGCTTTTTTTAAAGCATTCAGCGTGCACGTTTTTGTGTGTTTGTGAAAGATTACTCAATTTCCCTTGCTTTAAAGGCAAACATGTTTTATCTTTCTCAAAACAGGCAAACGGAGAGGGAAAAGCAAGAAGAAATCTCCCATTAAGAAGTTGTTTAGGCGTTTGAGTAAAAAAGACAGCATGAAGAATTGATCCTCGGGGGGGGGGGGGGGGGGGCTGTACTGGTGGGCGTGTTCGGCAGCAGGCTCTGATGTCATTCGCTTGATGTTTATTAGTTTGAATGGGTTTTGCATTCCGGTTGATTTGAGCAAGGCCTTTTTAAGCATTATGAAAGGAAGACCTCGTTGTGATAAGATGGGTCTGTACTGTATGTATGTACACAAATCGCTAGCCAGCTAACTTCATCCAGTAATGTAGCTGAGATTCTATGCGGTTTAGTTGTTTTCAGTAATCATTTTAATCGTATGACTGAAAATTATTTTTAAATATTGGCGTCTAACTGGCCTCTACTATTGCGCAGGGTAAAAATATTTGAGAAGGTTAAAATTGCTCAGCTGTATCCTAAACATTTAACATCATTGTTTTTGTTGCACTGTTTTAATGGACATTGGGTTATATAGCATAGTTAATTACCTTTTGAATTGGTTTGTTTGTAACGAGTAGTTCATCTTGGGAGTTATGATCAAATTTTTTTTTTTTTTTCTCAGCATTTACTGATCTGTGTTAATGTAAATTTTGTTTTGCTAATTTTAAGTCACTGTTCTGATTAATCCATATTTTAAAAGGTCACCGTTTAACTGTCAAAACAGTGGTTCAATGGGTGGATTTTTATGAAGGTTGTAATACAAGACACATTTTTAAAACCAAGTACAGTGCAGAATAATTTGAATTTCTTTGTGTATTCAATGATGGGTGTTGTATTATTTTGGTATGGGTATATGAAGCTGTTTTTCATCAAATTTATCAGCAATGTGTGAATTGGGAGTTCCTGGTATCACTTATAGGGCCAATGGCCTACTGTAGTACTGATGAATTTCTACCACAAGGTGGCACTGTTGGGTTATAATGTAACAAAAAAAATCACAAAATGCCACAACCAAGACTTGAGTGGCCACCTTTTAAGTTCATCTAATTTAGCATGACTCACTCTACCAATGCAATAAGATCAAACTGAGACTAATTAAACAGACTGTAATTGAATTGTTTTGATCCCTTTCATCATTTGGTTCAAAAAGTAATGTTTTCATGTTTTGTACCCGTTCTTGCAATGTGTGAACTTCTGTAATGCATTGGAATTAGAAACTTTATAGATTGCTGTAGACCAGCTGAAAGAATTGGAGCATGTGATTGATGCCTTTAGAGTAAAGCTTTTTAAGGTGTGTACTGTATACGAATTATTAATGCGGGTGTACATGCGTATTATTTATACAATATTTATATACATTTTAAGAGTTTGCAGTCAAATAAAGCAATTAATATTGTACAATTCAAGTGGTGTGAAGGTATAATATTTTTTAATGGCCCATTGCTTATTCAATGGCATTATAATGCATGTACTGTTTTTTTTTTTCAATATTATACTTTTAAGAGCAATAACTAACTCCTAATGTATTTAAATCCTTCATATTGCAGACATGTAGCTTTTCATGCTTGCCATGAGGTCAAACAAAGACGTATGTACAAAACTTTATATGCAACACTTGGGACATCAGACCATTTGTCAGTGTGTTCTATTTATAACTGTTAAATTAAGGTAGTTTTTGCTCACACCATTCATCTCTGCTTTGTGATTGGACGCTACCCATCGAGGCTTGCTTTAATATTTAACCGTTCATGCTTTTACCTGCCTTTTAATGCACTGATGCTTCTAGAGATCTGAACCGTGTCTCATTGGCTGGGTTCAGTCTTCTTGCCCCACCCACCCCCCCTTAACTTTTGAGTCGCCTTTGTCTGTTAACCGAACCCAACATTTGCTTTATTCAACCACCCAGTCAAAATGTTATGATTCGAATGAATGGATCTTGCTGGTCTTGACCGTACGACCGCTCTTGCCAGTTTTGTGGGCCATCTGACATGCACCAAAGTATGACTGATTCCAGAATACAATATTTTACCGCTTAACATTATCATATTTGGCTAGGTTGGATCTACAGCATTGCCTCCTATCAGTGGATCACTTTTTTTTTTCTTGTGTTTTGGCCAGTCAGAATTTGTAAATCATTCACACACAAAATAAATAAAATAGCCTAAGTATGCCACCAAAAAGAAGAAACTAATATGCTTCCTTTGTGTTTCTAGACTCTTTAAAGCAGGACTGGATTAGTTGGCCATTTACCCCTGCAAAGGGGGGCTGGAACTGATTTTTTTATTTTTTTATTTTGTCATTGCCTTGGTGACAATCAAGGCTGAGTAGTGCGACATTAGAGTTAATTAAAGCCTTGTGTTCCGCCTTATGGAAATGCTTGCTTCTGCAATTAAGAATCAAAGGCAATGGGTTTAATGTCACTGTGTGTCTAATACATGGCTGTAGGAGGAGTAGGACCTTATTTGTGATTCTCCTGGTGACAGATAGCCAAGGCATTTATAGGAACTTTAAATTGGATAGTTATTAATATTCATAAGCAAAACCATTCTTCCTGTGAATGTATTTTTAATAAAACACCATTGAGTGCTTATGTCTTGGCAATACTTTTATGTTATCACAGGAGGAATTTCATTTTTTAATAATAAACATGCATTTTATGTATCAAAAACAGGCCAAACTGGCTCAGGATTAAAGTAGCCTATTGCTTACTGTCCATATCCCCCATCTGTACAGGCTGGTACTTATTTGCTGCTAATATTTAATACTATGTTTAATATGTATATTTTAGATATTTTTTGATATTTGATATTTTTTGATATTTTTGCTCTTGCTCCTACGTAGTTGCTGCCTGCCATGTCATACGAATTTCTTTGCTCAGAATGACCTGTTGTACTGTGCACTTGACAAATAAAAACACTTTGACTTTGACTTAAATGCTCCTCGCATTTAGCAACTATTTCAATAAAATTTTATTTTATAATTTACGTATGTTTCTAGGCCAATCTTTAGGCCGAGTATTCCTGTACCATTATACTGTATATACTGCCATGACCGCTGTATTCAAGCCAGGCAGGGCAAAGGGAATTTCTATGCAATGTGCTAACATCTCCACATAGATCTAATTTTGTCTTTGCATTACAAGCTCCCCGCTCGTAATACATTCGATCTACCCTATTATATGACCGTGTTCTGAATGAGTGAACTCATGGGCCTACTATTACAGTACGTAGGTCAAAATTCGTTTAGCTAAATTGTTTAGAATCTCACCCAGTGACAGAAAGCCAAAATGCAAGGGAAATTAGGTTATATAAATGACTGCACTTAGGCTAACATATCTCATGCCATGGGATCGGCTATGTAGGCCTAAGAACGAAGACGCAGTAAGCATGAGTTCGTAGAATGACAGTGCTATTGATTCTCTACTTTGTGTATGCAATTAATACACAACTTTATCACGCACAAGCATTTAAAGTGCATGTGCATGTCCTGCGAGCAAGCCCTCATTCTACAAAAACTCCTTCACTCCCAATGATTACTGTCCACGAGCAGGTCTTCATTCGGAATCAGCATCTTAATAAATGCATTAATCAATAGATTAATGCATAGAGAACAGTTTGTGAGGGATCATCTGGCACAGTCTCTCTCTCTCTCTCTCTCTCTCTCTCTCACTCACACTTTTTCTCACACACACACAAACTCAAGTGCAGGTGTCAGTCTCCCCCTCTCTCTCTCTCTCTCTCACACACACACACACACACACACACACACACTCTCTTTCTCTCTCTCTCTCTCTCACACACACACACACACACAAACTCGCACTCTTTCTCTCTCTCTCTCACAAACGGACACAAACACACAGAAGTGCAGGTGTCGCAGTCTCCACAGCCTGTTCCTATAATTGTGGTCCCGGTGGTAATTTCATCAGGATCATTAGCACTGTCGCATAAACAAGGCTATGGCTTTTAATTATTAGCCGTCCACACCGAAGCGCTGTTGCTTTCATCATGCCATCATAATATTTGCACAAAGAGTTAGCACCATGTTCTATGTAACAAGATTCACATTTAAGAGAGAGTAAGGCCTTTGTTGCCAGATTAGTCAATACATTGCATTCTGACTGGCAGTTTCATAAAAAAAACCTCTATCACTAAACATTGTCTTTTGTCTAAGGCCATTGCATCCTCTGATCACTATTTTAATATCTGGGGAGCATCAAACTGCTGATCTTGCTGACAATTAAAGTAGTTCAATCAGAGTTCTATCTTTCAGAACAACACATGGACAATGCATGTTTGCATCTGTCTTGTTTTTGTGCAAATTATTTTCAGTGACTGCCAGCATTCTTGATCATTAAACCCCCTTAGGTTGTGCCCCTAAAACATAAATGTTATTCACAGTTATTGATAAGATAGGCGGTTTAACACCTGAAATTTGCGTAGTTAAGATTTTCACTTTCTTTTAACTCGAGCCATATTCTTAGCGGGTCAGCGAGAGTTTCTGCTTGACGACGCTGAAGATCCTTGCATTCAGTAGGTACACCGGAATAGATTTATGTAACATGAGCTGGCCTTACATTACCCTCACCTTCATCTGTCTCTGGTTCTGTGGCTTAGTACAAATCCTCTACCAGTTCTACCACATTAAGACTGTATCTTACACCAGAGACTTCCAGAGTGGCTCGGTCAATTAATGATGCCCCCTTGTTTTGCATTGAGGCCAACACATGCACTGCTTCAGATTAGCTCCACTAAACATAGAGAGTAATGTGTCCTCATGCAGATCACAAATATACTGTAGATGTGAACTTCCTCAATGAATTTTCACAAAATCAAACTGTCATTGGGAAATAACTTATTCTTAACAATAAAGCCTAGGAAAGATTGAAATAATGTTGTTTTATTAGTGACATTTGCCTCTGTTGACAGCAGCAAATAATAGCTGTTGTAGGTGAAACCAATATAAAGTAACACTTTAGATTTTAATTCTGAAATTTTACTGTAAAGTAAGATTGGGAAAAGGTGCGATTTAAATTATTTACACGTAGTTATGACTGGAGCATAAAATATTCCATTCATATGTCATTCTTGATTTAGTTGTTTCAGTGAAACACCTTAGGCGCCTATTAATTACACAAGCAGAAACTGCTGTGGAGCTCTGTGTTGAGTCTAGTCATGTTGTGTAAATTACATAACGCACGCAAATGGTAGTTCTGTGTTTACCTGCCCCCTGTCTGTAGGCCCTGTCTCTACATGATATTACAAGGAGGATCTAAATATTTGCTTTCAAAGGACGCCACTGTCTAGCATCCTTCTTCCCAATACCTTGAATCTACAATAGAGTAACTGTGTTCACGTTGGTTTTTGTTTGAGCACCTTCAAAACCTGCATAGCTGTGGCAGCTTGGAATGCGGTAAATCGTGGGATTTTGAACCCTTTGACGGAACCCGCAGAAGGATTTGTCACTGATTCCAAAGGAATTATTTTTTCCTTCGGAGAACTCCAAGGCACATTAAGAGGAAACATGAGGACACACACTAATCTTTGTGGATACTATATGGATATTAAAATATTTCCACGTGGTTTAAAAATCGGGTTTAAATTATTGTGCTGTTTGTACTGCATCGAGGGAGCTTTTAGCCATTTTTGAGTAGTGGAGAGGAAATTGACCTCGTAACTCCTGAAGTTGTGGGACTGAATCTCGAGGGGATGTGCTGTGCCCTTAAGCTCACCCGAAGTCCTTAATTGCTTCTACATTTTTCCTGCTGAAAATTTAGCCCTTGCCTGCTTTATCAGATCCAGTTTTCAGCTGCACTTTTGAACCATATCCAGGGTACTGTACAGTATATGGCTTACAGTACATTTCTGTAAACTATAGGTGGGGCCTGGTGCTGTGTCGTGGAAAAATGTCTCACATCTTGCAACATGTGTTGTAAATGTCATGTACTGTATCGTCATACATCTTGGCTACGCTTTTGACCAACTTCCTTCCCGATGTTAGCACTTTTTGAGTATGTGACAGCCACTTGCTCGGACATAAATTATTGGGACAGTCAAGCATGAGTGCTATCAGTATATTAAAATAACATGTAGGCCTGGTCACTGGTTACGTGAACAAGAGAAGCCACTAGCGTTGCTGGAAAGGGTAATAAGGCAATGCTATGTGTTGCGCTTGTGAAAGTGGCTGCTGCTTTAACTGGAACTCTGAGAGGTTAATGAAGTGGTAGCACATTAGAATGAGATGATGTGGGCTGACGGGCTCTAACCAGAGGAGCCTGAGAGAAAACTAAAGTGAAAAGACAAGAGTTGCGAAGTGTGGCTATTTGTAGGAATGGATGGAGAGCAGGAGAGATTTGAATGATGGGCATCTTTTCAGTAGCGTATCTTGCACTCAGGTCACAGACAGGCTCGCTTTGTTGGCACTTGCATTGACATTTCTTCAGGATCAGCCGCTTCTCTTCAGACAAGTCCATCGTACTGTCGCTGCGTATACTTGCCCTCTTAAAAGATACTAGTTCAAATCCCTCATGGTTTTTTGTTGTGTAATGCACATTAGTGTCCAGAGCTGCAGCTGGCTTAGATGCACACAATATAATTGCTTGGAGATGTCATGCGACATGCTCTGCTTCCATTTTTTTTTTTTTTTTTTGAGCAAGGTCATTTCTATGTCTTTGTGATAATGTGGGACAACGTCCAACTTTCTACACATTTTTCAGAAACGCACCAAACCTGAAAAATTCCTCTGTGTTCTATTTTTAAAAAAGGTATTCGCATTACGGTGTTATAGCATGGGCTAAAACCGGTGGCAGGAAAAATAGCATTTTAATTGGCTGTATCGGATACACATTTTTTTTTATTTGGTATCACTTTAAAGCTATGGCTTTTTGATGGAAGCCAAATGAGAGCCAAATTTCCGGCTGTAATAGCTTGCTGATATGAATATTATATCGGGTAATGCACTGCTAACGCTTTGTAGCCCACAGCCCTCTGCTTTTTTAATATCGCCGTGTCCCTTTGCATTTATAATAGCAAAATATTTAATGGGTAAACAGGAATAGGCAAAACAAATCTAGAGGGTATTTATCTATGAATTAGCATATAGATGAGTTCATATTAAACAAATGGTCCTTTATTGTCCATAGTTGTCTGCTCAAAGAAAAATGTTACACTATTAAAACTAGCAGGGAGAAAAAACAAACATGCCTATTGGACTTGGATTTTCCTTATTCATGGTTTTCACAACTGACATCATATTTATGAATATGTTTATAGTATATTTTATTATGATTTTATTTATTCATTTTGCATATGGCTTTGTCTTGGACTGGTCAATATGTATACCAATAGCGTACATTTTTGCGACATGTTGTTCATATATACTATTTGACATTTGTTGACGCAGTTCATGTTCATCTTTGTAACATCTTATTGTTTCTTAGGAATATTAATCAGCCATGCTGTAGTATATTCATATTTCTGAATGAGTACATTTTCACTTGTTATTGAGTTGTGGATAAATGATGTTCCATACACAATATTTGAAAGAATTCAGGTAACAGGATGTAAAACATCAAAACGTGGTATGGTGTGCTCTGTGTTTGTAAGCTATTCTGGATGGGTGGTACTCCAGCAGAGATTGTGAAATGTAATGGAAACAAACATGTAAGACGGATACTAATACTAATATGTTTTCCTTATTATGATAACATGTTAACAAATACATGATGTTATGCTAAATATGTTTTCATAAGCTTTGGCAATTAAAAAATGAAACATTTGTGTAATTGCAGTGCACCAGAAGCAGTGTATTGAACTGGGTCAGCTAATTAGCTCATTTTAGCCCTGCTGTGACTGGTTATTCTGTTCAGGTCAGTGTGAGTACTGATTCCAAATAACAAAGCACAAATGGGAGGCACTCATTGAATTACATTACCCTCTCAGGATGATATTAAAAAAAGCAGTCCATATTCATAAGGCAGGCACTGCTATTGTGAATACCCCACTCTATGTACTGTATATTCTTAAAACAGTTTCATACACATCCTAAGGATTGAGCTGTTTGTTTATCGCACAGTTTGAATATTGACATGTCCAAGGACGTTTACAGTATTAAATTGTTTGTTGAATGTGTTTTCAGCCATTTTGATGTATAATCCCTGGGAGATTTGAATTTTAACACTGTGGTTAGATCTGTAGTGAGTCATCAGTTTGCAGAATTTGCACTTCCTGTCTGGATATTGGGGCTGTGAACACTACTGTGGCTTTGGGTGAGTCTCCCACTGGATCTCCATTCTACCTGCCTCCTTCTACGTCCATCCACTGACAATACCAGACTGAACATATGGGGTGATTATGCCCAGTTTGGCTGGATGTCTCACCGTTTCTGTCGTTTGCCACTTGTATCAGAGCTTTATCAATACAGAAAAGCCTGTTTAAATCTCTGGCCTCAGAGGGACACTTTGATGGGAGACGGTTTAACCTGCTGAAATGTATTTGGTCTTCAACAGATTGGCCTCCATAGGTAGCCTCAGTGCTTTATAACGCTTCATTAACTATAGCCTCCACTATGCCCTTTCTAAGAGTGCATGTGGAGAGTTTGAACCAAAAGTCGTAGCTGAAAAGACCAGCTGTAGTATTTTAGAATGGAATAAAAAAAACATTAGACCGTTGTGAGGTTTCAAGACGGAGTCTGGCTTGCTTATTGCTCCAGATTAAATTTAGTAAAGTTCTTTTCAATTTCCAAAAAAATTGTGGGTGGAGGTGCAAGAGGTAACATTAACAACAGAAAATTGATATGGGGAAGGATAGTTATTTTCGCTGTTTAGAATCTGCCATGTAATTAGATGTGTGAGGGAGGCCTGGCTCAATCTTTCTTGATAGTTTTTTTAAAATTTTATTTTAAAGTCTCTGTAATTAAACTTGATGAAAGAACTAAGATTTCTATGAATTATCCCACAATGTGTAAGGGTTGTGGAGTGTATGTGAATTGAAAAATAGTATGGGAAACTTTTTGATATGGAATGATTTTGTAACCGGAACATGATTGCATATATCATGGGAATGAGAGGATCCCACAATGCTCTTTGATTTAAGTTATGGAACTCCTAGCTGCTTGAACTAAGGGGTCAAAGGAGAGACCAAATAATATTGGCAAAAGTGAACAACTTTGGTTCCTCACTGTGAGAACATGGAAAGATCTGTTACAAGAGATGCAGTGGAATTGTTGCATTTCGATAATATGGACACAAGGTGTTCCCAATCTGAATTTATTTAACTCTGCTCACTAATATTCCCACTAATCAGTCAAAAGCCCTGTGTATCTATAAGAGCGCGAGTGACTGGAAGGAAAGCAGCCGTTTTCGTTTGCACCGCTCATGGAAACCTATGATTACAGCCATTGGGGGATTTTTTTTCTACAAGCTGTTTTTTCCTCACCTGTATTTTTATCGTCCTCTCCCACTGTGTTGATCAAAATACTGACTACTGATCTGATTTCTGCTCAATTGCTTTTTATTTCGACTCCCTTACTTCACCTAGAATTGAAATTACCCATGTCGCATCGTTAACTGACAGCAATCACTTGTACCCAATATAGGTAAATGTAACCTTCTCAGTAGGGTATAGAATGCTCGTCTCCTAATCTGTGAAACACCATAGGGATTGTTTTTAGTTTTGTAGTGATAATACATTATTATGATGGTTTATTATCAGTGGAGGTTGCCAGGTGGCTCACTCTGTTAAAATACTAGGTTCAGTGTAGTGATGTACTATCATGACTTTGCCAGACGGCAGCCAGTAGCCCACCTGTAGCATCACCCAAGGATGGCCATTGAAAAAAGAGGGCTTTAGATGCCAGGGATATCCCTGTTTTATTGCACAGGGCTATCGCTCTCTCACTGCACAGGGTTATCTGTCGTCTTGAACTGTTCTGTCAAACTTCAGTCTTTTCTGCCATATTTTGGCTCTGTTCAGTAAAGTATGTACGGCAGCACGCACTGTCTGTATCTTCTGTGTTGGAGACGGTAGGGATTACCATGTTATGTATGAGAACAATCCTGCCTCTACCTAAATTTACCTAAGTTTTAAATTTCTCTGTGATCATACATGTTTTTCACAACTGATCACGCTGTTTTGTCCATTTGTTAAATTGCAGATATTGCTAAACAGATGATACTAGTCTTTAAAACGTGCTTAGTTTGGGTACTGCTTCACAGGGTCTATGCCACTGTTACACACTAAGAAGGATGAGTCCATTCTTTCAGTGTTCTGCATCCTGGCTCGAGATCAGGATATAAATAGATAATGGAAATTGAATAATTATCAGTCTCATTATTATTCGTCACACTAATTTGTCACATTGTCGAAAGCTTAATTAGCGCCTGTTAAAAAGTTAATAAGGTTATGCTACCGTGTGATGAATACCTGCATTTAGCATGGCCAATTCCTCGCATTGTTAATTTAAGACTTTGAGAGCTCTTGCCAACATTGGAGAGGAAGGCCTCCAACATGCCTTTCTCAAACAAGGAAGAGTTGAATGGAGAAAGATGGACGGGCATTAATTGAGCCTTCCAGTCATGTAGCCTGGCCTTGGCCAACTTAAAGGCTATGCGTCTCTGGGCTCTTACAGTGAACAGAGGGACATTCCTTCGACTGATACTGTTTTCATCTCTGTCACTGTCAGGGAATGCCACAAAGAGATTTCATATCCATCAAACAGCCATTGAGTTAACGCTTTTCCAATGGGGCTCACATCTTGATTGATGATCAAAGAGCTAGAGGGCTATTCTTATGTTTTCTGCAGCCTTGTCTGTGTTTTAATGTAAGTTTTACCACATTCATCTGCTCTTTTCAACTTTTTTACAGACTGCAGTAAGCATACTCGCATGGGAATGGTTCGCTATCCAATAACAAATGGCTATGTCAGTCCTCACCATTTACAATATGTTGTTAAGCTCATATATTTAGCTCTTGGCTAAAATAAAAGAAGCATTGTTAATCTAGCTAGTCATACATTATTGAGTTAGCCTATTGTTACTGAACACAAAATAACATCCCCCCCCCCCCCCCCCCCCAAAAAAAAGACAAAAAAAAAGTTATCATTAGTGTGTGTACTGTGTTGCCGAAAGAAGCAGCTAGGCATTTTGAATATTCGCAGAGCGTCTCCCATGAGCACATGATGCCTAGCAGGCACACCGGCACTTAAACCTGCCTCTTAGAAAAGCGGCCTATCTTTTCAGGTCATAATTATTTAACTCCCTGTGCTATCGAAAAATATACGGTTCAGAATATTTCCGTAGCAAAGCTTTTCCCTCACTTCATATTAATTTGCAAGATCTGATATTTTGAACTTTAACACGAGGACACATTAGCCTGTAAGTGCTGATTGAATTTTCCCGAGCCGATTTGATTGTTTTGATACTGTTTTATCATACCTGGAGCACTGCTAAAGCTACCCTGTGTCTGTTGCTCTATCTCCTTTCGCATGCTTTTGTCCCAGTGATCTTTTAAGCCGGCCTGCACTTTTCAGTCTGTAGGTAGCCCAGTCATTCACATAAGCAAATTAAGGTGTGAGCTCTCTAAGATATTCATGCTTTTTTGACTCTGGAATGTGCCTAGCTCTATTGGTACAGTATATATCATTGTGTTTCAGGATCCAGAGCATTGGAGTACACTGCAGACACGAATAGTCATGAGTTGGGGACTCTTCACAAACAATGATTAACGTAGGAGGGGAAGGGTCAAATGAAGAAAAAAAAAGCCTCAAATGAACAGAAATATGTCCGGGAAGCAAAATCATGAAATGCATTATATTACAGTAGGTCCTGGATATTTTTTGAAGATTGATATTTATCAGAGGCCATATTCTTTAGTCAGACTAGCCACTGAATTGCAGAGGGATAACATTGACCCATAATGGGTGGAACAACATTAAACTGTCAATTAGTAGCTTGAGGCAACCAATCAAATTTCCTCACAGTAAACCTCAAAGATTGGTTTTAATCAATGAGTCAACGATACTATATGGCTGCTTTGCCCGTTTTGGGTTTCATGAAGCCTCATTCTACCCTCACGGGTGTCATACAGTTCGGGGTCATTGTCACGAATAAACAAGAACAGTTCAGCATCAATTATACAAAAAAATTCAGCCAAAGTTAGAGCAGATCGTAGATGACCGCGAGACTTTTTCTGAAGCTTTCTTCAGGCCGCAGACGATGTTCAACAGCGTTCTGGGGTGGACAGGGTTAAAAGGCGCCGAGCGGAACATCACGATCCGGGGGGAAATGTCATCTGGATGAGAGGCCGATGATGTCGAGCTCTCCTCGCAAATCTAAATGCGATCGCGCAGTCATGGCCCGCAATTATCTTCACCCTAATTAGTGCCTGGTCTCTAATGGCCTGTGAACTGCCCTCCTCTGTCACTGTCTGTGCTCTGCCCCCCCCCCCCCCCACCCCACCCCACCCCACCCCTCCACCCTCATGTTGCCACCCCCCCACCCCATCCCCCACCCACGCCCTCTGTGTGCATCATGGCTGTACAGCCCAGACACTTCTCCAAGACAACCGAGCAACCGCCGCTAGGGGATGAGACCGGTCGCCATGTGAACTACGATCAAAGAGGCGATGCGTTTCTCTTTCGGACTGGCCGCCATGATAATATTATTTTATCACTTGGTTCATAAAAGGGCCATGAGACTTGCATCAAATGCATGCAGTATTAGTGAAATGTATAGCACCGGGGTGGGCAAGGAGCCAACTTAAAGTTTTACTAATTTCATTAGCAAAATCACTTACGAGATCTGAAATTTTAGTTATCTTGACAATCTCATAAATGACAACTAAAGACTGTTTTCATGCTGCTATATGAGATTCTGTAATATAGTCTAATCTACTAGTCGACTGGCTTTATTGTGTATAGATAATTGAGCTGGGGTAAAGTGTGGAAACAAAAAACAGCATGCATAACAGCCCTTCAGGAATGGAACTGCCTACCATTGATATAGAAGATCAAGAACTAGTGTAGATGGGCCTGCAGAACATACATCGACTGAAATAAGCATCAAGTTTAAAAATGTTCAGCAGTAATTGTTTTGGTGTACACAGATGACGTGTTCTTAAAGTTGACATCATGGGGAAGGACTTTTATGGCTGAAACGTTTGTCACCCTGTTTATTTACTTGAACTTTGCCCTTGAAAACACTTTTCACCATGAGAAATTAAACATGCAGAAAGAAAATATGCTTTTATTGAAGACTGCGGTCTCTCTTGGGCTGAAAGCATTCAGACTTCACTTTACGTCTTGCATCATTCAAATGCATGTTGTGTACTTGATCTATCAGACATTGAGATGATCATTTTAATCCAAAATAAATTCCACAAATGAATGTTTTCCGTGGGTTGCTGTGGAAGGTTGCGTCGTAAGGTAGGCGATGTTTTCGGTTTGCTTGCTGAGCGATGATGGGCATCTCAGAGGACACAGCTGGATGGACCGTCACATGACTGGTCACATGACATATCACCTCGCAGGGTGCTTCGATGTAGCCGGCAGCTGCCAAGCCACCATAAATATAATGACAAAAACAATTAGCAAGCAAAGCACTAGCCTCTCCTTAATTAGCTCCTCAGAGCTTAATTAAGCAGCGAAATTATCAGCAGTAATGCAGGTCTTTAAATCATCAAATTACAGCGTTAAAAAGACTGGAAATGCAGAAAATGCCAATTCAGCTCTGTTCTTGTGCTAGGAAGACAGGAATCCACGCGAGGAACATTTGTGGAAATACAAACAGTAGTACAAATTATTATTATAGGTAGAATGGGCATGTAAAGCAAAGTAACCGTAGGAACAGTAAGGTTCCAGTTAAACATGCATTGCGGTTTCATGTGTTTTTTTCTTTTTTTTTTTGTTTCCAATAACTAAAATGCAAAGGTGTCACTACTCCCACACAGGACTTAAATGCCGAATTATTAAATTATGGATATCTGTGTAAATCAGACACGATCAAGGTAATAACTCTGCTGCCCTACAGAAATAATTTACATAATTTTGATGAATTACACGATAGCAGATTCCGAATATTGAGGTAGATTTATCTTAATTACTATCTCGGACCCGCTCGGAGAGAGGCAAATGATTCCACTGGGGCCTGAGTTGTCTCTGCGTCTCCATCTTTTTTTCATGTTTTAGCACACGGTGGCAAGCTGGACATAGTGCAGACCCTCTCCCAATACACAATTAACTTCCTCCTCTGCACGTGAACAAATCCACACATGCATTTCCATAAACTTGCACATACATGCAGACACACATGTTCCTACATTTGTATAGGAGTGTAACCCTAATAATAAACAAATCACACATTCACTGTGATACTCCATATTGGAGATGGCCTGGATACAAGCAGCACTCACCACAGTAGTTATCGTTGTGTTGACTTGCTGTCTGTGACATTATTATAACACTGTGTTATATGGCAATAACAAGGAGCTGGCTTATGCCATTCCATGGACCACTGCAATCTCTTTGAAGGCTAATCATAATTTTAACAATCTAGAAATTGGCAATAAGTAGATCAGGTACCCTACAGTTAATGCAGTTAATATAATGAATAATTTTGAAGGTAGCTGCATAATACACCCAGGCCATTTTGGAAAGAGAAACACTGTGCATTGGGTAGACGAGATAAGAACAATCATCCAATGTTTAGGTTTTTTTTCAGATCAGATTACCCAGTTGCATTTCCTGGGCTTTATAACTGCAGATACCATTCCTTTCTCATTGACATTGCTAGCTAGCTACGTTAATTGTCAACTAACTCAAAATTGAGAATAGAAGCCCCAGTCACAAATTTAGACCTTTCTCATGGCGGTTTACCATTGACCAGCCGCACTCCACGTAAGTGGGATTCACAAAATGAACACCCAGGACTTTGACATAATACACTGTTAAGCTGAATACAACTGTTCATGTTTGTGTTAACAGAATATGACATAAATATGGGCAAATGTACTCAGATTTATGCAACCCTGTTCATTTACTTCCTTTACTTAGTTGTGTTAAAACAAAGACACAACATGTCTTATAATGTCATAGTATAAAGGAATGCAGTTATGTAAAAATTTTCTCTAAAATAATTGCATTCCTTTCTATAAAAAAATATATATATATTTCGCCCAATGGTTATTAACAAAGAAAATTACTTTAATCAGCTGGAATGAAGCAGTGTTAACTGCTACAGTTGAAAGAGAGGGACAAAAGAGTCTAAATAACTAATTTATTGACTTCTGTTAATGAAGTTATTTGCATTCCTACTGCGTCGTATGATTATGCTAAAATGTTTAATTACAAATTTAGATCAGATGATGCTCTTTAATTACTTTGGCCCAGTAATAAATTATGAGTTTGGCGGCGCGAATGCAGCCATATATTAATCAGTCTACTTGAGAAATAACAATACTGTGAACTGCCACAGATCTGGCAGATAGCCAGTCCAGAATCCACAGAAAATCCCTTATAACCTACAGCCACTCTCCTCAGTAAAATACGAGTGCATAACTAACAAACAGTGTGAAATTTACATATTAATTAACATTAATTGTTTTTTTGTCAGACTGGTTTTTTTTGTCTGATGTTAAGGGCAGCTGAACACTTGTGTACTGGGTAGTTGAGTGAGTAGTGTAAGCAGGCAATTTGAGAGAAGCTCAAAATAATGTGATCAGTCATGATTTGAAGAAGTTCTCTGAATAATCATGAGAGACACATGAGTGAAGCCAGTAGATGCAAGTGTGAGAACATCCAATAATTATATTTGCCCACTAAAATGGCAAAACTGCTTTTGTACAAGCAAGGACCCTAATGGCCAGGATGCCGGTGTCTAGAGATTGCTCAATTCAGACATTCAGTGCTTTTTCAACCAAACTCTGTGTTATACCTTTATTAGCAGATGATACACAATAACTATGCCAAATACTGAGTTTTTAAGTGTCGCCATTGTCATGTAGTTAGTCCATTTACTCTACAAGCACCCCACGCCTAGTCTCTTCTGCAACTAACATGACACACCAAAAATGTGTATTCCATCATAGCAACAAGATGTGCCTTAAGGTATGACAATACAGCAGTGTAAAACTCACTGAATAGCAAAATAAACAAGAGGAATTCTTGTGTAATTATACCATGTTATTCTTATATCAATATCTGCAACTAAATATGGAATATATAGCCATTTGTTTTACTGGTAGAGGTGTTCCTTTCAAGATTCAGTGCTCATTTATTGTCTTGAACAATCAGTTTGAGAAATAAACACGCAAATAGAAAGCATGGGTAGGCATTCACATTGGCCACGTGCAAAATCTCACTTGCTTTTTATATCATTTACTCCTTTCAGTTCATTCTGGTTTGATTGATAACTTTTTCCAGTAGAGGACAGTTTCCAGCAGTGTTTGGCATGTCTCATTGGAAGTTTGTAACAATGATTGAGAGCCCTGTGCAACAGCATGAGTCAGCCATTTCACTGTAATGTACTGTAAGTGTTTACAGGTGGCTCACTCATGTGTTGTTTGATGCACCTGTTTACTGTGAAGCTGGAACATCGCGGACATTTTTCTGATGGTGGAATATTATTTTATTCTAATAATATTGTGCATAATGTGATGTATTAGTATCTCCACGGGCTATACGAGGGCATGGAAAATACTCGTTCAAATTTACGGTGTGCACTGATATGCGCTAGATAAGCGTAACATTTTCCTTGGAGTGATTTGGCATCTGTGCAAAGGGGTTAAAGACGTCATGGGTAATCTGTAGATTTTATTCTTGTAGCATACTTCAGTTTTGTGTGTGTGTTCTATTATATTGTTTATCTGGATAACTTCTGAAAGCAAGCATTTTGAAGGAAGTTAATGCTTATTTGTCTTTGCTTTGACCTAAGAAAAAAAACTATTGTGCCACTCTTCCCCTTAGCAATATTTATTTTCCAAATATACTATCCTTCAGAGCTTACCAGAAGTTGGTTGGTTAATGTTATTTATAGTTTTCTCCCAAAACCAACGATAGGATGATTATAAAGAAGCAACTCCTTATTGTGCAAAAGCTGGTAAAAGTATGCTTTTGTTTTGTTCTACTGACATGTTTCTGTGTTTTTTTATGATTCCCATTTTTTTAGGATTTGCATTTATTTATCACCCCTGCTTCACATGCTTCCTAGTTTCTTTTGAAGGGAAATCCAATTTGCGACAGCGCTATTTTTAATTTAAACCTTCTTTCATAAAGATTAAAGCTGTCCGTGTGTGTCTGCTTTGTCCATTTTCACGTGAGTAACTCGAATCAGCATTAATTTGCAGGACTGTCTTGTTAATTAGAGTGATGCATTGCACTGTCGGTTAAGGATACACTGTATAAAAGTGCGTAACATCCACCACACTGAACACGTACTTGCGGCATGTCAGTCAGGATTTGAGAGTTACATCTTGAAAAAATGATCCCTGCAACGGAAGCTGCATTATTAAATCTTTGACTCGCTTCAATAACAATGCATGAAAACTTCAATATAAGCCTGTATTGCCTGAAAAGCTGCTCCGAGCATTCAATTATCCTATCTGTTACGTTCCATGCATATTAAACAATAATATACATATGCATAAGAATACTTTTCAGCTGTGGAGTACATATATTAGACATGTTGTTATCGTGTTTCACATCTCACACCACAAGTGCAGCATGCTCCTGTGACAGACCAGGAGCAAAAAGTCTATAATTAGAATGCAGCTCAATTACCAAGCAGGTAATTTACCTAGAGGGGGGAAAAAGTCTAATTATTATATCTGAAAAACGAATTAAGCTTCAATCACTTCAGGTGTTTTAGCTCTCTCTCCTAATGAAAAGGTATCATTAAGTGGAGGGGCGGGGCAGGTGATCTCTCTCCGGTGTCCATGTCAGCCTTTTGTTTTTCTGGTTTCCGTGTGAACCCTTTCTTTACAGAAATAGTTGGAACTGGCTGAAAATGATAAAATAAACAAATTTAACTGAATAGCTAAGAACAAACTGAAATTAAGAGTTTATCATTACAAAATAACAAAATTAAGTAATTCCAGTTTGCTTAACAAAAATGGTTATCTGTTGCTTAAGTTGTGTCAAAAGACACAACAAAGCACATTCCCATGTTGCTAATACCTTATAAGGATTTAAGTTATTTCTATTGGTTGAATCCAAGAATAGTTGGGATTCTAAGCTGGTTTAAGATGTTTTCAGCTGTATTTTTGACACTTCTAGCTAGTCTTAGCTAGTCTGTGGCTAGTGGCAATGCTGAACAAACAGGTCAAAGTTGGTTATGCTTTTAGAGTAAGCAGGTGGTCAAACTGGTGGACTAGCTGACTCTTTGTTCTGGTCAGTTGGTGAAAAGCTGTGTTGAAAACACAGCTTAAACCAGCTTGACCAGTATAGGCTGGTTTAAGCTGGAATTTTCAGCAGAGATCCAGGCCTCAGTGTATATGAGGTTCACAATACAGGATAATAAGGGATTTTTTGGAAAAGATTTTAACTTACAACTACAACGGAGTGCCTCAGACAACTTTTTTTTTTTTAGAACTGGAACCTGATGCAAGGTCATGCAAGTAGAGGGAAACGTTTAAAAATAAATTTCTTATGTGGATGTCCAGCCTGTCCTGAAGAGCACCTTTTGAGTTTTACAGCCACAGATATTGCACTAAGTAGCATTCACAACCTGTCTATCATTATCACAGGATAATAACGATTGGATTGAGTCACAATACTTGTAGAGGATGCCACTGCATTTCTTTCAGACAGACGAGATTGGGGTTATGGGTGTGTGGGGGGTCCCGTTGGAAAGCGACGCCATTTCCTCAGGTAAATGTTCCCAGCAGGTAGGCCTGTTCCAGGCAGATGGCGTTTTCAGGGCGAGGCTCCTCCCCCAACTGCGGCACGGCCCAAAAAACCCGCTAACGGGCAGGTCTCCGCGGAAACCCCCCGGGCCGACCCCGGGGCAGGTGCTCCTGGGCGGACGAACACCTGTCGGCAGATCGGGTTCGCGCCGCGGTTCCCCCGGCGATACCTTTTTAAACGCCGGTAAATAAGTAAATGCGAAACCTCGGGCGGGTCCCGCCCCCCAGGGGGGCGCTTGGTTCCCGTTCCCCTGGAAACCAGGAGCAGGGCTGGGAGTCGCACACGGACTGGCACTGCTTGTCGGCACGCAGTTCAACAGTGATGGTCTCCTTTGAGCCAGTGGCTGAATCCTTCAGACCTCTTGTGAACACATACTTATCTACTGTCATGAAAAAGTATGATTATCAGATGACTATTTAACACTTTAGTTGTCTTTCGGATCTATTTACTGTCAGATTTTTTTTAAATCAGCTACTAATAAAGTTAATTCAAATAGCCTACAAGAAAAAACCATACTGCTATGAGATTTTCTCTCTTTAAAAAAAAAAAAGATTTTTCATGGTTTTGCAAAAAATTTCAGGCTTCAAATCTTCAATTTTCTTTTTTTTTTGACACAAAATAATTTCACAACAAAACTTTAATTTAAAAAGCTTTTTTTCTATTTATAATTAAGCAAGTCTATGGTCACATGTTTGATTTGAATATTGTGTATTCTGCCAAGCACACGCTTATTGTTTGAGCATTATTCTGTTTAAAACACACAGAGCACAGTAAAACACTTTTCTCTACAACGGCATTCCATCTCCAGCAGGTGAGGAGTCCCTGGCATGTTGTAAAAAAGATTAATTAAAGGTGTTTATTGCTTGCACAGCCTTGGCTGACAGGGAGATTGAACAGGCTCCAGGTCTGGAGGTGGGACAAAAGATTTGTTAGACACCCCACCGTGGGAGTGGGTTTGGTGGCAGTCCGCCGCAGATGGAAGCTTAACTGTCTGGGGGTGGTCCACCATTAAGAACATCTGTCCAAAACCTGGGCTGCTCTGAATCATAAGCACATGCGATGTATAGAGATAATGCAAACATCAAAAATGGTGAAAGGGTCATGTATTTTCTCTGGCTCTTCATTTCTATCGAATAAATCACAATATGATCGGAAAGCAAAGGTGTCTTTCGACTAGATGATGAGAGTATTGCGATGGGGCACGCTAGCCCCGCCCAGTTTGGGGCTTGTGAAGCTTCGTTCTGCCTCATCTTCGGTCAGATGATAAAACTATGGGACTTGTGGTTTACAGGCGTGACCTGCCTGCTCCAGTTTCAGGATAATTAGAGGTCAGTAGTGCACTGTGAGGTGATTCAGGCACGGGATCATTGAGCACTAATGAAAGTATAAATAATCGTTTATGTCGTGATTTTTTTTGCAAAATGGAAGTTAGATTGCAGTGTGAAACTGGGAGTGGAGAAAGTGAAACTATTCAGATTCCTACTCAAGGACACAGGAGTTATCTCAGAAAGTATAGATTTGCGGGGGTTACGCATCACGCTGCCTGTGCTCTGGGTTCCAGAACATTCCAGCGCTCCAGCGTGCTCTGGTCTTTCCAGGTCTGTTTCATTGACACATGGCCTAGACCTCTCGACAGCGCTAAATCGTGTCTCCACTTTTCACATCATTCCGAAGCATGTCTCGCTCAGTCTCTCATCTATCTTCTCCTCTATGGTCGGAAGAGCTGCCAGAATTTCAACCTGGAAATCATATTTCCCCTCCACTGAGGGAGCCGCTGTTGCTAAGGCTCGGTTTGGCGTGATGAGTGTCTTTGTAATAATGGCCAATTGCTCAATGTGTTGCCACCCCGGAGCCCATTGTGAACTGGGAGAAGGGATTAATTAGTCTTTTAGAGCAATGAAGTACTGAATTAGCTCATGATGCCTCTCCCACCGAGAGTTCCTTTGACTGGTCCAGAGGCACACAGTCTCTCTAATTTCCTACGTACGTGATTTAATTCAGCCATGTGAGTCGACTGTGTTTGGTTAAATGGTGATTTGAAATGGTACTCGTGCAGAAAGGTCTGTTATTTGAAGGCAACCCACTTCTATAAACATAGGCCTCCTAATTCACATGCATTTTTAAGCTAGGTTACAAATGAGCCAGAGTGTGGTCGTCTGTACCCAGAGCATGCTGGGAAAAACTGAGGACGATGCCAAATAATCCACTCGTGAAAAATGGAGAAGCCCCAGCTATCCAGAACTGTCACAGCAAACTGGAAGCCCTCATAGAGCGGGGAGATGACAAAATTGTGACACTTGTATACAGATCAACTGCCAACTGCCTTTGTATGACTGGCTGTTGCAAAAAAAAAAAATTTCCACAGATTTCAGACTGAGGCCAGATAATAAAAAGCATGGGTTTCTTTCTCCTTGGCAAATCTTGGCCCTCTAAAGTCCTTCGGGGCCATTAGGTTCAAAAATGCTTTTCTCCTGAAGAAAATACCGCCTGGCTTCACGCTGTAACAGCCATTACTTAATGGCGCTGGGGTTTTCTGAGCCGAGAGCTCCTGTAATTAAGCAGCTAATTGCAATGTAGTTCTTGATTAGCTTTGGGGGGATGGGAGTGTTGGAGCAAGGCTGAGCTGTTGTGTACACTTCAGACTCATTTAGAGGAAATGAAGCTAATTTCGCTGTCTGCGCCCATTACTGCATTAATTTAATTTGAGTTGCCTTTAGCTCATTAACACATCTAATTAATTTGTTGACATCACTATTAAGATGTCTCTTTGAAATTGACGTCTCCGGGTAATCGGGCCGGAAGAGGCTGGCAGATCAAGCGAGGAGCTGAGCGGGAACGTGAAATCGCACCCGGTCGAATTTTCTCAAAAGACCGCTGACATTTACCAGGGGGGAGAACACGCTTGTTTGTTTACAGTTCTTTATTTATCATAAACAGGGTGGTTTGGGTCCCTGATAAGCTTTTTGGAGAGGGAGGCAGGGGGTGGGGGGTGGAGGTTTGACTTTGTTCACATGTGTGGGAGTTTTGGAGCATGCCTGCCTCTCCTGGCTGACTCATGGGTTTTTTGGAATAATGAGTCCAGGGCTGCAATGTCTGCCTCCCTGTTCACCACCTCCTTCCTTCTCTGTTGAAGCTGTGGTGGGAGAGCGAGAGCCAATCTTGACGTATTACTTGGCAGGGCAATTGCTGTTTAAGTTGTTTGAGTGGTTCTCACACGTCAGTGATTGTTACCTGATGATAGCTGCACCAGTTATTCTGTTCTCACCATCATATTTCTTTATAGAACTGCAGGACTTTGACAACATGCAGTCTTGCCTAAAGAGGAACAAAATTCAATCTGTAATGTTTTCATTTTTGACAATACATACAGGTGTTTTTGTGACTTGTCAGTTACAGACAAGTTATTATTATGCTAGGCCTTATTTTGTTGCGTTTTCGGAAAGCCACCAGAAAAATAACGATATAATGAGATCCTGTGTACCATCTTTATGATTTTTCAATGCCTGAAAACAAAGCACGGATTTGTGTCTTGCATCTCATCTTGTTGTCTTTCAGAATGTGTATTTAGAAAAAAAAAATTTCAAATAATATCCGTTTAGTGGCTTGTTTGATTATTGGTTATGAACTTTCATATTAAATTTTCAAGAAAGGACATGAATATAAATAATTATCCAAGCAGCCCTGTATCCTATATGAGATTTCAATATTTTTCAGTTACAGCCATTGATTTTCAAGATGATGTTGCATGGGAAAAACAGCAGTATTTTGCTTACAAAATCGCGGTTGAAACTACAATGTTAATAAAAGGTCAATACTTTGTAACAGATGTTTTAATTGGTCACTTTAGTTTTACCAATCAAATTAGATTTTATTTCTGATTATGAGTGAGTGAGACCTTTTGACCTTTTGTGCCTTTTGACCTTTTGTGTATGCCCTTTGTGGTGAGATTTTGTAGTTGTCCATGACCATGAAATGCACTTTTTGTACGTCGCTTTGGATAAAAGCGTCTGCTTAATAAATGTAATGTAATGTAAAGATTGCTTTCCTGATTGGTCACATCCTATAAATGCATTTTAATGTTTTCCCAATTAAGAGTTTGTACATAAACAAGTTTGTGGAGCACACATACTATAACTTTAGGGTTAAATGTCTTTACTTATGTTTTTTTCTTATCCTCGTATTTATGAACCTTGACCAGAATTTTTATTAATATGACGATAGCCAGACCGGCCAGATAAATTGTTATTGGTTAACTTCTCAATATTTGCCACGAAAGGCTGGAGGAGGTAAAAATTGCCTGTGGTGCAGTTTCTGTAATCAGATTGCAGAATTGATATGAAGTTGAGCTAGACTGATATAAGAACTGAGCTTCTTGCCAGTCAGCCTCTATCAACACAATCCAATTACAAAATGAATAATTAGAGAAGTAATACCTCTAGCTCTACGCCAGTAAACAGATTTAATTTTTTGGCCGAGCAGTTGGAGGAAGCCACCCGTTTATTCTCAGCATTCACTACCCGAATGGACAAAACAAATAACTGCTTTATTTTCTATTTCACATTCTCTGTATTTTAGAAATTTGGACGTTGCTGATACGGTGAACTATACGGCAATGTACTGCACTCAAGAAAACAGCCCTTTAAAATATCCTGATGTTTGAGAATAAGTCAGTCCTCATTGCTTGAAGCAACTCACAATACATATTTTGTGTGGAAATGAAGGTTCTCTGCTGCTGTGTCCTAGACTCTGTAATGAAACGCACAGAAAGATGTTCAGCGTTAAATCAGCTGTGACAGATTACATATCACTCTGACAGTGTACATTTGATCCAATTTAGACTTTCATAATCACAGTAAAAAAACATTTCACTGTGTGACACTGCCTCAGAAATGTATGTGAAGTGTTCCATTGACTTGTGGAGAGCAGATATTCTCACCAGGCCTTCAGAGACAGCTGCTCCATGTTTATACTTAGAAGCCAAACATCGATGTCCACTCTTGTGTTTCTACTTCAGGGATAATTGTTGATATCGGCTCCATGTGTCTACTTCAGAGCCAAAGGTTGATATCTGCTCTCTGCTTCCACTTCAGAGCCAAACGATGATTATCTGCTCTCTGCTTCCACTTCAGAGTCAAACGATGATTATCTGCTTCGTATTTCTACTACATAGCCAAACATTGATATCCACTCCGTGTTTCTACTTCAGGGCTAAATGTTGATATCTGCACAATGTTTCTACTTCAGAGCCTAGGAAACAGGCTGGCTGTGTGAGGGGGGCCTCCTGGGGGACTTCTAGGTCTTACAAATCAGAAGACAGACACTGGAAAACAGCACTTTAATCGTCTGACAGATAAATCAATGATCAACTTCACTAAAAAGAAAAGAAAAGCATGCTTTGTTGCTGTTGGTGTGAGAAGTAAAGGAGGCTTCTGTTTGGCGCTTTGTTAAACACCGTCTTCATTAAAGGGCGCCCGGGACAGCTGCTCTCCAAACCGCGTGTAAAAGCCGCTGACAGCTGGATCAATTAACCCCTCTCCCTTCAGGGACCCATTAGAAGGTAGAACGCGCTTTAAAATTGCATATGGCTGAAATTAAGCTCAAAATCATGAAAAGTCAATATGCTGGTTTCCTTATAGTATAAATGTGTTATGTATATTAGGGGTGGAGAGAGATGGCACTATTTGTATTTGTTCAACCAATAAAATTATTTGTGTTTGAATTAAAAATTGGAAATGGGCGTGGTTAAAACCAGAAGTATAATACAGTTTAACCAGAAGCTGTATAAAATGCCAACTGTTTTTTTCCTCGATTTTTTCCATTATAATCACTGCCACTGCTGTTGTTGAGATATTAAAGCATTAAAGTCATGGTTTTACAATGGAATTGGTAATAATCCAGTTTAACAACAGGTAATTTGCTTTTTAAAGCTGTCTTTAACAAGCAATTGTCTATATGTTATATGGCCATAATAGGCTTTTATTACACAGAGGTAAACAGTCAAATCAAGTTTCAAACATAGGCAAAATAATTTTATAAATCAAAACATAGTTGCTCATCCTTCCTCTGAACTGCATAGTACAAACAGCATGAACCCCACCACCACACCTACCTGAGGGATAATGAAGGGGGCATTTTCATGCTGAAACAGGAATGGGCATCCCTTTTAACTGTTGCCACAAAGTTGGAGGCACAGAATCGTCTAAAATGTCATTGCATTAAGATTAGCCTTCACTGGAACTAAGGGGCCTAGCCTACACCATGAAGAACAGCCCCAGACCAAGGGGTGTCCCAATACTTTGGGTCATATAGTGTATATGAACAATTACATGTCCGGCTAATGATTCAGCATTTTCTTCTACAATACTATTAAAGAAACTAGATGCCTAAATGCATAAGCACCAAATGCTAATATATCGCCTACACATTGATGACTTGATTTATTGGACAATTACTGTAATAATTAACCTATCAATATGTTTCTTATGACTACTATTTCAGTAGAGCACTCAAGAATGTAGGCGTAGTATAACATTACATGCCCACTGGACCTGCTCCCACACACCTGAGAGAGCTGTTGCAGCCTCTTACCCCCTCTCGCAGGCTCAAGGAGGGGTGGGGGGGTTTAGTTGTCTTTGTTTTATTGCACACCATGGCCATACGGGTATAGGGCTAAGAGGAATAACTATCTACCAAGCAGTTTCCAAGTTCTGTTGAAAGAACTTAAAAGTGGGAGTACAAGAACTAACTTATAAGGTGTTTAGGCTATCTTATTTATAATTGCTGGTTTTACACTTTATTTTTGAGCATTAGATTTTTGTAGACTCCTTGTTATCTATATTCTTGTTGGTATTATTATTATTATTTATTTTTTTCTACAGCACCATTGTTTTACATGAAGGAATTCCAGATATAAATGGACAAGGTTACTGTTTTTTCACACAAATTACATATGTACATTTCTCATTATCTGAGTTATCTTTTTAAAATAAAAATATATCTATATTATGAATCAATTCAACTTCTAGGCACTGACAAATGTGTTTAATCAAGCAACAATGGAAAAATAAAACTTATGAGGGAAATATAAATTGACTATATTAAGTTTGGCATTACTAATATTGTATGTTGGATAATGACAGTTTCCACACTATGACATGTTTTGGGGAAAGAAGAAAACTCAGCATGTTTATCAGACAAGGAGAAGTCAAGGGCACCTTTATTATAAAAGTATAAAAGTAAACCATAAATCTCTAATTAGCAATGAATGAATAGCAGCCATTGTCTGACATTTTGTGCTATAATTTAATGATGCTGAATGTTTGAAACATGATGTCATTAACTGGTACGGGAATACGAAAGTCATTTTTTCATTTAATTGCCTTCGAAATGATTTATCTGAAGTTGAAAACTTGCGAAGCAGAAACAATTTATATGTTCCTTAGAACATTCTTGTTATTTTAAGACCTAATTACAAACATACACACGCATGTTGTGTGGTGCGTGTGTGTGTGTGTGTGTGTGTGTGTGTGGCTGTATGTGGCCTGGAGGAGCTGTCACTCACAGCCCAGAGCCACGCCCAAAGATGTGACTCCTCCTCCAGGATCTGAGGGCAAGCATAGCTGTGCATGCCTACCTGCAGCTGAAAATGATCAGCTCGTTAAGGAAAAGCATTTAAACCCCTCTGAAAAGCCCAATGCAGGTGAACAAAGAATCAGGCGTGTTGCTTGCCATCGGTTGAACGGTTCCCTCCAGCTTGTCTTTTGTGTACACTGGTGGGTATGCTGCTTGTCAGACTGGCATAGCAGAGAGGGGTCACATCAACATTTAATTAGGCCCAGAATGCAGGCTAGATGTTGGTTTCATTATTTTCTGTTTGACATTTCTCCCCACAATGCGTACACTGTCGTGTGCCACAACCTGCCACTTGGCCATTATGATGTTCTTAAATTTATATAACACAGCGCCTGCACATACAGTAGGTACAGTGAGAACTCAGTAGGTGTAAGAAAAAAAACAGAATAGCTTGGGTATAAAAGTTTGATGAATATTAATGAGCCAGAGGAATGATTATGTAAATGAACATTTTGGTATTGTTATAAAAATGAATATGCGTTCAGGTCTCGATATTCTCTTTTTTTTTTAACTTTCTGTAGGTCGAGTGAAAGCATCCCTGGTTTAGCATTTAATAATCTGATCAAGAATGTATAACTAAGCACTTTTCATTTTTATGAACCAAATACCTTCAAAATACAAAGGTAAAACA
Organism: Anguilla anguilla; assembly: GCF_013347855.1. Lineage (NCBI taxonomy): Eukaryota > Metazoa > Chordata > Actinopteri > Anguilliformes > Anguillidae > Anguilla > Anguilla anguilla. Next base: position 14,541,069 of record NC_049217.1, read on the forward strand.
CGGTAATAATTACAACAAAAAAAAGTAAACTTAAATTGATAGCCATGATTTGGAAAGAATTGTGCCTAGAGACAGCCGAGATACACATCAAAGAAATCCCATGAACCAAATTAACCATAAAAGAGCTTTGATTAATGAGAATATTAGACACCATGGTAATGTTTAGGGACAGGTAGGGATGACAACAACATTAATGTCTGTGTCTCTCAGGTGCCTGGGTGATGTAAGCTTTTAAATAATTAAGTCTATTTCTTAACCATCATCCCAAGAGGTCAGACTCCTGTTCTCCATACAAGTTTTAACCAGTTAATCATATCCTCGTAGCCTGCTTTTGAGAGCTTTGGCCTCTTTGAATTCTCATAGATGTAAAATGCATTTTTGTTTGGTCTTATATATATATATATACATATTCGTAAATCTTTTTTATTATTATTATTGCAGCTAATCCAATTATGTCAACAAGGGTGCTGAGAGCTGCTTAATTGTCCTCCTTAAAAGTCTCAGAAGGGAAATCTATTCATTTGCTACTTACTTCAAACATGCCCTCTCAAACAGCTACCTTTGGATACATCTACTGGCAATCCTAATACTCAGACTGGCATTAGTGTCAGCAGATTAATGCTGTCAGTAGCCACTTATGTGTGCAATTCTGGATCCAGCCTGCAGAGGGAGCGCTTGGGTTCCCTCTCTGGCTGGGCTGGATTGATTTGACTGTTTCCATGACACCGGTGCCAGGGCCGCGGGGGAGGAGGCGGGTCAAACAGGCGAACCACACCCAATTAAAGCAGCCGACTTAACTGAATGAAAATGGCGAGGAAGTGATTTCTTACGGTGACGGACGTCTCTCGTAATGAGGCCGTTGACCCCTTGCCCGGCCCTCCGAGGCCTCTTCCACCCCAATTTCCTGAGGGGGTCTTCCTGGTCCCCGTGACACGGGTAATGAACTTTGACCTCTCGCGCTCTCTCAGCCGGGACCGAGCACGTTTCCATCGGTCACTGCTGCCCGGTCATTTGCCCGCAGCCCTCGCAGTTGAACGGTCGAGGGGCTTTACATTGGTTTGCGGCCCTGCCTTTTTTGTGCTGCTAATTGACTTGGGCTCGTCGAATACCTGTCCAGAATGGAAAAACCCAGCTCTGGTGGTACTCTCGCTGATCTGCATACAAAACGTGCTTCAAAAAAACTTCAACACACCATGTGACGATGGATCCTGAAGGGAATGTGCCTGTGCCACAGCATATGACTGGGAGGGCTGTATCACTGGTTTTAGGAACGGAGGTGGACTTTCTTAGTCTGATGTACTTTGATGTTTTTCGATTCCCACCAGATGCAATTTTCATGCATTTTTGTGGCAAAAGCTCATTGTGTTGAAAATGTACCGCTGAATTATTATTATTATTCAGGATAATATCGAGTATAGCTAAAGCTGTACACCTCTATGCCGTGCTAAACTCCACCTGAATTATGACTGAATTATGATAAATGTGGCGAGGGCTGAGTTTCTTCTAAACTGTGATTTATAAAAATGCTGTTGCTTTTTAAAAATTTATTTAAATAAATATATTTTGAGGACAGCAGTCACAACATTGAACTCTCTAAACTGGGTTTGTAAAGAGGCGAGCTACCTCTTTAATTTATTGTACTGGTATTTAAAATGTAATGGTGAGTCAAGGACACGTGCATATTAAATTCAGTCATGTATCACACATTCATCTGAGCTCTCAACATCATCTGTTGCTAAATTCATCCACTCTTGTCCCTTTACTCACAGCAGGCAGGGCCAGAATTTGTTCAGCTAAACTGTTTGTCTAATTCAAAGTACTTACAGATCGATAATGCGATTGATTTTACTATATACGCCAAGCTTATTGGCAGAGTGGCACTACCTGAGTCATAAACAGCGCAATCTTATTAGAGCAATAGAAACTCCCGCACCGTAAAAAAAAAAATATATATGGCACCTTTCGCACCCTGAATGGTTCGACTTCACTGTGTTCGATATTGCCCCTCTGACATGAATAACAGTTCGTTCGCTAATTAAAAGTGAAAACAAGCAGATAGCGGGTAAAATAGACAGGTAATAACCGCACCGATCCATAGCGGTGCTCAGGGCAGAATATGAGCTGAGCGTGTCCCAAAAGAGGCGTGATGAGCGCGGTGTTAATTCTGCGCATCAAACAAATTTCACGGACTTAAACGGGACTGAAAATTACCATAGTTAATGAGGATATTAGCCACAGTGGTAATATTTAGCGACAAGTAGCAGAGACAACAGTATTCATTAATGACTGTGCCGCGAGAGTTAATGCTAATAGTTACATATAACATGATTTTTATTAACAATTAACACGGCTTTATTAGTTTGTTTTGCTTCCACAAGGCCAGTTGGCTGGGTCCTAGCAGTTTAGTGTTACAAATGATGATATCATGGGACAGTACTATGAAAAAAGATATGCATACTCTTCATTGAGTTTATATTTAATGGAGTGTTTTTGGGGGGGAAGAAAAGTTTCAGTTGGACCCCATCAAACCTAGTACTGCTTGTAAGGCTGATTTGTTCTATTCTTGGTGAGTACTTAACATCCTCATCAAGCCACTTGCATTATAAATATCTGTTTAAGCTCTATAGTGGCCTTTTTCTAGATGAATCTGACTGAGATCAAATTCAAGGGAGTGGAGCCCAGGCCAAGTCTAACAGCACACAGCATGCAATGATCATTAATGAACACCAGTACCTTGTCTGTCACACCATGAACATATGTCAGCTTTTATAGATTGTGGTACTGTCTATAAAAGCTGTCCGGATACAGTGGTTAGAGTGTTGGGTATGGGATCAGGATAAAATTAATAAATTGAAAGTAGGAAGTTATCAGCAGAACAAAAATTCAGACAAGTGAATGTTGCATCATCGCTCGTGCTCATTCGTACGTTCAGAAAATATTTGTCTAGTCGGAAAACTCAGTCAGAGACTCGCGTTTCCATTGCATTATAGGCATTTAGTAGACACTCTTATTCAATGTGATTTACGCAGTTATCATTATTTTTTACATACAATTCATTTGTACTGCTGGATATTTGGTATAAGTGCCTTGCTCACGGGTACAATGCCAGTGCCCCAGCTAGGAAGCAACCCCACAACCTGGGAGTGGCAGAACCCAGTTCCCTAACCACTGTGCTTCAGCGCCAACTACAAATACCAACCCACCCCTGCAACCGAGGCTCAGATCTGCTTCCTGTGATGTCATCAGCAGGCCAGAGGAAGGCTTGGCTCAGAGATAAAGCAAAGGGCCGCTGGTGAAGAAGTGCAGGAACGCCATTTATCGGAATACCATTAATCGAGGGACTGTTTATAGAGACGCCGACGTTTTTACGGCGTGTTGCCGAAGAACCAAATAAAAAGGAGGAAACTCATTTACAAATCAATTAAAATGAACTAGAAAATTAAAATGGAGTGTGCTGTGAATTAAGCAGGCTTGGGGTTGAAGCAACTGGGAAATTGGCACAGGCTAGGAAGTATGTGAGCCTGCATTCAGTTCCAATGAGCAATTTTAATTGGCCGCTGAGACAAAACAATGGAGGGGGTGCTGTCCAATCGAAAAGAAGAACTAATGTTTCGTCCGCAGAACATTGATAAAAATGAAATTAACGTTATGCTGCATTTTCTCAGACTAGATAGCTGTCAGTGTATTGCTATTTGTGCAAGTCTTCATACGTGGTAATTACTTATTCTAACAAGCAGGGGAATTATTATTTTTTTTTAGTAAATGTGAGGGATTTCGAGTGTTAGGACTGCTTGAGTTAAGTAACACCTATTAAAATATCATTTGCACCTTGAGGCAACTCATTAATACGATGGATGGTGAAATCGCACCAATAGACCTTCCCTTGACCTCCGGGCAGAGGAGAAAAATCAACGGCTCGCTTCACTATTAAATCCACTAATGTGTCTTCTCCAGAAATCATTTTCCATGGAAATAACACGCAGTTAGCAGTAATTCTTACACGTGTGGTTTGTGTGTGTGTGTGTGTGTGCGTGTGTGTGATTGTGTGTGTGTGCGTGCGTACGTGCGTGTGTGTGATTGTGCGTGCGTGCGTGTGTGTACCTGTGTTTATGTGCCTGCACTCATGCACGCTTACCTGTGCTTGCGTGTGCTCATATGCAAATGTCTGGCTGTTATTATGAATAATTGTTCTTTCTCTGAATTTTAACTGTAGCTAAATTAACAGAAAAGGAAAATGGAGCTAAGTTATTGTGGCCAGACAAGGCTGTTCTTTAAAAATTCTGTATGGGAAGCTCTGTGAAGCCTTTTACTGAAGCTCAAATGCAGGGGGAGGTGGCTCTGTACAGTATCTCCCAGGGAAAAGGCTGACATTTTAACAAGGGGAAATCATTAAGGTGCAGTCATCCGATAAACTCTGTGCAGTAATCCCAGAAAAACAAATACTGTACGCTTTACAAACAGAATCATTTCTCCTGTACAGAAACACTATGCATAGCAATATGAACAGTCCTCAGCTCGCGCTGGATTTTGTAGTGCATAAGATTGTAGGATTTATTTGGAGTTTCAGTTTGTTTATACATAATTAAATTTTGTGCTTTACCTTTTCCCAGTTGTACTCATTTAAAATACTAGCTTTATCTTAGGGGAAAATATGGCAGCAAACCTTCATAACACATTTATTTTATGAAAGGAGGGGAAGTACTGTAATGGAACATAATCTTTTTAAATAACCAAATGCAAATCAAACAACTATGTCCAAACAAACCGTTAAGAGATAAAATTAAGATCCAGTATGCATATCCAAATAGGACACAAGAGTAGTAAGTAGAAGGGATGATCCTGCTCTCCCTGTCAACGCTGAGCTGCAATTCCTCCAGCCTCCAGCAGATGGCGCATTGAGCCCCCGCCACGTGTTGCCCCCGTCCGGAGCTCTCGACGGGTCTCCTCCTCTTTCCCTTGATCTCTGACGTCCAGCTGCTCCTGTCAACGCGTCCTCGGCACGTGTAATTCATCGCCGCACGCCGACAGCTGAGACCCCTCCGACGGACTTAAAGCCCCCCGCCCGCGCCCGAGAGCGCGGCTAATCAAGGCGGAGCGCCCCCCTCCCCCCCTCCCCCCCCCAGCCCCTTAAAAAGAGGGGGAGGGGGGAGGCGACGTCCACAGACAGATTGAGAGCGGGCCCTTCCGACAAACCCCAAAACCCCGAACCAAGCCCCCCCCAGCTACCAGTGCCCCCGAATCATAATTACCCCCCGGAAGGCCCCTCGCGTAGCAGGCCGGTGGCTCCGCGCGGCGGGCTAAAGCGGCGGCCTGCCGCTCTGACCGAAGCCGCCCACGCCCGCCACACGCCCGACAATGGCCGAGGCGTTTCCGCCGCTACCGCTGACACTTGGATCCAGGGAGCAGCTGGCCGAGCCCAGCCCTGCATTTTGTTCAAGGCCTTGATGAAGGTGTGGGGGGGGTTGTTTGTGTGTGGGGCGGGGGGGGGGGGGGGTGGGGGGGTGGGGATATGGGGGCTGTACGCCGCCCGCCGCGCCACAAAAATGCGCCGTAAATCTCCCCCCGGCTACAGGGCTCTTCCATTATTTCCTGGGTGGTAGGACGCAGGTCGCCCTCTGGGGCCGAGGCTCCCTGAGGAGAATTCTGGGATTTTTTTATTAAAGGTTGGCTGTTCGGAGTGGGGGGGGGGGGGAATGAAGCCCGGAGCACGTCGGACCAGAGCTCCGAGGGGGGGGTTGTGTTTAACATGTCCACAGGCAATCAATTCACCTTAGCCTTCCCCTCCACCTCACACCCTACCACCGCCGCCCCCCCCCCCCCCCCCCCCCCCAAGCCTACTTTAATAAACCGGCGATGGCGAATTTCTGATAAGGCTACTGGGACCCTGACCTTTACAACCCACCCTCTGTGTTATGGGAAAAAGAGTCCTTACCCTAGATAAATTCCCATCTCTTCCTTAATTAAATCATCCGGTTGAAAATAAAGTTGGCCGATTTTAATTGAATGCGCTGATTGTGCATAATTGATCGGTCCAAAAAAAGGAGCTCTCGGTGGACATACGTAATATTGCTACAGGTGTAAATGCACATAAATTCTTTATGGAATGTCAGTTGGAAGCAAAATGTTTGCACCTGTTTCACTGACAGAGTGAATGCAATGGGTTCTGAAATATTGATTAGTCACAAATTGTAATTAATTTGAAATAGTTTTATGTTTTTGAAAGAGAAAAAGAAATCCCCCAGTGAAACATGAATTTCTTTAAAGGTGACAGCCTCCACTGCTTTGAAATACCTCTCTGATACACTGAAAATAGATTTTCTTCTTGCTGTTTTCTTCGATGCTGGGCTTTAAAAATCACCCTTTGAAATGACTATTTTACTGGAAACAAAAGGTTGTCAAATAAGAAAAATATATGTCTAATTTGAGCTAGGGTACCAAGGGTTATTCATTAAGAATATCTGGATTAAAAAATCATCTTCAATAATCAGTATTTTTATTTATGAAATTATTATTAACTACTTAGTTAATAATAATTTTTTAGAGACTCATTTCAGCTCAGTTCCACTAGTTCAAAAGTGGAACTTTGGGGATGGTGTTCAGTTGGTTGTAACAGGCATATATACCCCCCCCCCCCCCCCTTATTAGACAGATGTATCAATGCTTTGGACAACAACCTATAACTCATAGGTTTATCTCCTCTTACAATCATCCCGGATACCTTTTAGTGCCTGATCTCTGTGCTGGCGGGCAATGCTGGTGCTGCACACGGTAATGCACTGTTTCTGCAGAGAGAACTCTCAGAGAGCCCTATCAGGGCTCGGGGGAGGGGAGCAGGGACTTCGCCAGCCAGCGAAATCAAGGCCGGGCCCAAGGATGAAAGGCCGCCGTCTCAGCCAATCACGCGGCGAGAGAGGCCATTCACGGAAGAGTTAAGACCGTAGCTCTGCTGAAAAAGCCCAGGCTCAATTGGGGTCAGGTGTGTGAATGTAAAGCTGCCAGGTTCTCTGTGGGTAATTGAAAATTTTCTCTTGGAAGCGAAGGGACTCGAGTATAACGTGGGTAGGGTTAAGAGGCCGAGAAGTTTTATTATATTCTTCAATGGAAAATTGACGCTGTCAAGAGTAGGAACATGGTACTGAATGGAGATGGGGAAGACATGTTTAAATGGTCAGAATGTATACTGTGCACGTTGATTTGTAAATACTGAATGTTTCATTATTTTCATTAATAATGTAGCAACCAGCGCTGTCAACTTTGGTCACCTGGCTGGAATGAGATCACAAACCGGGGAAGGGGAAGCAGAAGGGGAGGGGGGAGCAGGGGGTGGGAAGGGTTGGGGGGGTTGGTCATTTCAGTGAGATTGAAGGCGTGGGGAGGAGAGATGGGTTGCCAATGGACAATCCCTCTGTAATGTTTATGAACCTGCGAATGGATACATAATGTGTTTAGTCAGGGAGAAGCTTTATTTTAGTTGCGGTCTTTTTGTTTGCCAGGCGTGAGCCGGAAAGCGTGTGTCTCATGCCAAAAGCGTGAGAGTTGGCAACCCTGATAGCAACCATGTTATTTGTATACTTGTTAATTCAACAGCCTAATGTTTCTCATTTAGGCTGCTAAATTTATACAAAACAACAATAGTTGAATACAATTTTCTTTCCCCTATAATCCGTTTGTTTCCTTTTTGTAAAGTGTTTGGTTTGCCTTACCGGAAGGTTACACATCAATATAAAGGTCATTTAAGTGGTGAGTGCCAGTCTTCCTCCTTGTGCCACTAAACCCCTGCAGCTAATTCTGAACGCAACCGTGCGATTTGTCTTCAACATTCCCAAGCATGATGATGTCACAGCGTCCTCATCTGACTTCTGTTACAGTTTAAAACCTCGGTACTAAACTACAGGGCAGCGAATGTAACAGCTCCACCATACCTCCAAATCCCTATACCTTGGCCAGTCACTTCGAGGTCTGTTTTCCGTGACCTCGAAGTGACTGACACTGCCACTTCTCCCGGTCACGGTGTCTTTCTATTCTGGTCCCGTAGTGGTGGCATGAACTTTCCAAAATGATCACAATGGCAGAATTATTGGCATCGTCTGACACAGACTGAAGATCCAACTCTTCAGACTGCAATTTGGTTCCTCTCCTATCCCCCCCCCCAATCCTTTTCCTTTTGTACTAATTTAGGTGTTATATATGTATGGTTTTATGTTTCTCTTCTTATGGGTTCCCAGGGATACAGTCTGTATGTGTTTAGAATTTGTACTTTTATTATTGGTTAACACAGCTAACTTGCACTGGAGTTTTAGTGATGTTGCATCTTTACTTGCTGGTCAGGGAAGCCAGGACGGGTACAATTGTTCTTATTAATCAGGTGAATGTAGTTATGTTTCTCCTATAGTTTGGGTCCCTCTGAGTAAGAACATTGGTTAAACTAATGTAATGTAATGCAATATAAATGCCTGCAATGAACAACCAAGCAACCTGGCCCAATACAGGGTAAATATTCAAACAAATTAAATGATTTAAATGAATTTGTTACTTCCAATTCATAGGCATGCGGAAAACCTACCTAACCAACTTTAATTTCTAGTCATTATAGTTTGCAAGCCCTACCTCTGCAAACTGTCATATAATGGAGTTGAAAGCCTGCATTATTCATAGCATGCTGGTCAGTGACTCTACTGGTCACCTGGATGTAGTGTCTTTCCCTAACAAGCACATAGAATGTTCTGCGATTTCCACCACCCTCCCCCCACTGACAATGACTAATTACTCTATGGATGTGCAGTACAGGCAAGGCTAAGCCAAGATTCACAGCCTCCCTGCTCCTAACTCATCAAGCCCTATTATGCCATAGAGTGGACTTTACCAAATGAAAGCTGGAATTACCATAGATGTGTTAGTGCACGATTATACACACCCGTGACCCTTAGCTAAAGAGCCCTAGAAAGAGAGAGCTGCATCAATGGAGGGTCAAAAAGCTAGGCAGTCACATGGTTCACCTAGGCTTCAGATAGTTCCAAACTAGGGATCTTAACAGTTAATCAATTAACTGTTAATCGTGAATAACGTTGATCGATAAATTTTTTTGATTATTTCAATGAGTAACCTAACGATGGTGATTTGATTACGTTAGAGAGATATTTCTCCGTCGTTAGGCACAAGTCCCTTTGACTGGTGGAAGGTTGATGAGTAACGGCTCCCTCGACTGGCAGCATTAGCAAAACGTAATTTGTCCATTCACCCCAAAACACGGTTTCTTTTGCAGCGTAGTCATTCTTCCGGCACTGTGACAGGGCTGCGGTCAGCATTGTCGGCCATTTTTAAAGTTTGTTCAAGCACAAGTTTTCCCCCACAAGCGAAAATCTATAGCATCCAAAAAAACAAACAGAAATATGTGGTAACTATTAATTAATGAGAAGTGGGACCGAAACCCCCCCTTACATAAACTGAATACAATGCAATACAGTGTAAATAAAATGCAATACGATGACTTTGTACGAAAAATACAATGCTAAACATAATTTTCAAAATATATTGCAGTCTCTGAAAGTGGTAATAATTTATATATTTGCTCATCCCTTGCAATATCTTCTGCGATCACAGTAATATATTTTATTTCGGTACGCCGCTGTATATTCCGTTTCCTTCGGAGACAGTAAACGGCAAGAGTGAAATACGGCCACAATACACACCAGGAATAATGGAGATGTTTGCCGCTTTCAGGGAAAAGTTACCGTTGGGACGTACAGTAAAGCTTCAGAGCGCCGTGCGGTGGACGCATTTGATTGGCTGTTTGAATATATATCGGTTCGCAAGGACGTCCTCGCCCTTTTTTTTTTCGGCCCAAGGACTTTTGAACCTCCCTCCTTCGGCTCTATTGTTAATTTATCAGCTTTATTAATAAATGGGAGATTTATTAAACCTGTATATTCCTGAGGCACTTCAGAATGTACATTAGATTATGGCGGGCGATAGGGGAGCTTAAATGTTTAAAGGTTAACTCCTCTCGGTAATATAGGGAGGATTGCGGATGATTCCCACCTCTAATAAAATCTCAGATATTGATTATTTCCAGTAAGGCTTAATTAGACGCCGTTTTTTTTTTTTTTTTTTTTTTTTTAGTGGCTAGTGCTTCTTCGGTTCCAGTGAGATCAGAGGTTTGATCGGGTTCCGAACAAAGATTACATCATCCCCTCGGCAACCTCTCCTGTCATGTGCTTTGGTCTGTCGCCGAACTGCCGAGACCGTTGGAAGAAGGGACGCAATATCGTCAAACGATTAAATGCTCACGGGTGCATCACTGTTGCATGTTAGTGACGTACAGAAAGGCTTCCCATTGGTTTAAAAGAGGAAGGGCGTGGAAGAGATGAGACTGGCTCGCTGAGGGATGGGTTTTTGAACAGGGAGAGTTATCACGTGGGGTTCTCTTTCGACACAAATTACCTGGCAAGCAGGGATATGAATGTTTTTTTGTTTTTTTGCATCCCTGTAAATGGGTGTTGCTATATTATATGCTGTCAATCACAACCACAGGTGAGTCCAGAAAGACTTTCCTGTCTCAACCAAAACACTGTTTGGTTAAAATCCATGGATCTCGATCATTGGTAACACACGCTAATGACCCCACCCATGTTGATGTTCCTGAGACTTAATTTCCCGTAGCGTCAGAAAAATGATTCTGTTTGAGATCTGAGGGCGGTGCTGATCCAGTGACTCCGCCTCTGCTCCCCCACTTCACCTACCTCCCCGTACCTAACTCCACCCACACACAGATTTTTTTCTCTCTTAAAAAAAAAAGAAAAGAATCTGCTCACCAGCATCTTCAGGGACACATTTCATTTTTCATTACAAAACGAAACGATGGGCAGAATCACGGATACAAGAAACGAACGCGGACAATAAAGTAACTGACAAGACGTCCACCTTCACCTTCTCAGGGCGGTCTTTGTCTGTTTCTTCCAGTGCCCCGCCCCTTTAATAACGGACGACGGGAGCGGTCGTCCCTTTAATAAACTCTCTCCTCGCTTTATTTAGCGAGGAACGGTCGACGGAGAACGGCAGGCCCTTGCTCGGTGTTCGTAATTAAAAACAAAGCCACCGAAGGAGAGAAAACGAAGATAATCTATTTTTATCGCGGTTGCCGTTTGGCACTGAATGGCCGCGGAAGGCTCCGGTAATAAAGGGCGATAATGATGGTGTGACACCTCCGGGGGGTGGAGGGGGGGGCACCTCCGCGGCCACGGCGACACTGGGGGACCAATTAGAGGGCTGCACATTGACTGGCCTTTGGAGATTGGTTCACACCTTGGGTGCAGCGCTCCGTGACTGGCCTTCCAGGCTTATCACCAAGCAGCTGAAATGTCAATCGGCTATGAAAACGGGCGTTGTGTACTTGAAAGAATTAGTTTTATTTTCTATTTATTTTTAATAAGGTGTTTGTCCCACTCTCTCTTTTGTCGTGAAGAAATGGACGGCCTTCCCCTGTGAGTTTGAGTTTTGTGTGGTCAGTAGAGCTTTGTGTGGTTACAGTGACTCATGGAGGACAAACGAAAAGAAATAGATTATTTTCACCCTGCAAAACAAAAAGAAGAAAGCTCATTCCCTTAATTGTGATCATTTTTACATCCGTCGATCCAGAACATTTGTAAAGACTGCATTCTCAGTATATATCTGTGTGAGTGTGCATACACTACACCAGGGGTCCTCAATCTTATCCAGAAGGGGCCGGTGTGGGTGCAGGCTTTTGTTCCAACCAAGCAGTTACACACCTGATTCTGCTAATCAAACACTAGAGTCTTCTTTGCAAAGGATCTTGATTAGTAGAATCAGGTGTGTAACTGCTTGGTTGGAACAAAAGCCTGCACCCACACCGGCCCTTTCTGGATAAGATTGAGGACCCCTGCACTACACTGTAAAACCCAGGATTTCCATTTGCTTAAATGGCTTGATGGAACCAATAGCCTTGAACCATTTGAATAGAGCCACATAATCTATAAAGGTATTCACTGAACTATTTTCTTTACTGTTTTTATTAACAGAGTCTACATCTTTATGGATAGATACAGCAATGGGAATTGATCCTCAGTTTTTCCAGATCTGAATATTTTGGCAATGAGCTTCAGGGTAAATGTTCAGCTAAAAGAGCAAGCACACATCAAAAAACAGTTTTTACAGGGCTAGAAAATAAAAAAGAAACCCTTTTCATGAGTTGTATTCCATCATATATTGGCTAAAAATAGTTTCTGAAAATAGTGCTTGATTTTGAAACAGACACACTGTAGACATAGTCTTGTGTGACCTCAGAGAAAAAGAACCCAGACTAGCAGCCTAGGGCAACTTCATTTCATGCAAGAGAAGGGAGTTTAGCGCCAATAAATTTGCTTTTAAAATACAATAATAATCTAATAAGAGAAACTCAATATTGGATCAGTCAAATTGAAGCTATTAAAATTGAATGGGAGATAAGCTCAAGGGGGAGATATTGCCAGATACCGTTCTCAAATGAAAATGTAAACCTTCCGGTACCTTCAAGTGATGTGCCTATGTAAAATACATTAACTGTCGAGATCTCGCTGTCTCTCTGTGCAAATGTCTTCCAATTTAAAATCTCATTTTTCATATATGATCCTGAACAAGGTGACTTGCGGGAGAAATTGTATAAGCGAAGTGATGTCTTTCCGGCACATTCTATGCAAATGATAAGGGTACTGAATAAACTTAAGAGAGCAGAGAATCAAATAAATGAAAGGGGGGAAAAAATCTACGCATAGGTGGCGATGCTTCCTGTTTCATGAAATGATGCTGAATTTGTGTATTAAGTCATATTTGTTTTTGAATTCCTTTGATATTTCAGTTCAAATATTCCACGAATTGAAACTGGGGGGATATTTGCTTCAGTGTCTAGATATTAATGGAACTTTGCTATTTCAGTTATATAGACTCTGCTTTTTTTCTGACAGGTAGGATAACTTTATTGAAAATGCAGGCATTAACACAAATTTAATTAAACTCATGTACAATTATGATTGACTATATCTGGAGATGTCTTTTGTTTCATTGAAATTGTATTTTTAATATTGTTTGCAAAAAAAAGTGAGTTATCCAAATGAAAGAATATGCCCATTTGAGCCTACTGAATTGCAAGTGGAGAGAGGAACAGAAAATAAAGAAAAAATTATCATCTAATATAATGACTTGTAATTCATTATGCAAAGGTTGGGTACGTTATATTAATTGTATATTATATTAATAGTGTTGTGTTTGTAAAGTATTTGTGTTATGGGCAGATCACACAAAGTCAACATGTTAATTGCTTTAATGTGCCCATGATCCCCAAGGGCAAACAGATGGCAAATCTCATCTTTTATTTACTTATTAACCTTACAAACACAGAATAACTTGAGGGAAAAATTATTTTTTAAGTAGAAAAATATATGTATCTTGATTCGTAAAGAGTAACATTTTCTTGTCATCCGCATTTTATTTTATTTATCGGTTATATTTTCAGACTGTACATGCATTGACAGGTCCGGAAATAAATTATGGATGATGCTTAGAAAACTAGGATATCAAAACATCAAAACAAGCTTTTATGTTAAATGGAATTACAAGTGTCTTTTTAATTACTTTTCTTTAAAAAAAGAAACCTTCTCAAGAGTACACGTCAGGTCCTTCAATGTAAAATAATTCAGGCAGCAGAAAAGAGTAAAATTATGTTATTATGTTTTCAGCCTTTGAGAAACAAAGTCAGTCTGTACCTCAAAGAAACCCAATAATAATAATTTTTGACCAAATGGGATATGAGCAAGAATTATGGTGAAGGATTATGTATGTCAACCGCCTTGTGCTAGGCACTCCATAATGTCATTTCCTCACATCCAACATATGTCTGTTTTTAAGTTGGTGGCAAGCCAATCCATATGAATTTATGAATGTGAAATTATTCACATGTAACCATATCTCAGTATGTGATACTCGCGATTTATACTGTCAGCCGCGATGACACACGCACAGTGTCCTTTTAAAACTACATGGTATTCTCATGCATGGCCAAGACCATACATTTTGCAAATTTAGGGAAGCAGGCGTGTTAACAAATGCTTAAGGCACTTTGAGAAATGTTATTGTGATAATGGCAGTGAGAATGACAGATAATGACAGTCACTACGGAGAGCGCTGCTCTCCCTGACTGTTGTTTTTATTCTGTCATGAACATCTGCTTAAAAGAAAGACTTGGCGGAGGGGGAGGAGAGGAGGAGGATCGGGGGGCGAGGGAGGCTGATTTGCTTATACAAATAAGAGCTGTGTGAGTTGAACAGACAGTTACGCAGGAGGCCTCAGTCCTAGTTTACTTCTGCAAATGGGAAAAACACATTGTTCCTTCACCAGCGCAGTGCAGATCTGTCTTTAATGTGACTGTAATGCAAACAAACTTGCTAATTATGTGAGCAATTATACAAAAGTGAGACAATTCTGTGGCAAATCAATTAGAAAATGCTAACTAAAAGTAATGTCTGGTACAGATACCAGTGGAGAGATTTTTTATCACTTTATATTATTTTTAAGACCAATGTTCTATCCTTTATGGGTTTTTAAATGGAGTGACGACTATTTAGAGTTGTCAGGAAGAAAAATACAAATGTAATATATTGTTTGTTATTTACATTTTATTGAGCCTTCAAGAAAGTCCACCAGAACTTCTGAAGAGATACAATGATTCTGGAAAAAAAAGATGTGAAAAATAAATCAAATTTATATTTCAAAAAGCTAATAAAATTGAGGAAAAACATTTTAAAAAAGTAGTCTTTAGGTGACTATATTGTAGGCATGGTAATGGTAAAGAAAATAAAGCTGGGGGTCACTATTATACTTTGTCACATGCAGAGAAAGTGAGTATATATATTACGCTGAGTGCATTGTGTTTGCGTTGGTCAGCTCTCTGATGTAAAACAGTGATTTTTGAACCTCGATATCTCCGCTATTTCAGTGCCATTTCACAGGTCGACTACAATCGCCATGGACTCACCAACTACCGATTTTGCTATAGCTATGTTACGCCATTAATGTGTTGTGGATGCCCATAAAAAATGAATACTTTTTTTGTGAACCCAACAGATCCTGACACAAGACCCCTCATTCTCTCGGTCATTTTGAGACATGCATTCTTTTTATATTTCCATGGCTGTAGACTGTATTAAATTTGAATGAGACAGTTGCCTAAATTTGTGTGCCAAAATTTCCGTAGACAAAATCAGGCTAGCTTCTCCTAGTTTGAATAACTGTCTAATTCTGAAGTTATAAATGAACATTAGATGAGAACAACAGGACAACGGTGGCACAGGCAGGCAGGCAGGCAGGCAGGCACCCAACAGTAGGAGCATCCAGTCACACTGACTTTGCACCAGTAAAACTAGAATATAGAGCTTGTTGTTTCCACACATAGTTTGGTTGCAGGAGCACTGAATGCCTGAGTTGAGCAATCTCAGGATGCTGGTGTCCTAGTCACTTGTGCGAAGGGGTTAACGATATTCCAAAAAGTTGATTTTGGTTAGCCTAAGGTTTGGCCTAAGTCTCAGACTATTAATAAGTATCTAACAACATCAAGCCAGGACTTAGAATATCCCTTGGGTCTCTGCTTCCCCTACATGACCTGCCAAGCTGTTCCACACATTGGCAACTCTCTGTGTAAATAAACGTCTCCTGGTATTTAAAAATGGCATACATTTTGTTTTGATTTCCACTTGTGCTGCTTTGTTCTACTGACACAACTCATCCTGAACAATCCATTGTAGTTTGCTTTGTCAATCCCTCAATCCCAATCAAATCTCCTGTAAGTCTCTTTTTTCTAAGCCTTTTATTAACTAACTCCAGAGAGTTCAGCTACAACTCCCAAAATCTTTTTCAGACTGAACACAGTCTAATTGTGTTCCTGCCATAAAGTACTCCTGTCTTGATTTTAATTCCTACATGCTGCGCTTAACGTTGAGCTATATTAAATTTAATTTCTCAGCTCCCCACTCATTTATGGAGTCTGTTGGTATCTGCCTTACCTTAGCAGATTGCATACCATTAGCGAAGCTCCCATTTTGTATCATCTGTAACTAATATGCTATTAATATCCCTTATCATGTAATTAATGTATAGGCTGCAATGAGGATCTATTTACCATTAGTTTGATTATTGGTAATTGCCTTAAACTAAGGTTAAAAATAAAATTATCCCTAGGATAGCATTTTTAAAGTGCAGTTATGTAAGTAAATGATTCCAATGGGCAAAAGATTCAGATGTTCTTGAATGTGGCATATTTGTTTATGTTCCAGACATCTTCTAATGACTGCCATTCCCAATTAATTTATGTCTTTGAGGTTTTATTGTATATTGTATAACTAGTTTATAGTTTCCTGTCGTGGATTTTTTATTTATTTATTTGGACTTGTTCCCCCATGGAGTGCTTTTGTTGAGCATTTTTCTGGATTATGTGTGAAGGTTTTGGTGTTTCTTTGGTTGTGGAATTGATGAACAGCAACAAGCCAATCATCCCTTTGTGTTTATATTTCTGTCTATTCACCTTGTGATACAGTGGACACCCCAGCCCAGTATGACAATATATACAAAATGGCAACAACAAAAAAATCACAAACATATTTGTCACTAGACTTACTTCAGTCCAAACTTCCCACAATAACTTGTCATCCCAAATTTTGACCTTTGTTTCACGTTAGCCTGTATTTGACGTAAGGAATACAATGGCTAGTGGCTAATGTCAAACGTGTCACTCCTGTGCAGGCTTTAGAAACCTATGTGAGATTTGTGTGGAAAAACAAACATTCTCATAGCTACCTCAGACACTGCAGAAAACATTCTTACCTGCTTAATTAACACAATGCCCCTTATAACCTGTCACCAAGTAAAGGATTGATGTTGAATAAAGATGTTTCTCTTTTGCACTTTATTTAGCACTAGTCGTAGAGTATTTTGTCCTTGGCGACCATTGCTCAGGGTAATGTGATATAAATTGTTTAATTTTCAGTTTGTTTACTTAATCTAATTTGAGGTCTGTCAGGTTAAACTTGGTGTTGTAATTATTAATTACTGGCATATCTGTGAAAGTGTTTTTCTCAAAATGTAAGGTGATTTTCCATTGGAGAAAATGCTCACAGTTTTTTAAATGTATATGGTTTCCTACGTATTAGAGTTACATCCTTCCTCGGTAGGACAAAACATTGTATATTTCATTTTCTGCAGAATATTTTGTATTAAATAATCTCTTAGCAGAGTTCATTCAATCACTACCAGAATTCATCGTCCAATATACTGTACTCTTGCAACATTTTGTAATATTACCCATTACAGACCTATGTTTGTACTATCATATTTACATTATGGAGTGCATATTTTATTTATCTTTATTTTCAGTGTATACAATGTGTACAGGACTGACTGTAGGTTTCTCATAGTCCGGTTTTGTCTCAGCTAACACCCATAAGGAGGAGAGGACTGCAATAGGCGGCTGTGACAAAGAAAGAGTAGCTAACAGTCCGAAGGAAGTGGTGAAAAGGAGAAGAAGGGAGTGAGAGGAAGGTGAATTGATTGATTATTTGGGCCTGTCGGAACGTCAGGCAAGCTGAGGGGGTGGAGTGGGGTAGGGTGGGGGGGTCTGTAGGTGGGAATGGGCGCTCAGCCGTGAAAATCGGCCCTTCCGTTTCTCCTTCCTGCCGGAGCAGCGAAGGCAGATCAAAGGCCACCACCGTCGTTGCCCCACCTGACCGATTCGCGACCCGCTAGGACGCCATCTGACGAACACCAGAAGAACAGTCATTGCACTGTAAGGGAGGGGGGTGGGAGGGGGGGGACACTGAAAAGCACGTATATTTTGCCATGCTTTGTTACAAATTTTTTTGTCACGCACTCCTCATGTACTCACCTATGTCTACTGGGGTGACCCACACAGTAATGCATTGCAATGATGGGAGGTATTCTTGTCATCAGTGGAGGGGAAGAATATTATTTATCAGTAAACTGAAATCTTTTTTTTAAAATCTCTGCATATGGATAATTTGACTGTAGAAGACCATCTACATCTGAAAATGTATCAGTGGTGTAAAAATATATTTCAAACTGTATTGCTAATATATTACTTGTTTCTTTTTGTATATGGCCCCTTATGACAATATATACTCAGTATACTCTGCTAAATATTGCAAACATGGCAAAACTTTTGAATATACTGTATATATATATATATTGATATTGTGCTAAACATAAAAAAGTATAATTTCAGTGAATCATCATCATTGCTTTCTTGCGGTTACGGGACTGAGTGCAGTACATTTACCACAATTGACCTGCCATTTTGTTTTGACTGGGCAAGAGCATCAATCATTTGTGTCAATAAAAAGCGTGGAGAATGCAAATTCCCCGGCAAGCCATCAGTCTGTAACAGCGAGCCACAAATTAACCTCTGAATGTCATGGGAAAGCCCAGTAACCAAACTCACTGCACACCCGTGGGCAGACGGCACTTGATGACTTTGCCCTGTGGGCTTAGCTTGCAAAAATACGGCATTCGCATAACAAAAAAGTCATTCTCAAATGAGCACAAAATTCAACTGCATCTCAACACAAGCAAAACATCGATTCATTAATTCATTCAGTAAGCATTCAAATAAATTAATTTATGTATGTATACAGTATACGTATGTGTGTGTTTGAAAATATCTAATATATTTAATGCATGTGTACAATTTTCACATTTTATTTTTATATAAAGCACATTTTGATCTTATAATTCTTTTTTTTTAGTCTGATTTAGTGTACTTAAACAGAAGAAACATTTCCTGTTCCTTTTAAATTCTCATTGGTAAGAATTTTTTGAATCTACAGTATATTTTAAAAAATGTAGTAATGATATCCCTGAAATACCTTATTTCCATTCACACGCTCAGTCATTCACAAAAAAAAATCAGTATTTATTTTTAGTAACATGAGCTCAGCAAGTTTAAACCTCCACAGTCTGCTGAACTTCCAGTGTCCTCCCCTCCTCAAGTGCCCAGAAACTGCTGAAACGGATGAGGCTTTTTTATTTTATTTTATTTGAAGTCTGATCCTCGTAAATCTTGACAAGACTTATGTAAACCCAGTGATGGCTTCGCAAGCTGTGAAAAGGAAGAAGAAAGGGAATCCGTGTCGTGAACGTCTCCGGCGACAGATGCGTCCGCACGGGGGATTTATAGCGCCCTACTAGCCCCGAGCGGGCCGCTCCTGCTCGTGTTGGACACAGGGGGCGCTAGTCGTTTGCGATGCACCCACGTTTGCTCCCCTCTCTTGTCTTGCTGGGAGAACAGAAAATGGGGGGGTGCCTGTAATATCGATTCTCTTGTGATTTTATTTATTTTTTTGTTATTTATTTTTGACAGGCTGCAAGCATAAAATCCAGGTGACAGTCTTTTACACTGAAACTGTTAGGCTCTCCAAGTCTAGGTCCCCGATTCTCTGTTTTTCCAATTCTGGCCTGGTTGCAGTCATCTTTCATTCCTGACCTTTGCTCACAGGTTGTGTAGGTTTTTCCAAAGCAGTTTTGGAAAGTTGGAAGCCAAATTAATTCACCAGTGTATTTAATGGTGGGAAATTTACACTTATATATGTCAAATTTAAGGACACATTTTGATTGAATCCAGGCATTTGTGAAAGTATTCTATATACAGAAGGTTTCTGAGGAGTACCTTCTGGACATGAGAACCACACGCTGGTCTCCAAAATGCCTGGACATTACCGTGCTGTCAGAAGGCCAGGTGGAGTGTCTTAGATCAGTCCCCCTCCCTGTGATGTCACCCTGTCTGACAGGGATACTATAATCAGGATAATTATCAGCGTCATGAATATTTTCTTAAATGATTTGCCCAGAATTAAGTGAAGTCACCATACCAATTATATTGTCTCTGGGGCAAATATAAATCAGTGGCTGTATGGTGTTGTTATCTCCATTTAGATCTTATTTAGCTATGGAGTGTGCTCAAACAGTTAATGCTGATTTATTTTATACTCTGTTACATGTATCTCATTTAGACGAGTGTATTTTCGAGTGTGTGTGTCTATGTTCATGCACGTACGTGTATGTGTGTGCATTTGTGTGTGTGTGTGTGTGTGTGTGTGTGTTTGTGTGTGTGCGCACACACACGGAGGGAGGAAGAGATGAGAGGTGCGATGGGTTGAAGACTTGACTTAACTTGACATTTTATTTCTTCACATTTAATACCGAGCAGCTTTCATCCCTTTTTCTTCAGAAGCTGGCGGGTGTTTGAACAGCGGCCCGCAGACCGTGCGAGTCGAGAGGGGAGATAAGCGAGCGGACGGCGCTAATCCCTTTAATTGTTTGTGATATATTCTGTCCTCCCACAGAGAGAGCGGTCGGGTGTTCGGGACGGCCGTCCGAATCGGCGGCGTGAACGGTCAGCGGAGAGAGAGGCCGACCGGAGGGCCTTCGGCTCGGTCGCTCTGTCCGTCTCTCTGAGCGGATCAGTGGCGCCGCGGAGCCACCGACCTCAGAGGCCCGAAGGCTGCTCGCGCTAGCGCTCAAAGCACAGGTTTCGGCGGGATTTAGGCACGCGAAATGTCAATGGGACCAGTCTATTCTCTGCCCAGAAGAATACCTGGCCTCAAAACAAAATGTCTGCCTGCATACGAAGCGCTGGTTGCGGGCGCTTTCATTGCTGGATTACAGGCGCAGTTGCTTTATGAAAGTGTGTATGTTTGTGTAATGTGTAGAAGCGCTGGGTAGATATGCGCGTAATGGCCACGGTGTCCTGACGCACTCTAGATCACGGGTGGGCGACAGTGTCTGGTGGTTTTCGATAAGTTTCAGGATCAGTAATTTGTTTAAGACATTGATTGGCTGAAGAGTCCAAACACCTTGTTCTCAAGATCTAATTGCTAATTGAAAGGAAATCAAAAAAAAAAAAAAAGAAAGAAATACATGCAGATAATGGCCCTCCAGGAATAGAGTTTAACACCTCTGCTCAAGATTTATAAAGGATTTTAAACTGTTTCCAGTTTATCAACAGATCCCTCAAAAAAAGTGTTGTTGAAATTAAAATTGCTTCAGGTAGTTGTTATCACGATAGTTTTGCCTTGAACTGATTGATGACCAAACTCAATTTCATGAGTTAATTAAGTGAATTTTCCCTAACTGATTTAAAAAATGCCAATAGTGGTGTGTGGATTAATTTCTTCATGTTCTTTAAACACAGCAAACTAACACTTCAACCTGAACTATTCTGGTAATACTGTATGTGAATTGTCTCTAAGAAATATAAAGTAAAATCGGTTCATAAATCCATAGCGAAACATAGTCTACATTTACAACGTTTGCCAAGAATTGAAAGCCTTTAATAGGCCATGACTGTAGTAGATTTAAAGGCCCATGACCGTAATAGCTTCTCCTTTAGTCTTCATTCCATGTATATTGTTGACAGGAGTAGATTTATGAGTTCTAAAATATCCATCCATCCATCCATTATCTATACCCACTTATTCCTGGTCAGGGTCGCAGGGAGTTCTAAAATTTGTGCTTTCTAATTATCGCTGATATATGCAAATTGGATATTATATTTCATACTTAATAAGTTGAATGATCTGGACCAAATCAGTTTGATTAATTTATAAATAAATATTTAGTATGAATATCAGATCAGATGGGACGTATAGCAAGATAATTACTTTTCAGTCTGAAAAACTGAAAAGACAAGGACATACTCAAAAGCAGAAAAACACGTGAAAGAGTTCATTTTAAAACCTTTAGGATGACACGTACAAGTTGTGCTTTTATAAATGTATAAATATTATTAAAATCTTATGTCGGAAACATTTGTAGTGCAACTTGTGTTAATAAGCGCAAATGTATTTATCCACTTACACCTACACAGTTTTGTATTTGACATTTAAAAAAATCTATATTTTATTTTTAACCACAGAAAACATTGGTGCAGTGTTTGTATAGAACTTATTGTTATCATGACAACACAAGTAATTGCACCGTGTGTTGGTGTTAATTACTTTTCATTGAGCTCTCATATTCGCAGAAGCTACACATTGTCAGACGATGTGAGGGCTCAGTGGCTTGTTGTTTTACAGCGCTTGAAAAATCTTGCGCACACAAATGAAAGCCGGTAATTCTATCTGAGACTAACCTACGGTACGTGTAATTAGATTAGAGCCATTAATGCTGGCATATAGACACTGCCGTGTTGTTGGATATGCAGCGCGTACGGAGTACAAGCATCTTGTTTCATATTTGGCTCGCTCTTCGCGACGGCATTGTGTAATAACGCTCTGGAGTCTGCGCTGACATTTTGGATATCTGTTTGGAAATGAAAATAATTCAGTCAGTTTGCCTGCACAAGAAAACAGGGTCTCAACACCCCTTCTCACAGACGTTGAAAGTGTTTCACTTAATCTTTTTTTAAATAGTTGACAACCAGCTGATGACATTCCTGGTGGAGGGACAAGAATTTTTAGCTTCTGCTTTTCGCCCAGCCTTCTCTCTGTTCAATCCAGCCACACGTCTCCTTCATTGTCTTCCAAATTCACTTTGCCTGGTTTCGGAATGGAGACAAAGAGACGAAGACAGAATTAAGCAAACAAACGTGCTTTGTTTTTATGCTCTTGAAGGCATTTAAAACAACATGTGTTTATCAGTTAGAAGTATAGCCCAATCAGCCAAGTAAAGCAGCTATCAAAATGCAGTAGCTTGCCACAGTAGAAGAAATTAGACACGCATGTATGGAAAATAGAGGGCAAAAGTCTGATTATATAAAATATATGGTGGGGTTGTGTAAGAAATAATGAAGCATAGTTCTAGAGAGAAAAGGATGCAGTTAGCGATGGAGTGGCACCCTTTTTGTCGACCAAGCTAAGGAGGCAGTTAAGGCAACCCGGTTGTAAATAGGGAGCGTTGTGGATAGATTGTGATTGTCCCTGATGAATAATGGACAGACACAAATACAAGTAAATAAGTACACCGAGTTTAGCTTCGGAGTAGGAAGTTTGAGTGAAAGTCCTCGGCATCTTCCCATTGGTGGAAAATGGAGAGTGGGAGGGACACAACGAGATGACGCCGAGTTACAGGCGGCGTCCGTCCTTGGCGATTTGTTCCGGTGAATTTCAGCTCCGCCCCTTACGCTTGTTGTGTGCCCGCGTTTCTGCCGTGCTGTCAGTCTGAATGCGCTCCGTATCTGCACTTCCTCCGAAGCCTGCCAAGCGCACGCTGACGCCTATCGCCAAGGCTGACATCACGCGTCCACGGCTGGGAAATTAAACGCCGCTTAATGGGGCTCTGCGAGCAGAGAAAATGAAACCCAGAGGGAGGTTTTTGGTTGGATGTCCTAGACACGCACAAATGAGCTCTGTGTAGTCCATTAGAGATCACTTGGTGCTTATATCATTCCAGGTTTCCTCTGTTTCTTTAAGGGATATTTCTTAGGCACTTGTGAAGAAAGGGAAGTACTTAACAACACTGGAATCCTGATTGGTCTGTTGTATTTTCTTGTGGTTGACCGTGGCTTGACTGGGATATCGATCTTATGAACAATGCTGTGGTTGAAGAGATATGGGTTTGGTAGATGGTGGGTAGGTCGCACACCTTAATGACAGCAGGTTGCAAATTAATGACAAACGATGGCTTAACAGCGCCTTACGCCCCCCCCCCCCCATTGGCTCCCTCCCCAAAAGAGAATGACACCGTCCAACCAAACCCTTTCCCTGGGTTTCAATTTCAAGTGCTCGTTGACTTCCCAGAAAAGCACTCAAATCTCTGGCATGAGTAATGAGGAGATTTAGCCAAAAGTAAAATCGTTGTAAACAGGTTTTTATTCTGTTTCCCCACCGCCGTTCTGCGTTAAACAGATAAAGGAAATGGAGGGAAGGGGAAAAATTTTGCAGAAGAGCACAAAGAGGACGTGTCTTCGCTTCTTTCCACCGCTGCCCGTTTCCCCCGTAACGCTCTGAAGCTTCACCCACACGCGCCACTTCCGCCTTTCAACGAGTGCGCCGGCCTCGCTGAACGCCTCCCGTTTCAAACCGAATCTGGCACGGCGAAACGGGGGGGGGGGGGGACTTGTTTCTTAGACCGGGGGATTCTGGGAGATCTCCGCCAGCTTGCGCTACACTAATACACCTGCAAAACATGCCTGTTTACACTTGAAAGTCCGCATTATCATAAAGGGAGAATCCCTGGGAAGGATGCATTTACATATCTCTTTGCCCCGAAATTGAGCGCTCAGCGGTGCTGAATCTGGCGTGTGAGTGGGGCTTTCGCCGCGACTGCGTGAAACCAAACTGAGCGCCCTTGAATAGATTTTGCATTTTAAAAACCCAGATCAAATGAAGAAGACACAAAGGAAGTGCCGAGCGAAATTGAAAGTGCGATTGAAGGAGAGAGAGGGGGGAGAATAAAAAAACGGGATTAGGCTCCACGGGTCTGGTCGACGCAGATTGCCTTAAGAGGAGAGCGGGCACAAAAACCAGGAAGCGGGGGGGGGGGGGCGGGGGCTGACGCACCGTACGAGCCCGCGCTCACTCCTGATTTCCAGCACATTCCGCGTTTCGTCACGTTTCCACTGGAAACGGAAGTGACTTTGATGCGCCGTTCTGTCCGTTTAGCCGCGGAACAGGCGTCCGCATCTATCAGACCGAGCCTTCAAGTCCAACTAAAGCTGCAACGTCAACGTGCTGCTACATGGTACTAAATGGAGTTAGTTCAATCTGCTCGAACAAGGAATTAAATTATTTCAGTTTCTGAAGCTAGTGCATTACATGAATTGCATGAAAAAAGGTGTTGTGGTTGTTTCTTGGTGTGCGTGCAGGCGTGTGAGAGAGAGAGTGAGAACGAGAGAGATAGAGAGAGAATTGAAAGGAACAAAAATACAAATTTACAGTAAAATGTCAAGGTTGGTAAGCTAATATTTCATACAACTTGGGGGTTAAAAATGATAAGAAATGTATCAGAATATACATGTACATGCATTTCAGTCAGCCTTGATGAAATACTCTTTAGCGAGAAGGAATCGGCGTTTTCTATTAGCTCTGGGTGAAACCGGTGTCACTGTTCAGCAAGCCGGCAACCCCGCAAGCTAATGAGAGCTAACAACTCTAACGAGGCAGGGCCACGAGCCTGGCCTGCAGCACGAAGCAAACCTTTAACTCCCACATCACGTCAGTCCGGTAATTATCAGAGTGCTGCGTACAGGCGTCTGAGGAGGAGGTGTGAACAAAAAGTGACGCAAAAGGAGCTGATAATGGTGTAAGGTCGCGAGAAGATTGCCAGTCTTTACGATCCCACCTTGTGTCTTCAGCGATTAATAAACACTTGTGCTTGTGAGGGGAAATTATATTAATGATGTACTGTAAAAAAAAGTTATGAATAAAAATCTGACTGTACTTTTGAAGACAGTAGATAAGGGTATATATCACGGTTTAAAAAGAATAAATTACAAAGCCCTTAGAAATTCTTATGCTAGTATAGCCAAAAATTGGTGAGTTTTTATTTTTTATTTGATAGATTAAAATAAAATTTTAATCCCCATTTAAAGTTAGGATGTATATACATTTAAATTTAGCTCTAAAGAACGTCTAACAGATACAGTAAACTCTGATAAGGCAGCATTTCCAAATAATTTCCGGTGCAGATGTAAGACGGATGTTAACATGTCACACCAAAGCACTTAAACAACTGTGGAGGTTGTCTCTCTTTCCATACTGTAACTCAAATTTGACAGAAATTTCCATAGCACGAATGGCTCATTAAGCTTTAGGATCTCAGGCAGAATTATGATGTCGCCATTCAACTTCTAGCATAGACAGTCTGTTCGGATTAACCCTTTCATGCATCAGATGCGATGGGTTACCACAGGTGTAAAAATGTATGCATTTGCATTTAGCCATGTGATACCATTTGGTGCAGCCTATGGAAGCATATCCATGCCAAAATTCAAATGAAAGTGCAAATCACATTTTGTTTTCATTCAAAGTGAGCAAAAACTGTGATATAATTCCAATGAAATTCCAAACGCCCGCTTGTCAAGTTAGCGTTCACACTTTCTGACAATTTTTAAATGTAAATGCAAAGTCCATTTTACATTCAATTTTTCATGCCCTCTACAACACAACCCTGCCATTATTTAAATGAAAATAAAAAAACACATTTAAAATAGTAGTTTCTTATTGTAACCACATTATCCATGACAAAAATGAAATGATAGTTCAGTTGACAATTTATCATTGCATTTTGAATTTTTTGTGGTACACGGGTGATATAAATCAAAAGCGATGGCATTACTTTCATTTGCATTATCATTTTTTCATGGTCATGCAAAAACTTGTGGACTTTGCATTTAAATTTAAAAATTGTCAGTTAAGGTGCGTACATTACCTTGAAAATGAAAACGCAAAGTGGATATTTGAATTATGTCGTTTTTTGCGCACATCAAATGAAAATGTGTGTGTGTTTGTACGTGTGCAGTTGTATGTGGGTGTGTGCGCGTGCAGGCATATGTGTGGTTGTATGTGCGTGCATATGTGTGTGTGTGTGTGTGTGTGTTTGTACGTGTGCAGTTGTATGTGGGTGTGTGCGCGTGCAGGCATATGTGTGGTTGTATGTGCGTGCGTGTGTGTGTGTGTGTGTGTTTGCGCGTGTGCAGTTGTGTGTGTGTGTGTGTGTGCGCATGCAGGCATATGTGTGGTTGTGTGTGTGGGAGGCGGTGGCATGGGGCCTTGCAGACCAATACGCTACAGGGGTAATTATCTAAACAGCAGTCTATTTTGTGTATACTCCAGTGTAAGAGCAAATCCTTCCTCCCATAATGTCATTACCAGTGAAAATGTTTTATGCGATTAATTATGGGCTTAAAAGCACAACAGATGATTTGCTGAATATTGTTAGCAAACAAGACTCCCCAGAGGGGCACTATTTATAGTTTTCATATTCATTCGAAATATTATTCCACCCACCTGCTGGTAGAAATTTTAAATGACTTGGTATATACATTTTTTTTCTTTCTTCCTATCTTTTTCTGTCATACTTTATGTCCCTGCCCACGTCTTTTTAATTATATTAACATGTAGCCCATGCCTGGTGTGTACACAACCAGCCATGGTGTGGTCTGTGGCCTGCTTTATTGGCTGCTCAGTCCCTTGCCTGTTCACTTGATCTAATCACGTTTTGTCAGTATACGAAAGCAATGGGAAACGTAGTCTGTTGGGCCAGGACATTTCCTGGGGGCCTGTGATTAGAGAAGGCTTCAAATAAAACAACTTCAGAAAGGGGGGTTTGAATCCATGGTGATAAAACTGTCTGATCGTAGTTACAGTTTTCAGCCTGAATGGTTTTCTTATGCTTCGGGAGTGAATTAATTTTGATAAGTGGGTGTCATTGCTTCTTTCTAAGAAACCTTCCAATCGGTTTCTTTTCTTGCAGTGTGGCTTTCATGACGTTTGGGTCTATTTCTGTCCTGGCGGTTGCTTCAGTTTCAATTTCAAAAGCAGCTGCAAATATATGCTATAAGACAGGTGTGTCAAGCGCCAGTCCTGGAGGGCCCCAGTGGCTTCTGGGTTTTGTATTTTCCTTTCAATCAGCACCCAGTTCAGGCCTTGGAAGCACAGTATGTGATTCTTTAGCTAACCTGTGAATTAAACACATAAGCGCTGAACTACATTAAAAGCCTGCTGCCATCCAGGACTGGAGTTTGACACCCATGCTGTAAAATGTATAAACAGGGACGGTGGGAATGTTTTGTCAAATGAACAATGCGCTTTTCAGCAAAACCGTTATGCCATTTTACAATGCCATACTATTCTCATATATATGCTTGCAAAACTAGAACAAAACTGATAAAAAAAATTAGCTAATATGTGATGCAGAACATTGAGTGGAAATACTTCTGACTATTAGTAAAAGCTTCCATTTGTTTATAAAAAGTTTTACATCCCTCGTAGAAATTATGGGAATCGTGAGTAGAGATTAGCAAATTCCATTCAAGGGGATACAGGAAACATTGCACATGAGCCGTTAATATGGACAGAGATGAATAGGGATCTTTGCACTGGTCTGAGCCTGACTCAGGGGTATTGGGGAATTCTAATGGTTTTAAAGCTTCACTGGAGAAATAATTAGGGGGGCTCCATCCTACCGATTGTTATTTTTGCCGGACGCACCTTCAGGATTAATATCTAATTAGCCTTTCGGAGGAGTGCAAAGCCCTTATTAACCTCAGCAGTCAATCTGTCAACACTACAGGGTACCGTTGCAGGTCATACTAGAGCTATGTCTCCAGTAGGAGGGAGAAGAATTACGCATGAAAAACGCGCGCTGAGAGCAAGCGCTTCTGGAATTTTGTTTAAAAAGAGCTGTCTGTGTTGCTTTTCAAACAAGCCTGACGTGATATGGAAGATTAATTCATGTTTTTTGATGCAGGCAAGGTGCATAGTTTGTTTTTTGCCAGTTCAACTAATGCTACAACTAATGCGTAGATATCCATTCAGTACTCATGGACCGAACAAAAACTATCACTAGTGTCTTTAATGCTAGTCTTTTTTGATGATTGTTAATTCATTATTTCAGGCAAAAGTTTTGTTTTGAAGCAGCTCATCTCATTTTTCATTTCTACCCCTGTCCTTTACCCATTGAGTTTCCTTTGATAGTTGCCCAGACTTTTATATTAATTTATGAACAACTCTCAGCATGTGGATACAATTTATATTATATTTTCATATTCGGTGTGTGTGTTTATTTAAAATATCTGGTGTATAAGTGATAAAGGGCAAATGTGATCTGCTGGAAAAAGATTCATATCTGTGGCTGCCGTGGAAACCTGCGTCTCCCACACAGATAACTGTTTCATCAGATCTCCCCACTCAGACATTCACAAAACATTGGAGGATGACATTCGTCAACATCTGTCAATCACTGAAATAAGAGCGGAGTCTCATCAACAAACAGTCGGCTGGACAGTTGGATGGAAACTGAAGACAGGGATTTGCCCAAAATTTCTGTTTTCACGGATGTTCTTTGAAAGGGGAAACAATTAAAAGCAGAAAATGTTCATTCATAGTAGAGTTTCAATGTTTAACTGTTAAATATTTAGAATTAAGACATTTGTCCTTGGATGCTAATGGTGCACTTTTTTTTTTGGTATTTTTAGAATCACTTCCACAGGTAAAGATAACATTTGAATTCACAACATTCAGTTCAGCCAATTAAGATTAATTGCACTGACAAAAACCTCTGTCAAAGCCACAACAGTTTGTATGCAAATGTGGTGTGTTAATTAGAAGTTATAAAATTCCCTGTAAATCTGGTTTACAGTATACATCACATCTGAATTCGCTCAACCTTTTGGAAGGGCTCTCTGGAATACTCCCCAGAATCCTCAAAACTGTAACGATGCATTTGTTTCTTTAATTCCTGGTGAGGACTAAATTTCTCTGTGCTGATAATGGTATGTGATAAGCGTGTGATTTTGCACCACTGTAAATGACATGCAATAAATATTCGAGTCTGATTTCACCACAGACTCCACAGTGATAAATATGTACCTTACTCTAACAATAAATAACTTACTCAAGTTGGCTAAATCAAATGGCTAAAAGCTCAGGAGTCACATTTTTCAGTGTGGGTGGTTGTTCTTCATGGCCAATTTTGTATTTCTAAATCAAGTTAACTTAAAGTTACGAAACCCATTGTGCTTGTTAAATCAAAGTTAAGTATAAATGTTGATTGAATCCAAGCAGATGTACTTCTTAGATTTGATTCATTCTTATTAACATTGATTAAGTTTGGCTTTGTCTTGCAACCTTAAAAAGTGTAGCGCAAGAACATCATGTTGAGTATAAATCTGCATATATACCTGCTATTTAAAGACCTCAGACCATTTCCTTCCATTACTGCTTCTTTCAGAATGTGTATATGAGGTGATTTTATTTAAACATGTCAGTGAGTTTCCTGGAAAATTGCTTAATCCTCAAATGATTTCTGGTTAACAGCTGTGGAAAAATTCAGGTGAGTCTGTAATAAAATATGCCATTAGTTGCAGAAATGTTGGAGAAAATGTTTGGTTGCCACTAAATAAATGAACGGGTATTTTCTGGAGGTTTCCTTTTGTGGAATTCCTTTCCTGACTATTCACGGGATAGGTTTATAATAAGTACTTTTGTGCTGTAAACATCCTTCTACGATTATTAACTTCTCTATTCAATAGAAGATGTAATTATTTCATGTATAGCTGTGCATTTGTCACATGTTTGAACGATGTAAAAGTTGAATCAATGGAGCTTCTAGATTAGAATATTTGCAGTAGTTTTCTGGAATCCAATCGCTAATTTTCTGAAACTTACCGTGAGTATGTCACTGATCTGCTGTGACACTAATGACTCCCTGAAAGCATCTTTTGCATTTGTCTCCTTTGTTTTTTTTTCATCTCAGAAACTCAAGTCAAAAAGCCCAAAGCTTGTGAACTTCCCCCCCAGTCGACAGTGTTAATTACAGATCCTCTGATGTGATAGAACACAGCCCTGTTGAGATTGATTACTCTCTGAGCAGAGTTGTCTACCAATTACTCAGACAATTAGCCAACTAATTAAATACCCCCTGCTTCCAAAAGAGAAGGGGAAAAATCATCGGGAAGCTCCCTTGACGTATGAGCTGTCAAAAATTTTGAGGAGCACTGCGGTCAAGTCTAAAACGCAAGAGATGTGTAGCCGTGGACTGATAATACTGTACGAGAGTATGATACAAGAGGCGGAGATGGTGATAACGTTGCAACTGTCACATCACCTGTGCTAATGGTGAAAACAAGATAATCAAAATGGAGGAGGGGGGATTGGGGGGGGGGGGGCACGGGGGGTGTAGGTGGCAAACAACCGTGTGCATTGTGCTTTCCGGGAGATGGCTGGGGAGCTCTTTTTTTATTAAAGCGGGACATCGTACAACAGAGAGACAAAAAGGTTAGGTACGAGTAATTAGCAACTGACAGCGGAGAATAGTCCCAAAATGGATTACACGGTTCGGGCGCCCTGTCAGTCAACATATGGGTCCGGGACGCCTTGTTATTAACTCCGAACACGTTTGAGCGAACGCACAGACTCGGGGAGGGTGCGGGGGGGGGGGGGGGGGGGGTTTGGGGAGGGGGGTGTATTGTTCCCCGTGGATGTTGACGGCTTGTTCCACGCGTCGCGTTGATAACGTTCGTCTTGTGTTTCCAGCGACTTCTTTTTCGGCCGGCTGACCCTTTCTTCTCCTCCCTTTGTGATGCTAATGACCCCC
Source organism: Anguilla anguilla (assembly GCF_013347855.1). Classification (NCBI taxonomy): domain Eukaryota; kingdom Metazoa; phylum Chordata; class Actinopteri; order Anguilliformes; family Anguillidae; genus Anguilla; species Anguilla anguilla. The sequence continues at coordinate 14,572,374 of NC_049217.1, forward strand.
GTTATCTGGACGAGGGGGACGTGCACGGCTAAATGAAGGAGGGGAGGGGGAGGGGGGAGGGGGACAATGGGGCACGAGCAGGTTTTCCTCTTCGCTCCACCGCCGCCGCCGCCGCGATGATCGTCCCTCGATAATATTGGTAATTAAAGACACAACAATGCACTTCCCCCCGGGACTTAATATCCTTGCGTCCAGATTTTTCTTTATTGGAGAAGAATTACGCAAATTAATGGCGGTAGGCCCGCGTCTTCCATTACCGCCGTCTAAAATGTGTTTGCCGAGACCGAATTCCCTAATTAATATTGCGCTTTTGTTGCTCCTCTCCGTTATGATTGAGATTTTTATGACAAAAAGGTCATTTGTACGCAGGCGAACCTCTCTCGGCGAGATTGTGACATATTTGTGTGTGTGTGTGTGTGTGTGTGTGTGTGTGTGTGCGCAAGCGCCAATGTGCTTTGTTGCTTGCATCATGGCAGCCACGCACGTGAGTCATCCTATAATAATTAGCGCAAAAGCTAAGCCTTAAAATCCACATTAATTTCAATGTGACTGCTTAATTAGCATACACCTTCCTGTAATTAGCATATGTGAGCACCCTTTCTCACATAGCCATAGTGTTTGTTATTATTTTAATCATATAAACATTTTTAGAAGACAAAAGAACAGATGGTAAGCAGGCTCTGGAATAAAGAAAGCTGTTCCATTTAAATATTTAAATAAGTGTTTACAGGCTCTCTACCTGTCCCCATGGCGATGCTGGTGATGTGTCCATTTTTGCTGCCTCGCCATATTTCACTATAGCCGTAATATGACATAATTCAATATGGGTTAATTGAATGGTCATGTAATCCAATACAAATACATCTATTACTAACAGTGCTGACTGAGCAAGGACCAAGCAGTGATTGGTAGCCGGAAAAAGGCGCTACACTGCTAAATGATCGCGTAGTGTTCCAGTTAGGCCTCCATGAATTGAGTGAGCTTTTAAGACAATATAAGAATTGTCTTTAAAATGTCAGCAACGAGTACGTCCTGAACCAGCAGTGACTGAAATGACATGTCTTACAATCGTTCACGTCCTATTCATCTTCCACTCTATACTGTATATACTCCATATTTTCCTCCGCAAGCGATCTTTCTCTCCTCTTCCTCTTTCTGTGTTGGGAAACCTGTTGAATGATTGGGTAAGGGCAAGGAGAGGCGTGTGCTTTCTGTCCCCAAGTTTCATTTTCAATACAATATTCAGCACAATCTTGTCGATTTTTCTTATCCAGTTTTTTTTCTATATCAGTTCTGCAACTTCATGCGAGCTACATTACATTACATTACATTCATTTGGCAGACGCTTTTATCCAAAGCGACGTACAAGAAGTGCATTTTCATGATCGTAGACAACTGCTGAACACGGGTTCAGTAAGGTACAATTACTTATTTTGTACAGCTATTTCTAGCCGAGAACAATGAACACTATCCTGGTCTAAAGCCTGAGCTGTAGGATCTACGCAAACACTGATGGTGTTTTTAAAAATAAATCAAGGGATCTTAACCCGTGGTGCGCTAGTAGGATCCATGGATGAGCTTTAGGGGTCCGTCCGTAACCTTGGCAATCCTTCCAACATCCACCTCCCGCCCCCCCCCCCCCCCACCCCCAAAGAAAAAAAAGAAAAAAAAATCTTTTTGATTTCCTTCCTGTTACGTTTAAGGGTGTTTTTATGTATGTACAGTCAGGCAGGGATGTGGGCAGGGGTACAGGGCTGAGGCTGAAATCTGTTCAGCCAGCTAACACATGACCAGCTCGGCTTCATTTCTCTGTTTCACACGCAAGCTAACTGCTAACCAGCATTTAGGGGAAATCACTTTAAAAGACAAAAGTTTCACCCAATAGACCTGCAGACAGAGCACGTATCGGCGATGACTGGTCTTCTTAGCCGGGATGAATAAGCACGAGCATCGCAACGGGCAAATGAAATTATAATGACTTCTACCGTGTCGGCTTTGTCAAGACTTGATGAGTGTCATTGACTGGTTTATTGGACTGAAATTAACTTGGGGCAACTGAATATATTCTCACACACTTAGGTATTGTACGGAATAAAATCGAGGAAGAACTTGTTTAAAATGCAGAATAGAACGTACCACTCAGTAGATTGGGAAAAATAAACAAACTCAATCCCCCTGTTTTTTTAATTATTTAGTTGAAACCATAAATGATCTCAAATAAATGTGTACGATGGACCAGGGGAACAACACATTAATATAACTCTATACACACACAAACAAACATAAGTTCTCAGACATATGTATTTTATTACAGTTTTGAATGAACATCACAGGGACCCCTCATAATCTGATTGGTACTCCTCCGCCAGGACTATGGAAGCTGCTATGGAAGCCCCCCCCCCCCCCCCCCTTATTGTCTCTCCTAGTCCTGCACTGATCATTCATGCTGCTGTTGATCCTCAGCTGCTGCTCTCACTCTTCTGTGAGTCCTGTGCTGTTCACTAACTCCTGTGCATACCTGTCCTGTCCTTCCTGCTCACTGACTCCTGTGCTAAACCTGTGCTGTTCTCCCTGCTCACTGCTCCTATGCCTTGGCTGTTTCACATGCCCACCACTGAGTCCTGTGGGTTTATGGGGTTCTTCTCAGCTTTTACAAATGCCAATGACAATAAAAAGGTTTATATTCAGTTAGAAATCACTAGGGGGGATTGAAAAGGGTACTGAAAAGGATACACACCCTCTGAATAATCAAATGCTTCAACTTCATTCTTAATCACAGGCAGCCAAAGAAATTTAAGCACCACTTAACCTAAATGCCGGTCCTGGTTCAGACTACCAACCCTGATTGTGTTAACCAATCTGACCCCAAGTGTCTGGTAGAGCCGCAATGCAAATGGTATGGTAATTCCCAAAGCTCAGCTCCCTTCTGTCTCTTTTTCATCTCCTCGATTTTTTTCTCTCCTGTTTTTCATATCTCTTTTCTCCCAGTAGTACATACTGGAATGGATTTGAAAATGACAACAAAAAGGGCCATTCAGTCATCTCTCTTTGAGGTTTGAGGTCTTCAGTTTTGACTGTTGAATTTAGACAAGTTCTGCTGTTGTTTGAAACCTGTGTTTTTTGAGTTTGGTGACTTTTCTCTAAAAGCGTATAATTTCCCTTGGAATATCGCATTAATGTTTGTGAAAAAACTTACCGAAAGAGGATTCATTTCATAGGGGAAATTTGTCTTTAAGACAATCTGCAAAGCTGCAGGACTGAATGAAGACCCCAGAGTCTGGCCTCCAGGTGCTCGACAAATCTGAGGTCTCGAGGCCCCCTGTGAGAAACGTTCATCACCGTCGGCAGCGATACCCGACACCGCGAGGACTTCCCGGGGGTGGGGGCAACGTCGCGACCGGGGCCGTCGGGTTTGGTTTTTGAGAGTTTCCGCGCCACCGGGCACGGAGAACCCCGGGAGGGGTCCGGCCGAAACGACTCCGTTGACCGCGACGGCCGGCGGGAAAGCTGGACGGGAAAGCCGGGCGCCTCGGCCTTCTCGCCCCGCGCCGGCGGCTCAGGGGGCCCTTCCCGCCGGTCCGCGGCTTTGAACGACCGCCCCTGCCGACTCGGGAGGAACCGGCGGTTCCAGGTGACCGGCGGACGTGACGCGGAGCGCGGCGAGGCGGCGGGAGGCGAGAGGGCCGGCGGTGTCGGCGGTGTGATTAATGACGGAGCGCGTCGACCCTGAGATCTCATCGTTTTGGGGCTTTTTTTTATAAACAACCGGGTTAATTACAGCGATGAGTTCTTCAAACACCACTGTTATCCTTTCATTAAAAACCAAAGGATAAAAACAAAGAGCACAGGGTTCACCAATCAGTATCTAACTTCGGTGTAGAATGGAATGGTATTGAGAATGAGACAATGTCTTTTGAACTACTGAACAGCAGAGGTTTTCATTATTATTATTATTATTATTATTATTATTATTATTATTAGTATTATTATTATAACTAAATACTGTAAACACCGAGTAAATTCCACGGTTTTTATAATTTAATAATGAGGTCCACCCCTCCTGTCTTTTAAAAAAATCTTGGTTTAAATCGCTCTCGGTTCCAAACCTCAGTCTCCTTTTCTGTTACTAGTGTGAAAGGTGATGAAAACATTCTGCTGCAACAAACCTTAGAAGGACAGATGGATAAATTGCTCGGTTTGATAATTAGATCTAACCTGTCCCAAACATAACAAAGGCTGACATTGTGTCTTCAGGGGGGACGTTAATACGCCTTCTCTGTTTGTTATAGCCGAGCCAGGTTATGAAAACTGACATTTCTCCTTTCAACACTCTATAATGTCAGATTTAGTGTTCACCCTCTCCTGACCTGAACGGTTTTGCGGCAGTTGTCAGACCTGGCAGTTATTTATCAGTAAAACTGAGGGTCTGAACAGCGGTGAAATACTAGCGCTGTGATTAATAGACCTCAGGAACTCCCAGCCCCCGTTTCCTACGTCGCTGCCTCATGCTAATCTTCACACACCTGCTATCGCCTTTTATGAATGGCCCGGTGCCGTCTCATGGACTGTTTTGGCTTCACGGAGTTTAGTTCTAGTTTCCGAAGATTCCCGATTCAGTAAAATGGGCTGAGGTTTCTACCCCCACAGCTAGAGAATAGATAAAATAATAGAAAACATAGCCATGAACTTGTGAGTAGTCTTCGATATTGAAAAACGTTTATTCACCAATTGCATGAAATGATAGGTACTAGATAAATGTTATGCTTTAAAGTTACATTTATTCATCGATTGTCATGTTGCCTGGTGAGACTGATCATTGTGGGACTACTTAATCGAAGGAGGGATTTATTAATGCAATATACAGTATATAAGATAAATAGGACACTGTGTGCCTTTGGCTAAAACTTATGAACTTGATAAACAGTAGTTTATAAAGAATAAAATCCAAGGAGCTGGACAGTTGAAATCCCTAGATGATACAGCTACTGCAACAGCTTAAAATATTTAAGCTTTAACATTTAATTTAATATAGAATTGGCCTGTAATTGCACCAGGCCTCTTTCCAATGTATCAGAGTGGATCTCTCCTTAATTTAAAGAGAAAAAGAAATTAACTTTGTTCCTCAGAAAGAAAATTGGGCTAATTTCAGCAACTAAAAAATTCAATCTGCTGAATGTGAAATTAAGGGATGGGGTACCGTGTAAAACATTAGCATATGACTCAATTGTTTCACTCAAAGGGAAAGACAAATTACATTAGATTGAAGTCATTGTACCAAACAAACCGTTAGGAGAGAGAGAAAAGTGGCTTATGCATCAGTTAGACACACGGTATGCATCATGCTTTCATTCATGTTGCTGGGCATCAGTATGACTTGAGAGACTTTGGACTGGACTTGAATGATTAAATGAAACGGTTGGTCTTGCTTCCCAAGTATCACTTGGAAATTGCCAAATGTAACCTGCCGAACCTTAGTTGTGAGAAATAAGCTGACATTTGTGTTTATATGTGAATAAAAACAGTGACAAAATAGACATTAGAATCCAGGCCAGCACATTAAATCCAGGCCTCCCATTCTCTGATGAAGAATGTTACAGGAGTCTCTATTCTTCCTTGACTCTTATCATCGAGGACTATTTTTACTTTCCTTTCTTTCCTCAGAGGGCCACAAACTGTCGTATTCCACAGGGACTTCAGTTCAAATTATGTCCCCACCCCCCATTTCGGCTCCATCTGAGTAATTTGCTCTAAGTTTTCTCTGCGATGCATTTGGCCTCCACAGGGCCCCCGGAGAGACGCACTATACTTGTTTGTGCTCCACATAGCCAGCTTCTCATCTTGTCTTCCTTTAGTTATGCAAGTCTGGGTCTAGATTAGCTACTATATTTAGAACACGTATACATTGACTATCAGCGCAGGACCCACTGGAGAACCAAACGTCTGGGCCTCCCCATTACGGTCGATTACTCGGGCAGGGAACATCAATCCAACTTGACGCAAACTTGCAACTAACAGTTTAAGACTCAATTATTACATAAATGTACTTTCTTCAAAAGCTTTTACCATTTAATGTAAGCGGGTGTCATTGTAAGCACAATGGGTTGACTATGGAACTCAGTTCTTGGTTTAGCGTAGTGTTTTTCATTTGGATATATTATTACTTTTTAAGTCAAATGACCTCTACAAATGAAATAGCAGCTTTAGAAGGATGTTGTATGGAGGAGGTAAGGTTGAGGTGATGGCTAAAGTTTGGTCAGATGCTAGACTTCTCTGTGAGGTTCTGGGTAAGGCTAAGCATAGCAGTAGCAGGAATGTGCATGCATCTGCACAAGGTATAGACACTGCCAAAGTCAAATATCCGCCAGAAACATTTTAGACCGAGTCCAGAATTCCTTTGGATATGTTCTCTTTGGCAGACACTGTACACAAAAAGTAGGAATATAGGACCAGGTTTGGAATGTTAACGTTTTATTTGAGCAATTGAAATCTTTAACGACGCATCCTAAAAACGCACAATAAACCCGGTCATCGTGGCCTCGCGTAACCACGCCTCAGAGTGTTGGCTATCCCCTCCGCTCCCCTCGACTTTTTAAACGCCGCCGTCACGATCGGCCCGCAAATCCGCGGCGCGGTCGGCGGAGAGAGAGCTTGTGAATCACCTTTTTTTTCGAATTCGGTAATTTTACGCCTGGCGGGCTCCGCTCGTTACGAGTGATAGACAGGAGCCGCGTCAGGCTGACTTCCTGACGGCTTTCCCCCGGCTTTTCCCTCCAAAACGAGCCGCCGTCTCTCTCTCACCGTTACGTTACCGCCACGCCCGGCGCCGGGGGACGGCGAAAATCGGTCTGATTTATCACGGGCGATGATGGAGTGCCTGAACGGCGGGCCCCTCCTCCGTCTTACCGGGCCGGCTCGGCTCGGCGGGCAGGAGGTGTCACGCTCGCTCTATTAATTACCCGCGCTCCAGATATATCACTCCGCGCGATCTTGACCTATCTTTTCATTGTCTGCGCTCCTTCCTTATCATAATGGACTGCTCTGTGATGAAGTACCGTGCCAGAAACGGACAAAACAAAAAAAATCGGGAGTAATATTTTTCATCTGCTTTTCTTGTTTTATCTCTCTCTGTCTGTCTCTCTCTTTCTCTGTGCATATATGTATATAGTGCAAATACATGTTTATGTATATGTATGTGTGTGTGTTGTGTGTGTGTTTGTATGTGTATGTGTGTGTATGTATGTGTGTGTGTGTGTATATATGTGTATATATGTGTATGTGTGTGTATGTGTGTGTGTGTGTGTGTGTGTGTTCATGTGGGCGGCGGGAGGATGGGGGGGGGTGTCTGCATGTCTGTGTGTTTTAAGCAATTATTTATTTCTGTCATCTCTGTAAAATAGTCACCGGGTGACAAAGGGGTTGGCAAGCATTGCAAATCATTGCTTTGGCAGCGGGCGGGAAGGAGAGAATGTGGATGGAGTCGCGTCATTATCTCTCCTTGACACGAGCAATGACAGATGATGGCGCGTAAGCACTATCGCTACCTGCGCTGTCAGGCCATTCTTCTGCCACGGAGGATGTGCGCTTTTATATATCATGGGGAAAAGCAGGACTGTTTTCCCATGGAAGATGCATGCCGGTACATGACCCCGTATGACATAATGACATATAAAATCGATCAGCGTGTCTGGCCGCACTGCTCGAAGAGAAGCCCTCTGCCCTTTCTCATAGCGGATTTCTGATTATTTCAAATTACTGGCTCATGTCAGCGCTGGAGCATGGGTTCAGTAGGTGGCCTTGTTATTAAAGTGTTTCTGGAAATGGAAAATTAACTGCACTACCTGTGGTTCTAACATGATTGTTGTTAGCATCTTATTCCAAAATAAATTTGAAACATTTTTTTTTATTCAAATGTATATTTAAAATTAATTTAAAGTGGTTTAGCACAGAATAATAAATGTAAATGTATATAAATGAAGATGAAAGTTTTGTTTGTCTAATTACCCAATGGTTTTGGAATTGGAGATGTGGTGGCCATGCTAGGGTCTCAGACTTTGTCAGTAATAAAAAAGCTGAAGGGGGCTTAGCACCGTCCCTGAACATGCTGAAAAGTGCACCCAGCAACTTTAAAAAGCAAACCGCTAACAACTGTTAATAACTAAGATACCGCAAATCAATTCCTAACTGTAAAACAATGTTAACAATGCCTTAGCAATGTTAACCCTTTATGGTGTGAGAATCTGAAATAAGTGATTAGAATGTTCTTAACTGAACATTTTAATATTTAAGAATAGTTGAATGCTGATAAAACAATCATATTGTATTTAAAAGCAATGGAGGTCTAGAATACTGACTTAAAATTTTGAAAAAAAAAAAAAAACATTACAAAAAGCCTACGCTTCAAACGGTTAAGTGAACTCTGAGCTGTATGTATATATATATATAAGCCTGATAGGGACAGTATGTATTCCAGCTGTCTTAAAATTACTCTGAGAGAGTTGATTTTACACTGAAGATTGTGCTGTGCACTGATGTAAAGGGGGAGCTGCCAGGGTGAGATGGATGTGTTTTGTAACTTAGGGGGCGGAGTCTTGCTTAAACACGTTCCACCAGGACACAAAGGGACTGAATTAAAGGGCCGGGAGCTGAATGGCTGCCGGGTGTCACTTGCCCCTCCCCCGTGGTTTCAGAGTGACGACCAGGAACATATTGTCAGCTCAGCTGGTCACCACATTGAAAAATCTTTATTTTTTAAGCAGGTTGACAGATGACTCCTCAGATAGGGCCACCACAATAGACATGGCCTGTTACTCCCCCATTGATCAACAGGGAATTGCCATTATTACACTGTGACGTGACAGTATTATTATACTAGTAAATAAGTAAGTCAGTAAATAAGTAAATAAATAAATTCAAAATACATTAATTCATGTTTAAAATTTCTGTTCTTTAAATGCTGCAGACTTAATCTTAATATCTAACAATATAATGTAAGAAGTCTTGAACAAAGGTAGGAATCTACTGAAATCTCTGCTGTGGCCTTATTCACATTGTACTGTCATGGCTGTATTTCATGCACATAAAACAGAAACACAAAGCCCCTTGGGAACTAAATTAAAAGAATGAAGCACATGTCCATTTGACATTTTACCAAAACATTACATCACAAATTCGATACAAAAAGTTATTTTTTAAAGTAAAAATCCCAATTCCATTTTTAGGAATGATGTCATTTAAATATATTTTTCTTTATTATTCTGAAGATGCATACAGTAAAATGGCCAGATATGTTTTGTAGTCAGAAGTATGTGTTGTTAAAAATGTTCTCTTCCCTCATTAATTCTGCTTTAAATTCCCAGCAAAGTTCTCGCATTCTAAGTTTTGTCTGGGAAGCAAAAAAATATATGTGAACATGCATGACTAACAGGGATATGGTAATAACAAGGAAAACAAAGGACCCTGCGAAGCATTGTTTTCATAATACATTACTGTGAGCCTCAAAGTCTCGTACCTCCCAGAAAATTTCATACATAACGACAGCTTTTTATCTGTTTGGAATAACCATTAATTTACCGATACCGGTGAGGTAATTTCACTTTTGCTAAAAGTCATTCCGTTGTAATGGGATTTCCCTCTCGTGCCGGAGCAGAACGCAGACCGGGCCGTTCGTTTCAAATTTGCCCGCGACGCGTGAAATGCTTCACACCTCTGATTTTATGGATCTTCCGCCGTTTGAATGATGCACGCTGCCCTTGCGCCGCTTTGTGTCTGCCGATTCTTCTGGCAGACGGCGCTCTGAAACGTGTGACCGTGTGCGCTTCGCTTGCGGCAGTGTCTCAGATAAACAAATTGCGGCGATCGAACCTCTCCTAATCTGGATTAGCTCCTGCCGCGCTGATTTTAGGCTCCGTTCATTACTTGGGAGAGAAAGTGGGTTTTTCTCTTTAATGGAGCCGAATGGCCTGCACTCGCCAGTACCCTCATAAAAAAGTAAAAAAATAAAAACCCCGGGGGGTTGGGATGAGACTGCCGTGTTTACCCAGAATCCCACCTGCTTTCGGTTAGGGGGTAATAGGCGCGGAGTGGAAGGTAGTCGGCTGGGAAGAAATCAGTTAGTTACGGGAATAATGGATTCCAAAGACTTCCGAGAGACGAGGTGCCGTGGGAAAGTCAGCGGAGAGGGGGATTTGTTTACACCAGCACTTTTTCGCCGCGCCCGAACCCCTCTCAAGTTCTTGTCTTTAAAAAAAAAAGGGACTTTCCATTTTCAAGGGATGGCTCCCTAACCCAATCACTGGAAACCTTTATTTTCGTTTCAGATAATAAAAGTCCTCAGTCCAATTAAAAGAAATGAAAGTTTTCTTTTTTTCCAGATAAAAGACCTATCCTCGCTTTCTTTTCCCTTTTGTAACAGACCACATTCACATTAAACAAAAATCTGCCTGGGTTTAATCTCTTTCCCTGTTTGGCATTCCGACATTCATAAATCCTTTCTGCAGTCTCTTGCAGATACGATAATATAAAAATATATTTTTTTGTCGGCACCGTGCTAATGCATAATTGCTTTTAAATTTAGTGGGACTGATAACATTGTCATAAACCGTCAAGCACAGCCGAGCAGAGCGAAAGTCAAACGTTTTGATCAAATGCATTCGCTGGTAATTTGGAGAACAACATGAAGCGCATCCACAAAATTAGCACCGTTTAATGCAAGGTAATATCTATCAAATTGACAGACTAAATGTGAAGGATTCCAGCCTAGTACCTCTTTGGTCTGCTGGTAGCCAGGAAACCAAAGAAATGAATTCATCTTTGCTTCTTATGATAGATACATGCAATGACATGAATATCTAAAATGTGCCAGTAAACCTTATTTTGAATCTGAAATATTTGTTTAGTAAGACTTGGCTTTGTGCTTATTAAACTAACAGAAGAAGGCCTTATGGTCTGACTCAACTGTTGGGGAATATGGATGACAACCAGAATGTTGTACGTTTTGATCCTAGATGGATATTGTACCCTTGCAAAAGCTCTGCATTCCTGTAAAAATCCAGTTGAAAGAATGGATAGGATTTGTTAGCAAAGTTTATATCCCATGAAGGAGAAATTAGCATTGATATCAGCTCCACTGACCACGCAACCTTCTTTATATAAGATGAGCTTTCATTGCACAGCTGGTAATCTGAGGCCCTAATTAGATGTGGAGGTTTCTTCAATCATAGAAACAGTTCACATGTTAAAAAACCTCTCAGAGTTGCAGCGTGGATCTAGGACAGAGGTGGGCAACAAAGGCCATATCTGTTCCTGGATATCACGCCAATTTCTGGATTTACTTAATTTAACATTTATGCCATCAGGAATTTTAGCTACATTGCTTGATAACAATGACATCAATGACAACCGCAGACTGCTTTTGTGTCAGCATATTAAAAGTTTTAATGTGATCTAATCTACAAGTCAGCCAGTGCTGCTGAACACGGCCAATTAGCTCATTTAGCCTGGATAATTGGTGGTAACAAAAACCTACACACACACTGACCCTCCAGGACCAGAACTGCCCACCACTGATCTAGGACCAGGTTTCCCCTACTCACATCTGCGCTTCTCCACCATGGGCCAAAAGGCGAAACTGATCCTAGATCAGCACTCACACGGGCCAGGACTCTGTGTCGAATGCGTGCCTCTGACAGGGCAGGTGCTGAGGACACTGAGGAGATCAATGCTGGCGATGAGTGTCCTGTAATAAATTTGACAGGACGCATCGTGTCAGTCCGCCGGACGCCGGCTCTCCGCTTCTGCGTTTTGGCCAGGCCTCCTGTGTGCTGGCCAGATGGCGACTTCAGCACAGAAACAGCCATTACGGCTCAAACTGATTTTATGCGAGGCCTCTGGAGAGCGAGGCAGACCATGGCGCTCTACTGGGATTCCAGATTACAAAACAGCCAATTATAAGGGGATGGCTCGAAAGTCTCGGTCAGACAAAGCTTAGATTAAATTTGTTTCAGCTCCTTTTTTGGGTTCAATGAGTTTTTTAGAGTCTGCCCCTGGAAACAGCTTCCCAACAAGAGCCTTTAATTATTCTCCTCCTTAAGCTTCAAGCAAGACTGTATTTACTATGAGCTCAAAATTAGATGTGGTTCAACTTGGCTTGCATTTTGTTTTTCAGTTTACATAATGTAAAGTATATGGATAACTAAACCTGCCACAGATGAATGATTTGTATATATAAATGTATAAAATAAATGCTTGACACTAAATTTACAAACGAATAGAAAAAATAAATGTTTATCTATTTACATTTAAATACAAATACAATACATACAAAATACAAGTAAATTTGAGAAAAAAGGAATGGTCAGGAGTAAATTAAAACTCAAATATGCTTCCATGTACTGATTGATTAATTCCTCCATTTTATTCTTGGGTCTAAACATTTAGATGTGAGTGACAGCAGTTAGGTGCTCGGTTCTGGCGGGTGGGGGGTGGGGGGGGGGGCATCTGTGCTGCACCTGTGGATGGCACCCTGCCTGCTGGGGTGTCAGCTGTCACCCCGAATCCCCTGCCCCCCTCTCGTGCAAAATCGCTTCCTCCAGTACGCTGAGGCCGCCACCCCCAGGTCACCAAGGACCATGGGAAAACCCCTTCCCGGGCCCTCTCACCTGCAGCCCCCCCGTACATGAAAGACGGCATCAGCTGACGAGGACCTCTTCGTCTGCCGTGTTCCCTGACCTCGGAAGAGCCTCGACCTGTCAGCAGCCTGTCCGGAAACTTTACCCTGACAGCTGAACTTCCGAGGAACCCATCACTCTAGTGTACTTGGGAGGGGGAAAAAAAGAGCTGTTGGCCCGCGTGTCTTCAGTTGGCCTGAAGTATGGCTTTTCATCGCTATCCTTCTTCCAGGGCATCTGAGAACTTTTTTTTCCAGCTGTGCCTTTCAGTAGTGTGCACAATACCTTTTACCAGCTTGCTAAGTCATATAGTTCAGCCACAGACTGTAGAGGTAGTCAAATCCAGACTTGATGCACTGCTGGATGCTCCCTATGGTGATTGTAGATGGGCTAAATGACCAGTTCTCATGATAAAATGTTATGTTCTGATGGTCTTATCTTGCCCAATCTCTATTTCAGCAATCACCACATTCATTCTGTTCTGTAAGCCTGGAATGTGATTACACACACAAACTGTACTTTGTTTAGATGGGGAAAGGCTGTATCCTGTATCTGTATCCTAGTGCATTCATAGTGTAGGCATTGTCACAACCACAGGACCCCTCAGCAGACTCAACTGGCTTGTTATGGGAGTTTGCCACTGCGTTTTTTTTTTTTTTTTACTGGTGCCCACCAGCATATTTTATACTGTCTCCCCAGCAGGATTATTTGAGTGTGCGCTGTAAATTGTGCTAATAACGTGAAATTACGTGTGACAAAAGGGCACGCCAGTCCTGACACGGTTACTTTCTAATGTGTTCCAAGTTATTAACCAAACTACGGTGTGTAAGCTTGTGCTGCTTTGTAGTGCCGTTTGTACACAGATATGTGTAAGTGACTGCTCTCCATAACGTCCTGTAATGTGCTATATTTCCTGCTTCAGTCACACTTACATTCCTCTATTCATTCTACCAGTGCCAAAAGCATTGTGGATACCCTCTACTGTACGCTTAAATTGACCTGACGACTCCCAATACATCAAAATGAAGGTCTGTGCTGACAATGTGGGAGGGTCGTGCCGAGGTAATGCTTCATGATTCACTAACCAGATGGAGGGATTTTTTAGCAACTGGGTATTGGCTAAATTTAAGCCCCATTTGGTTAAATAAATCACTCTTTACCTACGGCTACCCTGGCAACTCCTACCACTGGCCAATTAATGTCCCACCTGTGTAGACGGTTATGGCCAAATGAAAATGCCTTATATACTCTCATCGTTCCAATCATTATCTCTCTGGCCTAATTTGATCCTTCATTAACGTCCGTATAGGAATGAATGAGCTATAAAATTGCACGCTGTCACTTGTTTGATGATTTCTTGATACCGGCGCTGCAATTAATGCTCATGTCTCAAGGTGAGGACATTTTTTTTGCCATGCACTAATATATCCGTGCTGATTCAAGAAACCTGCTGCAGAGTAGAGGTGGAATTTACAAAAATAGGCATTCCCAGCAGGCATTCAATTATGGATATATACTTAACAGCAAACCTGGGTCAAATACGTATTTATTTTTGATTCAAATACTTTTCTGTGCTCTGTTTATCTTGCCTGGTGTCACTGAGCCTGCCAATATGACCAGAAGGCGGGGTTTGCACTTTCTCAGACTATTTCATTGGTTCCAATACACCAGACAAGATCAGTAAAGCGTAGAAAAGTATTTGAATCCAAAACAAATACGTATTTGACCCAGGTCTGCTTAACAGTAATAATTCCAGTAGACAGGACATCTCGCATTTCGGAGATATCAGCAAAATGTATGTAATATGTCACTCCTAAGGCAAACATTAATTTGTATACAATGTAGTTGATTATCTTTTCTTCAACCTCAGTTGAATGAATTGGTGGATTAATTGTAAAACTTTAAACCCATGAATTCAATGGTAATCTAAATATTAATTGCAATCCAATGCTAGCTGTTGGGCTGGTTCTAACACCCTGTCCGCCTCCGTGTTAATTGGTCGGCCTTTTTATGCAAACCAGACGGCAGCTGAGCTGGTAAACGATGTTCTTTTCAATGCACTCTGTGCTGTTGACTTGAAAGCTAGATTCACTTGCTTGACATTACTTGCCACCAGTCTAGCTGAGTCGCATTGGTTGTTGGAAGTTTGGATATCACCATTTTCAAGAGGCATGCAACGGCTTTCAAGTGATAGTGTAAACTAGTCACACTGCCTTTTACACACAGCTCTGTTTACAATGCAGACAGTAGCACTTTGTTTTTTTATGGTCACATTTTCCTCTGCATCAAACTCATAATCAAAATATCTGTGTAAATGCTAGCAGATTTAACAACCTGGCGGTTGATTACTTTTTACTCAGATAACAGCAACTGAATTACATATTAAAGGTTTAACTACTTCACATTAAAAGGCTTATCAATTTTTATCTAAAATTATTTAGTGATAAAAGCATTATGTGAATGACCGGAACAATTAATATTTTAATCTGTACAGCTCTAGTAAATAAACATACAAAATGAATTGGTCCATGGAAATATGTATCGCCCCTACGTTCTGTTAATGTTCTAAAATGCCAATGGCTTCCATGGAAAAACACGCTTTCTTTTAAACACTTAATTTAAGAGCTAAGTTGATTTTGCTATGTAATTAAGTTCCAAGATACAGTAAACAATACACTCCTAAACATACTTACTGATGCTCTGTGGATGGAAGGACATGCTCCAAGATTCCACCCCTACAGTAGGGTACTGCTTTTTACATAGATCATATAAATTAAAGCATCTGAAAGACGTCATAGTACATTGAGTCAACAGGTAGGTACACATGGTTTCAATAACCACTGTATTATTTAAATATTTAATAATTACTTAGCAATGACTAAATTCCACCTCATTATAAAATCAATAGCTGCACAGGAAACAGAATTGCTGTGCTGGTATATATGTTACTACATAGCCACTGTGAATAGCTTCACTAGAAGGATAGTTTCTATGAAATAAACACTGCCATATTTATTAACATCTATCAATGTAGTTCATTTGCAGAATGTGCTTCATTGATATATTGATATATCTGCAAATCTCCAGGAGCTAGCACTAGCATGTACAGGGAAAGGTCTCCCAGTGGTGGTTGCCATGGCCACCGGTGCAAGATCAGCCACACTGAGGTTCTGGGGGTGCAGACTCAGGTCTGGTCTGGCTTTCAGCGCCTTCCAGGCACATCGAGGCACCGTGGGACAGGGGAACCAGCCAGGATAGCGGAACCGTTTCACGCGATAAGCGGAATTCCTCTCGCGGACGATGTTTGCTGTGGGAAAGCCACCACGAGCAGGGTCTGCCAAGAACATGAGCCTCGCAATTCAATTACACTCGAGGCCTGCCAGTGTTTGCGTTTGCAGCAGAAAAACGTGGCGCGCGTAATCAAATCTGGCATTCACCACGGAAAACCCAACCGGAGGCCAGCGGGAGTTTACCGTCTTCCGGATAAATATGGAATGAATCTCCTCAGACTGGAATGAAATGCATGCAATGCGTCTTCTCTCTGTACTGGGAATATTCCTTTTTTGAGCATTGAAATTCATGCCATCTATTTCAGATTTGCTGCCATTTTTGTTTATGTTACATTTGTAAATTATTTTAACTTTACTGAGATTTAGATTTATGTTGAAAGCCATGCTTAATCTCAGATATTAATGGTACTGGAACAATTCCTTCTTTATGTTTATGTTCTAGTATTCTTGCGTTGCGTATTCTTTTCAAATTCACAATACATGTATACATGAACATATGCATGTTCTGAAATCATATGTAGCATGCTGAATGTCACTGAAAAATGGGAGCACTTCATATCTGTGGTGAAAAGAGACGGTGTGATTTTAGAAGGAGTCCAATTATGAGAGCAGATTATGCAAATTATGAGGCCTTCACACCCCTAAATAAGGTCATCTACCTTAGTGGACCCATTATGAGTAAATTCACTAATTAACAAAGAAAAGAAAAATGATTTTCCAGTCCAAGTATCATACCAGTTTTTGAATTCATCAATGTCTCTTCACTCTCGACCTAATAGAACAAATTTAGCACTCATTTGGCTCACGAAGAAGACAATAGTTTCCGCTCAAGATCTCAAGTCACGCGTCCTGCGTCTACAAACCTTTACGGCTTGGGTTCCGTACCCGGCCCACAATCACACTTTGATATCACGCACGGGGAACGGAACGGCGATGGCTAATTGATTTTACGGCAATTTTGGGAGGGCGAACGATAAAAGCCCATCAATTTGACCCGCCGTTTCACGGTCCCAATTTAGGCGCTGTAAACGGTCGCTAAGCTAATTTCTCCAGGGCCCCCGGCAATCTCGAAAAGCTATCACGGCTTCGGCGTATTCAACGGCGGAGGGGAATTTGGCCAATTCCGACCTGCGGAGATGATCTGTTAGCGCAGAGTAAACGTTTATAACACGCCAATCGAGTTTGTTTATAAGGACGTGAAAAGTTTTATTGCCGGGTCGCCGAAGTGGAACCATTGGATAATAGGCAGTCAGAGAAAGCGGTCTTTCGGAAGCTTTTCAAGCACAAAGCGGAGGGAAATAAAATGCCAAGACATACTTTAATCGGAAACCAAAGTGAAATTCTGAAACTGCAGCCCAGATGGATTCCCGCTGATAGAGATTACTCGGTGGCAGCCATTTCGGTTCAGCCAAGTACGCTTCTTTTTTTTTTCTTTTTTTTGTGCGAGAGCTGCTCAATTCTACCCCAAACTATAAAGCGGAAAGCCAAATGCCGGGGTCAGTGTAACGTAACATGAGATGGAGATGGAGATGGAGAAATTATCCGCTTTTTGAGTGTCTCGCGAATCCAGAGATGATCGGATGTGACCCCAAAAAGCGATGAGGTTCAAAAGCAATGATGGGGCCTGTATCACGATGCAAAGAGCCGCAATGGCATTTTAAAGACAAAGCCATTTTGCCAACAATAAAGCAAATGCTCGCACACAAATGGCCGCAAAAGCATTTTAAAGACAAAGACGATTTTCCAACAGTGTGTGCCCACACAGACGAACACACACACAAAGACCTACTAAAGCAAGACAAAGCCATTTAAGAAATAAAGTGTTCCATAGCATTTTAGAGACAAAGAACCTTATTAAATAACATACTACATATGCACACACAAACCAATCTTGTTTTACTGGAGAAATAGAACGCAGTGCTGTTTTCACAGCATTACCTCTCAATTCCTTACCAGTTGTGCGAAATAGTCAAATATAAATGACTTATTGAAGCAAATCACACGCTCATCATCTGATAATGAGCTTGCGTGTTTAATCCTCTCCGAAGCCTCAGTTTCATGGACGAATAACACTGACACGGGGTGAAATAATATCATATGATTAGGGTTGGGCTCCGAATGCACATTAAACCTCAGATTAACCCACGCTAATTTCCAGTTCATTTTAGCTGATCAGATCTTCAAAAAAAAAAAAAAAAAAATGAATCATAGTAAATTTGTAAATGGATTTGGTGGGTATTACACACTTCCATAAGGAAACAATATAAATGACCGACAACCATCACGTGCATTGATTTTTGCGTCCAATGACACCGACGAGGTGTGTAGTCAATATAGGACACTAAGCATTATCATCTAAATGAGGATTCTCTGAACAAGGTATTTATTGTTTATTTACTATGGCGGGGCCAGTAAAAGTAAAGGTCCTAAAATGAGAAACAAATATCATCAAAAGAGATGCTACGAGTTCTGTTATAGAGGTGTATTCCTCAGAAATATGTTTAAGTAGGTGTCAAAAAACACGTTTTACCTCTGTTGATAGATACACATTCACATAAGCTCAAAACAACACCCCGTGCCTATACCGGGGGACGGTCACCTCTTCTGTGGCACGGGAATGATGTTTTTGTTATTAGTGTGCATTCTTCCTCAAGTGATTCCAGGTATCAGACAGTCGAAATGGCACGGTTCAAACAGACAACGCTTCGGACTCCGTGAGTTGTGGTGAGACCACGACACCTATTTTGTTAACAATTTGCAGCTGCGAACACTGTTCTGCATGTTAGGCATGTGTTGAGAAGCGCCACGTCCTTTGGGTTCTAACAGGAACATAACGTCCCCCCCCCCCCCCACCCCTACCCTGGAATCGTGGTGGTGACTGTGAGGAGGTCCCCATGGCAACACCCCCTCGGAGGAGCGGGACACTGTACGGGCCTGGTACTCACCCCCAAAACACAAACCTGCCCCCCCCCCCCCGACCCGCTTGTTTATGCCCCAATATTACACATCAGTCCAAACGGACAGAGTAAAATTCTCAGTGTTAAATTTGAAGAGGGATTAAATGCACACGATCAGAACTGATTTAACGCTAACATAGCCCAGGTCTACAAAGTAAAACATTCAGTTTTCTCTAATATCTAAATGGTGCTAGGCCAAAGCATCATCCTGAAAGAGTCACTCAATTCATGTTATTATTAAGTGGCACATAACATTATTGTATATATATTTTTAGGGAGCTTATTTTTGTCATGATTTTGCCTGGAGAAATGATTAAGAGCAGTTTCCGACTTGAATCTCAGAGCCCGAAGCCTCGCTGAGTATATTTAGATGGTAATAGGGTGAGGGGGTGTGTCAGTGATTAGCGATGCACCAGGGAGGGGAAGGGGGGGTCCCTTCTTAAGACTCTCCTACAGTCTTGTCCAGCCCCAAGAGAAAGGAGCCTAAATCTTCTAGCTAAATGTGTCATTACAAACTGTTGCCATAGAAACCGCTCTCTGCAAACGTTTTTTTCCCCCCCTCCTTATTCAGCTTCCAGCACCTTAATAGGCTATTTTACTACCAAGGGAAATGCACTCGGAAAATATGATTAGGCGTAATCTGATATCTAAGCATCATTCGTGTCGAAACTGCTTATTCACACATTAGATCCGCATTCGGAGGGCGTGGCCAGAAATGCGGGCTTTCGACTTAATGGAGGGGATGCCGCCGCTGTCACCGCCGTTGCCATTATCGCGTCATTTCGCCCGGGGTCGTGGAGGCGCTCACTTCATACGAACGGCGGGTGCTTAGGGGAGGAGTGGGGGGAGGGGGGATTTGGTTGACCTCTGGACATTGCAGGACTGGTTCAAAACTCTTTAATTTACCTGTGAGGATTCAGTGAGAAATGAAAGAGTTGTGAATTCCATCTGAACGTTTACAGCATTTCTCACATTTGCTTTTGTAATCAGAATTGATTTAACACGGATGTAAAACGAGTTGACACAGTTCCATTTTCTCAATCTAAATCGTACTGGCTGAGGCTCAATCTCAAAGGATTCATTCAATTCACGTTAATATTAAGTGGTAAATGTGTCAGAGAAAACATATTTGATTTGAAAAAAGTAAGGTTTTTATTGATTAAGTTGTGAGGTCAAATGTTAATCGGATCCAGATCCTGTTGGAATTGCATTACATTAAGTTCATTCATTTCACACACATTCTGTTTTGATGTATCTGATACATTTTTGCAGATGTAATGATGTGTGTTTTTTATTAATATGGGCTTGTTAACCATGTAGGTATGCCATGAGTTTTGTACTTCTTGATCATGCCACACAAGACATACAGTTAGCCTGCCAAGCTAAAGACCAATAGGCCCCAGCTAAGGGAGCTCATCCCCCTCTTTTTGCTTGCCCAGGGGGTGATGTCACATTCTTGTTCATGTGCTAACTGGCATCTCCAAACTCCAGTACACTTGGTAATTGGCATGACTATAATAAGCCCTGTTGAACTGCATAGTTATCGCAACAGTAAAACTTTAATTTGCCTAGTTTAATATTGTCACTGCATTAGCATAGCCTGCAAGTCCCCCCCCCCCCCTTTCGCCAAATGTGTTGGCAGTTCTAGCGAGGCAGAAAAGCATCCCTTTCATTCTTGTTATTTATTTAAGTATAAAGGCATCCAATTAAAGTGCTCATTACATGACTGGTGATTTTGTAGCATTAGTTTCCATAAAAAGTGGATTACGGTGTTATAAATCAGTGGAACCGGTTTTTGAATCTTCCAGAGTAATTGTTTAAAAGGCAATCTTTCGCTCACAGTTCTATTCTTCATCACGACAGGACAAGTCGTGCAGACTATTTAACTGCAAAATCAGCTTCTCACCGTCCCTATTTTATTCATGTCTCTTAGGTTATATACCCTTTGCGTTAAAACATTGACCTTGAATGCAGGTGTTCCTCTGTGTGTGCGTGAGGGATTACATTTGCTTGTACAGTTGGGTTTGCACTGGCTGTGTGCTAATTTGGCCTGGGCTAATGGTCTTTTACCATGGGGGAAGGCCTCGCCCTGCCACGGCTGAATAGCAGTGCTGATGGGGGTCGTCGGGGGTAGGTGTGCGGGGGGGGGGGGGGGGGGGGGGGGGTGTTGACAAGCGGTGCAGCAGAGGGGAAAAGCCCCAGTCCCTCTAAAATAAGGAACTCAGGGACTCAGAATCTTTAGCCGTTAGCACATGGTTCTGGGTCGGAGCTCAGCACTGCGCCTGATTGGCTGGGGGAGCCCTGTTCAGTGTGGATACGGCGTGATCGATTTGAAAATGAGTCAGAGGTAATACCTAGGTCACCAGCGGCTCTGCTCCAATGCACCCTATTGGCTGCCCAGATATGTGTATAGACAAGACCTGGACCCTACCCAAGAGGAAAATGTTATGGGTTATGAAACAGTAAGAGAACAGACCTTGTTGTTACATTATAAATGGTAGGCTTACTTTTATTTAGTACTTATTAGTATTATCTACCTTATATATTTATTTTATTGATTTGTAATTTCTTGTAACAATTAAATTATGTTGTGTTGATATGCTCAAAATTTAGCTACACATTTTGTATGTCTCCATATATTTACATGTATTATTCATTGTATTGTATAGTTCAATATATGGCATAATGTATTAATGGTTTATGTGTAAAGGCTAGGCTATTCTGCATAACCAGCAGTCATTGAAGGCTTTCTGAGAATACTCTATGTAAATTTATTGCCAATCAATGACCTGGGGTGAAACATAATAAAAACTGACAGCCCCACATAACTAGATTGGCTATTTCCCTGTCCAATCCAGGCTAACAACAACAGGAAGTCATTTATGACCATTAAACCATTAAACAACAAGCTGTGACTAGCTAGTTAGCCAGCCACCATATGAGGAGGCCACACTACTTCACAGTTTAAATTTTTTTTTTTAAATTTTAAACATTTTCAGGCCATTAAAATTTGATATAATACATCTAGGTTTGACTGTCACAGATGGTTCTGAAATGTCTCTACCTGAAAGAACCAAGTATAAGGGGATTATACCGCACGGCACTTGAATGTCCTAAACCTTTTTCTCAGGTTGTATTTCAAAAGCAAGACAGATAAGAGCACTTCAGCAGATCTGAAATCTTCATTTGAAATCACATCACACAGGTACTCCTGCCCAGGAGGATTACACGAATCAGACTTAAAAAGCGAGCTAAATTTAATTAATAGGAATACCCTGGTACCTCGTGAAAGAGAAATCTCAAAGATTGAGCTTGCGAGCAAAAAATAACTACTTAAAATATACACTTGTGACAATGTGTCAATGCGTGATTTATTCTGCATGAAAATGCATGTGATTTTTCATGCCAGGAAAAAAAAGGTTGCCAGTGCCTTAGACAGCTGTATGAATGGCTGGAGTGCTGACATCACTGATCTGTAGCCTGTTAGGTCATAGCAATAATTCAGATCGATTACGAGGGGGGAGAAGTCGGTGTCGCGTGTGAATCACAACGCAATTTCATGCCTTCAGAAACCATTTAGAGAGTCGGTTATTTGTCGCTGTTGTTTGATTATTGCATCCGGTAACCAATTAAAACATTGAACACAGAATGTTGTTTTTTTTTGAAGGAGTCTGTTTAACGGCGTGACAGCTCAGCAGAGTCTGGCATGTAAAGAGGTGGCCTTGGCAGCTCCAGCCTGCCAAGGAGCCGATATCCGCTTCGCACTGGCACTCTCTCTCTCTCTCTCTCTCTCTCTCACCCCCCTCTTTCTCTCTCACTCTCTCTCCCTCCCTCCCTCTCTCTCAATCTCTCTGTCTCTTACCCACTCTCTCTCTCTCTCCCTCCCTCCCTCTCTCTCCCTCCCTGTGATCTCTGGAAATTGTCTCTCTGCAGTCAGCCGAGGCTGGTCACAGCCCTCTAATGAGACGGTCAAGCCGCGAGGCTTCTCCGGCGGTCACACGGTCACACCCACGATGCGGTGACGGAAGCGGGCTCCGGGCTCCAGCGCACTGACTGGAGGACGGCGGTCAGTCGCTCCTATTGCCTTGCAGGGGGTCTTTCTGTCTTCTTATGCTGTGGAAGCCATGTGGTCCGGGCCCAGTTAAAATATGAATGAAAAATAAATGTCATTTGTCAGGAACAGTAACTTTCAGTTGCTTACATTGACCACATGTAGGGATTCCTTTATCCCATTCCTCTATGAATAACATCAAGGCAAACATTTGAAGAAAAAGGTCTGTATAATATCAAAATGGGATAAAAAATTGAAAGCCTCCACATGATCTTTTGTTGTTTGTCTATGACCAGTTTTACCCAGAATGAAAACAAGAAAAATAGTTTCAAACCGAGTGAGAATATCTCAGTTCTGGAAAAAATCCCAGATATTATGGTTGTTATTTCAAGTGACGTACCATGACGTGGGTTACCCTCAGCTGGTGAGATGGAGGCAGAGGAAGTGTGGCCTCCTGCACAGGAAGTGAGCCCGTTGACACACGTGCCAGACAAAGGCACCCAGTGAACAACACGTTGTGGGTGAAGGGAGAAGGGGATGCTTCTCAAAACAGAGGAGATGCTTCCTGTTTCCTCAAAATGGAGCGGGGGGGGGGGGGCATGAAAATAAACATGTAGCTCTGCCAAAGCCATTGAGCGCAGTGAAAGAGCAGTCGGCTAATCTGCGAGACTGCCAGTGTTGAGACCAAGAGCCCCTGTAAGGAACCTTATCTCGGCGTGGCACAGAGTGCTCGGTCCATTCAGTCCCCTGTCACGGCCTATTACTAAGATTATGCCCCCCACCCCCACCCCCCCCCCTTAATCACCCACAGTGGTATTTTCTTGGCTTTTGGGATGGGCAGGTGATTCTGTATGTAAGTAAGGGAGCAGGGAGGGGCGGAGGGGGGTGGGGGGTGAACACTGCTGCATTATTTCCCCCCTCTATCTTCAGTTTATGGGGCTGTTAAAATCGGAGGTGGGAGTGGAATACATCGGGGTCCCTTTGCGATTGGCACGAGGAACCGGTTAGGACCGCCCAGCCACGTTTCAGAGAGGGGGAGACATTTTTTTTTCGCCACACGCGCAAATGGAAATATTCGCTTCTGTTTAGTCCAGCTGCCATGAACACGGTTGAATTCAAGTGACTGAATTCATAGTTCTTTCACTGCGCGTCCTCTTTCTTATTTTGAGCGTCCGCCGACTTCATGTTAAGTCAGGGAAAGCGTGCGTTGTGGTCTCTCGCCCCAAATCATTTTCTTAATGTGGCTGCATGGTGGAGGTCTTTAAACAAACAAATAAAAATCTTTAACGATAAAAAAACACGGTATGGATGTGACTCCTCCTTACGGGGAATAACCTGTGTTCTCCTCGTTTCCCAAAGAGGGGAAAATGTGTCTTTGTGAGCCTCATCTCATTGATTCCAAGAGACCTATTGATTCGCCAAGAGCCTTCAGTCTTTGTTTATGATTCTTCGCACCATCATAAGCAATTGAGCGCAAATTCACTGGGTTTTATGGGCCTAGCATAGCGAGAACTGTAAAGTGTTCCCTCACAAAGAAAGATATTAACATTGCTACGGGCCTTCTGGCTGCCGTAAATTCTCAGAACCCCTTAGTTTCCCGGTGACCGAGGTTGAATCGGGCTTCATTTCGACGCCGGTGCAGCCGCGGCCTGGGCTACTCACACGCCTGATGAAATGCAAAGCAACCACGGCGGGTTTTGGAGGTTCCGGGGAATTAATCACTTAGTGCCCAAGGACACTGAGCCAAGAAGTACAGAAATTAAGACTGGGTTCATTGATAAACGTAAATAAAACATTTCAGTGTCACATATCTGTTTTCAGTACACTTCAAGGGTGTGAGGAGCAGCTGTAGGTATTTTTAGAAGCGGTGATGTTCAGAGTAAACTCTCTGATTAAATATCCAAACAATTCCTTTAAAACACGCACACAAACACACACGCACACACACAAACACGCACGCACACACACACACATAAATGACAGAAACCAGCAATCTTGGCATAACTGTATGTCTGAGGGGGCAGACTAAGCTGGATTAAGGACGGAGCTGTCGCAAGAACTGCTCTGCGTGTGAAATGCTAATTATTCAGTGGAGACCCAGCACCCATCATCTGAGTGGACTGACTGCGATAGACTGCCAGTGATGTCTCTGAGTGTTGCCGTTAGAACTTGCACCTCATCTGCCTGTGAGAGAATGCAAGTGTCTCAAAGTGTGAAGGCACACCATCGGTCATGAACTATTATGCTGTTTAGCAAAGGGTGACAAGTGAGGTGGGTCCTATAAACTGGGGATTTCTCTCTATTTCCCTCTCTATCTCTCTCTCTCTCTTTCTGTGTTTCTCCTGCTCCATGTGCCTCTCTCTCTCTCTCCCTCTCTCCCCATCTCTCTCTCTCTCTCTCTCTGTGCAGTGCCAATCTGTGCAGTGTATCTCAAATAGTGGGGTAATGAATGAACACTGGAGAGGTTTGTAATGGTGATTAGGGTCTGAAATTGGTTCAGATTTACGGTGTCACTCAGAGACGGGGGGGGGGAGGGGCAGCCTGAGAGGCCTAATGGACCCATCAGCTCCGTTCGGCCGCACCGCGGGGCCCGGCCGGGTCAGCAGCCTTCCGCCGGCGGCGCCCGAGCACTTCAATTTCGTTAGGAAATGTATCAATTTAACCGAGCCGGGCGGGCCGCGGCGGAAAGCCTAATGAATCTGGACTCAATTTTCCAGCAGGCTGCCTCCCTAAACCGTCGGAAACAATGTTGGCAGTGCCGGCAGTGGGTGGGGGGGGAGCATGGGCCCTGCGATTGGCTGGGGGGGGGGGGGGGGGGGGGGGGGCATGGGCCCTGCGATTGGCCGCCGCCGCCGCTCTCCCGGCGGGGGACCCGGTGAAGGGGACGAGGCCGGCGTCCTGTTATCTGCCGACGCGACGCGGTCCGCTGTCACTCATCTTACGGCAACGCAGCTAAAGGTAAAGCAGCCCCCCGTTTTACGGGAACGATAGCGCTAATTGAGTGGCTAAATATAATAGAGGGGGCTGTAGTCTGCCGCTAAAGGGGAGGAGGGGGACAGATTAACTCGGCGCGCAATGGCGGCTGTCGGGCGTGGCAGATGTTGCTTTATGCTGATAACCGTTGTGACATATATCCCACTTGTCAGGCTGGGGGGGGGGGCTTACGGAAAATGGGAGCAGATGGTTCGGTGCCAGACCTGAATGGAGAAGTTAAAAGTCTGCCAGCGAGATCCAGCGGTTTGTAAATAAGGAGCCTTATCGATCGCGCTGTCGCTTGCCGAACCGGTCCGCGCGGATAATGCCTCCCTGTCGGTAGACGACAGGTTTATTTAAGGTTTACGCTCTGATCACAGCCATCTTGCCCGTGTCAGTTTAGCTGCTGGCTACGCCGTAACATAAAGACATTCCCAGTGTTAAATCAACTCTAACAGTGTCCATGAGTCCATTACGCACAGTTGTGTTAGCATATTGCGCCACGTGGGGAAAATAAGGGCACCCTTAAAATGGCAGTATGGTGCGGAAACGAAATTTGGTTACGAAATTTGGCTAAATTTGACGTTAAATGCAATGTTTGTGTAGAAACGTGGCCGCCACAGTGTGCACGTCCCTGCCGGCCGAACTAGCCGAGGTGTTCGCACGCCGACATCGATGCGGAAATTGGCTGCAGCTGTTCTAAAATATAATATGTATGCTCTCTGTCCCAATCCTCAACTGAACGGATGGACACACCGCTTTCTCTTTCTTTTTTTTGTTTTTTGCAGCGCTGATAAAATGAAAGCGATTTCAAAATCATCATCTCCCATCCCTTGGAGCTTCTGCGTTGGGCACGGAAAATGTTGTCACTTCTGTGTTTCCTGTGGTTTCCACAATTGCGAGAATCTGAATCTGCGCTGCATCCCTCCCCAGTTTGAAGCTGCAGTAAGTACACACACATTTGTATGTGGCGCCATGTTCGGCTGTGCTTCGATTTCAGCCAAGCTTTCCTTCTTATCAAGTATATTGCCACCTTGCCCACGATTATTTCTGGTCTAAACCAGTATATTCTAGAAGAAAATGTGAGACCATCTGTCCAACAGCTAAAGCTTGGTCAAAACTGAATCATACAACAGCACATTGATCCTAAGCACACCAACAAATCTACAACTGTGAATGGCTGAAAAAAGGAAAGAATTGGGTCTTTTGGAATGGTCAGGAGGTCAAAGTCCAGACCCCAACCACATTGAAATGTTGTGGCCAGGCCTTAGTTACGCCATAGATAAGTGAATGTCCTCAAACATATCAGATCATATAGAAAATTATTACTTCAGGTTATTGCTGATAAATGGGATTCTACAGACTAGATCCATCTACTGTTAGGACTTGGGGGAGAGTAGATTAGGGTTAGTTACGTCTTAGGTGTGAACAGAAAGAGGATGTCGTTTATTTTTCACATCACTGTAGCTCTTTTGGGCAGACACATTCTAACACCTTCTGAAGGGGCAAAGAGCACAATCTCAGAGCTGACCTTTGTGACCGAACCAAATGTACACTTTTTTTGTTTTGAATTACTCATTTCATATTGTATTTTGTCAAAAACAGTTTCGCATGTAATGCTTTGGTTCTGAATTTGACTATTTTTCATTGCCAGTGCCATTTTCTTTGTTTTTCAGGCTAGAGACTTTGTTTCTGCAAAGCGAAATGGCTCACTTTATGTGGGTAACTATTTAACATGTGCTCTGAGTTTCTGAACTGTGCCAAATATAAACGCTAAGCTAAAGTGCTTCATGCGGCAAAGTTAATAGACTGGTCCTAACTTGGACCCAGCTGGAAGGTGCTGTATGGGAATTAAGCAGCTTTCTGCCTGACAGTCAAATGTCGGGGGGGGGGGGGGGGGGGGTGATCGTGGTGGGGAACAGATTTATCCCCGTCGCTCCTAACTGATCCTGAGCTCCAGCAGAGCCCGGGAGTCCCGGCAGGTCAGTGCAACACAGCCTGGCAACGGGTTGCCCTGGCAGAGATTAACGATGCCACTATTTACTATACACACTGAGACCCTGGGTAATGCGTGGAATTCAGCTTTCCTCTTCCTGGATTTTCATCCTGGGATCGTATTTTATTTCAATCTGCATCACTTCAAATACATTGCAGTCAGTTTTTACTTTATGTAATTCATCACGAAATGCAAAACTGAAGAGTTTTGGTAGGAAGCATTTGGATTTTTAGCATTGTATAGGTATTCCGAATGAACAGTTGTGTAGAATCTGCACGGAAATCAGGAACCTCAAAATGTAATGTAATGTAATGTAACATAATATGGATGATACATTTTGTGCCAAATACCATTTTGGTGAAACATGATTTTGCATGTAATGTGTCACATATTTATTTACAGTGCTTGTGATCTGTAGCTTTTGATTTGCAGTTATCTATTTGTCAAACACATATATGTTAGGCTGTGCACTGGTGAATATCCCCACTGTGATTGGTGCATATGGAGCCCAATGATGCATAATGGGAGGCTCGTAGCTGGGAGTGACACTAAATTTAGTAATTCTACTTGACCCCATGATGAGAGCGAGCTCTGATCACTTTTGGAGAGGAAAGCACTTGACTGCATTTCAAAGTGCCCGCTGAATCTCAGCCGCAAATCCCCTCCGAATCACAGCTAATTAGGGAGCACAATGAAACGGCCCGGCGCTGGATATTCGAGAGCGTCGGACATCAAAACCGCACTGCCACTGGTGAAATTTCTTTTCATCTTTCGGCACAGCGACGAGCGCTACTCGCCTGTGGAATAACCTGCTGTAATTACTCAGTGGAAATCCAGTCATATTTACTGTAGCGCTGGAGAGTCCCCCCTGGGGAGACTGTGGGTCTGAATGAGGTTCCACCCAAAATCCTGCAGATTCTGAGATTTCAATATTTTATTATGCTGAAGAAACGTATGACAAACCCGTAGTTCATCCAGGGCATTTCTTGGCATTCCTACCATTGAAAATTGTTTGTTTATTTGTACAGCCTGTCCTTTTTTAACATGAGGCTTTGACTGAATCTGTTATTGTAAATCAGAAGCCAAGAAAACTTGAATTGATGGGAGGCACTTGGTGAAGATGTTTCCAGAGCTCTTGTGATTTGGTCTTAGTCAATAACTGCATTCTGTCTATTCTGAGATAATTAAAATGGCAGATTACTGCTCAGTGGATCTTAACCATAAAAAGGGGAGTGTTAGTTGTACCCCATACCATGTAAAGTATGGTTTTCTTAATCACATTTTGAAAACTAATGTCATTTTAATGTGACCAATCCTAGTATACAGTATAGACCTACGGTGATGTGTAAAATATGGTACACCCTTAAAATTCTATGGTCTTACATATTAAGACCTAGACAACTATTTTCTTCTAAAGTTCTATGGAAGTCTGTTTTCATCTAAATTATATGGTCTTACATATTAAGACCAAGACATCTATTTTTGTCTAAAGTTGGCAATTAAAGCATTAATTGATGAATTTGACAGAATATTTCAATTTGGTGCAGCCAGAATATATATTTTTAATATTGATTTTTGAAGATATTGACACATCTTACTGCTGAAGTGGGACATAAAGTTCCTTGTCCAGTACTGAGCTGACCTCCCTAGCCCTGACCCCCCACCCCATGCCCCCCCCACCCCCCCACCCCCACCCCCAGGCCCTCTCCGCCTCCTCTTGGACCTTAAGCCCAGA
The DNA here is from genome assembly GCF_013347855.1 of Anguilla anguilla. Taxonomy (NCBI): domain Eukaryota; kingdom Metazoa; phylum Chordata; class Actinopteri; order Anguilliformes; family Anguillidae; genus Anguilla; species Anguilla anguilla. Next base: position 14,602,041 of record NC_049217.1, read on the forward strand.
AACCCTTCTGCACGCAGTATAACTCTGAGGCAGGATCAAAGGCTTAATACTCACCAGATATTCTTATCAAATAAAGCGAAGGGCGCCTCGTCGAAATTACAAAGGGCCCCGCTTCACAGCGGGACGTCCATCACAGGCGTCTTTAAGGCCGGAGGGGGAACGTCAGCACCAGGGTGAAACGCGAGAGGCCCTTGTTTCCAGCCCTCCCGTGACCCACGCCTACCCCCGGAGCTATGTTAGGTACACGTGTTAGGGGAAAAGGAACACGCCCAATCAATACGAGCGCGAACGCGCCCGCGGAACGCCCGGGGGTGGAGCCGCGTAACGGGCGGGGGCCGAATCCGCAGCGGTGACGGATAAGGCCCGGGGTCCGGTGAGCGCGCGGGCGCTGAGTCCGCTCCTCCGCCCTCCGCGGCGGTGAAGACTGACCTATTGATCCGGCCGAGCATCGCCTTCAATAAAACATGATCCCCGAACATATTGGCCCTCCTCTCGCACATTATTGCTGAACCCTGAACCGTATTATTGCTGAAGATGTGCCGTACTTCACAAATTCACTGCATTTCTGTCTCCAAGTTGTGGCCTTTTATTAAATTGCCGAGATTTTTTAAAAAATGTTACAAATAAGTATATCGAGGATGTCCATGCAGTCACTGCAATAAATATATGTTGGTGGAAAAGATCGGTTTTTATTAAGTGCTAACAAAATATTGGGTTATATTTTATTTGAATGATAGCATTTATTAATTTTGCAGTACTTTCTATTTCTTTTCTGCCAAGTAATAACCATGGTATAAGCAACCAGTAAATATTATCATGCCAAATAGGTTGTGCCACATTTGAGAACAGAGTGATACTGAATTGTGAAATCTTTCATAAAGAGCCACAGTTTCTTATGAATTGTTTATAAAGATGTTATAACTTGTTAATGAAGATTTATACAGCTCAGAGATCATTTTCCAATATATTTTACTGTGTGATCCTTATTATTCTCATAACTTCAAAAGGTCATATTTCTTATTTTATGTGCCATTCATTTAGAAAATGGAGTTGAGGTATGTATTTCTTACTGTGTATTAAAAATTGTGGTTTATGCACGGAATACACTACATCAGATGTTCTGTTAACTGTGAAGATGTGTGGTTGCCTGTTTGTCTCCAAATGCCTTCAGGCTTCAAGAGAACAATTAGCTTCATCTTCTATGTTTAAGGCTGAGGACAGCGTTTATTCTGTTTTGACTGCATCCTCCAATGCTACTGTACTGCTGAGGTGTTCCATAACAGGGATTTTTAGTACTGGCAGAGATGTTCAAAAAACAAGAAGCAGTGGCAAATAATAATTAATAATTGCGTGCTTTCTCACCATTCATTTTGTACTTCCTTTATCCATTTTCCAGTGTTCTGCACTCTATTGGCTAAATCTGAATAAGCATAAATAAGTGCGAGGGTTTTGGCTGAAAACCTTGCAGCCCCTAACGCAGTAAGTGGAAGATGTTATTCGATGAGGTCAAGGTTTTCTTTCTCTCTCCCCTTTGCTCCCCAGAGCGCTAGACGGTGAGACATTTAATCGAGGGAGTAGCGGTTTCATATCTGGAACAAAAATCAAATAATGCGAGGTGATTTGCTCCCCTTAGCAACCGGAGAGCGTACCCTTAGCAACTGGGCCGGCCCCCGGGCCTCTGTGTAATCAGCTTGAAAATATTTCAATTATTGTGTTGATTTTGGCGGATTCTGAGGAGCGGTCAGCTCGCGACCGCACCAATTCAGCCCCCCGCAACCTGGAAGGGAAGATATTGATTTAAAACAGGTGTCAGTGAGGAGAAATGGAGTAAATTTAAATGGGAGTGGAGGGGAGAGGCATTGAATGATGTTTGTGGTGGGGGGGGGGGGGGGGGGTTAGTTGAACCGAACTGCAAATTTCACCTCATCCACGGTGGAAAGAGGGGGCGGGGGGAGGGTCGCCTATCAGTGCACCAGTCGGTGGTTGCCGAAGCCCTCCCGCGAAGAGACCCCAAAGCAACCAATTGCTTATTTGTTTATTTGCCAAGCTTTCTTAGCCAGAATGACTTGCAAATCGTCCACAGCAAGCTGTATTTAATGCATGTCACAGAAGGTACAGTAACAGCTCAATATGAGTAAATAAAATCTGTTTATTTAACACCACACTGTAAAATATACAGCAAATGGTATTTTACTGAACGAATGGAACCAAACGAGTTTGGAAGCAAAAGAGTTTAAGTGAAAGACCAGTGAATTCTTCAACAGGTTTACTTTTCCTACTCAAATCATTCAAAGCATTCAGTTTCCTCAAACCATTTGAGTAAAGTGAACTCTGAATCTGAGTTCACTTCACAACTCTGAATGTCTGAATACCTTGTTGTATAATGAGTAACAGAACACATGCATTCAAGAAATAAGAATCCCATATTTTGTACAGCAAACATGGCCGCTATATTCAGCATGCCACACAAGGAGTGAAAAATTGCCATGTTAAAATTGAGCACTCAGTCCCTCATACACCTTGGTGATGCTTGGCTGACCTACTTGGAACTTTGCTTATAGCAAATTGCAAGTATAAAAACACATAAACACAAGCTTATTCACAGGAGAAAATTGGGCAAATCATGATGCTTAAAAAGACAAAACAGCAGGGAATCCCTCTCCTCAGTTCATTCAGCAGTAGTTGGCAGCACGTGTCAAAGCTACCCGTCAGCTATCCGTTTGGTCCCTGCCAAACGGCAGTTCGGAGAGGAAAGGGCAGCCGCTCACAACAACGTGGCGGAAAACATGTCAGTCTCGAAAACCTGAAAAAAAACAAACTGGAGACGAGCCCAGAGGATCTCCCCCAGCAGGCTAACAGCGAATCAGCCGCGAATCGAAGAGTACGAAAACGCATTTACATTTTTTGCCAAAGCTCGGGAATCTGCTTGGGAAAACAGCCTCTGGAGTTGAAAAAGCCTGGCTGTTGACACTCTCATATCAAGCAAACTTCTCGGACCGCGCGAGGGGGTTTCCGTGTGAAAAACAACACTGCTACGGGTACGCAGAGAGGAGACTCGGGTGCCAGCGCGTGTCTTTCGTTCATTTCGAGTGTGGGACCTCGTTTTACACGGCAGCGTCGGCTGCCCTTTTGTGAAATTGTGGCTTGGAAAGAGGTGCCATATAGCGCCCCTGGGGAAAAGCATGGTACGCAAACACAGAGAGAAGGTCTATATGAGCTTATCGGGGCCTTTTCTTTGAAGTCTCAGAATTGGATTCATCGGATGGTTGGAGCGCAAATGTTGTGCAAACATGCACACGGCTGCAGATGTCCACATGTGAATTCTTTGTTAAACCATTTTTTTTTCACTTATTGTGAACTATGTGCACTATATGTGTATATTTTTTTTACAACAGCTTGGTTAAACACTCAATTCAGATTTTCCTACAACCTGCATGAAGAATCAACATAATGCCTAGCTAAGAAAAATTTCAAGTGAAAGTGGTCCAATCACCATTACAAATTAATGCACAAGCCCGTTCAGTACTATTTACCAGCAAAGGCTTAGGATGGTGAGCTGAAAAGAGACGGGTTGGAAAACCACGCTATAAAGGCATGTTATGCAGGATTTCTTTCCTTGCTTCGCTCCTGTGTTTACAATCAAAATTGTCTCCTCCTCCATGCTTAACCCCGCCTACAGCTACACCCCCAAGACGACGAAGCTAGCTAATGCACCAACAAAAAAATTGAATTCAATCCATTTGAATGAAACAGTTGAGAGAATCTGACTGGAATGTGCATTCACTCATTTCTCAAACATATATTCACAAATTATCTTTCTCACACATGTTTTACAACATTTTAAACCATCCATTTACACAATGGCCCAATTTTTCATTGTTTTGGGAAGTGCTTTGGAACTAATATAGGCTAGTAAAAACAGTAAAAAAAGCTGTGAACAATTTTTTCTACTTTTCATCCAGTGCTCTTACTGTTGAATTATTGCCAAGTCTGTGTCACGGATTCCCTCTAGAAGCAACTGGATAATCATTGTTGTCAGCAGTTGATATCCCAAGGTCACAACTAAAACATAATGTAGCATGAAATGGAAGAAGTTTTAATTTCAAGAGACTGGTTATAATGAAAAAAAAAAAAAAAAAACTAGAGACACATTGTAATGACTAGCAAGGTAGGTCCCTCTAGTGCTACAGAGAGGCAGGAAACAACACAATTAAATTATGACAGGCGAGACGCGGACCTTAGCGGTGGCCTAAATCATAACGGACTGGCTGTCAAACGGCGAGACACGAGAGCAGGCTATTAACGCGTCACCTCGGATATTAGCGCTTCTGTCGCGGAAATCCTCCGGCGGCTCTCTCTTATTTTTGCTCTGCGAAAACGGGGCCTGCGGACGACCCGTGGTATTCTTCGAAAAAGTCGAGGCCCGTGTTTGGATGAGCGTCCATCATCACTTGCGCGAGGTGTAAAAGACAGTTGACGGACGGGGGAATCGGAGGCGACGGTACGAAAAGTCGCGCCTCTCGCAGGACGCCTGTCCTCCTGGCATTTGTCCAGGAGGGAAAAAGTGAAAATGCAGTGCGCAGGTTCAGCTCTAGGGAGACTGCGTGTATTTACGAAAGTGGGACTCTCTATCTCTCTGTCCCTCTTTAATTTTCATCGTTTACACTGGTGCACAATACATTAGATGCCTATGGCTTTTTCAAAGGCTGATACTGATGCCTATGTTTAGGAGAGCAGAAAGGTCAATCGGTCATCCACGCCCCCCCCCCCCCCCCCCCCCCCCTTAAAATAGGTAATAAATACCAGGTGTTAAGTGCATATGACTACTAAAAATCCACACCAAATAAAGTAATTAAATGGCTCTGGATTCTGCTAAATGTAATCCTCAGGTTTCAGGACTTCAAGGAATGTATTTTACTTCCCTGGCTGACAGTGACTAGTCCAGATTTTGTGTAATCAGTCTAATATTTAGGGCACCCACATAGGTACAGAAAACGAGGCAATATTTAATATTGAAATTCGTAATCACGGTTTAGAAATTCATTTTATGAGACTGATCATTTATGAGACTGATTATATTTTCGCACCATTTGATCACGGCATGAGGTATTATATACCTATGTCCCCTGCATTTCTTGGTGCCTGCGTGTGAGGATTGTTAAGGCAGACACGTTTTAATTATCTATCCTCACTATTCTTTAATTAGTAGAGGTATTTCCCTTGACAAAAAATTGTCCTATTGCTGCCACATACTGTGTATAAATTAAGCTTGAGTCAACAAGCTAATACAGCAATAATGTAAAAAAGACATTATAATGTAAAGAAGACATTATAGTGAACCTTAAATTATCTTACAAGCTTGCTCTGGGTAGTCCATTTGTTCGTTGTACATTAGCTTAACTAAATCGGTTATGTCACACAAAGTACGTGAATAATTTCCTATTCCTTAAACTGGGAGTTTTGCCTGAAGGTGGCACTAGAGGAAAGGTCATGGGGTCACAAAAATAAAAGTGTGTCTTCCACTTGAGAATATCAATGAGTGCAGCAAATTTCATGGCAATCTGGCCATTACTTTTCCAGATATGTCCATCACGGATGAATGGACAAACGAACGGAAGGACAGACAAGTTGACAGGGTGGATGCCATCACATAACCTCCTCGGTAGAGGTAATTAAAATGCCCATTTTAATCAACGTGGGGGCCAATCGTTTGTGCCATTCTTTGAAGAACTATAAACTCTTTGCTAATGAACTGTCATGTAACATATTTTCTATTTAAACTTATCATTCACTATATATACAATAGGTGATTGACTCATGAAAATTCTGTTGGTGCACTCTAAGAAAATAGCCAATGAAGACTTGTATGTAATGTAAGTAATGTATTAAAAATGACACCATCTCGTGTCCTGTGCATCAAAGTGTGGCATATACACAGAAAGCACAAATTAACAGACACAGATGTGACCCTTGAACTACGCAATAACAGTGACAGATTATAGAATTGCTAGGTTTGATCGATGACTCCTAATAGTGCTGTCTATCCATTATTGATCCCCTCAAATGTTTCTCTATGATAAGGAATGGACGAGAGGGAGGAGTCCCTCAAATCAATCTCAATTCTGGGTGGAATAGAAGATATTGCATCTATTGCATCTACCAAGGCTATATTAGTGAGCATTAGATTTAAAATAGCAAACAACACCTACACGTAGCCTCCTGTGCGTAGTGAATAACACTAATAGCTAATTTCGATAGACACAAGACAAGACTCAAACCATGAACAATCTGATCATCACGCTCAAGAATAAAATATAATTGCTTTTCCTCGTTAATGCAAACAAGCTCTTTCTTGTCATCATTGACAAACTCATTAATTTCATTTTTAAATGCCTGGTGCAACAAGTGTTGGCACCCTCCAGCTGAAAATATGTGGCACAGGTGAAATAAGAAGGCGGCCAAATTATTCATTTTATATTGAGAGCCGACCCAAAACATGCATTACATAACTTAGGCCTCCAGCTTTTTTTTTAACAATTTTCATTTGAAATAACAGACTGCAGCTTTGGCTGTAATCAGATATTTTATATATTGGTATTCCATAAAAGATTGCACCTAGGAAATTACAGATTTCATTTAAGGAGGTGGAATTATGGATGAGGCCTCGCTTTAAAGCAATAGTTTATTTCACACAGTTTCTGTTTCATTGAATATCCCTCATAAGAGCAAAGTCCCAAGACCTGGGACTTTGGGACAAGACTGAGCCCGACTGAGGGCACAGGTTGAAAGCTGGTTAAGAGAACATTAACCACCCTGACAGGGTTTGTTTACATGGGTTGTTTACGGTCCAGAGTGGTTATTCAGTTTACATCACAGCTACTTCCACCCAGAATAAGCTTAATCAAATCAAATCAAATCAAAAATCCATTGTAGTCATGTATTTTTCTTATTAACTAGATACCTTTTGCCATTATTTGGCAATGCTCAATATATATAGCAGTTATATATGGCAGTTGGTGCTGAAAATAGATGGGCAGAGAACTTCCCTTGAAGCTTATCATTGGTTGACCTGTTTTCAGTCATTTTCCTAGATGAACAATGCCACGATTAAGACGTTACCGTAACCCTAACTCTAATCTCTGAAAACAGGAAAAGCATATTTAAGAAAAAATGAACGGCTTCTTAAAATTTCTGGATTGCAAGTATGGCTGGAACGAAAACCAGGTTCCGCAGGACCGAGCTTGAAAACCACTGGTCTGGATCCACCCCAGCAGCATGGCCAGGAAGAACCAGGACCAGAAAGCCTCCGTGACTCAGTTTGGCACCTGAAGCCAGTTCCATCAAACACCAGGTCGCATTCACAAACCAGCGACCACGCGAAAAACAACACACAGTCCACACAGTGCGGCCCCCGGATCCCGAACCTGCTAAGCGCCCCCCCCCCCCCTTTTTTTTGGCGTGAGAGGGGCGTTTGATTTCCAAATAACAAACGGCCGAAGCCTCCCTGTTTTCCGGTGTTTGCTTTATCAACAGCCCGCTTTGAGTGACAGCTCAGCGGACTCCTGCGATAGCCAGATTATGCTCTCTGTTTGTGGAATAAACAAGCGGCCTGCTCTCCCAGGGCTGCCCCCGAACAGGCCGCGAATTACAAGTCAACATCTCCCCCGATTGGAAACCGCGGCTCTGTTGGCTCTGTCGGCTCTTTTGATCGGTAGCTCTTTGGATTAGCCGCGTAATTTACGGTACAGAGGATGTCTCCGAGCCGGCAAACAGACGGGATTAGCGCGCTGAGCCGCGCCGCGGTTTCAGAGCAGCGATTGCTAATGAGGTAGCATCTGATTATAACATTACAGTGGGGGCGTGAACGCCTGTGCTGTCGTTACTGTGCTGCAGTAGCTATTATTTTCCGATTTCCTTTCAGATGAGACACTGGCACGTCATCGTGTTGTTCAGCTGAATAGTTGCTGACACAGGTAGGGATGTAGCACCAGCTACATCGGCTGTACCTTTTTTGGGAACAGTACCTGCAAGCCACAGGACAGATCGGTTCATTATCCACTGAGCCAAACTGCTATCGTTTGGACCACATTCTCCTGGTCAATCTTTGTCCTGTCCCTGCCTTTACTTGTATCTATTTATTGAGCTATTTTAAAACCATTTGTTTAATATCCTCCCAATTTGGATTTTCTTTGCCAAAGTCATATTGTATTTGTTTGCCTGTCTCATTGCTGCAACGTACTCTGTCAGTTCAGGTGACCATACAGAGGCAAGAATTCACTTCCGAAAGCTTGGCTGCTAAATCCACACGCGGGCCTGTGCTTGAGCTAAGCACACTTAATGTGCAGTTGGTGAAGGCAGAGCGCAATGAGATGAAGGCTGCCTAGTAAGCCCCTCACTCATTGGACATTGCTATTGCTATGGCCAATCATGTCATTTTTTTACTGTTTTAACTAACTTGCTGAATTTTGGAGGTTTATACTGAGTATTTTGTCTTTTTTCCTTATATTTCAAAGCATTTTTTTAATGAAATAGTGTTTTGTGTAAAAGGCACTGTAGAAAATAATTTAAATCCAATTAATTCAGTTAGCCTGAACAGAGGAATGAGTTTGTAGCTATTCCATAGCTTCAGTGAATGGGGAGAGAACAGGCTGACACACCAACTGTCCTGAGGAAATGGACACTTTCATTATTTATTTTTTTATGGTCAAAAGTTATTATTTTTCAGAAAATTAATTCTGTATACTAAATGTTAATCCATTATCGTCTGTACAGGTTCAATACAGTACAAATGTTTGGAAGACGCAGTTTGGCTGTTGCCTGGCGCTGAGGTAAATCATAATGCCCGCGAGTCTTAGGCCCTTCCTGTGTTACCTCAGCGGAATCCCTCATGACCAATCACGTCCAACAACAGGGCCAGAACAAGAGATTCTGGTTTTAAGCAGTAAGTTGGAGATGCTAAAATGGAGTGTCAGAACCAAAGTGTTCCTGGACTTTGTTGCCTCCCCCACTTCCTCAGCTTAAATGTGATTAATTTGACATGCTGCTGTATGAGGCTGGCCTATTTATTAATGTGAATAACATTCATATACAATATGCAGATAAATCTCCTATGTGTTCAGTTCTGTCCATTTAAATAGCTACCAAAACAACACAAATGAAAGTGACAACAAACAAAAAAAACACTCATAAAATAAGACAGTCAAAAGTAGTTTCATGCCTGCTAGTCTATTGAGCTAAAACTACAAAACAAAATGGTGGTTACATAGGCCTACACACCTGGGTTGCGTTAGCAAATCAACCTAGGGCTTAAAAGCATGCTTCTTTGCACAGGTGGCTTAGACCAGGAATCTGCACCACAAGTGAGAGAGACACTGCACAAGAGAGAAGTGAAAGCAAGCTGAAAAACTTTTGTGTTGCTTGCTTTGTTTTGTCTTTTTAGCTTTAGTTTGTTATTTTTTGCCAGGATCCCCTGAGGGTGAATGGTGAAGATCTTCATTTGTGTAAAATATTTTGTGAGCAGCTATTCTGACCCTCTTTAGGCTGTCACTGGACGTGTGACGATCTAATATTATTTTTGGCCAATAAGATAATTTTATGTACATATGTAAGCACACTGTATACTTTTCATTTGTTTGCATATATACATAGTTTTTTTATGTACACCCAATGATCACTACTCAATGTTGTTTTGTGCTCTCAACAGGAAGCTTTTTTTTTTGTCCATTGTTATTCCTCTTGTCAAGCAACTCCAATTACAGCATAATTCCCAATCTATACCCTGCCTCTCCATTAAAATGTGAGGCATTAAAGAGCAATTAAATCAGCGTTAAACTCTGTGTTAATCAACTTAATGTCGTGCCTGTGTATAAAGGGAAATGAAGAGTTCTTTAGTCCCTCTAAAGGCCTGTTCTATTTGATTAAGACGATGTATTGGTTTTGGAATCTACGCGCTGGTTTTTCCTGGAAGCTTATATTGAGCAGTTCCATCTTTATTTCGTGAGTTTTACACCAGGAAAAGCTGTGCGGTTGTGTAATGGCCTGACAGTACTGTGCAGCCTCACAGTTTTGTTGCTTGGCCCCGCTTCTTGTTGATTGTTTGGCTTTATTTGTTATTTATTTTACAATCCTCATGTTCCTCCCTTCTACTCCACTCTGGTAAGTGGATTATTGGAAGTTGTTCTCAAAGAAACATTCTACCAAACTATAGTTGTTGGATCGTTGTTGGAAGGATTTTTGAGCGGGTCTATCTCATACTTGTGAACCACTAGAAAAAATGAGGAAAGTATTTGTTTGATACGGATTGCTCTTTTAGTCATGCTGATCCATCTGCAGCTAGATTGACCTTGCTGATGGGGGAACCCACATTTTTTTTTGGTCAAAATGTCTTGGTAATTTCTGGATTTCGTGATTTCACTGACCTTAACAAGACACCAGTATGTGCAAATCAACCCCATTACATCAAAGTTTCACCGCTATATTTTACCACGGGCATGACATTCTTTTCAACATCTGCTTTCTTCTTCCAGCCCCAAAGCTAATGAAGCTTCATTTCAGTATCATCTGACCTCATTACATGTTTTCTGTGCTGTCATACACTTGCTTAGGTGTGCAACTCAGGCCTGAGGTCAAACCCAAAACTGATAGAACTGGACTGAACTGAGTGAGTTTCTGTGTATCATTACCTTGTACAGCAACTCCAATGCTTCCACCACCACGGCAAACAATTATTCGCCGAGGTAAACTGGGCTGCGCTATATCTTGTGCTGGACAGATTTATTGATGTTTGTCTCCCACCACGTTTCAATCACAGCTTCAAAGCTTCTGGTGTCTCTATGTGCCAGTCAATGAAAAGTCACCGAAGCATCGATACCTTCACACATGCAGAGCAAAAATCTGTGCAACAGCAGCATACTTTATCCTTGGATTTTAGTGAGGGATTTAAGAAGTGTTATTTTTTAGTTTTGTGTGAAGTTCAGAAATGACTGGGTTTGTGAGAAAGTCTGAATTGTTAAAAATGTAACAATTCTTGTCAGCCTTCACCAAAAATTCAGGGCAGTTTTATCTTGTTTTCAGACAAATTTACTTGTAGTTTGTTGTTTTTGTAGAGCTACTGGAATCATCATTTGTGTTTCTCTTTTACTTTCCTGCTTCGACTATTAACTGTTGTCACAATATTCTTGACTGCCCTTTGTTACATGTAATTAGTTTGTGCACGAAGTACAACATTAAATAAAAAAATAAAAAATACTATCATGAAACTTGTCTCCAACAACACACAGTATTCATTTTAAAGAATATTTTTACGACAGTGTAATGGAAATCTCTTTCCCAACGTTGAATAAGCAGGTACCCAGACGTGCCGGTCACAATGTAACTGGCACACGCTGAGAAACTTGCGAGGTCAGCCATGTGACTCCAGAATATATGATAACAGAATTGGATGGAGGAAGAGATTATATTATTTCCACAAGATTATGAGTGTTGCCTGTTCCTCTCCGAGCATCTGCCAGTTCTATTATAGATTATATTCATTTTAGCAATCTCCTCATCAACCAATCTTGAACTACACTGTTAGTCAATAATTAAAAAATAAATATGGCTTAAGTGTTTTTTTTCTTTCTTATTGCTATAGGGTTATGAAGGTTATTTAAACTCAAAGAGTGGGTTTTGCTGAATATATTAATGGTGGTAAGTGTAGTCAAACTACTATGTTCTCTATCATTATTGTCTATACTGTTTTGTACAATATATATGCCAACAGACCATTTCAGACTTTTGTGAGCTGAAGAAAGGAAGTAAATTATTTTTAAAAATATTCAGACTAATATTTCCTATTCCTACTACTGCAAATGAAGCTCTCTCACTCTCTCTCTCTCTCTCTCCCTCCTCCATATACAGATGGTGTTCATAGGTGCCGTCTTCAGCTAACAGTAGGCAGCTTTAATCTTAACGAGGACCCCCTGATCAGGTGACAGCTCCTCGTGTCTGTCACTGGGAGCTCCAGTTCAAGGGGCCAAAAACAGAAAGGGGGGGGAGGGGGGAGATACCTGGCTTTGAATCTGCCCTGACACCTTTATTTTTTAATTAAAAACATTATTTAAAATCACTAGATTCTCCAGGTGCAAATCAACCAAACCCGCAGGAGACTCACCCTCAGGACACAGTGTTGGATGCCCTGAACCCAGAACTCTGTGCTACTCTATGCCACTGCTCCTCAGGAACACAGGCTGTAGGTCATTCCATTATGAGCATTACACTCACCTTCTGAAGTGCCACTGTCAGCATATGCATGTGTAACTGTACACACAAAATTGGCTTAAAGCACCATGTCATAGTAGTAACAGTAATCCAAGGGTTCACTTTGAGGTAAGATCAAAAGTCTCCAGCATATTTTTAAGCTTTCTCCATTACAGGTTGACTTGGTATTGGAATTATTTATTTGAGTGCCACTGTCTTCTTTTTGTATTTTTAAAAATTATTTTTATGACATTCCGTGAGTGAATTCTAAATTGCTTCTGATAAAATATGCCAAGGTACACATGATTATGCTTATTTTTGGTCATTTAAAAAAATATTTTCTTATGTTTTGAAGGACTGAATTATCACCTGTTCTGTTTCTGTTTGCAGACACAGTGACATTCGTACTGTAGATAAATGATAAGCCTAAATGAGCTTAATGGGCTTGTTCTCATCATTATGTATTCATATGTTCTGATTCAGCTAAATAAGAACCTCAATGCTTTGAAATGCAAAATAAAAGCAGAAAGGAACATGAATTTGCAGATTTATCCATCACCGTTATAGCAAGGAAAACTGTCCGAATGGTGTAATTCCATGCTTTGTGGATTGATTTCTTGTCGGCTATAAAAAAAAAAGATAGAAAAATAAATATTTTCTGAACATAAACCTACTGGGATTTTCACGATGTCCCATACTGGGGAAAAAACATTGTTTACAGCAATGTTTCGTAAAAATTGAAAAGGCTTTATGAAATTTTTTTTCAGTAGTAGGCCTACTTCTCAAGCAGATAGGCTTGCTCTTGGAGTGTTTGACTCAAAAAAGGTCAATTTATTTTCCTAACGTGAGCTTTAGGCCTGTGGGGAAGATGGGTCTTCCCGCTAATGCAATTGGCCAAGTCTTTGTATGATCAGGGGTAATCCCGGCATGAAATGCAAAAGGTTAATGCAGTTTGAAGTTTGAAATAATAGCTAATTATCTTTAGGTTAACTACACCCTATGGCCATTTCTTCCGTGTCCTGCTATGTTAGGCTCGACCCAAATCAATGAAAACATTCCCTCCATTAAATCCCCTAACAAAGCTGAACCCCTGACACCTGAGCCTGCTGGAACAAAAGAGGCAAATTAACACTGCCTTTTTTTCACAGAGAAATGCTCATTATCGGTCAGGGAAGGCAGACTTTTGAATAAGATTATTATTATGATGATGATGAAGGTGATGATGATGATGATGATTAGTAGTAGTAGTAGTAGTAGTTGTTGTAGTAGTAGCTGTTATTGCACAGTAAAATGTTCACTGTTAAATCAACTCTTAACCTCTTAGAGAGTATATATGGCCCCTGTTAACACTGGACATTTTATTGTGTGTTGTCCTATTAGTATTCATTTTGGTATTGTTACTATAATAATAATAAACAATAATAACAACATGTTCAAATGGCCGCTTCAGCAATATTCAGGCATATATGCATTTTAAAGAATAGATGTACATATCCGGCAGTAAGGGTTGTCCAAAGCGGGGATAATTGCTTAAAAAGTGCACTATAGCACATACTCAGTGACACACACCACCATCCTCCATTCTTTTTCATATGTGAGCGAGCGTTACAGCAAATACAAACTATTTTTTCCCGATTAGCTTTAGAGAACACTCTATTTAAAGCAGTACAAAACCATTAACGCATTGTGCTGAACAAAGCTGGCGGTTTCGCGTTGGCGGAACTTCTTTCCCTTCTGAATATCCAGAGTGATTTGGAGGCGGGGCTTCTCTGTTTTAAAAATATCCTGAGTAATATGGAGGCGGGGTTTCCCCGTCTTCAAAATATCCGGAGTAATTTGGAGCGTTTAAGGAGCTGACAGCCTCGTATAGATTTCCTCCACCGCGCCGCTTCGTCTGGAGACACTGTGTAACTCATCCCATCTCAGGAAATTTTCACACTTCACGATTCATTAACCTGTGTGGCTTGAATTCCTAGGGAAGTCGGGGGAGGAGGAAGCCGGGCTGAACAGTATTTTATGAGTCATTTTCAAGTGGATAGAAGCGGCAGTAGCGAATAAACACGGGTGATAAACACATGGGAGGGAGAGGAAAATTCTCTGCGTTCACCGTATAAGTGATGTATGTAAGCAAAGATGTTATATTTCAGGCCTCCCTACTGATGATGCGCTATAAAATGAGATGGGAGGCAATGGCCCAGATTCAACCAAATTGCTGTGAGATTTGTCTCTAGCTAGCAACAAATACTGTATATTAAGTAAGTCGCTTTATTTATTTATTTATCTATCTATCTATCTATCTTCACTAAAATGGTTGGTTTATTGTAGGGAACTCTTGAGAGTGCGATCGTGAAAGCAAATGCATGCATATGATATCTACAAATCATATAAAATCGTGCAAAATCATTTTCAATCTAAAATATTTTGTGCTTCAGTAGATAGCACATTCCATGTTCTCGGAGCCTTCTGATAACCCAGCTTGAAGCACTTAGGATAAATGGAAATGGCTTTTATCGCTAAAGGGTGACTGATGTATCATTATTCAATATGTTTGATGGGAAGTTAATCCACCCAATCTCAAAATATATATACATTTTTTCCTGACACAATTTTTTGTCAACAAATCACTTTACTGTTGACAGCTAAACTTTTAAAGGCAATATTGTCCGTTTGATCATTAAAATAACTTTATAGCACCGAGAGAGGGTTGCCATAGGTTGGTTAGACTGGGTGCAATACCAAAGTTTGCCAGTACTACAGAAGTAAGTAACCCTTTTGCATGTATACTCAAAGATGTCCCTTAAGGCCAGTAGTACTACTTGTTTTCATTATCCTTTCCCCTCTAATCAGGATTGATTTCAATCTGGGACGCTGGATGAGTTAAATCTTTCAAATCAGTGACATTAATTGATCAATTATCTATCAGGTATAGAAAATTAACTGGCAGTACTGACTCAATATCTGGATATAACAAGAGCTATAGTTAACAACAGCAAATGTTTTGTAAAAATATCATTTAAATACTTAACCAATCATCAGTGAAACTGCATTAACGTGGATCATGAACACAAGTTTTAAGCTGCAGATTTGTACAGGTATATTGAAGAAAACAGAATTTCAGAGTAACAGTCCAAAATAGTGCAGTGCACATGTGCTATTGTTATGTAGCCCTTAAAGCCCTCTATAGTACCACTCATACTTGATTGGGAAAAATAGCACTTTTAAATCTTGATGCTGACTTGGAAAATGCTGCACTGTGAACACACTCACCCAACACACTAAATCCTTTTCATATTAATGTACTACATGATATTACTAATACTTCTATAAAAGTACAGCAGTACTGAAAATGTATTGAAAGATACAGAAAGTATTCTTTCCTTGGGCACAAAAATAGAAAGTATTACCAGAAGAATAAACAATCTGAGAAGTGTA
Source organism: Anguilla anguilla (assembly GCF_013347855.1). Classification (NCBI taxonomy): domain Eukaryota; kingdom Metazoa; phylum Chordata; class Actinopteri; order Anguilliformes; family Anguillidae; genus Anguilla; species Anguilla anguilla. The sequence continues at coordinate 14,617,710 of NC_049217.1, forward strand.
TGGTGTGTTATGATGCAATGTGTTATTTTTTGGATCTTGAAAAGTCTTTATTACATTTTTATCTTTATTAAATGTATTAAATCTGGGGCAGGGAATGTCATTGTTGGCCAAAAATAATGGTTCATGTACAGTGATCTGTATCTGTGTATTATTAATAAAAAAATGTAATGAAACACATTACATAAGGTGTTAATTACTAGGGGAGACCATGGATGTAGGATGTAGGTGGTGTATGTTGGATATTTAATAACCACAATTTGCAAGTCCAAATCCTGTGGTGTGTGTCTGCGTGTGTGCGTGCGTGTGTCTGTGTGTTGGGGCAGTGGTGTTTGAGGCGGGCGGGGGTGGTGGTATGCATATAGTTTATGGTTTACGGTGCTGCTTTATACAATCTCACATCTTCATATAGTGTTATTCTTTTTTCAGTTACGATTTCTGTATTGCACTGGCCATGCATTGCTCTGTACTGATACAAAGGGCCTCTTTGTTTTCTTTATTCTTGTAGGCTGTATATTGCCCTATTCGTATACAAACAGACGTTTAAATGAACATGCGTGTTTCTAATATAGGCCTACCTTAATGGAGATATTACGTTATAACGTTGTGCTTTGCCAGGTGTGATATTTGGGGCTGTATTCTTCCACTATGGTTTTATGATCGTGAAAAATTTGCTTGAATTTCTGAAACATAACGAAGGAGCGATAACGAGATTAGAAATTGCGCATTTTGTTATTTCCTTGCTCGTATTATTTATAAATTTATTTATTGTTATTGTTGTTGTCACTACGGTTGGTTCCATTTAGGCCTAGCTGTATTACATAGCTTTAACATATTCATTTTATTTTTTATTTATTTTATTTTTTTGCGGTACTATTGATTGGTGAGAGAATGAAGGGTCGCAGATTTAAAGGAGGTCTTTTTGTGACTGAAGCGGTATTGTGCGTCTTGGATCTTTCTCAGAATCATTTAAAACACTACTTGACATTTGGCTTCTATCCAGCAGCAGTGCTGCCATGAATTTTCGGGATTATTTTACGTCGTATAATTATTAATGCCTCAGCGGACATAACCGCCCTTATCTTCGCCAAGCAAACCCTGGACACGAATACAATTGACTCTTACTTTTTTTTTTTTTTTTTTTGCCGAATTCTCTTTTTTTTTTTTTAACGTTTTCACATCAAGCCTTTTTGTGCTTTATTTTTTATTTGGCCCATTACTTTTTCAGTTATCGTGTTTGAACAAAGTTGGAAGGCCATTTTATTTGTGTTCCTGTTGTATAAATATTCAGTATTGTAGGGCTTTCTACTCATCTACAACAAATGTTCACATCTTTTGTTAGAAATTCATTTGAATAGGATTTAAGATGTGATCTAGAATCGATTCGAC